>NC_142588.1:51429270-52031770 GCF_965207765.1 Zootoca vivipara | reverse complement strand
AAGGTGGGGTATATTATTGGCATCCATCTGTCTTGAGAGACAGTGGAGTGTCCCCCTGGGAGGAAAGTCAGACTCCTGTGTTAGCAGCACCAAAATGACCTCCTTAGGGTTCAAGCCTGGGCAGTGTGCATGGAGGTTCTGGGCTGCCCAGACGACATGATCCCCTTCTTGGCCTTGCTGCTGTGGTTGAAAGAAAGCAGAGCAATATGTTTGGCACCAGCTTGGCTGCAAGAGTAATAATAATAATAATAATAATAATAATAATAATAATAAATTATTATTATTTATACCCCGCCCATCTGGCTGGGTTTCCCTAGCCACTCTGGGCGGCTTCCAACAGAAAATGAAATAAAATAATCTATTAAACATTAAAAGCCTCCCTAAACAGAAGAGTTGCCAGAAGAAGGCATATATAACCATTTTAGGGACTCCATATTTGTGTAGGTTTTACTCCTTAGCCTTTTCTTCTCCTAAAGATATCCTGCAAGGTAGCAGAGGATTAGTTTTCCTTCTTAAATGGACTACCTTCTCAGGTTGACGAGCCCCATACAGCATGTGCAGAAACCACCTTCTTGACCGTTGGACCTACTATTGGTCTCGTCCACTCAATTCGCCATTGCCTGTCTTTGCATGCAGGGAAAGTCCCTAACTCACCAGGGGTTTGAGGCCCATCAGCTGTCCTCACCTGGTATAGCTAGCCAGTTGAAGCCGTTCCCGGGATGTGGCTACTGTCACATGCTGTGTGACAGCTTCTAGGAACTACAGGTGAGAACTGACTGCAAGGTGGGGACCAAAGGTGGACCAACTACCCCAGGAGGAGCACAAAGTGTCCTCCACCAGATGTACTACCCATCCCCTAGTATATAAATCAGTATATACTAATGCTAATGCTAATGCTAATAATAATAATAATAAGGGCTTGAACAAGTTGGGAAACTTCAATGCTTCCTTGAATGATACTGTGGAATGTGCTGTTCAAAAGTGGATTCTCTGTTCAGACACATGAATCACTGCACTAGAAATGTCAGAAGGATGCCTCTAGGTGAACACATGGTTTTTTCCATGTAATGTTTTGTTAATGCAGATTTTTTACAGGTTTGCAGTCTAGGATAGTTTTGAATCAAATTGTGCAACTTTACTGGTTATGCAACTAAGTGGAATCTTCCTTACTTTGAACTTTGGGAGCGGCAGACTTTTCTAGAATGTTCTGCTTCATGATCTGCTCAGGTACAATTCTTATATTTCATAGAATCATGTCAGGAACCTCAAAAGTCTAGTCTAATCTATCGACAATGCAGGAAACCTACTACTGCAGGATCCATGCTGTGTGGCCAGCCACTGCATACAAATCTCTAATGAAGAAGTATGTACTATTACTGTATAAGAGAGCAAATAACAAATAGTAAATGAACAAAGTAATAGTAATTACTTTGTAGATATAGCTAGCATAGCTTTAGGAAATAGTGAATTATGCATGTATTTATTTGTTTAAAAATCTAGCCATCTCCCTTTAAAGCCAACTCCCATTCTAAATTTGATTTTCTGTCTAACTGACTAACAGTTTGGTTTACTTATCTGCACATTCAAACCAGATAACAGTGCAATGACATCATATTACCTGCTGGTTGTCAGTCATCTTCTCTAAAGACTTGTCATGATCATAAAGAAGATATATGCAGGAAAAAGAATGGTTTTAGCTGAGAGACAGTGCAAAAAGAACTCTCCGTATTCCAGAATACATTGTGAAATCCTCAACATATTAGAGATTTCGCATAGGTCTGGTAGCATCCCACTCCCAAAGTCTGATTCTAAAATCCACATAGTGAATTTTTGGAGTCCTGAACCCTTAAACTGTTTTGGTTTAAGAGGACTCTCGTACCCTTAATCAAACAAATATTTATGATGTGATTTCTATTCAAGAATGTAAATATATTTCTGAGCAGTGTTTTCAGCCTGAAGTTGGTACTTCACCTTGATATCTGATTTAGCCTGAACCTAAAAAATGGTTATGGAGCATGTGCTGTATTGTTTCAGTTTGATGGGTTGTATCCAGTGAAGTGCTGTTGGTTTCAAGGACTTTTGTCTGTACATCGGGATGTCCTCTTTTCTCCCTGCCCTAAATCTTTTCAGATGCCTAGGGTACCCTCAGAACCAATTTGGCAGTGGGTGCACAGAGAGAATAAGTCCTGTTTAGCTTCACTGATACAGGCCTGTTACACTTCACATTCTTGTTTTTAAATCTTGGCATTTGTTATTCCCTAAATCATTCAGGGATCTCAAATTGTTTGACATGCTTCTCTGATCCTTTGTTGAAGTTTTCTAAAACCTTTGCAAAACCCCATTTGAGGATTGGGCAGCCTCCTTGGGACGCAATCTGGGATAGAGAGTCAGTTCTAACTGGGCTGGGAGCTGTAGCTTGAACTTGGCCCCCCCTCACCCCTTTTCCAGTTGCCCCCCCCTGCAATGTTGGTAGCCCCTTGATTATAATAGTTTTGGGCAGGAGGTGGACAGGTGAGCTATACCACATAGAGCAAGAGATGGGACACAAACATGATATTGTGCAGAAGAGACTAAAGGGTGTGTTCACATTGCCACCTTAGTATTTCAAATTCCAATTCATATTGAAATGGTGTGTGAAATAGGGAGGGTGGGGGAGGAGAGAATCATCATTGTTTTTAAGTTGAGAAGCATGCTGATGTTGGCACTAGCTTTTCCTTCCTCCCCAGAGAACAAAACCTTCAGGAGGAGGCAACACTTTTAAATCTGTGCTTTTTTTTAAAAAAAAGGAATGGTAATGATCAGTTTAACTTCTTCTATTAGAGGTAATCAGCTGAATTTAACAAAAGGAAAATTGTTTTCCAATAAAAACCAGTTATGTTAATCTTGCATCAAGAGATGGAGAAAATAAAGCAGATCACTTAGCATCCAAATGAAGAATTTGTGATAAAAAACTTCCTCACTTCAAGTCTTACCGAATCTTTGTACCTTTTCTTTAAGAGCACAAAGAGAGAAGAGGGATTTTTTGTGTGATGAATGTTCTTTTGGACAACAGAAAGATGCAAATTTGACAGAAGAATTAGACAAAATTGGATCAAAATTACAACTCTGGGGAATCCTCACCATTTTTAGCTGTTTTGATGGGATCTTAGTATGAGATATTTTCAGACTAAAGGTGCCAGTTACAAAGAAGACAAAGTTGCAGCCGGAAGAGAAATTAGTTTGAGTTTATTGTTAGGAAAGCTCCATGAATATTTAATCTTTATGTTTTAAGGGAATTTAAAAGATTCATTGGAGCTAAAAGGCAATTGTACTGGGTCATAAAATTGCACCCATTGCATCACATGGGATTTATATAATTTCTTCCTACCTATTCTTGATAGATGGGTGCCAAGGGAAGCTTTTGTTCTATGCATTTTAATGGGTGTGCTCCATTTTGCATGCATCTTAAAAATGAGAATAAAACAGTCTAAAATACATAAATAAATTTAAATATATATATATCTTTTGCCAGGCTCTCTGTCCAGTTCAGTGGGGGACCAGAGTGTTTGTTCCTGGTGTTGCATAATTGGGACAGATTAGGGATTCCGCTGGTTACCTCCCACTTTGCTGCCCAGCAGTCTTGCTGCCTGAGCTGATCTCGGAGGTGGTGTTGAGGACTTCCAGACTGCTGGTGTTGGGGGACTTCATCATCAAAGCAGTTAGCTCTGGGGTGGCTCACGACTTAATGGCTGCCACATAGAGTGCATTGCAGTTATCCAGCCTCAAGGTTACCAACACATGGACTGCAGTCGTCAGGCTATCCCTGTCCATGGACTTGGAAGAAAATCCCACAGTGTTCAGTAGATTTTACCCCCATTTAGTTCTGTACAGGTTACAGCCTGTCAGGGACTTACAGGGCTCTGGTGAGTGTGTGACGGAGATAGGGGGTCTGGAGGCTGACCCAAGAGAGGGGGGCAGTGATTTTGGGGTTTTGATGCCACCCATGAGGCAGCAGCCAGGACAGAGGGAAGGGAAAGGGTCAGTCAGTGGTGGAGATGGAGGCAGGATGTGTCAGAAGCAGAGAAAGAGGCTCTTCATGTGAGGGGTGAACTGGTCAAATCCCCATCATCCCCTGTCCCGCTGTCTCCTAGAACCAGGAGGGTCTTGAAGAGGGAAGTGCAGGGACAACCTCTGTGCAGGAGAAGTCAGTCTCAGGTTACAGACATGCACACCATCAGACGAGGAATCATAAGCCTGGGGGAGGGCATGGTCTTACTGTTGCTTCAACTGCTCCGCCAGATGTGAACCTGGAAAAGTTAATGCCAGCTAGATGCAAGAAGCGTGTGCATCTGGTGCACCTTAGGAAGTGCTGTAAGTGTTGCTTTTGTCGTTAAAGAATTAACTACAGTATCAGCCATTTGCCTTCCTTGGCTGTGTGTGTGTGTGTGTGTGGGACATAGCTTTGGTATCCTCAAAAGAGCATTGGAGGTATTGATTTGTTGTCCTAGTAAATGGAAAACTCCTACTTCCCATAACAAAAGAAGATGGCAAGCCAACAAAAATGCAGAAAAGAACTGCTGTGTTACTTCGTTTCTTAGAAAACATGCTGAGTATAGTGATAGTACGTTCAACTCATGTCATTGGAGGACAAGGTGAGGGTGAACATCTTCTAAGAGGCTGTAAGGTATCTTCTTCTCTCATTAAGTTGTTTTGAAAATGTTAGTCATTTTGGTGCAATCTGCTCCATACTGTAGGGGACAAACTTACTACTTAAAGGCACTCGGAGAGACAGAGAGGCATGTCAGGGATGTAGCAGAATACAGACTACAATGCATTCCATCTGATGCAGAGAAACCACTCCAATCTCCCCTTGCTTGGCTGCAGGTTATTTAACTAGGAGTTCCTTAAACCCTTGTTATTGTGCATCCCTACAACTGTATGGAGCCGCTTGCCTATGAAAATATGATATCCTTTATCAATGATTCTAACTAAATGAAGTTCCTTCCTAGAGAGCAATCTTAAACTTTCAAAATCTGTAAAGTTGAAGGAGCTTGCACAAATATCCCTGTCTATCTAGCACAGATAAGATGGTAAGAGTAGACCCACTGCAGGGTAGTGCTCCTATTTCCAGCTTAACTTATCATAATTGATGGTAAAAAGACTTTTGAAATGTCTGGAAAATCAAAAGGATAAAACTGTCTATCTCCTATCATAGGTCAATAATGACTACTAAACATAGTGGCTATATTGCCTCCAGTAACAGGCTTAATGTCCCTGAATATTAGTTGCTGGGACTCATGAGTGAAAGAGTGCTTTCAGTATTTCCAGAGATATCAGGTACGCTACGATAAGAACAGAAAGTGACACTAGATGGCCTTTGATCTGATCCAGCAGCACTCTTATTGTGTTCTTACTCACTGGGGGAAAACAATGGAATAGGGAAAACCAGAGATCTGTTCAAGAAAATTGGAAATATGAAAGGAACATTTCGTACAAAGATTACCATAATAAAGGACAAAAGTGGTAAGGACCTAACAGAAGCAGAAGACATCAAGAAGAGGTGGCAGGAATACACAGAGGAATTATATCAGAAAGATATGGAGGTCTCGTACACCCCAGGTAGTGTGGTTGCTGACCTTGAGCCAGACATCTTGGAGAGTGAAGTCAAATGGGCCTTAGAAAGCACTGCTAATAACAAGGCCAGTGGAAGTGATGATATTCCAGCTGAACTGTTTAAAATTTTAAAAGATGATGCTGTTAAGGTGCTACACCCAATATGCCAGCAAGTTTGGAAAACTCAGCAATGGCCAGAGGATTGGAGAAGATCAGTCTACATCCCAATTCCAAAGAAGGGCAGTGCCAAAGAATGCTGCAACTACCGCACAATTGCGCTCATTTCACACGCTAGCAAGGTTATGCTTAAAATTCTACAAGGCAGGCTTAGGCAGTATGTGGACCGAGAACTCCCAGAAGTGCAAGCTGGATTTCGAAAGGGCAGAGGAACCAGAGACCAAATAGCAAACATGCGCTGGATTATGGAGAAAGCTAGAGAGTTCCAGAAAAACGTCTACTTCTGCTTCATTGACTATGCAAAAGCC
Source organism: Zootoca vivipara (assembly GCF_965207765.1). NCBI lineage: Eukaryota > Metazoa > Chordata > Lepidosauria > Squamata > Lacertidae > Zootoca > Zootoca vivipara. The sequence continues at coordinate 52,025,693 of NC_142588.1, read as the reverse complement.
TTTGACTGTGTCGACCACAGCAAACTATGGCAAGTTCTTAAAGAAATGGGAGTGCCTGATCACCTCATCTGTCTCCTGAGAAATCTCTATGTGGGACAAGAAGCTACAGTTAGAACTGGATATGGAACAACTGATTGGTTCAAAATTGGGAAAGGAGTACGACAAGGTTGTATATTGTCTCCCTGCTTATTTAACTTATATGCAGAATTCATCATGCGAAAGGCTGGACTAGATGAATCCCTAGCCGGAATTGATCACTGCAGATGGTGACAGCAGTCACGAAATTAAAAGACGCCTGCTTCTTGGGAGAAAAGCAATGACAAACCTAGACAGCATCTTAAAAAGCAGAGACATCACCTTGCCGACAAAGGTCCGTATAGTTAAAGCTATGGTTTTCCCAGTAGTGATGTATGGAAGTGAGAGCTGGACCATAAAGAAGGCTGATCGCCGAAGAATTGATGCTTTTGAATTATGGTGCTGGAGGAGACTCTTGAGAGTCCCATGGACTGCAAGAAGATCAAACCTATCCATTCTTAAGGAAATCAGCCCTGAGTGCTCCCTGGAAGGACAGATCGTGAAGCTGAGGCTCCAATACTTTGGCCACCTCATGAGAAGAGAAGAATCCTTGGAAAAGACCCTGATGTTGGGAAAGACTGAGGGCACTAGGAGAAGGGGACGACAGAGGACAAGATGGTGGGACAGTGTTCTCGAAGCTACGAACATGAGTTTGACCAAACTGCGGGAGGCAGTGCAAGACAGGAGTGCCTGGCGTGCTATGGTCCATGGGGTCACGAAGAGTCGGACACGACTAAACGACTAAACAACAACAACAACAACACTCACTGGGGGAACCAGAGTAGCCACAAGCCCAAGCCTAAAACTATATTGAATTGGCTCCAGGTCCTATGGATATACTCTTAGAGGACATGTTATTATGGAAAGAAGAATATGGCTCTAGGATCTGACTGTCTTTCAACTTGAAATTGCTTTGAGTGAATAAATGGCTTCTTTTCAAAGGAGTTTATCATATTGCCAAACTAGAATTTGTTGCATATATGCCCCTCACTAGAAAGCAGCAATGAAGTTCATGAATCCAGCTGCTAGAAAATGTTTCCTTCAAGTTGCTTATCAAGGTTAGGTCTCACTGCTTGGATTAACTTCTCAAATATACATGCTATGACATCAATTCAGCATGGGGTAACTAAGGGCTAATTTCTCAACTGTTAAAACAGAAAACCTAGCAAAGGATGATGCTTGCATGTCACGAACACACCAGCTCCAAGGGCTGCAGAATGCAGTCAGGAACAGGGAGGCTGGGTTTTCAAGCCGGCACAGGAGAGCCCACAGCTGCCAGTGTCGACTCCTGCTGACCTTGGATGACTGGCTGATAAGGGAGGAATGGAGAGCAGGCTGGAAGCCCAAACAGGCGCAGCCATATTCTTCTTTCCATAATAACATGTCCTCTAAGAGTATATCCATAGGACCTGGAGCCAATTCAATATAGTTTTAGGCTTGGGCTTGTGGCTACTCTGGTTCCCCCAGTGAGTAAGAACACAATAAGAGACAGCTTTTCGGAACAGGAAGAGGCTGCAGCTGACCAAATAAGTCCAAGGTGTAGGCATAAAGGAAGGCTTCTAGATAGGAAGCAAAATAAGAAACATAAAGGTCGAAGGTTCAGTCTCTTTGCTCAAAGAGTCTTTGCTCTTCTGCAGAATATGATTTTTCAATGCTGATCAAGGAAATTGGGATAGCTTTTAAAAAGGAAGCCAAATATGGCACACACATAACAATGAGTGAAGCTCATGGAATTCCTGATTTATATGAACTGAAACATTGCAGCTTTCAGAAGTGTTTGCTGAAATTTATCACAAGTGAAAGACCTTTTAGGAAGAGTTTATTGAGAACATCCATATTGCAGCTATCTTGGAAAGCTTAAGGCAACTTTTCCCCATTGTTGTAAAAGAAAAGAAAAAAGTGAAGGTTACTGTATGCTAATTTTTCATATGCCTCATAAAACATTTCATCATAGGCATCCTGAGCTGAAAATGTTCTTATTATGCGAAAACTTAAAAAAGAAGAAAACAACCTCACTGTGCTCATAGAAGTAAACTGAACAGGGCTATACATTGTTGCATTTGAACTAGTATCAGCTTCCTATGTAACATCTTCCAGAAGGGTTCTTAGCCCACTTGGAATTTTCACTTCTTCGTGACATCATAAACAAATAGTTCTGGAGTTCAGTGTAGTGTAGTTGACATTTTGGTTATAATGCCAATAAACATGAAACCCTCAAAGCAGAGTAACTGACTTTTGTTTTCCTCATCAATGCAATGTCAAACCTCACTGTAATTCTTCCACTAATTGCAATTAAAGTCTTTGTAAGATTAAAAGTTTTAGGACCCTTTTTAGAACAATAAGCAGCACAGCTTTTAAAATATTTTAAACTTTCTGTTAAAATTCTGCTCTTAACTCTGGAACCTTGATTATGACATTAGTCTCAGTCTCCGATGAATAGCAGCAGTTCTGGCTCTTTCTATTTGCTATAAATTCAGAATTACTCTAGAAGTTGTATCTACCACCAAGCAGAGCGTGCTGAAATATTAGTTTAGGATGGTAGTTGCTAAAGAAAAACGTGAGAAGCAGTTTTGGGTTCTAATGTGATCTGAAATGATGATGAGAATTATGGGGAGACTGATGTTGGACTGATAGGGGATAATTAACATCTAATATGCTTGATAGCACCCACAATAATGTTTGTGCAGTGTGCATTTGTTAATAGCTGATATTTATATAGACAAATGCTTTATTGAATGTTCCACCATATAGATAAAAGACAGTATAAAAGATTACTTTTGTTTGCAGTGACCTGCAGTTGTCCAAGAACAAGTAAAACAAAAAATACATTTTACAAAGATATGTAGTGCACATTTCTGCATGAAAAGCAGAAGAAATATATAGCAGGGATTTGCAAAATGTAGTGAGAGGTTCTTGGTGTTTAACAAGGATCTAGTTATTTCTGAAATATGTAACCAAGACAGCAGCATTGGAGGACTAGAATTGTAATGTGACTACTTGGACGGTGAATAAATCTTCATTAGGAGTGAGACTGTTGATCATCTCTAGTTAAAATGACAGACTGGGCTTCCTAATGACAGAGTTAGCACTTGTGCCATTTTCTAGACTAGTGCAACGGCCTGACTCAGGAAAAAAACCCACAAAAGTGAACACCCTTGTGTATTCAGAATTGTTAGCTGCTGCATTGGTGTTTCCCTGGGCAGTATTCTGTTATCTGTAAGAAGAGGACTACAAGAGCATGCAGTTCATAAGGCTTGAGATAGTGGCCTTTGATAATCAACTTGGCTTGGGAAGAGTGATCAAAGTGAGCAAGCAGCAAATGTAGTGTTCCACTGCAAATGAATGATATATTTAGTGTAAGACTTCTAGTCTTTTCTCTCTCTCCTTTTCTGCTTGCCATGGAATTGTAGTCTGGATTGCGGTGAGAGCTTTTAGTGCTTGCCTGTGTTGCTAGGTGGTAGTGGACAGGTAAACATATGCTGCAGTACAGAGTTTTTTCCTGGAAGTTCTGTTTCTTTGCTGAAAGGTTCTACTCTGGATCCTACCCAATATTATAATTCTTTTATTTATTCCAAGAACTGACACTATTTGTGGGTCACAAGTTGTTCAGGCCTGCGTTGTACAGCAGAGATCAATGACCTGGGTTACATTAACCTCCATCAACCAAAGTGTGCAACTTGGTAGCTGAAATTCTGTATCCTGAATTTGTTTCATGCAAGGCACTAGTAGGACCAAAATCTGATTAAGACGGCAGCTAGTTCACATTCAGAAGAAGGAAACACAAAATATTAAAATTAATGGAGTGACAGGTTCAGAAATATGTTGTCATGGTTTAGCCTGGAGGCAGATCCATGGGCTTCTTTGAGCATTACTGGAAAAACAAATCTTACAGGCTGGCAGGATTTGCTAAAAATAATCCTAAGGTTTATTTATACAAATAATATACACTGGCAGAAATGCTGAAAAGCCTCAAACCCTCAGTCTGAGTCCCCTCCTTGATGTGCAGTTCTCATAAGCATTATTTACTATGGGAATGGGGTAGGAGTCTATCAAGGATATAGGGTCTCTACTGTGGCCCTTCTCTATGTACTGTTTCATTTATCTTTGCTCTGTCCTGATTGTTAACAGCAGTCTGCATTTCTCCTGGTATTTTATGGTGATCCACTTTGTTATGTCCCCCTTCTCATAGTTCATCATTAATTTATTCAATTGTGCATACAGCCTATCCTTTTTCAAAGGAATAGGGCAGACATCAACATATAAAGGAATCTGCGTACTTGGCTATTACATTTTTTGTATTTTATTTTAAGCCCCCTAATGAGAACACTGTTACTCTGTTTTAATTTAATGTTTATAGGGTGTACATTGCTCTGCAATGATTCTCTAATTAATAGGCTTTGTTTTACTTTAGTAAACAACTAATTTTAAACATGAGCTGCATTTGGCTTGGGACAGACCATCTTATGATCAGAGGGCATGTTATGTTTACTTAAATCTAAATAGGAACTTTCATTCAGGGATAACTGGCATTTTAATTTGGAACAACCTATGTTATTTTTTTCTCATAAATGTTGAGCAGCAATAAGTCAGCCTTTAGAGAAGCAAAGTGGCATAAAACATCCAAATAATGAAAATATTTAATACTGTAGAACAGGCATCCCCAAACTGCGGCCCTCCATATGTTTTGGACTACAATTCCCATCTTCCCTGACCACTGGTCCTGTTAGCTAGGGATCATGGGAGTTGTAGGCCAAAACATCTGGAGGGCTGCAGTTTGGGGATGCCTGCTGTAGAACCTTGTGAATGAATGTCCAAGCTATGGGCATTCTGAAGCCAGAAGGGAACACAAGAGTATATTTATGGGGGAAGAGGTCTCCATGTTCGCTGTGCAGACATGTCAAATGTTCAAAGCCTCCAGCATGCTCTGGGGCAGGGGTCAACAATTTTTTTCAGCAGGGGGCCGGTCCACCATCCCTCAGACCTTGTGGGGGGCTGGGCTATATTTTGAAAAAAAATGAGCGAATTCCTATGCCCCACAAATAACCCATAGATGCATTTTAAATAAAAGGACACATTCTAGTCAAGTAAAAACATGCTGATTCCTGGACCGTCCGCAGGCCGGATTTAGAAGGCGATTGGGCCGGATTCGGCCCCCAGGCCTTAGTTTGCCTACCCATGCTCTGGGGTATTGTTTCAAATATAGGATGGAGTTAATGAGCCTTTTTTGCCACTTTTGTTAAAAAAAATGGGGTGGTTTGCCTTTGAAGCAGGGAGGGTGAGCGTTGGGGATTGGAGGCAAACCCCTCTTCAAGCTATATCCAAGCTAGAATGGGTATGGGACTCACTTAATTTGGTGCTTCTTTTTTTAAGAGGAGGAGATTTGCCTTTCAGCCTGCACACAGAGAGACACCAAACTTCTTTAGTATCTATAATTTTGGTTGCATTTGCTTTTAAGTAAATTGGAAAGATAAACTCTGTCAAATGGGATTCAGGATTCCTGTCCGCCTTGTTCTGTGCAACTTCTGGCTTACTGGAATACAGTAGCAGAATGTAGGCAAATGACCACTGTTAACATACATTTTGCTTCTTCTTTGAAGAAGAAAGAATTAAGCATAATGGGCTCCCTTTTGATGTTTCCCTGACATTTGGTGATCTTAACTCAGTGACAAATTAAATGACAAGACTTAAAAGAAATAGACACTGTTTAGTGAGAATGATAATGGGTGTAATGCAAGACAGGTGGTTCTGGTGCTGCTATATCATGGCAGTAATACACATTGGAGAGGAAACCAGTTTCAGCTGCATAGGATAGATTTCTCTTTCTAATAGAAATGTATGCATTGTCTCTAAATGGGGTTATTATCCACTCCATTGCACAATGTTCAGAGGACTTGGTTGGCCCTTATTCAGGGTTACGAGAGAAATAAATTGGAAACCAATTGCAAATAATAACAGCGGTCTATCAACAGCTCCTTATTTATCCATATTAGCAGGGCCCTCTTACAAAATACAAACATGTACAACATTCAAGGCTGGGACATGCTTGATTGTGAAAACAGCCGCCATCTTCTATAGTCACAAGTAATGGGAAAGCCAAAAGCGTGAAAAACAGTTTGAATTGATCCCATTTTGAATTGCATAATGAAATTTCACCTACGAGTATACTAGTGGTTTTTGTTGTGGGATAATTTCAAAACAGTAGTCGCTGTAATAATTATGAAGGTTGTATTGTGAAAGTGTATCTTGTAAATGATATTGATATTTTTTCATTTTATTTTGGTGTCTTTGTTCATGGATACCAAAAAGTAAAAAAATAGGTAAGTTTTATTCATCACAAGTGCAGTCTCTCTGGCTCCAGGCTTCAAGATCATGATTTGCTTTTGAAAATATTGGCCACACTCCATGCAATTAAGTGATTAACTAGAAGTATGTGTACAGTAGATAGATTTTTTCCCCTACAATTCTTTTTATTCACACCCAGGAGTCTGGCAGGAAGACTTATAGTGCTACATAGTAGCAAGAAAAGCAGGCAAAGAGGATGATCAGCAAAGGCAGCTTAAATGTGAAGCAAAATATCCATGTGGGTTCAATCTTTTTTCTTCTACATCTCCACTTAAAATACTTTTCTTTCTTTCTGGTTGAAGTATCATGATGCAAAGCTTTCTACGGAAATGCGAGTCTGAAACTCATTACCAGTTAAATACATCAAGTAAAACAATAAAAAATAGGTCAAGGATGTCCCTTTTAACATTACCATTCTTTTCTCTTGTATTTCTGAGTCATTTATGGTACTGACAGATTCCCAACATATTTGTCTGTTTACTGTGCTGTACTTACTTTTTTAAGGTAATCCAGAAACTAGTAGTTTAGGGCTTCATTTCTAACAGACAATTGCAATAGTACAGAAATCCTCTGATGAAGTGCCAAACCTGTATTAAGACAGATTCTGGGATTCTAGGTTAGTGACTAAGTCATATTTGGAGTAGACCCACTGAAATTAACAGACATGGGTTCTTTAACTCCATTGACTTCCATGGTTATTTTTGAGTAAGAATAACAATGGATATCGCCCCTTAAAGCTTGATAGAAGGGCAAGATATTGCTACTGATTTCTTAAAAGAATAACATCAATGTTTAAGTATTCATTCGGTTGAAATCCTATCTAGCAACCATTTTCAGTGCACGTGCGTGCGCGCGCGCACACACACAAAACTTTGGGGAGACCCACAAAGTTTCCCAAAAGACCACCCTCAAGCTTATATTTTTCAGACCTGTTGGCTTGTATTGGAAGTCCCAATTGACTGTCACTTCAGCATCATTCACATGATTTAAAAACCAGCTTTCTCTATAATACAATGATAGCTAATTCAGAAGGGCGTAATGCCTTTTAGGACTTTGTTTACCATTAGTAATGTAGTCATGTATCGAAATCAGACAGGATTTGTGATTAGGTCACTCTTGCTAGGAAGAATAAGGTGTATTTGAAGGGGGGAAAGTATGCAAAAGCAGCAGCCAGTTGGGGCTTTGAAGAGGCTCCCAATGGAGTGCAGTCACCATCGAAGTACAAGGTTCAGTGGTGTAGACTTCTCAGTTTGTGTCTGGGGTATCCCCTTAAAAACAACAGCAACAACTAATTACTTTGCCCTAGAAAAAAAGGGGAAATGCTTTTTATGGTGGAAGGAAAAGTGATTATTCTCCATTTTTCAGTTCAGCTTCCAAAGGACTAAATGAATAAATACTAGATTTTAAAAAAAATACTCCATTGCTGTGCTCTTTCACAGCATAATCTGGCATTGGCCACTGTTCAAAGAAACAAACTCTGGGTTTGACAGACCACTGGTCTGATCCAATATAGCAATTGCATGCCGATGATAACCCATCTGTCATAAACGAACACTTTTGGGTTTTGCAGATAAAATCTGGGGACCGTTTTTGGTTTTTTCCTGCTCCATGAAGAAATTGTAACTGGAAGGAAGCCATGTGAAGAGGCATTCTGAAGCCACTGAGACCATTCTGTTTCTTTGTTTTCTAGCACCTAAGCCATTTCTAAGCCATGCCATGCCTTTGCTATTTAATTTCCCAAGACCTTTTGATTTTATTGAATAACATATATCAGCTCTTGCTAGTTGCATCTGTTTGGCCCTCTACTGGCTTTCAAAGACACGTCAGAGCTTCATTTGAAAAATCTGTGCTTCTGTCCGAATGCAGAATTAGTCTTCTTCATAATAACCTTTTCAAGAGCCAATAAACCCTTTCCACTTGGTTTTAGCTACATTCTTTAAATTGCAGAATCTTAGAATTGGAGGGGATCACATATGCCCTCTAGAGAATAACATATGCCCAATCTCTTAATAAAAATTACAGGAGAAGAAATTTTCACAGTTTCCCTTGACTGTTCCTAAGCTGCTATTGTCTGTACCCACTCCAATGTATTGTGGTACTCCAAATCCATTGCTTTATGCTCTATCCTTGTAGAAAATGCTGAGCAACTGTTCATCTTCATTAACAACATTTTAAATACCACAGAAGTCAACTTAACCCCCTTTCCCCACTCCAATCAAAGCACAACATTCCCCATAATTCTATGGCTTGCGTTTTAGACTGTTTATAATCTGCTGTCTTTTGAATCTTTTCTAGTTCATCAACATCCTCCTTGAACTGTTATGCTGCAAATTCAACATAGTACTCCGAGTGAGGTCTGAGCAGAGCTATATTTACTCCTGATTCTTGCACATATCATCCTGAGATTTTTGCCTTCATCCAGAGATAACAGGGTGGTTCACAACATATCACTTATTTCATTTATTAATCACCTCCTATGAAGCATCTAGCAGCAACTTCACAAAACCTACACGCACACACACACACATTTATATAAAAACAGCTGAAAGTTACACATATGAAAACTATTTAAAACCCAATACAGATTCCAACTGGGATAAAGAAATAGTAAATTGCAACTTACTCCTAGAGTTTCTTTGTTTTTCTTGGGTTGGGGTTTGAAGTGCACCTCTCTGGAGCCTATGACAGTTAGTGATACAAAAATATGCATAGTTTTGTGAACAGCAATAAAATGTTTCTCCTGTATACACAAACAAAAAGAAAAATTCAAAGCAATTTTAAAAAGGCCTTAAGCATATTTGACATCATTCAGCAATTGTATTTTCTGCTCTGTCATGTTGCTTTTCAGTTTCCGATTAACCAGCCACAAAGCAAATCATGAAAGATGCAGCTACTTTGTTTGAACATTGTAAGGACATTGTCCAATATTGCAAAATGAGACTGGATTTAAAGCAGAAAGAATCCATGCAAAATGTGAATGAAAAGATCAGTGACAAAGATGAAAGACTTTCTTCCAGCAAAGTGTTGAACAAAGCATTGAGCTATGGCATCTATCATTTCAAGGAGAAACTAGAAGAACTGGTGTTTGTTTGTTTTTTTAAAAAATATTTTTATTGATTTTACGATATCGTTCCAATAACAGCCTCATTATAACAATACCAATTTTATCCAATTAATACAATTATTAACGCCAATTATTTGTATGTCAAATTATACAAATTAATTAAACCTCGCGTGCTAGTTGATGAGTTCATTCTTTTACATTTTTTCTGCATTCCAAAATGTTAATAATTTCCATTCCAATCTATTCAGATATAATAATCCCTTATATAACAGCTACAATCTTGTGATTTCAATTAGTGTTGGCATAATAGGTAATTTCAAGTGAGGAACTTTAGCTGTAATCCTTATTCTTTCCTGCATGTGACAATTTTCCCCATGATGTTTTCCCATCCATATATGGTGGTGTATCTGTTATTCCTGCAACTGTTGATGGTTCCCGTGATGTCTCGGGAGAAGCTGTTATCTCACAGTTTCCAAAAGTCACTGCATCGCTTCATCCCGTGATTCGGCTTCCAGAAAACAAGCCATCTTCACCATTTTTCCAGCCTAGCAAGAATCGTCTGAATCCAAACTTCAGACAGTTAATCCAAAAAATTATATTCTCGCAACTGGTGGGCTCATTTTCTCCCTGCCACTGATTTATGACCATTTATCCTTATCTCAAACACATTCCGTTGTGGATAATGGAGATTAGGGTGGATGTTGCTCTATATTTTCAAAGCATAGCGTTTCTCCCCCCCCCCCCCAGTTCCTTTCTCTCACATACGCAGTTCCAATTTTGTTAAATTCCATATTCTATTCAAATTTATTCCATCTTCACTTGTGCAGATTTTTAAAATAAATCTTGCAATCTGTGGTGGGGGTTGCCGTATCATAAATGTAGAGAAAAACCTTAAGTAAGCAAGCCGTTGGCTCCCTTCCGCTCACCATCTCTTTCATTGAATGAGATCTGCTCTCAATCCAAACCTTTCACATCCTTGTAGCTGGGTTGCATTTGCAGTTTCTTATCTCATTCTCATTGGCATGCACCTGTAAAGGTAAAGGGACCCCTGACCATTAGGTCCAGTCGTGACCGACTCTGGGGTTGTGGTGCTCATCTCGCTTTATTGGCTGAGGGAGTCGGCATACAGCTTCCAGGTAATGTGGCCAGCATGACTAAGCCGCTTCTGGCGAACCAGAGCAGCACACGGAAACACCGTTTACCTTCCTGCCGGAGTGGTACCTATTTTAACTACTTGCACTTTGACGTGCTTTTGAACTGCTAGGTTGGCATGCACCTGTAGTTTACTCCAATTAACGTCCAATGAACAGGATAACCTGTGCTTCCAGGGACAGGATGGGGGGGGGGCTCACAGCAGCCAGAGAGCTCCATGCACCCAGTAGACCGCCAGGCAAACGGCAGATGAGAGCCTGGTTCCTCTTCCAACCGAAGAGGAATGCAGATAATGAAATTCCTGCATCATTATCTGATTATCTCTGTCTGTCTCTCTCCCATGGTGTTGGGAAAAACTCCATTCCTGGCACACCGGAAACAGGAAGCCCGAAACTAAAAGAACTTTGTGTAGGATGGAAGAGAGACCAGATTTGGTGACTTTTGGTGAAATAATTGCTGGCACTCTTTTTGATTGTTGTAAAAAATGTCTAAGTAAACTGGGATACAACAGTGGCCAAAACTCAAAGGTTTTGCAGGTGTATGGATTCCTACCCATACAAGTATTCTCTACACCAGACATCCCCAAACTTCGGCCCTCCAGATGTTTTGGACTACAATTCCCATCTTCCCCGGCGACTGGTCCTGTTAGCTAGGGATCATGGGAGTTGTAGGCCAAAACATCTGGAGGGCCGCAGTTTGGGGATGCCTGCTCTATACTATAATATCACCATCACCACCACCACCACCATCATCATCTTACTACCAGGCTTTCACTCTGGTGGGTCACAACAATTTAAAATACAGCACAAAGAGTTTAAAACAAATTGCAATCACAAATAGTGTGGGTGCCAAAAGCATAGTGTTAATGGCCAGGGTAAAGTGTGTCTTCAGCATTTGTCAAAAATTATATAGTGAGGGCAGGTTTTACAGCACTAACATATTACTTTCTGTAGTTTGTAATAATCACTGTATTAACCTCTCTCTCAAATCATTGCCTAGATTCCTTGAAGAAAGGGCAGGATCAAGATCATAAAAATTAGGGAAGACTAAATCAGTTTTGTTAGTACATCATTTCCTATTTCAAACATGTTGTTGCAACAGAATATTAATTTTGAGCAGGTGATTGTAACTAAGTATAGAATACTGGTATATTAGTAGTGGATTTGGTAATGCAAATCTTAAGCATGTTGCAAGATGAACATGAAAAAAATGTCAGTGGCTAGGATTATTACTTATTTTATAGAATTTTCACACAGCTTGATTATCTGAAAAGCCCTCAAAGATAATAAAATCAATTTAAAAATTACAACAAAGGATTGAATTTGAATTTATATTCAGCAGTGTATGCGAAAGAGCAACTGCAGTCAGTGAACTCAAACCTTGAGTTCTGCACTAGCCACCTCAATAAGCATGAACACCTGCAAAAGTAGAACCATATGGTTTGAGATGCATGTGCCGTACTTGGTTAGATGCAAAACGATAGTGAAAGAGACTCAAAATTCAGCTCAAATTAACAGTGAAAAGACGCAAAACTTTACTATTTTGCTTGAATCAGCATTATAGGCCAGCATGTTTGTATTTTCGCATATGCTCTTGATAAAAGTTCTGTGTTGTGCCTATGAGTTATCCATATAATTATGTATTTGTATGGTGGTTGTTAAATCTGTGCTTCTCTGTTCTAATTATGTTGTTAGCTTTCTTGGGTTTTTGGAATATTAGTGCTTGGCTAATTGTTATATATGTTATATATAATTATTCTTGCAGGCTGGTTTAAAAGCACTATGATACTGAGTAGCAGAGCAAATGTTTTAAGATAAAAATATAAATAAAATAATATCTTAGAATGATCAGTTTATAAACTGTAAAACCTTATGAAAATTAGAAAGGATTACCTCATTACTGTCTTACAGCGTGATTTACATTTTTAATTAATAAACTGTGCAACATTTTCATATGCTTGCTGGTAGCCACTTGGTGCAAAATAGATTCATCGGTATAAGTGGACTCACTTGTTGGAGGAATTGATTCATGGTTAAACCATATTTACTAAGATAGCAGATAAGATTTTTTATTTGAGAAGAAGTAAAGCAACACTGCTAAACAAAAATAGTTAGCTTATGAAAATCTTTATGGTCTGGATTGTTTTTATATTTCTGTTCTCATGTCTTTGCATTCCCTCTCCTTACATACCGGTATATTCTAAGGTGGCAAGTGGACAAGCGTAACTTCCAAATTGGTTTCATCTCACCTTGTCTCCTAGGAGAAGGAGAAACTGTATGTAGAGCTGAAGCACCTCTTGGCCCGTCAGCCTGGACCAGAAGCAGCAGAACAGTTGCAGTTGTATCGGCACACTCTGCGGGAGAAGACCAAGCAACTTAAAGTAAGAGTCATTTCCAGTAATTCATTATATAAATAGTAAGTGTAGAAATAGATAGATTGTACTCCCCAGCCCCAGGAAGTAGGAAATCATTATTGTCAGGGACATAAGGACTTGTGTTCTGAAATTTTTTTGAACCTGGAGGTATACTTCTTAATTCATGGATAAGTACTTTAAGAATAGAACTACAAGTATGTTTTCACCCCAGGAAGGTAAATGGGATCTCCAAATTCAGAGGCAGAATTCTTCTGAGTAACATATCAAGCAGAAGTCTTTTTCAGAGGCAGTATGCCTCACGGGTGGCACTGTGGTCTAAACCACTGAGCCTAGGGTTTGCCGATTGGAAGGTTGGCAGTTCGAATCCCTGCCACGGGGTGAGCTCCCATTGTTTGGTCTCGGCTCCTGCCCACCTAGCAGTTCAAAAGCACGTCAAAGTGCAAGTAGATAAATAGATACTGCTCCGGCGGGAAGCTAAACAGTGTTTCCGTGCACTGCTCTGGTTTGCCAGAAGCAGCTTAGTCATGATGGCCACATGACCTGGAAAAACTGTCTGCGGACAAACTCTGGCTCCCTCGGCCTATAGAGCGAGATGAGCACACAACCCCAGAGTCGTCCGCAACTGGACCTAAAGGTCAGGGGTACCTTTACCTTTATATCTCTGAATACCAGCTGTTGGGTAGAGAGAATGCAGTTGCACTGCTTGTGGGCTTTCCCTGGGCTCGTTGGCCACTTGGACTACAGAGTGCTGAACTATATGGAACTTTCACCTGATCCTGCAGTCTTTTCTTATGTTCTTGTACCACTAATCTTTTAGAGTTTTTTGAGAGTGTCAGCAAATGTATTGGTAGAGGTGAACCTGTTGATATTGTATACTTTTGAAACAATACCTCACCAAAGGCTCCTGAGTAAGCTTAGCAGTTATGGAATGACTAAAAGTCCTGTTATTAATCAGTAACTGGATAAGAAACAGGAAGCAGAGTGTAGGAATAAATGGACAGTTCTCTTAGAATTTTGAAGTGTCAGGCATAGCTCTAGTGGTTTTAGCCCAAACGTAGCAGAGTTTTCCTGCACAGCGCAGAAGCTAGTTGAGGTGGAAATGACTAGTTGGCTAGACGCAGAGTAACTATTTACAGGTTTTTTTAAAAAAATAAAACAATCTTTATTTCGATTTCTTAAAATGATACATCAAATCAAAACAAAAGCAAAACCAAGCTAATTATACCAAAAAGACAAAAAAGGGGGAAAAAACCCAAGAAAAAAACCATAAACTATACAAATCATAATATAATACAAATCATAATATAACACAGATATAGTATAATAATACAATTTAAGCATAAAGGAGAAAAAAGAACTAAAGAGAAAAATAAAAACAAAAACGAAAACAAAACACAAGATAAAAAACAGAAAAGAATGCTTCCCATTGCTTGCGTACCGCTTTCCTTTGTTAAATTTCTTTCTCTTTGCTTACCTAATTTTATATCTACACATATTTCCTGTATATTCCTATATATCCTATATTCCCCTTCATATCTTTCAATCTAAGCAGATCACCAAATCGATATTCATTCCTTCTTTTTTCAAGTAGTCCTCAACATATTTCCATTCCTTTTTACAGCTCTGTTTGGGGTTATTTCTGATTGCTGCTGTCATTTTAGAGAGATTCATAAATTCTACTAATTTCTCCTGCCATTCCAATACAGTCGGGACTTTTCCCCCTTTCCAATTCTGGGCTATCAGGAGTCTGGCTGCCGCACCCGCATAGAGGAGGATATTTACCCTATCTTTGGGGAAATTTTCTGGTACCATACTTAGCAAAAATATCTCTGGTTTTTTATCAAATGTTGTTTTTAACATTTTCTTTAACTTTTCATATATCAAATTCCAAAATTCTTTGATCTTACTACACTGCCACCAACAATGATAATGATTTCCAATCTCTTCCTGGCATTTCCAGCATTTGTTCGAATTTCTATTATAGATTTTTGCAATTTTTTCTGGGGTAATATGCCACCTATACATTAACTTTAACATATTTTCTTTTATTCCCGTACATGCCGTGAAATTCATCCCTTCTTTCCACAATTTT
Organism: Zootoca vivipara; assembly: GCF_965207765.1. NCBI lineage: Eukaryota > Metazoa > Chordata > Lepidosauria > Squamata > Lacertidae > Zootoca > Zootoca vivipara. The sequence continues at coordinate 52,010,594 of NC_142588.1, read as the reverse complement.
TCCCACTGGTTACTATAGATGGGTCTCCCGATGTCTTGTGCCCACTTTATCATAGTTGTCTTTACCAATTCATCTTTCAATTCCCATTCCAAGAGATAGTTATATATTTTGGCTAATGATTTTTCTTTGTTTGTTATCAGGGATTCCTCCAATTTAGATTTCCCTTCTTGGAATCCAATCTCTTTGTGTCTCTGGAATAAACTTTGCACCTGACAATACTGTAACCAGCTTGTGCAATGTTCTTTTAATTGTTGGTATGATTTTAATTTTAGTTGTTCATTCTCTTTTACTAAGAGCTCTCAATATGTTGGCCATTTCCCTTCTTTGGTTTTGCTAAATAAGGACATCATCTCAAGGGGGGAGGCCCACTTAGGTATTTTTGGTTCTAGAATTTCTTTATGTTCCTTCCAGATCTTTAATAAGGATTTTTTAATAACGTGGTCCGTAAACTCCTTATATCCCCCCCTTTTCTCCTCCAGCAGATAAGCGTGCCATCCCTAGTTGTTCCTAAAACCTTCTATATTTAACAATTCTTTATTATCCAGTTCAATCCATTCTCTAATCCAGGCATCCCCAAACTTTGGCCCTCCAGATGTTTTGGACTACAATTCCCATCTTCCCCAACCACTGGTCCTGTTAGCTAGGGAACATGGGAGTTGTAGGCCAAAATGTCTGGAGGGCCGCAGTTTGGGGATGCCTGCTCTAATCCAACACATTCCCGCTGCCGCATGATATAATTTAAGGTCTGGCATTCCCCAGCCTCCTCGCTCTTTTGTGTCAGTTAATAATTTAAATTGTATCATTGCCCCTTTTCTTTTCTTTTTTTAAATTTTTTTTAGTTTTTAAAATCTTTTATTTCATAATTTTTAAAATTACATATTAAAAGAGAACGAATAAGAAAAAAAGAAAAGACACAAAAGGAAAATCCAAAAAACCATAAAAGGAAAAAAGAGAAAAAGTAAGAAATCATTATACATAAATTTACATAAACCAAAACTCTGAGCAAAACCTATCCATGCATACAAAATTATAATTCCAAACATACTAACAGAGATATACTGGTCCAATAATAATAACAATATACATACATGCATATATATATACTAACTCAAAACTCTAAACACTCACCACATAACTCAAGCATCTATTATTAAGCATAATATACAAAAAACATAAACAAGAAAAAAATACAAATAATGAAAAGTACAGATACACATAAAAGTAAAAATAGAAATACTTCCGATTGTCTGTCTACTGTTATCTTATACAGTAATATACTCCTCCCTTAACTTGTTATGTTCCATCTCCGGTCATTTCCGGATAGATTTACCTACTTTAACCTAGCATACATTGTCTCTTTGTACGGTTCTTAGTTTAAGCATATCACCAACTCCGATTTTAATCCCTCCTTCATTAAATATTCCTCTAATAGTTTCCACTCACTTTGGATTTTTTGTTTCGGGGTGTTTCTTATATACGCTGTCATCTTTGCTAAGTTCATATGCTCAATTACTTTATTTTGCCAGTCCCATACTGTCGGTGTCTCCTCCCCCTTCCATCTCTGTGCTATAAGGGTCCTTGCCGCTGCCACCGCGTATAGTAAGATGTTCCTCCTATCTTTGGGTATACCTTCAGGTATCATGCTTAGTAAGAACAGCTCTGGGGTTTTTTCAAATGTGCACTTTAACATCCTCTTTAACTTCTCATAAATTATATTCCAAAACCTTTGTAGTTTTTTACACTGCCACCAGCAATGCAGATACGTTCCAATTTGTTCATGGCACTTCCAGCACTTATTCGAGCCTTTTTTATATATCTTCCCTATTTTTTCTGGCGTTAAGTGCCACCTGTATACTATCTTCATTGTATTCTCCTTAATCGCTGTGCAGGCTGAAAATCTTATACTTTCTGTCCATAATTTCTCCCACTGTGTACACTCAATAACTCTACCAAAGTCCTGTGCCCACTTTACCATAACAACTTTAACTATCTCATCTTTTAGATTCCATTCCAACAAAAATTTATACATTGTTGCCAATTGTTTTCCCCCATTTTCAATTAACATTTCTTGTAATTTTGATCTTTTTTCCTGAAATCCAATTTTCTTATGTTTTTCAAACAGACTCTTTATTTGGATATATTGTAACCAGCTTGCACAGTGATTTTTCACCTCCTCATATGGTTTCAGAATATATGGTTTGTCTACCACTTTTATCAGGTCTTGATATGTTATCCATTTTTCTTTGTTTCCTCCCCCCCCCCCCCCCAGGGCTGTCATTTCAAAGGGTGATACCCACCACGGTGTCTTTGGTTCTAATAATTTCCTAAATTTCAACCATACCTTAAATAATGAATTTTTAATCACGTGGTCTGAGAATTCCTTGTGGATCTTTTCATTTTCTTGTAGAAGATATGCATGCCAACCAAGAGAGTTTCTAAACCCTTCTAAATCTAATATTTCTCTTCATGATCCATTCTTTTACCCAACACAAATTTGCTGCGGCATAATACAGTTTTAAATCTGGTACACCCCATCCTCCCCTCTCTTTGCTATCCGTTAATAATTTGAACTGAATTCTGGGTTTCTTTTTGCCCCAAATGAATCTACTTAAAACTCTCCTCCAATTATTAAAAATCTCAATTTTCCCGATAATTGGTAACATCTGAAACAAGAATAGAATTTTTGGCAATATCATCATTTTTATTGTTGAAATTCTTCCCATTATTGATAGGTGTAGATTATCCCATTTCTCTAAATCTCTTCCTATTTCTTTCCACAACCTTCTGTAATTATTCTCATATAAATCTACATTATTCTTTGTCACTATTATTCCCAAATACTTTACCTTTTTTGCCACCTCCCAGCCCGTAGCCAATTCTAATTCCTTTACTTCATTTTCCCTCATATTTTTAACAATCACTTTTGTTTTCCCTGTATTGACCTTAAATCCTGCTATTTCTCCATATTTTTTTAATTTTAGTTTCAACTTTCCCACGGAATCTGCTGGGTCCTCCAATATTATCAAGATATCGTCCGCAAAGGCCTTAAGTTTGATCTCACTCTTTCTGACTTTCAATCCTCTGATATCTCTTTCTTCTTTTATCTCCTTAATCAAACACTCTACTGATAAGATAAATAGGAGGGGGGACAGTGGACATCCCTGTCTCGTTCCTTTTTTAATCTCAAATTCTTCTGTAACTTCGCCGTTTATTATTATTCTTGCTGATTGTTCCTTATATATCACATTAATTCCCCTTAAAAAATTCCCCTCTATCCCAATCTCCTCCATTGCTTTCTTCATAAATTTCCAAATCAAATTATCAAACGCTTTCTCAGCGTCGAGGAAAACAAAAGCTACTTTTCGGCTCGGATTCCAATCAAGGAACTCAATCGCATCTAAAAGGGTTCTCATATTATTGCACATTTTGCGTTTGGGCAAGAATCCCTGTTGTTCCTTGCCCAATATCCTGTTTAATACTTTCTTTAATCTGTTTGCCAAAATCAGCGCAAAATTTTGTAGTCCGAATTCAGGAGGGATATGGGTCTGAAATTTCTGACCTCCTCCTTTTTATTATTATCTTTTGGGAGCAAAACGATAAATGCCTGTTGCCAGGAATTGGGAAATACTCCCTTTTCCAAAATTTCATTAGCAAGTTTCTGATATATCTCTATTAATTCATCTTTAAAGGTTTTATAATGTTGACTTGCTAATCCATCTGTCCCAGGGGACTTTCCTTGTTTTAATTTATTTATTACACCAAATATTTCTTCTTTTGATATTGGGATACTTAACTCTTTTTTCTCCTCATCTTTTAATTTGATCAGATTTAGATTCCTAAAATAATTATCTAATTTTCTCTCACTTATATCCACCTCTTTATATAAATTTTTATAATATTTCCAGAAGCATTTTTGAATATCCTCCCCCTTTGTCCAGATTTTCTCTCCCTCTCTAATATTTGTGATTAAACTGTTTCCCTGTTTTTTCCTCAATTGCCATGATAAAAGGCGTCCGGCTTTCCCTCCTAATTCAAACTGTCTTTGTTTTGCCCATTTTATCTTTTTTTCAATTTCATTCCCTATCACCATTGACAAACTATTTTGTAAAATTTGGATCTGATTTGCTATTTTTGTATCTTTTGGATTTTTTCCCAATTCCTTCTCCTTTTCTTCTATTTCCTTTTCTATTTTTTTAATTCTTTCCCTCCTCTCTCTATTAATTCTACTTTTCTGTTGAATATAAATGCCCCTCACAAAGGCTTTGCTCGCCTCCCAAACTGTTGTTGTGTCTAAGTCCTCCCTCATATTCACTTGAAAAAACTCCGTCAGTAACTTTTTCACCTTTGCGACGAACCCCTCATCATTTAGTATTCCTTCATCCATTCGCCACCTACCTTTCCTTCTTTCTTTCTCTTTCAGACTTACCATTACCGGGTTATGATCGCTTATTGATTTTGGTAGAATTTCACTGTTTGTCATTTTTAACATCAGGTTTGTGGATAGCCACACCATATCTAGTCTGGCTGCCGATTTATGAAGACCTGAGTAGTGGGAGAATTTCTTTTCCTTAGGATTCCTTATTCTCCAGCCGTCCTTTAGTTCATACTCCTCTATTAAGTCTCGAAATTCCTTTGGTAGTTCACTACTCTTTCTCTCTTTGCTAGTTCTATCCAGTTCCGCATTCCAGACCCCGTTAAAGTCCCCCGTTAATATAATTTCCTCCCCCTCTACTATCCTTGCCCCTTTTCCTGCCCATATAAATTTACTCAAATCCTTCTTCCATATTTCAAATGTCTCTTTCCTCCCTATAATTGGGATCATTTACAGGATATTTACAGGATTTATTAAAAGAAAATAAAACCAGCAGAGTTTCTGCATACAAAGCAAAGCAAGATAAATTCTCTCTCTCTCTCTCTCTCTCTCTCTCTCTCTCTCTCTCTCTCTCTCTCTCTCTCTGTCTCTCTCTCCAACCATACGCAGCACTCCTACTCCTAACACCCAACAAGAAACAACTGTGCCAGTATTCCTAGATAACAGAGTTCAGTGCTGGTCATTAACCAATGAGAGAGTTGTTGCCAGGCCAGGCAGACCTTGGCTTTCTGCCAAGAGTAAATTGACACTGTCTTGAGTTAATTGTGTGAAGCAAGAATCTGTAATTTTCCCATGAGAACCAATTATCAGAAACCGAACAAGTTCTCCCAACAGAGGGCTGTAGAAAGTGGAGCTCCCACAATGATAGGCATTAGGACCTGTGCTTAGGAATTAGCATTGAAGCAGCCAAATTTCCCGATTGCACCAAATTGTTCAAGGTGGTTAAAATGGAAATGCACTGTGAGGATCTTCAAAAGGATCTCTCTAAACTGCTTGAATGGGCAATAAAAAGAGAATGCAGTTCAATGTAAGCAAGAGCAAAGTGATGCACAATGGGGGGAAATTATTAATTTCCCATACATGCTAATGGGATCTGAACTGATGGTGACTGTCTAGGAATGAGACTTGGGGTCATAATGGATAACTTGGTAAAGATGTGTGTGACAGCTGTGAAAAAAGCAAATTCCATGTTGGGATCAGTAGGAAACAGAACGAAAATAAAACTGCCACTATCATAAAGTTTGGTGGTCCATTAGCATGGCTATTCTTATGAATCATATGAACTATGCTTTTTGGGAAATGCCTATGAGTTCTTTACACATACAGTTCTGAAGAAAGCTATTGTATGAATTGTCTAACACTGTTGTTAGCATTTCGTGGTATAATATTTGTTTATATAATTAAAAAATGAAAATCTAATTAGAGCATAAATTTACAGCCTATTGCATCCCACTTGGGTCTTTGGAGATGCTGCCAGATTTTCATACGAGACTTAATTTCCTTTTTAAATGAGTTTTTTTTTAAACATCCCCGTCAAAACAGTTTTCCTTCTGTCCTTAACAAGCTAGCAGAAACGGATTGAGAAAACATTGCTAAATCCTTCATTTTTCTCTAACGGTGCATTGACTTATATTAGTCTCGCATCTTATTAGAGGGCTGACAAGAGTAATCTTTCTTAACCCCTTGTCACTGTAAGGCAGGATTTCCTGGGTGAGAAAAGCTTGTTTATGCCTCCAGGAACCGCTTGATGCACCATGTTAAGCCGCAACAGCTAATATGTAATGTAGTGCTCTTCCCTCATTTTCATTGCATGAAATACAATAGAGTACATTCTTTCCCCTTCCCCCCTCCCCTGTGTACGCATTCTAAGGAAAGCAGCATGAAAAGTAATACCCATTTGCCATAGGTGGTAATAACTAAGGCTGCATCTTATACCTCGGATAGGAGATGACCATTAAGGTTTTTGTGCTGGCTTTTGCACTCAACATATTATGCAGACATTGGATAAAACACAGCAATTAGTTGTCTGGGTTGTTTTAAAGTTTGTGGGCTCATAGAGTAATGTTTGAAACTAAAATAGCAGTCTATGCTTATGGTCAAAGAGCTGTAGCCAACAAAGGTAGAGCAGATCCATTGAAATTAATGGACCTAAGTTAGTCATAATAAATAAAAATAAATAAAAAATTGTCCAGGGGCACCTTGGAGACCAACTAAGTTTGTTCTGCGTATAAGCTTTCAAAAACACAAGTACAAAACATTAAATTTATTCTTTTCTAAGCCTTATGATTTTTAAGCCACTTGAATATTGTTCTTGACTATCTCATACTATTATTGTGTATTTTAAGCTGTGTATTGTGTATTTTAATTATGGCATGCTTATAATGATTCTGTATTTTAACCATGTTGTACAACTGGTTTTTATGCTTTGTAAACTGCTTATGAACATCCAGACATTAAGCAGTATATAAATTAATGCATCATGATGATACAGAATGAGAGGATTAATTGCGACCCTGTGCAGGGACAGATTTAAATAACAATTATTTATAAAAGCCATATAGGTATAAGAAGACAACAAATCACCCATGGCATTTGTTTGTTCTTGTTTTTTAAAGGTTTTGTCTTCTGAATTGAACATGTATGAATCACAGAGTCAGGAATACAAATATGAAATTGAAAGACTTGCCAATGAGCTTCTAAATGTAAAGAAGAAATACCTCACTCAAAAACGCAAGGAACATGAAAACAAGTAAGTGATAGTATCAGTGGTGGTAATAATTACATTATTTAATAATAAATTACTGCCCAGCTGAGATCGGATTATGACAGCAATCTCATGTGTGTGGATACACGTTCCCCTAGTGAGATAATCCTTTAATTGCAACTGTCGTCCGTCCCCCCCGCCACATCCTGCCCTCTTCCCCCCCCCTGCATTTCATTTCTGTTCTGTGGTTTTTATGTTGGTCCAGACTCAAGTAAACAGCTGCACTTCCACCCCCAAATTGGCTGTAGGGGAAAAAAGGGGAGAGCATTTCAACTTCCAAGAAAAAATGCTTGCACTGATGTAATGATCATAATACAGGGGTCAGCAAACTTTTTCAGCAGGGGGCCGGTCCACTGTCTCTCAGACCTCGTGGGGGGCTGGACTGTATTATTATTTTTTTAAAAAAAGAACGAATTCCTATGCCCCACAAATAACCCAGAGATGCATTTTAAATAAAAGGACACATTCTACTCATGTAAAAACATGCTGATTCCCGGACCGTCTGCGTACCGGATTTAGAAGGCGGTTGGGCCGCATCCGGCCCCCAGGCCTTAGTTTGGAGACCCTGTCATAATAGCTTTATGCTGAATTCCTCTCTGAGTTTGCTATTTCCAGACATATTTTAATTGCATCCCATCACTGCTTTGTTTGGTGTATGGGGCGTTACCAGTTTGACTTCACCCCAGAAGGCGCACTCCATTGTCTCTCAAGACAGACGGATGCCAATAACTGTTTTGCTCTTTCTCATTGATGAGGGCTTTGTTCCTTCACATTGGAATCTGAACAGAGTATACAGTATAGTCAGTCTTCCAAAATCACCTACATATTACAAAACCCTGGACCAGGGGTCAGCAGATTTTTCAGCCGGGGGCTGGTCCACTGTCCCTCAGACCTTGTGGGGGGGCCGGACTATATTTTGAAATAAAATAATGAACGAATTCCTATGCCCCACAAATAACCCAGAGATGCATTTTAAATAAAAGCACACATTCTACTCGTGTAAAAACACGCTGATTCCCAGACCATCTGCGGGCCAAATTTAGAAGGCGATTGGGCCAGATCTGGCCCCTGGGCTTTAGTTTGCCTACCCATGCCCTGGACCATCCCTGTTTCTGGAAGTTCTCAAGATCATACCTGTCAATTCAAAAGCATTCAAACATCACAATTTGCTTAGGCAGAAACCACTTAACATGGGAGAAACCCCATGTTCAGAGCCTCATGTCTATTTAGCTGCATGTACATATTATTTAACTGATCTAATAGTCTCTGGATTCTGTTCTCATCCACCAGTCTAGATTTTTGCAATCATGCTTCTTCCCATCTCTGAATTAGATGTGCATTGCGCAGTTCAAATAATTTAATATATTCCTGTTTTGCTCCTTCCTGTGCTAGGACCGATTTAGTACCCATTTAGAAATATGGAATTTGATTTCAAACTAGATACTTCCTTTACCACCCAAACTTCATGTTTTTAGATAGCAAACAGTTCTGATGACTGAATTAGCAAAACAGTCAGCAATCAAAGGCGACCTCTGCCCATCCGCAAATGGCATAATGTTGCCTTGATGTTTGGAATTAGCAAAAATTGTTCATGGCTAATGGCCTTCCTGGGGCTTTATGATCAATACATAAAGCTACCATAATGTCTAGCAATCCATTTCCAACAGCTAAGTGTCCTTTTGAAAACAGCTATAATCTTTAGAATTTGAACCCTGGGCTTAGCTTTTCCATTTCAGCATCACAGGGGAAGAAACTCACTCTGCCATATTTTATTTCTAGAATTTCATTTCCTGCTACTATTATATTTTTAAAGGACAATGGACCATCTATAAGGAATAGAGTTATGCCTAGATATATATGAGTATTACATACAGTACTGTGAGGTTTTCATTTTTTGTCAGTTTTATGCCACTTCCATATTGAATTATGTTTATAAGTCCAGAAAGGAGAATTAAGCCATCTGCTTTCTCCTTTTTTATTTTTATTGTTTTCTTACTATTTCCTTCTCCTTCCTTCTACCTCCAAAATAGCCATGTAGTCAAGGGGACCTGCACATGTTTAGCTACATCGTTCTAGTGTAGTATATAGTCCAGTGTCTATTACAGCTTGAATAAATTTGCAGTGTAGGGCATGATTGTGGGACTGTTACAGAAAATCATCATAAGCTCTCTTTTGCTTCTTGCTCTCAGTTGCATGTTTGGATCACAGCCCATTAGTCATTATTTAGGAGAGTTTGGTGCATACATGCTTGCAACCATCTCACCCTTTCTCTTTTCCTCGGTGCCACAGTCCTTGAATTACATTTTAAAAGAAAACATTTACTAGGAAGAAAAATTTAAATGTTCTCCAGGAAACCATTTAGTTTTTTGAACCATAGGGTTGTATCTAGGGTTGGCAGACTCAATAGTGGACAGGACTTCTGTGCCTTTAAAAACCCTGCTCTCTTTTGAGTCTGGAAACCTTAAAGAGAAACCAGCAGACCCTTTGTTTAATTTCCAAGCAAAGGGTCTGCTGATTTCTCTTTAAGGTTTCCAGACTCAAAAGAGAGCAGGGCAATTAAAGGCACAGAAGTCCTGTCCACTATTATGTCTGGCAACCCTAGTTGTATCCAACTAAGTTCTACTCAAAATATATGCAGTGGAAGTAATGGACCTTAGCTGAGACATGCCCATTAATTTTAGTGGGTATGCTTTGGGGGTAACTAGCTCTGGATACATACAACCCATTGCTAGCTTCAGACATTTTTGAGGCTTTGATCTGTACCATAAAAAGTCCAAAGATTTTTAAAAAATTGTTAGAAAAAATATAATATAGCATTTTTGTGCTCTAGTACCACTAGTTTACAGTGATCTGATAAATTTGTTGGAATGCTTTGCTCCATTTATGTAGTTGTACATCTCAGTTCAGGAAAATGTGTCTTTCACATTGCTCTCCTGGGCCCCTCCCTTTTCCTCATTAAATATCTGAGTGGATAGTTAAACTATGCTGCTTTCTCTTAAGGCTGCTAAATTCAAGTTGTGATTGTTCTTCCTATGGCTTTAAGTCTAATGGTCACAGCTATCAGTTCAAAGTTATATAGGCAGTGTTGGCTTTGTGTAGAAAGAATCAACCAGATAATTATCTCTGTAAGTCTGTTAAATGGTAAAAATGGCTAACACAATTTCTTCATTAAAATTCAACAAAGAGGGGAAAAAAAATCCCTTTTTTGCCTTTGATGATTTCAGCTTTTTATTTGAAAAACAAATAATCATTTGGGGGAGCAGTGCCAAGATTAGAAATTCCAAGTCTTACATTTATTCTTCTTCTAATGAGAAACTGTGACCATTTTGAGGGGGTAACATTAGGAGAGCTCATTTAGTTCTAATTTTTAATAATTCTGCGTACCGTAAGCAGTCACCTAATTAGATCCAAACAGGCATCTAATTGTGGTTGTTTAGCTAAACAAGCTTTCATCAACTTATTTTTAATGATCTCCTGATAAAGCTATTGCTGCTATTAAAACTTTTGGAACTTTTCAAAATGATACTGAGATAAATAATGTAATAATATGCCCTTTCTTTCTTTCTTTCTTTCTTTCTTTCTTTCTTTCTTTCTTTCTTTCTTTCTTTCTTTCTTTCCTACTTCCATCCCTAAGGGAAAAGGAGAGAGTCTTGAGTAACATAGAGCATGACTACCAAGGAACAAGAAGCAGAGCTTCACGCTTCACTGGAGGTGGTTTCACGCTTAGCAACCCACCTCCCAAAATTGTGGCCTAACACTATTGCATCATTAAACCTCATCCACTACAACGGAAAAGAGACATTGGCATGTCCAGCTGAACTAAAATGTTTTTGAATACAGATTAGATAACATTACGGTTTTTAAAATAATTAGTAGCAAAATATTTCTTCAAGGTTACTTTGTTCTTCTTTAAAGGTAGCATTCTGGGATAAGCAATGCTATTTTTTATGCCCAGTTAGTTGTTGAATGCTGCCCATAATGACTCCCCATCCTATAGATTTATTTGGAGCAGATATTTTGGTTTTTACAGTTTTTGTTGTACTTCTAAGTACTCAAGACTAAAAGTAAGTTCAGTTGAAATATGAACAATATGAAGTGATACATGCTTCCAAGTAAATATATTGCATGTAGAATTGTAATCAACTGTAAAAGATCTATACTTATATTGGCTTCAACCTCTTCTTCAGCATGAAAAAAACATGAAAAATAACTAGAATGCTAATCATTTAGCTGAAGAAAATATAAAGCTTAGAATTCGTCACTTTATCGGAACAACATTAATCTGTGAAAGTTTAAAGTCATACGTGTTAAACATTCTCAAAACTCATTAGGAACATTGGGAAGGTGTGCGATAATATTAAGCCCATACTGGTGAATGTATTTTTTTTAATGCTACATAGCTAGTATGGTGGCAACATCTTTGACTGTACATATCAGTCTGTACATTTAGAGTATGCCTATCTTTCATTAATCTATTTCTCATGTATCGAATCTAGAGTCTAAATATAACAGGTATTTTCGTACCTGTTAAAAGGAAGACACTGATTTAGTTCTGCAACATTTAAAGATTGTTTACATTTTACATCATGTATACCTCCCCACACCAAAACCTTTTCAACCAAAGAGATTTAATTATCATTCATTAGCAAGCCGTTTAATAATGTCAATGTGTGAGGTGCTGAAGAATGGGGATAAGAGTTTAAAATACAATGACTTTGATGTATTCTTGCCTCAGGGACGAAAAACTCCCAGGAGAGATCCTGATAAATATTTCATTTAAAAAAAAAACTTTTGCAAAGATATCGATCTTTTGTTTGGTGGAATACAGAATTCTATATTAAAGCCCCTTTGGAAAACTATTAATGTTAAGTGTTTATTTCACAGAAATCAAGTAATCTGTGATGGGGAATCATTTTGCTTTTATATAAGGGACAAAGATACTTCGTTATTAGAGGAATTGTCATTGTCTTTAATTTCTGACGCAAATATTATTCTTGTTAGTGTCTCTGTCTTTCGTGTCTTGTTTCCTGAAGATACCAGTGAATACTTAAAATTATGTTTCTTAACATTTTCTTATCATCATAACAATCGACTCACTATATACAAAATATGCAATGTACAACTCCTAGTATCTTGCTGCATTAGCTGCATGGACCAGCAGAGACTCATTTAGGTTGGAGCATCCATCTTAACAATATTGCATTGGTGAATTAAATGCAATCAGAAATAGAGCATCTGAACCAGCTGTGTGGGTAAGCCCTTAGACATGTTGCCTTATGGGAGTCTGAATTTTTTATATTCTTTCCCAAAACATCTTCACAACTTTCTTAAAATGCTGTTATATGTGTTTGTTTTGCTTTCTTCATAATGAAATTTGTTCGATCTCCATTCAGTAGAAATTGGAACAATACATAGTTGAAGGTGTAGCTGCTTTACCCTGGCACAATGCCATCAGAGTCAACAAAGCTAAGTTTATTAATACCAGCAGGTAATCTGGCATGTTTCTGTATAGACAGGTGGCTCCTCGTAGGATAAAAGGATGTATGCTGACTTTAGCAGAATCATTGCTCTCATTTCCCCCTACATCTTGACCCTTTTGCTAATGAAAGCAGCAAAAGCATAACTGAAACGTCATCTCAGGTTCCTAGTGAGCTCATATTTTCCAAGGATATTTGAGTCATTGTCCTGTATAATGCCAGCATGATCCAGCTAAAGAAAAGCACTTTTAACCTCTGTTGATTTCAACTGAGAAAGGCAATCATAAGGCTACGGTTCCTAATAAAACTTACCAGGAAGGAAATTCTTTTCAACTCAAGAGGATTAAACTTCAGAGAAAGCATATGTATGAGCAAGCTGAAAAGTGCTTTACTTCAGCTGAATCATTCCCAGCAGATTTTAAGGTTGGATAAATATGAATTTTTTTTGTTAGGGTCAAGCTGTGTTTGCTGATGTTCTGCAAAAAAGGAAAGGGGTTTGTGATGTGTGGCTGCAGCCCACTTGAATGAGTGCTCAATTACGGTAGAAAGAAAGGGGTTCAGATTTCAATCATTCCGCGGTAAGAATGGTTTGTCTTGGTCAAATTGCTCTTTTTTTTTTGGCAGTTCATATCTACAAAATGCAAATGGTCAAATTGCCTCCACACCAGCAATGAGCATGTGAGTCTGGTTTTGAGGTTAAAGGTCACAATTTAGTTAAGGACCTGCAAGGGAAAAAACTAGAAAAAAGTGTGGGTCAGCTACCTTAGTGAAGAGTAACATCCTTTTCCTTTAACATCCATGCTCAGCATCTTTAATCTGTCTGGTAACTGATCAGTGCCCTGATAGCCTGTTCACTTAAAACTGCAAGCTAAGGAGCAGAACCATCTCCCCCTGCTGTCTAGCATTCAGAGGGATGGTCTCATCAGCATCATATCCACTCCCCATAAGGTTGGTAAGCTATAATGATGGGAGTGGGTGTACATCCCTTCACCAAATTTGTGCCGCTCAGTGCTCACCACTGAAGCGAAGCCAAGTCCCCTCCATGGCTGCAGCACATGCTTGTTTTGCTGGAAAAGCCAATTGAATTGATCAGCAACTCTTCATATTTGCAGTATGGAGTAGGTGAAAAAAGATGGTTTCAGCAGTCACCCCAAAATTTCCTACTTGGCTCCTAATGGCAGCTGACTAATCTCACATGGCAAAAAGGGACGGATGATGCAGGACAGCTTATACAGGCAGACTGATTTTGTCACACAGATGTTGTTAGGGCTGCCATACATCCACATTACTGGGATTTCAAAGCCAAGTCAATTTGGCGTTTTTGTATATTTAAAAAAATCTTCTTTAAAAGCTCAACAACTTTCAGTGTGTCCTGGCTTTTGTTTTTTGAAATATAGTGTGAGACTTTCACAGTGCCATTTCCAAAGGGTGTTGGGGGCAAAAATGGGAGTTAAAAGTGCCTGGTATCTTTTTAAAAACAAACAAGACACATTTGGTGAGCTCATTTCTTAGAAAATTGATATAAAGCAGTTTCTGCTCAGAAAAGTACCTCATTCATTAGACTATAATTAAAGGTCAGATGTTAGGGAATGGACATAATGGTGCAGAAGGGGATGAAGCTGTCAGGTTTGGAGTCTGGTTTGGGGCCATGTGGGCAGCAGGTAAGTGTCAGCATCTCAACACTGCTTGCTTTATAAAGGAACAGATGCACATTTCTAGGGCTGTCAACCCAGTGCCCTTTACAAAACTGAAAATTCAAATCAAGGAGTATCAAGAGGAAATACATGCCAGTGTTGTTTCTCTGATCAAGAGCTTCACCTCATGTCTTCTCAGGGGATCTCTCTCGTAATTTACTTCAGTGCTTCAGGGTAAGTGATTTTCCATCTGCCTTTATCATCTGCCAGCAAGCCAACCTTACTGTGAGCAGTGTGTGCTTTCGGCACCTTTCACCTTCTCACATTGGTATCCCTTGAACTCAGCTCCAGGCCCAGAATGCAATTCTAATATTCTTTGTCTGTTTTATTTACCTCTGTGACATTTTCTCGGCATGTGGCAAAGTGTGGTTTGGATTAGATGAATATGCTGAGGTCTGCGGTAAATACCTTCAACTCTGTGATTAGATCCCCTCATCCTTCAAAATACACTATTCCAAAATATCCAGTGAGCTCTTAATAGCTAACAAATTTATCTTGGCATGAGTTTTTGTAGACAAGATGAACACTTTTGCCACATTAAATGTGTTGATCCTTAAGGGGGTACCTGGGGCCAGTCGAGGGCATTTTTATTCAAGAGACAGAACAGCAAATTGTGCTGCTGCTTCTCTAAGTCAAGGTGCAGGTTGGCAAGCTATGGTAGCACCTGAGAGAGAAAACCCCACAAGCACCCCTCTTTGGAAAGAAAAATGCAACAGTAGTAAATTTTAAAGTTACAAATTGGTGCCGTTTCATGACGCCCACATCAATTCTGTCTGATAATAGGGCTACCCTCAGAGGCACAGGACTATTTTAATGCTTTACTGCAGCATGAGCTAGCACAAATTCGAAGTTCCCTCCCTCCCTTTCTTTCAGGCCAAAGTATATTGAACTATCAGTTTCATTGATAGCAAACCCAGTTGTCACCTGACCAGTTTTAAAACAGTTTTGGTTTTGCCCCCTCCTTACTAGAAAGTTTATTTCACTAGTAAGTGGTGATTCAGAATGTGCATGCATTTAAATGAAATGTGTTATGCCAGTCAAGAACCACTGTCCTTGCAGGAAATGGCTTCCAAAGCAATTCAGGAGATACCCACCAAAGATGCAACGCATGGAGGGTAACCTGAGTACCAAATTGGAATTCCAGGCTAATCACACAACATTCTGTCACTATCATGTCTGCTTTCAGGTGAGTTTGTGTGTACTGTTTCAGTGAGATGATTGTCAAGGTAGTTGTGCATGTGTCCACTGTTCATAGCCTGAAGAATTTACTCTGATGGTTTGTTTTTCTTATGGCAGCTGATGAGATCAGATTTGTAGGTCGCCACCTGGAACCTGATTAACATGCCTGTAAAATGGAATGCTAAACCTGACTACTAGCCAACTTTCAGGAAGAAAAAGATAATTGACCTCAGGAAACTGCCTTTGGCAGTCTCTTTATTATATTTATTGGGGTGTCCCACAGACCAATTACTTTTCACAATGGGCCTTTTATGAAGCTATCTAGTTTAAAATGGATTTTTAGAAAGACTAGTTGTAAAGGAGATTGGAATCCCAAAACAAGCTCAGTAGAGTGGTTTATTATTATTATTATTATTATTATTATTATTATTATTATTATTTCTTTGGTTGGAATAACCTGGAAAGGAACATATCTTGAACAATAAACCTGCTAGATTATATTGTTGTCTAAGTCCATGGCAATTGATTAAAAGAAAAATTTGCATGTAGTGCAGATGCACATGCAGTATTGAATCCATCAAGATGACCTGAGAGAAAACATGGGATGCCAAGTTTTGTTCTTCTTCCAAACAAGGTAAGTGCAAGGATTCTCATTCTTTTTTAGTTAGTTATTTAAAAATATATACGGTATATTCAAAACTCTCATTCATTCAACAGCTTCCAGGGTAATGCACAATCATAAAAATACAATATAATAACGTCCTTTAAACAACAATAAAACTGAGAGGCAACATAAATGCAAAACTGCTAAGCAGAACAGACACCATAAAAACAATTTAAAATGTCTGGGCAAATAAAAATGTCTTAATCTGGCACCTAGGCCTGAGGGTGCTTGCAAAACAAATAGCTCTATGATTCGAGCTGAGCCACCTATTGCAAGGGGATTTGTATTCAAGGAGTTCAAGACAATGCATATTATTTATTTATTAGATGTATACCCTGCACGTTCCTCCAAAGGTGCCCAGGGCAGCAAACATATCAATACTAATACAATTAAAACTTCTAAAAAAACAGTTTAAGGCTCCTAAAAGTAATCACCTCCCAAATTAATAATTTCAGGGTTGCCAGGGACATAACTTTAAGCAATCAAATGCCTGGGTAAACAGGAGGGAGGGAGCAAGAGCTTGGCAATGGCGTATGGTGTATGGCGGCCTCGCGGTGCCCATCACCACCATGAGCATGTTCTGGGCAGTGGTTGGTGGCATCCTGCCATGGTTTGTGCCCAAGGGGCCTAACTGTTGTGTTATCAACACAATGTTGGTGACATGTGCTGTCTGCTGCTACCTCTTCCAGCTGATTGGAATCCTGGCTCAACTGAGCCCTCTCTTCGGACCACAGTTAAAAAGTGAAGTAATTTGATATCTGAAGTACCATTGGCCCTTAACTGATGTGCTCTTCTACTGCAGTTTGTGAACTGGGATATGAAGATATTTTCTCTATGTAAATCCCCATGGATCCAAAGATGCCTTCTAATGTACTTTGAATCTGACCATGTCTGCTCAGTGCCTTACTGTTTGTTCTATTACATGAAATGTTTGCCTAATCTTGTTGCTTTTTACCTAAGTGCCTAATAGATATCTATATCTCTACTCAGTACAACGTTGTGCTTGAATTTCAAGTATTATAAATAATATTCCACCCCTCTTCTCTGCACTGACAGTGGCTAGATGGAATTGAGAATTGCCTCTGAGCACTTATTTGCCTTACCAATTTTCATACTAGGCTGTCTACTGATCCAGTTTACAAGCTGAGTCTGAATGCTGTGTCTGATAACTTTTAAAAATATGGTTGCGTTCCTCAAAGCTGAAATAAAATTATTTTCTGCTTAAAAAAAAAGCATTGGGTAAACAGGATTCTTTTTACCTTTCTGCTTAAATGTTAATACTGAGGGAGACAGATGCACCTCACTAGGGAGGGCATTCCACAAATGGACTGAGGAGGCCTCAACATGGGTCACCACCAATGCTCAGTGCATCAGTGGTGGCACCACCAACAGGGTCTCTCCCACCAATTGTTGGGCCTGAGATGGTTGATATTAGGAAAGGTGCTCTTTCAGGTACTTGGGTGCAAGGCATTTAGGGCCTTGAATTACTAATATCTTGAATTAGGCTCACTGGTAGCCTGTGTAGCCCTCTAATGACCACTGGCACATGGTCCCATTTGGCTGCCCCACTTACTAACTTAGCAGTCTCATTCTGCACTAGCTGCAGCCTCCAGGACAGCCCCACATAGAGCGCATCACAGTAGTCAAGGCAGATGGTCACAAAAGCATGGGCAACTGAGGCCTGTCTATCCTGATCCAGGAACAGACATACATACGGTAGCTGATGAACCAGCTTAAGCTGGGCATAAGCACTCCTGATCACAGAAGCCATCTGATACTCCAATGACAAATCTAAATCCAGGAGAACTCCCAGTCAACAGATCTGTTCCTTCAGTGGAATTATAACCCCTCCATCCATATTATGTTTATGGATTATGTTTTATCCAAGCCCCACCTATTTATTTCAAATATTTGTAAGCTGCTTTTTAAACTAAATGTCTTCAAGGCAGCTAAAAAGAATAGAGTTGTGAAAGCGTACCTAAATTATTACTGGTAAGTGCTAATTAACAGAGACTTTAAGCATTGCAGCAGAAACAATAGGAAGCTAATCACAGCAAGCCAAAAGCCAACCAGAAGCGAATTGGGCTAATCCTACTCAGTTTCAAAGATAGAACTCAATGTTGGCCATTATAAACCAGGTAAAGTGGGAAACAAACTTATGTAGCATGGATAATGTCCAGGGGATCCCAGTGTGATCTAAAGTTAGTCACAGAGGAGCTATCAATGTTTGGAGCTTCCCTGCCTCACTCTGAGAAACATGAAGATGACCTCCACTTTTCTGTTGAATATCCACTGATAAAAGAGCATTATGTTGCATAACCTGTTTACCATCACAATTTCATGGAACCTGGAAAGTCTGGAGCTCAGAAGCCAGGGCCAAATCAATGAGCCTGAAGACCAAAACAAAAACAAAGAAGCCACAAACAAAGAAGCAAGTGGAGACTCAGAAGGTGAGAGAAAGATGAGGAAAAGTCAGCAAAGAGAAGTAGCTTAACATTGCTGCAGCACTTTCCGTGTCCTACTTTGGCTTTTGTAGCACTGAATGATCATTGGACTGTCAGTGAGAAACAGCAGCAAACCAAGAAACGAGTTCCATGTTACACTGCAATATAGTCACCTTAAAATCTCACTGCTAGAGTATTTTCTTGTACTGCTTAGCATGTTCGTATTGAGATGCCTCATCCAGTGGATTCCAGATGGTCAGGGCTTGAGGGATCTAAATACATTTAACAAGTTCCTTAAATTCACACATTGCAGCTCCTCCTCCTTTCATCTAGGCAAATTGAGATAAAATAGTAGAGGTGGGAATGGAGTGTCACGGGCAAATTATACAAACAGAGAGACTATTTCCAGAGACAGATGGACCATAACTCCCCTGTAATTTAATCGTATCGTATTGAAAGTGGTGGGGTATGAAAGCCAATTCAGAATGTGAAAAGTGCTGGAGAAAATAATGTGCTGGATGCTTAAAAAAAGAGAGAACAATTTGCACTTTGGGAACTTTTCAGAGTTTAAGGAAGAGAGAGAGAAAATTACACAATATACGGTACACAAACACCCCAAATGGACAGTTTAAGGTGAAGAATATCAAGTTTGTGATGGCTACCAACTTGGATGACTTTAAAAGAGGATCAGATAAATTCATGGAGAACGAGGCTATCAATGGCTACTAGCCATGATGATTATGAACTGCCTCCACTGTTGGAGGTGGTCTGTCTCTGAACACCAGTTGCTGGGAAACTATGGGTCCACCAATGGAAGTATTGCCCAACCCACTTTTTGCCAACTTGTAAAATGTTGGGGTGGTATCCAGCAAAGTAGCTCAACTAGTATAGAAGGGGTTTTTTTCCCTACACAACAGAATGTTCCCTCCCTCTCCTCTTTCTACATGTCATCATAAATATGTTCTGGGGCTTCCCTCCAACCCTCAAGAGCAGATCTGTCGAGGGCCCAGAGGGTTTGTGGGGAGAGAAGGAGAGTAAGTTCTATTATGCAAGCAGAAATCCTTGCAGTAGTAGAAGTATTCATTGGACACTGCCCTTGGTAAAAAGAATTCACCCTCCTTTGTGGACCCCACTCTATGCACACTTCCATCTGACAAGAGAGAAGACCCACAGAAGGAACTAGAGTGGTGGTGATGCAGAGAGATTTATGTTGAAGAAAAGAAAGCAAAATATGGATGGCATAAGTGTTGCTAATTACAGTTGCTATGTCTTGATGAAACTGGCAAACAATTTGTAAACCTTTCCAGACTGTAGACCAGGCATAGGCAAACTCGGCCCTCCAGATGTTTGGGGACTACAACTCCCATCATCCTTGACCACTGGTCCTGTTAGCTAGGGTTGATGGGAGTTGCAGCCCCAGAACATCTGGAGGGCCAAGTTTGCCTATGCCTGCTGTAGACGTTGGCAATATGATCATGCACAAAATGCAGCTTCTGAACTAGCTTCAAGGGAAGCCTCACACAGAAAGCTACAGTAGCCCAACTTTGAGGTTGCCAGTGTGGGGGTCACTGTAGTGTGGTGCTACAGAAAGATAACACTCTGTTGCTTTGAGAGGAGTTTTCTGGAGATACAAGGTATGTGACAACTCCTGAAATACTTTTGCTGTTTGCTAGCATATGATTAGGTCAGTTAGCTTTTCAGACATCTGAAAGTCAGTTTCAATTTAGAGAGAAACTCTAGCGAAAGGGCTTTTTTGTCACAGCTATAGTCCCACAAAAACATACAAGAATACAGAGTTAGAAGAACATTTGTATGGCATGCTAAGATTATTCCACTGCTTTTTCTGTGGAGAAATTGTGCATGGACAAAGTTTTCTTTTTAAAAAATACAGTGAATCATTCATGTTTGTACTGTTTTGCAAAGAAAGATTCATGACTATCAGAGTTCGGTTCTGGTATTAGATTTATATGTATGAACTGAGATAAAGTATTTTAAAGCTGGAATGTATATTCAATCAGGCAGCATTTTACTGTGTTTTACTGTAAATTGGTTTGATGTTGAAATGTTTATTCCACTATTGTACAATAATTTATTTGTCCCTTCCACTTCTCTGAAAACAAAACTGAAGTCGTAAACATTATTAGTCAATGATTATTTTTAAGATTGGTATTAAAGTTTAAAAGTAAATAAAAAGGAGAATGGACTTTCTGACTTTCTTGCAGTTTTGTGCGGTGTATTCTGAGTTATTGACTCTAAATAGCAGAAATGCAATGCATTTGTTTGAGCAGAGGGTCTGGACCTCCAGTTCATTTTTAATTGACTACCATTCAGACATGGCCTAGACCAAACGGTGCCCAGACAAGGATATATTTGGTGCTTCTTCCACTTACTCAACTTTTAATTATCTTTTTAAAAAACTGCATTTGTAGCTCCTTTCACAACTTTGATGCATGATTTGCATGCATGGTTTATCCCCATAACAGCAGGTGATAATGTGCATGCATGGATCACGTCAGAATTCTAACATGCACAGCAATTGATGAACAGGCGCAGATGATGTGAATTCTCCCCTTCCCACACACACAATGATAGCATGATGTTGGCAACACAGGTCAGCAATGTCAGCTTTACAGCTGTTCATACTGTTTGTTTCAGCTGTTAACAGCCTGAGAGTGCCCTGTTCCCTGGTCTGGCACCCCGGACTATCACTGGCTATGCTAGCAATTACTATGTGAGAGTGCTTGTGTGTGAATCAGATTGCCAAGTATGTATTTACAAAATACTGGTTCCTTGGGTGGCAACAGGGAACAACACAGTGGATCAAATCTTAGAGGAATCTGGTGGTTCAGGGCAGAGTCATGAAAAAATAGGATGTGTTGGGAAAGGGCTAAAATTTCCATGAACTTTGTTTTTCCTAGTAGGTTGGTACATCGGCACATTACGTTGAGAAGGGAGTTATAATGACGACTGGTTCTGGATGCCTTAAGGCAGGGATAGTAAATGCCATTGGCCATGCTGGTTGAAGCTAATGGGAACTGGAGTCTTAACAATACAATGGAACCTTGGTTTTCAAACTTGATCTGTTCCGGGAGTCCGTTCAACTCCTGAAACTGTTCAAAAACCAAGGGGCAGCTTCCGATTGGCTGAAGGAGGTTCCTGCACTCAATCAGAAGCTGCGAAAGCTGCATCGGATGTTCAGCTTACGAAAAATATTCACAAACCGCAACACTTACTTCCGAGTTTGCGGCGTTTCAGAGCAATTTGTTCTGGAGCCAAGCCGCTCGGGAACCAAGGTACCACTGTTTAAGGAGGTCACTACAGCTGCCCTTGTTTTAAGAGGATACAGGATACAGGACAGGAGGATATGTATGTATCGTGGGGCAGGGGTAATGCCTGATCCTAGATTGTGGGCTGTGCAAAATAGGTATAAAAGATATTGTGACATTGGTTTAAAAGGAGCTTTTGGAGAGCAGCAAAGACTAGGGGAAACAGTGGAGTAGAGAAACTGAAGAGAGAACTAAGGAAGATGAGAGAAGGAAAGAAAACGGATAGATTAAGCAGAGAGAAGGGTTGGCTCTTGATAGACTGAAAAGACCTTTGATAAGAATGTCTATTCAGCTAGCAATACTGAATTGACTTTTTTTTTAGTTGTTCATTTATTCAACAAATCCACTGTTGCCAAGTAACAGTTGTTTTAAACATTCATTAATTGTTATAATTGTTCATTAACTGGCTGCCTTAGCAGTTTCTAATATTATGAGATAAAGACTTATCATTAAAAGGTATGATCAGAGCAACAAGAGAAGTGAATGCTTTGCTTACCGGTGCTGGATTGAGATGAGGGGTTCAAGGTGAAACAATGCAGGACCAGAGAGGAGAAAACTTCTTTAGTCTGAGAGACAACCAAGGCATGGACCAGGGTTTCACTGAGAAGACAGAAAGGAAGGACATGTTTTTGAAACATTTTAATAAGAGAAGCAATGTGATTTGGTGAGGGGCTTAATATGGGGGACAAAGCAGACAGAGGAGTCAAAGCCAAAACTATGTGCCTGTTACAAAGTGGATGGTGACATTTTAATTGATGTTGTATGTGAGGAGGAGGACTGAGGGAAACATGAGACTTTCGTTTCATGATTAGAAAGAATAGTTGTATATTGGCAATACTGCATTCCTGCCTCTTCCCATTTTGCAGCTATGCCTTCTGAGGCATGGATAATTGTTGTTAATAAGAATAATAATTTCAAAAAAATAGTACTAGGGTGTCATGCAGAATGTTATGTATTATCTACCTATCTATATACACTTATAGGCAGAGATATATAAATACAGACGGCATAAAGAGTTTCAAAAAGTCTCCTGTGCGCATGATCTTCCTTTGCGACGTGACTGCAGTTGATGTCGCAGTATGATTTATTTCCCAAGGACTGCAGCAAACGGTGTAAGTGCATACAAGATAATCGTGTTGGTGATGGACGCACAGGAGGAATAATGCATTGTGCATAATAAAGAGGCATCTAAAAATAGCAAATGGTTTGTCTTCGGTTCTGTACAATGGTAAACATGTTAACATATAGATTTCATAAAGTGTATTGATTCTAGGTTTGTTCAGCTACCCGTTTATGTCTGCTGATGAAAATCTGCTGACCCTGCCTCATTTTAGTAACTTCTCCCTCTGCTCCATTTTCAGCTGCCATTCTCTGCTAGTATACTCTAAATACAGTTGCTTACTCATCTTTTATTATAAAATGTATTGAATTGTTCTCTGAATGAACAACTTGTAAATACACTCTAAATACTTGTGATGGATCCCCCACCTCACTGCTTTAACCTCAGAGGCTCTCCCTGTGCTTCTCCACAAACAGGAGAAAAAAACCTCCAGAGTCCAAATTGGACTTGTCTCCAGAGTACCTCAGGCTCTGCGTTCGAAACCTATTGCCACCAGTGGGGTCTCCCTCCCTGGGATCCCTACTGCTACAGTGTGCCTCTCCCTTAGGCAACTATGTGGCTCCTTCGGCTTCGCTAACCAGCCCTTTGTATGACAGGAGAAACAGCAAACAGTTTCCTCTTCCCCAGGAAAGCTTTGTTCTCCTCACTTTGTCACACCTCTGAAGGTACTGAGACACTGCCGAGTCAGTGAACATTTAAGCACATTTAACTTTATTATTTAACTTATAAACATGAGTTTCTTTGGTTCTTAAAAGCACATATCTTCTTTTTATTTAACACAGTTTTCTTCATACAGCTCCTGCATCCCTCTTTAACACTCTACTCTCTACCAACTCCCTAACTCCCAACTGCCATTTAGAATGCCAACCACCTAACTGACCAAACCGCTCCTCTCTCCTTTTAAACTGGGAACAGTCCCGCCCCCATCAGAATGTTATGTCAGTCAGGCTGGAGGTGGATTAACTCTTTTCCAGCCAGGTAGGGATAAATATTTCAAAACTGTGTCAATCCGTTACCCGTTTATGTCTGCTGATGAAAATCTGCTGACCCTGCCTCATTTTAGTAACTTCTCCCTCTGCTCCATTTTCAGCTGCCATTCTCTGCTAGTATACTCTCTCTAAATACAGTTGCTTACTCATCTTTTATTATAAAATGTATTGAATTGTTCTCTGAATGAACAACTTGTAATATTCAGATGACAATAGAGGCAGTGTAACAAATTTTATCAAGGGATTTTAGGAGGGTAGAACCACTAACATTTTTCACTGTAACTACATATTGATATGCAGCAATTAGCTGGTAAAGCTTTTAATGGCATAGAGATTGCTGTTATCACCAGCTAATTGCAGTGTTGCTGTTGAGGGCACACTTACAGAGACTGGTTGGAAAGTTGGCAACCCTGTAGGAGGGATTAATTTCACTACTAAGGTCTGTTCAGGTGTTATGCATGAAGAGGGAGTGGCAACCCAAATAGGGGCCATGAGGCTGCAATGCATATGGCAGCCTTGTCCTCAACACCTCCATCCATTCCACCTGTACCCTTTCTGTGTTGATTGGGAAGAGCTCCTTGAATAAATAAATGCTAGGATATAAATGCAACAAATACCTAATAAAAACATGCTTAAAGGTCTCCCCATGTTTGGTAACCATGCATTATCAGAGACCCTAATTTTTTGCTAATATGAACATTAATTATAATGTACATATTTAAAAAATAAATAAAAAGATGACATCCAATCAATGCCTAATGCTCTGTAGAATTCCCATGATGAAATTGAAGTGAAGCAGTATGAAGGTAAAAAAAATGTAGCCCGGAATAGAGATAAGGGGAAGTCAATGTGTAATGGAAGATGCAAAGTATTGGATTATTGAAAATGAAGATGTATAAGTAAACCAGAAAGAAGTAAGGTACAAAGCAAGGTAGGTTGTATTCGAATTTGTATTGGTTTTTTTCCTATTATTCTTTTTTTTGAATTTTTAAATAAACTTTATTTCATTTAAAAACACATACCAAAAAACAAAACACAAAAACGAAACATACATTCATCAAATAATATTAAACTATATCAAATCATAATAAATCAAAATAGAATCATACTCAAATCATATTTAAATCATATATGAAAAAATTTATAAATTATAAATCATTCATACAAAATTACATACTTAACAACACTAAACAAAAAAAGAGGAAAAAAAGAGAATCCCGATCCTTAAATTATAGAAAGTTAAAACAGACATAAAAGAAAATTAAGGATCTTAGGCCCTCTATTCCCCCCTCCACCCCTCTAAAAAAGAGATTGACTTCCAGTCACCTTATACTCTGGTCTGCAATTGTTCTTTATCTTTATATTTTGTTGTTGTTGTTTAGTCGTTTAGTCGTGTCCGATTCTTCGTGACCCCATGGACCAGAGCACGCCAGGCACTCCTGTCTTGCACTGCCTCCCGCAGTTTGCTCAGACTCATGTTCGTAGCTTCGAGAACACTGTCCAACCATCTTGTCCTCTGTCGTCCCCTTCTCCTAGTGCCCTCAATCTTTCCCAACATCAGGGTCTTTTCCAAGGATTCTTCTCTTCTCATGAGGTGGCCAAAGTATTATCTTTATATACACACACCTTTTCCCTATCTCCCTTTAATATCTTTTACTTTAGTGTCTTTTATATATCTGCCAAGAGGTTAATTTTTTCTATCTGTCTTTTTTGATATTGTTTAAGCAAGCTCCAACTTTTTTCTAAACTTGCTTCCTTTATGCCTTTTACCCTGCCCGCTCTAATTGATAAATTTTGATATGTTATTATCTTTTCCACCCATTCCTCCTTTTTTGGTATTCTTTCACTTTTCCAATTTGTTGCGACAAGTAATCTGCCGGCCGCTGTCTTTGTATTGGTGTTTGCGTGTGTATACATTTTGTTTGTATTTTATATTGAAGTTTTGTTTAAAATTTGTTTTAAGCTAATAAAGGCAGTTTTAAAATCTAAAAAAATAAATAAAAATAAGAAAATCAATGCCTAATCCATACAAAGTCCTTTTGGAACTAATTGTAAATGGTTCTAGAATGTATAAGCTCAGAGAGACAGCTGTATCTTCTGAAAAGTCCTTGGTATAGCAAACTTGTACTAGGCAGCAGATGGTAGCCATTTTTCAAATTATTTCTTATTGCCATCTGAATCTGCTGTTAGCCTGGTATATGTATATATAATAGGGTTTTGTAATCTCTTGCTTTTCCTATTAGCCATGTTATGCTTGGCCATCTACTCTGTGCTAATGCAACTGAAGAAGAAGAAAGCCTCCACAGGCAATGGTGCCAACTTTGGTTTGGCAACCCTGTTCCCCTTCCAGACCCCCAGTTCCCCCCCTTCCCTCTAATTCCCCTCCATCACTGTTATAAAACATTCCCAATATTGTGCTAGCAGAACTAATGCAAAGTAAGCAAAAATGGCATAGTAGGTTTGTAGAATTTTTAATTCCAGGGGCTTCCTTCATGAAAGTTTTGAATATTTTTAGTGCCAGAGACATCCAGATCTGGCAATAATATCCTCCTTTTTTTAAAAAAATTAGCCTATCACCCCTGAAATGAGGTGCTTCAGCGGCAATTGGGGGGGCAGAGTTTGGGGACATGACCTCCCAGAAAGTGGAGATTGATTCACTTTCTCTTTATTTTTTATGAGCACCAGCAAAGCCTTAATTGAATTATACCAGCTGGCTTGTTTTTATTGCAGACCTTCTGTATTCTGCTCCCTCCAACCGGAGTTTTAGCAGACCATACACTCCATACTAGGTCACAATCCCTGCTCATGGGGAGGCTATTTCTGGGAGGGTGATCTTGGGATGCTCACAATAGCATAATAAGTAGCTTGGACCCAGGAGCCCTTCTGATTTTCTCAGTGCTGATCGCCTGACAGATGCCTGGAGTCAATGCATCATCAGTGCATTGAGTCACAGCAGCAAAGTTATTAACAACTGATTTGTGTGGAAGCAAAGCTGGCCACAGTAGTTATCATTTCTCCTAATAGTAAACATTGAGTGGTTTTTAGACAATAATGGAACTTCCATGATTTTGGTGTGCATCGCTCAAAAGGAAAGCATTACTGTCAGCTGTTTGCTTCCTTTCCACCACTCCTCCCCCCTTTAACTACCACAATGTTGAGCCCTATTCCCTCCCTTGAAGAGCACAAAAGAGCTTTTCCTTTCTTTTGTAGTGTGCATGTTTGTATGTTGTTTTAATCTGATCGCACTACGTTAGCTTTGGACTTGAATGCAAGGAATCTTCCTCTGAAGGCATGGAGGAGTAGAGGATATGTACTTTTTTGCAGGGATTTTCCCTTATCCTGAATAGGCTTCCTCGCGAGAAAAGGGAAAACTTGGCAGCTATGGGTGGAACTCAAACTCTGCCAAGAATGTAAGGTCCAACAAATTCCTCTACTGCCTCACTGGCAATTTCATTTCTCAGAAGGTGGAAGCTGCAGCAAGGGGATCATCTATCTTGGACCTGGTCCTCACCAACAGGGAGGAACTCATCAATGAAGTAAAAGTACAGGGAACCTTGAGAGGAAGTGATCACGTCCTCTTCGGTTTCATGATCCTCAGGCAACTGAAAGCTTAAGGTGGTCAAAGATGGATGGGAGTTTCTTAAAGGTGAAATACTGAAGGCACAAATGCAGACAATTCCAACAAGAAAGAAGAGTGAGAGGCACATAAAGAAACCAGTGTGCCTGTGTAATGAGCTTACAAATGAGCTGAATTTTTTTAAAAATTGCATGTATAAGAAATGCAAGAAAGGGAAAATCACAAAGGGAAAGTATAGCCGAAGCATAGGCAACCTCCGGCCCTCCAGATGTTTTGGCCTACAACTCCCATGATCCCTAGCTAACAGGACCAGTGGTCAGGGATGATGGGAATTGTAGTCCAAAACATATGGAGGGACAAAGGTTGCTTATGCCAGGTATAGCCCATAGTTGCAGGGAGATGGTGCCTTAGCTGAGATATCTGCATTGCAGGAGGTTGGACTTGATGACTATTGGGGGCTCCTTCCAACTCAACAATTTTATGACTGGCAGGTGGGAGGTCTCACCCAGCTGTCAAAACGGCCTATGGAAGAGGGTTGTCATGAAAGTCAAAGGATCTGGCTGGCTGGGAGGATCCTGTTCCCCACCCCCGGCCTTGATGGAAAAAGAAGGGGGCAGAGAGGGCAGAGAGAAGGAGGCCAGAACCAGAGCTTCAGACCAAGCTCTAATAGCATTTCAGCCTTTGTGTTATGACCTTGCAGATGTGCAGTTGCATTTCCACATATAATGGCTGCTGACATAGTTCTAGAGCTGGTGTGGGGAACATTTGCTCCTCCAGATGTTGCTGAACTGCAGAGCCCAACAGTCCTAGCTACCATAGCCAATGACCAGAGATGATGGGGATTGTAGTTCAGCAACATCTGGAGAGCCAAAGGTCCCCATATCTTTGGGATAATTGTAGTGTGATAACCCCTCCCCCTTCACTTTTTAAAAATAAGGTATTTGTAGAAAGTGGACAAATCAATGAGATATTGCTAGGATTTAGGTTAGGAAAAAGGAATGAAAAAAACCATTGCAAGGTAAGTGGCTTTTCATGTTTTATATCAGCAACTG
Source organism: Zootoca vivipara (assembly GCF_965207765.1). Taxonomy (NCBI): domain Eukaryota; kingdom Metazoa; phylum Chordata; class Lepidosauria; order Squamata; family Lacertidae; genus Zootoca; species Zootoca vivipara. The sequence goes on along the minus strand of NC_142588.1, from coordinate 51,981,936 downwards.
ATATAAAAACTAAATTCAAAAAATGTTTACAAGGTGCAGGCATAGAGGAGAATTGAGTGTTTCAGTGCTTATTATTTTCTTTTTAAAAAAAAACCCAGTCATACTCTCACAGTACTGTACAGCAGGGGTCTGAACGTTCTGCAGATGCACAATGATTATGAAAAGGATAACAAAGGACAATGTGAAAATAAACCAGACTATTAAGGACTTCGGGAGAGAGCTTTGGGTGCGGGCCCATTCTGATGTGCTAAGCATGGTGCAAATTGGACTCCTAGCGCAATCCTTTCAATGTCTACTCAGAAGTACTATTGAATTCAATGGGGATTGCTCCCAGGCACATGGCATGAGGATTGCAGTCTTAGGGCAGTTACACACTACGGGTGCTAGAAGTTGTATCTCTTTGAAGGGTAAACTACACTTCCTTAGATTCTTTGGGGAAAGGTATGCACTTTTAATACTTGTGGAGTGTGCTTTAAATGAATGGTGTGGGTCTGCCGGTAGCCTTTCTTTCCCTTCATAGAGCTTAGAGGCATGCTGTAAATTATCGGTGGGTACTAAATGAGTGAAGCATGAGTTGAAAGCTAAAGTCCTTTATTCTTCCTAATTTTCATCTACACATAGACCATTTCTCTTTCAAGTGGCACATTTTGACCAAGATCTATTTTATTTCTTTTAGGACAAATCATATCCACTGCACTGTATTCTTTGGTAGTAGTAGCAGGAGAAGTACATGATCCATAGTGTGAGATTTATGTCCTCCTCTCCCCACCGAGTGATGAGTTACCCCAGGCTCCTTCTATATTTCAGGTAAATCTTTCCCTGTGCTGTGGCTTCCCAATAATTACTTTTTTTAAGAAGAGAGGGTGACACACTGTTGTAATGTGCCTCTTGACAGCTTACCTACCATGTTCTGCATCAGATGTAGCTTCCAAGAGGAGTGTCATGTAACTGCAGCTTCATGTTCCAAGAGGAGCTTCATGTATTTGGAATATTTGTTTCACGTGTACACCTGCAATTCACTATAGCTTTTATTGATCAAAAATTCCAAGTGATTCTATCATCCTCCTGTGCACAATGGCCACTTTTACATTAACTTCTTGTTCTTTTAGGAGCTAGTGTTCTTTCCAACAATTAGGGTGCTTCCAATCCCGCAGTCTTTTGGGAAGACTTGCTTCTGCCATGTGAATAAGGAATTGATGTTTGCATTAGGACAATGCTCATTGCATTGCTCACCAAAGTCCTTATTACAGGTTCCATGAAAAATATTTATTTTTCAACATTTGTAAGCAATGCAACCAGACAAGTATCAAACAAAGGCGCTAGATGCCCAGCAAACCTGGGAAACAAATGCAGCACCGTTTCAAATCCCATAAACATTTCACTAAAAAGGTACTTATTTTTCTATGCTTGTTTAAACTGCTTCATCTTTAAGTCATCGATGGCTTTCTCTATGTCGGTTATTTAATGATTTCCTGACCCACCCCCCTGGCTCCTGTGGCCAATTTGCTAACCAGTGTGGTTATTTTTATAATACTGCTGTCTCCAGTCCTTGTTCTAGTGTCTGATGTCTCATTTTTCAATTCAATAACAAGGATATCTTTCTTTTTTTAGTCTTGTTAGATCACATAGTGAAAATTATTATGTCACCAACGTAGGAATTATGTATTGGGAGAAGTGCTTGTACATATGTTTTACTTGTAAGAATTACGTCCTCGATGATGAAAATATGATTGCAGTGTTGAAACAGTATGTGAAATTGAAAGAATATCCAGGTTGTGCCATCCAGGGAGGACTTTTCAGCTGATATCCAGGGCTCACTCATCAGAATCACCAGGTTGCCCTTTTCCAACTCGACAATATCCTTTTTGAGGTGAGGTGACAAAATAGCACTTGGTGCTAGAGACTGTGGGAACCTTGCCACATAGGCTGCTTATTCCACTTCTATTATTGTGCTTTACTCTGTTGCTTGAAGAACACGAAGACTTATAAAGACTTATCTTTCTGCCCAGGTTTTCCATGACCCATAATATTAGATGTTGTCTTATGTGTTTGAATCCCCTGCATTATGTGTGTTTTCATAGAATCATAGAATTGTATAGTTGGAAGGGACTCCAAGGGTCATCTAGTACAACAACCTTCAATGAAGGAATGCTGCCCACAGCCATCGGGGGGGGGAGGGAGGGCTTGAACCACCAACCTTCTGGTTAACAACCAGATGTGCTGAACATTGTGCCACCTGAGTGAGATCATGTTATTTGCTTTTATATGCTTTTACATGTATTTATATGTTTTTTGGTTTTATTGGCTTTAGGTTGTATTCTTGTTTCAAGGATATTGTTTGTTTTGTTACATTGAATACCATTCATGTTTTTTAAATAATAATAATAATAATAATAATACACTAAGTGATTTATAATTGCTTTAAAATTAATAAATAATTATGAGCATAGCATCACAAGTGTAAACTCTGGTGTAGTGCTTGCCATAACTAAATTCTTTGGCAGTTTAATGTATTTCAGAATAATAATCTCTGGACATAAGCAAAAAAGCAACAATTACACTGAAATATGGTTTGCCTCTTTGGTTTGGATGCAAAGCTCCACAAGGGCAGGGGCGTAGGAAGGGGGGCGGTGGGGGCAGTCCACCCTGGGTGTCATCCCAGAGGGTGGGTGACAACCCCCCCGGGCGGATTGCCGCCGCGCCACCACTCCCCCCCCCGTGGGCAGCTCGCCTCGCCCCCGGGTGCCCGGCATGCCTGAGTGGCTAGCTCCACCACTGCCCAAGTGTTGCATATTTGAATACAGCAAATGAAGGAAAGAGATAAAGACGAAAATACCATAACCTGCTTGAAAAGTGCAGCTCACTTCAGTTCTAATAATAGGCTCCCCACCCCATATCTTCTTAGAGAATGTACTTTCTCAACATGTCAGAGTTTTACTGACATTATCACAAGAAGAATTATGGAATTAAAAGGACAAATCCTTGGCTTGCTCTCTTTATGGCACTTTATGCTTCTTACAATCAGTTTTGGAACAGGAGCACATCAAACCTCCTTATAAAAGTTTATACTGCATATATATACTGTATATATATTCCTAATGAAGTGGCAGAGTTACATCTTCACATCCTGGAAATCACACCAGTCACATGGAGTTGAAAGATTTTTTTAAAAAAGCCTGATCATTTAGCTGTTCCAGGCTCTATAAAAGAATAAATAATGGTTTGTGACAAAGAACAGTAATAAAATAAGTTTTTTAAAAATAAAATAAAAAAGGAGAGAACCTCAATCAAGTGAAAATCCAAAGGTTCGGAGTCATGGATAGAATGACTTGGTTTGATCTCCTGATCAAGTCGCAGATCAGTCACACGCAAGTGGGGATCTATTGTATCAACTTCAGTTAGGGAAACTGGATTTTTGAAGAAGACTTTGGAAGACTGTAGCCAAGTGGACAGAAGGTAAAACTCCTCCGGTGGTAATTCAAGTGCAAAATTCTGTTTCCAGGTCTGCTGCTGCTTTGGTGCCATTGGAAGGATACTTGGGAGGATATTGACTACACCTTTTCCCCAGCCTCGTTGCTATGAACTGGTGCCGATCCTAGGCACCTTATAAAAACTCACTTGTTGCATGCAGAACCAGATAAACTTCTAATGTTGAAAGCGCTGCAATCTTAAACTCACTTTTCTAGGGGAAAGTCCCATTGAACTCAATGGAACTTACTTTTCAGTTGGCATATCTACACTTATTTAAAGAGCTGATTGCTGGTTACTATAGAACACATCCAAAGGCTCTCTTTAAAGCCTATTTATGTCACTGGTGCACATTAAAAAAGTATTTGAAACCCCATTCACATAAATGGGTGGATTTAAAAGTATATATGCATTGAAAAGTATATATGCTCTGCACATTTTCCTCTCTTCCCTCACTCCGCTGGAAATTTGCTGATAAGTTGAAGCTCTTTTCAAGAACTGTGTGACAATGTTCACAAAGCTCCACCTACCCAGTTCGGCTCAATGCTAATGACATCTCTTGAATGCTCATCTGACTTTGCTTCAGCCCATTTGTACCACTATGCAATTACCCTCCTGGCATAGTGTGACTGTCAAACGGCCCTCTTGGATGGAGCAGCCGACCATGGTTGATGTCAGCCTTAGCAGTCAGTTTCATTGGGGGTGACTGAACAGTGAATGCATGTTTCTATCTGGCTTATTGGAGAGCTGCTTCCTTGGAGGTAATAATCAGAGATTGGAGGGGCCTAGCTCATGTATGATCTAGTGTTGAGATTCCTGCATTGCAGGGGGTTAGACTAGATGATACCTGGGGTCCCAACTCTACCATTCTGTAATTCTCATTCAGTATTAATACCTTTTAAATTCAGCCTGTTTATATCCTCTCTGATTCTATGCCTGCCCAATGCTAAATTGCCATAGAACTTCAGAGCTTGCAGGTTTTTGCATGTGTTTGTGTGCTTGTACGTATGTGAATTGTGGTTGAATTTTCAGTACAGTCCACCGGTTGCTTCTGCCAAATATTGCTGCAGAAGACCAAAGCTAGCCCATTTGGGGAGGGCGGAAATGGAGAGAGGCATTCCTTTTGATTTGGGTCAGTAGCAGGTTTCAGCACACATTGAAGCGAGGAACATTTGCAAGTGCCACTGGAGGCAATGTGGAGTTCAGTGACAAGCACTAATTTTGAGTGATTGTTCTTTGCTTGTGGACAATTACACCCCAATCGCAGCAGGAATCTGAGCATGGCTAATCTAAATGGCCTGGCATTTTGCTATTCAGTGAGAAATGTGGTTGGCTTTTTTTAAATTTTATTTGTTAAAGTTATTGAGCATTTAACCCGTACAATAAAAGTTCAAGTGTTTGTAGAAGCTTGCATTTATTTCTCACATTTACACAGCTTAAAGGCAGGAATGAAACACCTGAGCGTATTTGGTGTTTACCACTGGTGGAAAATTGGTTCTTCTAGACATTTATATTTAGGAAACTTTTTTTCATTGCCTAAGAAAGGGGTTCTCGTGATTCTCAGAGCATGTCCTATCCCCAATACAAGTTGTAAGAATTTAATATGAAACAGATACGGCCTTTATACTTGAAAGGGCTCATAGCAGCAGTAAAGGACCCTAGGGAATGGGGAAGTTATGCATCATTCCCAGAAATGTCAACAGCAAGCTTAATGTCCACACAGAGCAGTGATCTTATGTGGCTGCTGTAGAATGGGCTGCAGAGCTAGTGGTCTTCCAGATACTGCTGGGTGATACTTCCCATTATCTTTGACCACTATCCGTGGTCATTGGAGCTAATGAAGTTTGAGTTCAACATCATTTGGGTGACCATAGGTCCACTCTCCTTTGCTGTGGAAGGTGAGGGAGAAACCTCATCATCAGCCCCTGAGATTTTTGATCTGTTAAGTGCTATAGTAGGGGTGGGGAATCTTTTTCAACCACCTGCCAGTGACACGGCCAGAGACAAAGTAGGTGGAGCAATGGATGCAAATGTTACCTTCTACTCACACTCGTATGTTGCTCTCTGATCTCTATCTAAGAGAGGTAGTGGCGTCATCTGGGTTTAAGGGCACATTCCCAACAGGCAAAAGAAAGTTGCAAAGCAGGGTCAGACAGTGATGCTTGGGGGAGGGGGGGGTCTGGATTTGGCTCCCGGGCCTCAAGTTCCCCTGTGTTATAGGGTCAGGATAATGGTTTAACCCCAAACCGCCATTTCATGAGTATAGAAGCCTTGCTTTTCCCCATCATCAGTCAAATTAGGACTGAAAGGTGTAATTTTCAAGAGCCATCCTCTTTTGTGAAGTGTTTGTTTTTGCACAGTTGTGTAGCCTCAAAAGAGGAAAAACAAATAAATCTGAACAGAATACTTCCTCTGTGCCCGGATCATAGTTAGTAGCATCATACCAGTGACATTGATTTCTCCTGCACTGCTTGACATCCTATCCACAGCTGTTCTTGTCTTTGCTGGTGGGCGCTGAAGGTTGCCTGTTGCATCGTGCTTGAATCCTCATTGCGAAATGCTGTTGGGAAATGATGGAAGCATGTCAAAATAGACAGAAACTTGGCTCCCATTGCATCACAGAGCAAATCGCCATTATACTTGCTTCTTCCTGTGTCTCCTTCCAAGAATGGTGAGTGATTTTGGATGGAATGATTTATTTTTTTTGGGGGGGGGGGGAGGGAACTGAAGTATGTAGCCCAGGTCCTTAAGCAAATATGAATGGCCTAATAGGCCATCCCTTTGCTGATTCATACTAGAGAAGGACCAGTATCTTGGAGGCCTCTCTTCATCAGCTAGCAGCTCATTAGGAGTGCCCAGATAATTGTGAAACTATAAATACTGAAGTCAGACATAAGATTACCAGGAGGTGTCATCAATTAGGCAACGAAAGTATCAGAGAAATGTCAGGTTAAAAATAACCTTGAAAGGCGTAAGATTTATTTTTTTTGTCATTCAATTCATCTTCCCTCTCTTAAGAAATGAGCTATGTTGGAAACCTTCATTACTATTTTTTCTAAAAAATAATCTATCATAGAAGGATATGATCACAGAAGCTTATGAAGGAAGTGCAATGGTAATTTTCATAACTGAAGGCTGCGGTTCTAAGTTTCAGCCTCTGGTAGACGTTCACTTGGGACCAGCCTGCTGCAGGGTAGGAAATGATTCCATACAAAAATAATGCCAGCCACCTGGGGATGACATTTGTATGGGAAATATAATGAGTAAACTGGCCTGTTCCTGGGTACAGTTGCAATCACCCAGCTTTGATATTTGATATATACCACTGTGGTGGAAATTGTTTTCTGTGGTTGTTGTCAGCACCATGTCTGTGAAAAGACTAAATCACTTGATGAATTTTTCGAAGTACTCAGCAGCAGAGTCTACATGGAGCCAATGGTCACTGTATGTACCAGTTCTCAGGTTTTATCATATAAGAATGTCAAGGGCAAATAATAATTTTTTGCATGCAATGGGACATCAACACAGTATGGTTTATCCGCATAGGGTGGCTGGCTTTTCAAAACCATATTGGTATTTATGCAATTATTTTTGCTTTGGAGAGCTGTTAATGAAAGAGCTTACCCAAAGTTCTTAAGTCCTGAGGGGTAATACACAAGATCACTTTTAGATTCTACTTGTACACACACACACACACACACACACACACAAAATGAGGGATAGCTCAAGTCAGTAGAGCACGAGACTCTTAATTTCAGGGTTGTGGGTTTGAGCCCCACTTTGGGTGAAAGGGCATTGCACGGGGTTGGACTAGATGATCCTCGTGGTCCCTTCCAACTCTACAATCCTATGATTCTATATTCTGGAATTAGAATAAAATGCAAACTTGCATAAATCTTTCAGTTTGGATTCAGTACTATGGGCAGGGATGGGAGGAAATCCATTCAGTCCAAATTTAAAGCAGATGTACCAAATAAGTTCTCAGACTAATGCATGAACTAAAGCACAACATTCCATCAAAATATGCACTTATCTGAATTTTGTGGTGCAGTTCTCCAGTCAAATAATGCATATAAAATGCACATATTGCTGAAAAGTACATGCCCAAATATGTACATTGGTGAAAATAATGTACAGAAATGCATTCTTTTATGGAAGAAATTGCTTTAAAATGTATATAACAGGCATTCGTACAAAAACGTGTATATGGAGAGAAGCATGTGCCAAATACATATGCGTGTTCATGAACACTTTGCTGTCGGAATAAAATCCAAATATATGTGGAAATGGGACAAATCAACTTTAAGACGGGAAGAATGAGGACCTGAGAGGAAACAAAACTGGTCCATTTCTAGCTGAGGAAAGCTTCATATTCTGGATTTCCATTTGTCATACATCTGTTAAAGCCACAGGAGCCATGCTGGGGGGGAAAGTTGACAACCCTAATCGTGGTAATCTATCACAGTGCACTGATACTCTGTCAGTGAAAAGAGAACGATCCATGTCTATTCAGCTTTTAAAATCCAAAAAGCAGATTTATTTTTTTCTGTGGGCAGCTAACAACAGGCATCAAGGGAGAAAGCCTCTCCTTTTCTGTAGTGGAATGCTATTTCCAGAGATGCTCACCTGGCCCCAACTTTAATGTCTTTTAGGACCAGGCACTATTAATAAGTAGAACTAAAAGGTAAAGGTAAAGGGACCCCTGACCATTAGGTCCAGTCGTGACCGACTCTGGGGTTGTGGCGCTCATCTCGCTTTATTGGCCGAGGGAGCCGGCGTATAGCTTCCAGGTCATGTGGCCAGCATGACAAAGCCGCTTCTGGCGAACCAGAGCAGCACATGGAAACGCCGTTTACCTTCCTGCCGGAGCGGTACCTATTTATCTACTTGCACTTTGACGTGCTTTCAAACTGCTTGGTGGGGATTCAAACCGCCAACCTTTTGATCGGCAAGCCCTAGGCTCTATAGTTCAACCCACAGCACCACCCGCGTCCTATAAGTAGGACTACTAATTATTATTTCTCTAGGTTTTTAAAATATTATTAAAAATTGATGTTAACTTATCCTCCATGTTTCATGTTGGCTTAGGTGTTGGTTTTCGCCCTACAAAGATATTTTTGTGGTTCACTGTGGTTAGTAGAGTTTGGCTGAAATTAACCCCTCCTCCCAAAAAAATTCTGATGTGGTTGTTTAACGCATTGGATTTTTGTATTGTTATAAGATTGGTGGTTCTTTAAATTGGATTTATGTTTTCAAATTCTTCTTGATGGTTTATCCTCCAGGAAACTATGGTTGTGGGAATGACTAACAGATAAAGTAAATATATAATACTAGTAATAATTAAATTAGACACCTAGGATATTGGTTCCCTAACAATTCTAATAAGCAAACTTACTCTGCGGCGAGCAGACTTTTTACCGGGAGGCTGGAGGCCTGGGAGTCGCAGGGATGGGGGCACCAATTGGCACCCCCTCGCCACGCCGAGCAGGCTTTTGGAGTTTGGAGTTGGAGGCGCGCGGCTTTGGAGTCGCGGTGGGCGGCGATACCCCGCCACGTAACGATGCATGCGCAGCGTGATGCTTCGCATGCGGCGTTACGTGGTGGGGTATCGCCCCCCCGCACCTCCAAAGCCGCACGCCTCCAGCTCCAAACTCCAGGTAAAAAGTTCACTTGTAAAAGTTCACAGGTAAAAAGTTCACTTCACGCGGCGCGCCAAGCAGGCTTTCTACCTGGAGCTGGAGGCGTGCGGCTTTGGGGTCGTGGGAGCGGCGGCAATACCCCGCTATGCGCATGTGCAGCGGGATGCCATTTAATGAAAAAGCAATAGAACTTCAACTAATCCCTCTTGCTGATTCAGAGGAAGTTTTTGAAGCTATAATTAGGATGAACAGAGAAGAGGAGAAAGGTGGGGATCAGGGGTGTCACGATGGGGGCGATCCGCCCCAGGTTCCACTCTGGGGGGTGCCACTTGCCCCCCCTCGTGACTCCCAAGCCGAGCCTCCAGCCTCCCGGTAAAAAGTCCGCTTGGCGCACTCCAAACTCCAAAAGCCCGCTTGGCACGGCGGGGGAGGGGTGCCACTTGGCGCCCCCTCCCCCGACTCCCAAGCCGAGCCTCCAGCCCCCATCGCCCTCCCATTGCGACGCCCCTGATCCCCACCTTTCTCCTCTTCTCTGTTCATCCTAATTATAGCTTCAGATGCTTCCTCTGAAACAGCAAGAGGGATTAGTTGAAGTTCTATTGCTTTTTGATTAAGTGGCTGAATACTTTGATTGATGCCTTGTTTGCTCGTTTCTTATCTCTGACAGTCTTTCTTGACACTGCAGAATCTTCACCTCTTGAGCTGAACTCGGAAGGCTTGAAGGTCCTTAACTCCCAAGTCCTTGTGAAAACCTGGACTCCAGAGCAGGATGGGAGAAATAGTCCTTAGGGAACTGCTACCCGGTAGGAAATGGATTTGATGTTCACATTAGACCCAGGTGAGCTTACCTCTGTCGCTTCTCATACAGTATGCAATTCGTAAGTATACCCCTTAATGTCTATATAAGAAAAGCACGCCCTGCTTTTTCCTTTTTTGCTTACATGTTGCGGGGAGCATTGCTCACCAGTAGCTTACCTGTAGGGACATCGTGATCATTCAGTTAGGGGCACTGGCAAGAACAAAAGAGCTCTGTTGGATTATGGCAATGGCCCATCCGTTCCAGCATCCTGTTCTCACAGCGGCCAGCCAGATGCCTGTGAGAAGCCTGCAAGCTAGAGATGAGTGCATAACAGCACTCTGCCCACCTATGATTCCCAGCAACTGGTATTTTGAGAGTGGAGAGGCAGGATGTAGCCATCCTTGCTAGTAGCCATTGATAGTGTTGTCTTCCATGAATTTGCCCAATCCTCTTTTAGAACATTCCAAGTTGACGGCCTTCACTGCCTCCCATGAGAGTGAGTTCCATAGTTTTAACTCTATGCTAAATGAAGTACTCCGAAAGATAAGCATCCCTGATCAAATGCTTGTGAGCAGGATCAGGGTGAAATCCCACTGAAGGATGGACTAGGACAATGGACTCTTAACATCCCACCAATAGTGCAAACCAGGGTCGAAGTTTGTTTCTCCCTGCTTGACTTTTTAAAAAGCAGAGGTGCACTCAACAGGGTGACCTCCAGATGTTGTGGACTACAACACCAATCAGCCCCGGACAAAATGTATGCATTTATGTGTTTTTTTAATTTATTAATTGCATTTACATCCCACTTTGTTCTTCAAGGTGGCTTCCCCATTCTCCCCCTCCTCATTTAATCCCCCACCAAAAGCCCGTGAGGTAGGTTAGGCTGAGAGGCAGTGACTGGCCCAAGTCATCCAGTGAGCCTCATGACTGAGTGAGGATTTGAACCCAGGTCTCCCAGGTCCTGGTCTGACACTCTGACCACTACATCAAACAAGGGTAATGGTCCAGGATGATGGGAGTTGGAGTGCTGTCTGGAAGACTGGCTAGTCGGTTTAGTCTAGTGTCTTGTTTTCAGCTAGTAATAAGGAGCTCACCAGCAGGGCATGAACTTGGAAGCCTTTCCCTGGGTTTTCTGTCTTCTACTGGGTATCAAAAGGCATAGGGCCTCTGGACATGGAAATCCCATTTGCCAGTTAGGGTTGATGGCCATTGATAGCCTTATCCTAACACCTCCTAGTCTTTTTTCTTTTTTTAACGGATTGACATTGCTTTCTATCTCTTTTGTAATTCTAGAGTTGATAATACGCCTGAATGGGTTTCTAAAATGTTTCCAATTTGTTGTACATTTCTTGGGTTATTTGCTTCCAGGAAGAAGGATGGACACAGCACAGACATGCATTCAAACCAATGTGAGAATGAGTACATGGCAACCAGACATTACCCACTGTAGTCCCTGGTTGCTGTTGCTGTTTGGTGAATGGCAAGGAGGTAGCCTAGGATGGAGCTGTGATAATGGGCCACAAGCAAACAGGAAATCATGAGGGCAGCTCATTCTGGTAGGCTAAGTGTATCAATTCTGATTATCGGATGTCACAGCAGTGCAGGGCTGGAGTATAGTTTGTTTTGGACAAAGAACCACAGGCTAAGCACTTGGTTCCGCTACACTTTATTGGAACAGTCTTTTTGAATCAAGAACATAATAATAAAAAGGAATCCTCACAGGACAGGCAATCGAGTGTATCTAGTCCAGGACTCGTGCTTTCAGCAGTGTCTCGAGTGACATATTTCTGAAATTGTTAAAAACAGAGGGCAATGACAAAGTCATCTATCCATTTCTGGCCCCTTCCAGTCTTTGGAAATTTAAGATACTGGAGGTGTTTAAGTCATTAGGGTGAATTTCCTGCACATTCATCCTACCTCAAAGTTATTGATGTTTGCATCTTCCAGAATAGCTTGATTGAGGGAAATTGCATGCCTGATGCTTTTAGCACAACACACCTTCTAGCAAACTCAGGTGCTGAGTGTCAACAGGATTGTGGCCCAAACAAGGGCCCCAAGGATACAAGAGAGAAGCATCAGCATGAGTTGGGGTGGGGAGGGAGCACAAGGTTTGCATAAGCACATTTAAAAATAAAATAAAAACAAATCCAAGCCACTGAAATTAGTGAGGACTGAGCATGCACAGTAGCAGGACAATTATTATTACTTTATTGATTTTATGTTGTTGTTGTTTGGTCTTTTAGTCATGTCCGACTCTTCGTGACCCCATGGACCAGAGCATGCCAGGCACTCCTGTCTTCCACTGCCTCCCGCAGTTTGGTGAAACTCATGTTGGTAGCTTCGAGAACACTGTCCAACCATCTCGTCCTCTGTCGTCCCCTTCTCCTAGTGCCCTCAATCTTTCCCAGCATCAGGGTCTTTTCCTGGGAGTCTTCTCTTCTCATGAGGTGGCCAAAATATTGGAGCCTCAGCTTCACGATCTGTCCTTCCAGTGAGCACTCAGGGCTGATTTCCTTAAGAATAGATTTTATGTTGAGTAGCAATTCTGAAAGAAAAGCTGTATGCCCTGCTTTGAGGAAATAGCTTGCTGGTACCCTGAAGAGGAGACTTCCTTTTAGGAAGGAAGATACACGGCAACATTTTGTTGTCTCATGTATATCCCTGTTTGTGATAAAAGGCTTTGCTATGGCCAAACCTAAGCTGTTGGAGTTTCAACTTAGAAATGCACACCTTACATGAGCAAATATATTTCCCCACTGTTCAATTCTATATAGCTCTTTGCTGGGCTGGGCAAATTTTATTTAACAATTCTAGCTTGACAAATTCTAATCTAATCTCTTTTTTAATATGGAAAATGTAACTTTTATTTGCAAAAGGGAAAGATCCATTTTTTCTCAAACAATATTTTATGCTTCATTAAATTGTCTCTTTTAATTGCTTTGCTAGGAACCAAATTATGTACTTCTTGTTGTCTCAAGCTAAAGTGATTTTGTTCTTTATCAATATTATCAGCTGCTTAAAATTGTGTTTCACTGAAAAATCCCTTTCTTACCCCCCCCCCCAATTCCCCAGGGGAATAAATAACCTATAATGGGGGAAGGAACTCCACCATTTTTTTGTCTTTCAAATAAGTCTCTTTTTCATGAAGATTTTCTCAATGAAAATTGCATTGATGACAATAACTGCCTAAAGCGCCTTCCCTTTTTCTCCATGGACAAGAGCGCTAGCCAAGAAAATAAACAAATGAGGCATCCCGTGTAGCAAAAACCATTATGCAGAGGGAAAGCAATAATCATTTAGATATGCACATAAAAGGGAATAGGTTGTAGCAACAGTATAATTGCTTAATTTATATTATGCGGGGAGGATTATCTCATTGCATTGACAAAATAAGCTTTTAGTTGTAGGCCAGCCGGTTCCTGATTAGCAATGGGCAGGCCGTTTCCAAAATAGAGGGAGGGTACCTGGAAAGGGAGGCATTTGGCCATCTGCTCATTGCTGATCCTGATACTTTATGACTTCCAAGCCACCTGCCCCTTGCTGCAGTGCTGGTTTCAAATGTAAACACAAGTGAAGTATTGCAACTGACTCCCGTTTACTTTGCAACTATTAATTAAGCCCCACTCCAGCCCAGTGAGGTATTGTTCCAATTTTAGAAGCTGTTCATTGAGAAAAAGAGGGGGCAAATGTTTGTGCATGACACATTTGTGACCAAAATACCACAGGAGTCTATAAGTAGCGTGACTATGAGGTCTGCTGTCTGTGTATGACTGGCTGATTTTCTGTTGAAGCAAGATCTGGTTCTGTATACCACAGAGTACATGGCCCCGGTCATACTATACATTTAAAACACAATGATTCCACTTTAAGCAGTCATAGCTTCTCTCAAAGAATTCTGGGAGTCCTAGTTTGTTAAGGGTTTGCTGAGAGTTGATAGGATACCCTCATGTTCCTTTCAGTGAGCTACAATTGCCAGAGTTCCTTGATTGTTAAGCTACTCAGAACTGTAGCTCTGGGAGGGAAACAGGGGTCTCTCAACAACTCCCAGGACCCTTAAACTACAGCTCCCATAATTCTCTGGGGGAAGCCACAACTTCTTGAGGAGGTATCATAGTGCTTTAAAAGTATGGTATTAATGTGGCCATTGCCATTCTCTCTTAAGTTAGGGGAAATCCTCATTATGAGACACCAGCCAGGCAGTCTGGTGGAATAGAGCTAAGTTGGGTGTTCTATGTGAGGCTTGGGAAGACTCTGGAGCCAGCCCTTCTGGTGATAACGCAAGGAGAGTGGTGGCACCTGGGTCACCACCCAGCTCCAGGAGGTGCCATCTTAGAAGAGGCATCTCATTTGTACACGGCAGGAATGCCTCTTCTACTTGTTCTACTCCTAAGCATTCTCCACCCATGCAAACCAAGTTCACCAGCTTCCTCATGTTAGAGTGGACATCAGAAGGGCAAACTCAGACAGGAACGGAGGCCTTGTCTCCTAGTATTATTGTGGCTCTGAAAGTTACCAATGCAGCTTTCTTTCAGACTTCACACTGAGCCTCACCTCTCCATTGCTTTAGTTGCCCGTGCTGTCTGCTGTCCCTTCAGCACTCCACAGAGGCTTACAAAGCTATGTTCAGAACTGCCTGTGCCAGCCACCTAGGGGCCAAGGCAGTTCTCTCCCAATGTTTTTTTTTTAAAGGGGGCCAGCCCTCAATGTTCAGAGGGTGCTTGACAACACCCTCTGCTACTTTTCTCTCTCCATTCAGTTAACAAAATATTTGTTTCCTGTTTAAGCAAACCGAAGCTTCAGTTTCTCGCATATTCTTGATGCGCTGCAAGAGGGCTCTGGAGGACAGGCCTCATTCATTCAAGGACAAAACGGAGGAGATGCAGGGAAAGCAAAGTGTGGAGAACACAGAACTTGCACACCTTCCTCAGACAGCCATAATCAGATAATTGGCTGTGTGAGAGGGTAGGGTGGGGGAAATTGCCTCTCAAACAGCAGGAGGGAAATGCAAGGGATGATCAACAAGAACTGCAACAACTCAGTGTGTGTGGGGTGTCTCTTTCCACCTGCATGTTTTTAAAGCTGTTTTTAAAAATCATGATTTTTCACAAGAATCCTCCCCTGCCATCTATTTTTTTTAGCAATGTTGGGCGCAACACTGTCATGCCATAATTTTTCCTGCTTTGGGTCAGATGTAGTCTCTCTCTTCCTTCCATCCCCAATCCTCCTAGGTTAGGGATAGCCAACCTGGTGCCCTCCAGACATTGATGGATTGCTGTCCTTGCACAGACTTCTACTAGAGTAGTGATTCACAAACTTGCTTTTGGACTACAACTCCTATCCCTAGCTAGCAAGACCAGTGGGCAAGGATGATGAGAATTGTAGTCCAAAAACAATGGGAGACCCAAGTTTGGGAAACAACGCAGTAGAGGGACCTTTTTGGCCAGCTTAGCATAACCTTGCTTTGCGCATAGCAGTGTGGAAACATCAGGGAATATGTGCAAATAGTACTACCACATGGGTTGCATTAGCCTTTCAGGTCACTTTTGTTCTGGGAAATGAACTTTTAGTGGTGTAAATTTCCCCTATTTTCAAAATGCAGTTCAGTAACAGTTGATGCCTATTACAGTTCCATGAAGAGGTCCTGGCCCAGAAGAACCAGTGGATATGATTCCCCTCCATGTATTGTAATATTTAATCTTCCTTCTCTCTCTCTTGTACTGAAAGGCTCCTTCTGGCTTCAAGCTTGCGGGTAGTTAATGCTTCTCGTGGGAATAACTAAGCCATTTGGAGCAATTTTCCCTTTTATCTTTCTTTTTTAAAAATTTGATTAGAAGATGTAGGCCAAGGGATGCAAGGGAATTTAAAAGGCAAGTTCAAAGCCACCAAAGGAAAGCTAAAGGAAAAAAGAACAGATAATTTCATATATGTATATAATTGAATCAAAGGCAAATCTCTCAGCAACTCTTGGAGCTCTTTTCAGAATCTCTTGCATTATGGGGGCTTTGTTTGCAGAATGGTTTGAACTCATGGACCCTGAGTCTATGCTCACAGTTGAGTGAAATGAGGTGAGAGGCTATTCCCTTTCTTTCCAGGCTATGCTTAAACCACCTCACTTCTTTGCAATGGATATTATTGAGACTGGCCTAATTTGAAATGAAACACCCCCACTCTCCCACCTCCAAAATGAAATAATCCAAATCCCCCCCCGACCTACAGAAGTCTAGTCCTGTCCTGAGTGCACTTAACAACAACAACAAAACCCTCCCAGGCAAGCTGCTCACAAATGTGTCTACCATCCTGAATCTCCCATAATTTAGGTTCTTTGGTTCACCCCAAGTTCTAGTATTATTGGGGGCAAGACACTTTCCCTATACCATGCACTTGTTTCACGTTTAAAAAAACAAAACAAAACAATAAAATTAAATCTCCAAAAGCCATAGTCTGTCCATATGGGGTGGTGGTGGGAATCTCTAGACCATAATTCATTTTTGAATCACTGAGTTGACAGACTCTCGTTCCTACCCACTATGCTCGAAAATCAGAGGCAAAGGGAAAAGCCCATGCAGAGGACTGGGAAAGATGCACAAAAATATAATGGTCACTGTGCTCTTTGGAAATGCATTTGTTTATATTTCAAGCTTACTTATGTTCCAGCAGAGCATTTACTGTATAATAATATTGCTGCCTGAGGCACCTTCTGCAATTAAGCTGAACTGCCAAACTCATTTGTTATATCCACAGTATCAAACCTGATTGTTTGCATTTGGCACCACAAAACCACAAAAGGAGCCAAAAATGCTGCTCCTTTCTATTAAATTGAAATCCACATGCAAGTTCCACGGTTCTTCCCTTCTGTTGTGTAAGTACTGCGGAAGGTACCATCATTTTAAAAGGGTTGAAAATGGTATTCATGCAATCTAACATAGACATTGCCTTTTTATAACCAAACAGGTTTGCATGTTTGGGAGGTGCTACAGGCAATGACATCTCTATCATACTACCTTCAACCAGGGCTGGTCCTACCATTGGACAGCTTGAGCCACCTGTCTTAGATGGCAGGTGCTGAGGGACAGGTAGGGGCAAGGTATTGAAGGACGTATCTGAATATGACATGCAGCCTGCTCAATGTCCACTATTCCAGCCTGCTGCCTTTGGGTGTAGCTGAGAATGTTGCCCTGTTCCCACTGTTAAGTAGTATTTCATGGCCAGGCTGGGCACCTTCTGTACAAAGGAGGGGTGGGGGCACTATTTTGACCAGCAAAGTTTCTTGGGACAGTACTGCCCTCAACTCTCTACAAACACTAACAAACCCTTTCAGCCGTTTTGAGCCTAGCTAACAAAACAGGAAGTAGTGCTGAAACAATGGAATTGACCCTACAGTAGTATCCACATCCACTCTTTCTATCATCCTCGAGAGGCTTAGCAGGAGTTGGAATGTCTCATTTTGTCAGTCTTGGAAAGATCGAGACCACCCTGGAAACTCTCTGTAAACACAGTCATCCTTCCTAGTCCTGAAAGTGGGGGCAGAGATTTTTAAACATGAGAAAATCTATTAACTCGTCAAACTCCAATGAATTATACACATTGATTTCCACATCATTTTTTTTAGTGTTATTGCCTTTATATCTGTCTCCTTAACTATTTTCAGCAGGCCTCCCTCCCTCTTTCTTGTTCTTCTTCTGCAAGCAAGGCAGTATGTAATGGGTTTGCTTTTATGCTCAAAGCTGAGTAATTGCTGTGCAGAAGGAGTATTCATATACAGGAACTCTAGGACATTTGGTCAATTGGCAGCATTTATCCCATGCTGTGTCCTCCCTTACCTTGTTAAAAAGTGGAGGAAAGAAGAAGTGCACAGGCAAAAAAGGGCCAGGCACTCAGCTGCAGGAGGGGATGGTTGCAAAAGCCACCACAGTGACAAGTTTAAAAGAAAGAGATGTTTTAAATCCTATCTAGGCAGAGGAATCTAGAATCCTGTTTTAAAAGAGACAGCCTAGAGCATACCATACATTTGGGTTTCAGTACTACCACCAAAGCTCCCCCCCCCCGGTACTGGCTTATCTTTTTTGTTGTTAAAAAAAGTGCGGTACTTCATGGAGAGTACCAGCACCTATTTTTCTAGAAAAAAAGCACTGATTTCCACCTTTCCATTAAAAACTGCAAAAATAAATAGGCTTTTCTTGCAAATAAATTAAGAGGTTACATGGGTAGGGACCTTGACCATGCTTAATGACCTTTTAATTAACCAGAGGTGGTTTTGAATCTCCAGGGTGTTGCAATTTCCAGAGTTTAGTCTACTGCAGTCATAGGCGCCAACTCTAAGGGGCCCAGACCCCTTCACCCACCCAAATATTTGTCCCCATCCAAATTCAACTTGCCGAGCTGCCCCAGCCTCCTTTACCATTACCGCATGAGAGCACAGAAAAGGTGCCCAATTGCCCACCCGCCTCCCTCTCTCCTGGGGCACCCTCCCTCCCTCCCTCCCTCCCTTCGGTGGCCTCAGCCTGACCGCCTGGTCTAGTTGGGGTGAAGAGGGGGCGGTGCATGGGCTGGGCCTGCCCTTGTCCCCCAGCAAGCCCCCCAGCACTGCCCCAGCCTTGGGGAGTGCTGCGTACCGCACCGTAGCCCAGCTGCCCAGGCCTTGGAAGCCCTGGGTGAGGGAGGACAGCAGCACAACCTCCACCAGACCAGGGGGGCTCAGCCTGGGCCATGCTCACTTGGCTCCAGCCTCCCTCCTTCTATCCTTTTGGCAATCTTCCAGCACAGTGCTCCTCCGATACTTTATTCAAGTTGGCATCACTGACTGCAGCAAAACTAACCAAAGAGTCCTGTGGATCTTAACCACCAATAAAACAATCACAGAAAACTATTTTTTTTTTGTGGGCCAAAGGAAATGAAATGCATAAAGTATAGACAGAACCAATTGTGCCATTATCAGCAACCATTTACAAATGATACGTAGGTGATAACACAAACATGGTGGTAACCTGAATAAGAAGTAGCATCCTATATGGTAGAACAAAGCCACACTCCAGTCCAGCTTACCTGGAAGGGGTTGGAACAGAGTCGCAGTGAGATCAAGCGCACTGGGTTCTGCCCCACATTGTGGGTGCCTGTCACGCATATTACATGCATGTCATCACATGACACAATGGGCCCTGTCGGACCCTTCCACAGCTGTGACAAGCCCTATCAGGTCTTGGCACGCCATGTGATGTCATGAGTACATGGCATTGGGGCACCCACAGTGAAATTTTTGTGGGTGCCTCAGCACCCAGCCCCCCCCCCCCCCCGAGATAGCCCTGGTGAGACCTATGGTGTGGGTATACCCGTGGGAGCCTTGCATTTGGTCCAATGCAATACTTTTCACAAAAACTATGCCAAGATAAAAGTTTACTTTGTTGTTGACTCACCCTGAAAATACTCCCATGAGTAAGGCATGTTAGTCTGTGACAATTCCACATTTTCTGTTTTGTGTAGAGCTTTTCAGGTTAGCTTGTCTTTTCATCATTACCTTTCTTTATGTTTTTGTGTCAAGGACTTTGAAGAAGAGTCAGTCAAGTATAATAAGAAATGGTGGAGTTACTGAAAATACAGTTGAGGGGAAATTAGAAAGAAAAAGAGAAAGAAATGGGGATGTGCAATTAATTACACTGTAAGATACAAAACAATTAAAAATAGGTTGAATGATATGTTTGTGAGGATATCAAGTTGTCTTTGCTGATACTGTCATGAAAATAACCCAGCAAAACAGTCTGGGAGATTAATGAATACTTTTCTCCTCCCCGCCCCCCAAATACTTTTCTCAATGAAGTTTTGTTTTAGGGCAGGGCGCGGGTGGCACTGTGGGTTAAACCACAGAGCCTAGGGCTTGCCAATCAGAAGGTCGGCGGTTCAAATCCCTGCAACGGGGTGAGCTCCCATTGCTCGATCCCTGCTTCTGCCAACCTAGCAGTTCGAAAGCACATCAAAGTGCAAGTAGATAAATAGGTACCGCTCCGGCGGGAAGGTAAATGGTGTTTCTGTGTGCTGCTCTGGTTCGCCAGAAGCGGCTTAGTCATGCTGGCCACATGACCCGGAAAGCTGTCTGTGGACAAATGCCGGCTCCCTCGCCCTGAAAAGCGAGATGAGAACCGCAACCCCATAGTCGCCTTTGACTTAACTGTCCAGGGGTCCATTACCTTTTTACCTTTATATACGGTATGTGACTGTTTTTCCCCCCAAATAATTTTTATTGAATTTTATAAAAATAAAGGAATCACATCCATGTAATTGTACATTGTTATAACATCCATTATTTTTTAAAAAGACAAAAATGAAATAAAATAAAATAAAAAAGGAAAACAAAAAACAGCATCATATACATTCCATTTTTTTCTCAATTTGGTAGGGGACTTCCCCGAGTCCCCCTTCTAACGGTTCATTGCATAACATTCTTGGCAAGTTCTATATCTTATTTTCCAAACCTAATTACAATTACAACATCCTTTTCTCAATTTTACAACTCATTATAATATTCTAACCTATTTTCAATTCTATCTCACTTAATTTCTTAACCTGCAACTTCATAATTGCTTATAATTCTCCTCGTACATCAATTCTACAATATTTTTTATAATAAATTCTAAATTTCTTCCATGTATGTGACTGTTTTGCCCTGGAAGCAGTGTTCACTTGTACAGTAACTCACAGGAAGCATTCCTTGAGTGAAGAGTCTGTGTACCTGTGAACACATTGGCTGAGCTGTACAAGTCAACAAGTGTACACTTTAACACAAACAGCCCTTCACCTCTGCTTCCCTTTGGAACTTTGCATGCTGATTGCAGCATCTGGGCTTGACGAGGCAGGTGACCCTCACCTGTTCCAAGCCTACCTCAGCTAAGGAATCTCACACCTTCTCCCAGAGCTATCAAGCCCTACATGGCCAGCTAGGGAGCTGGTTTGTAGGCCTTTGCCTGGTCCAGTCTGCTAGAGCGTCCCTTCTGCTGCTCCCTACACCTCAGAGCTCACCATGTTTGTGGAGACAGGGCCCCCCTGGCTTTGGTGATGGGACCTGCTCCTCTGGTTCCTGTGCACTGACTCCCCCATCCCCCCATCATCCTCCATCAATCTGTGAGTACTTCCTTCCTGTTAGTGGTTTAATTCACACAGAAATGAAAAATGTATTAATGAAGATTTAAAATGGAACATGGCTAAATGTATATTGCTAACACGGGTTTTTCCATAAGAGATTTTCTAAAGGACTCTGAGCTATTACAGAGATAATGATTGACGGACTCATTGTCGTTCTCTGGTAGCTAACACGTGAGGGTTGTAACCTGGGATCATGTGAGAGGTATTGGGTTGCAATTGCCATTTTGAAAGGAGTTGCTTTGAGTCTTTGCCTACCAAAATTAATGGACTGAAGATGCAAATAAAAATGTCTCTCTGAACACTACTGGGAGAACAACGCATGTAAATGGTTGTCCTGAAGGGAGAGCAAACAGCCTCGAGGCTGGAAAGTAGGTGAGAAAGAGAGAGAGAGAGAGACCTTTGCTTATAGGTCTGTTTGGATTATTTCCTATTTTGTAAGATGCTGAGCCTGTGCTGGATAGCACAAGACATTGTATGGATATTTTTTAATGTTTTAATTCTGTTTTAAAGAAAGTTCTGCCAGTAAAAGTTTAAATAACATTTTCATGAGTCTGGACAATGCTTCGTTTTCAAAGGAGCCGGTTCTTATGCTTCCTGTGGCTGCAAACTGTGCAATATTTAATATCTGTAACACTTCCACATTCCCTGCTTGCCCCAGTATGTCCCAGTATCTGCTACACCCATCACCAGTATGCTTTCCCTCCTCACCATCCTCCTGTCAGGTTATGACATCATCCCACCCTTGGAGCTGATGTAGTTATTTTCCCTTGCATGGTTTTTCCTGCCATGGACTCTCCTAACCTCCATAAGGGTTGCTTTGATAGTGAAATACAGGGTAAGGAAAACAACAGTTAGCTTTCATATTCTGTTCCAAAATCCCTCTTCAATTTAATGTCCCATATCTTTTTCTCATTACTATGTATCAGGCATCCCCAAACTTCGGCCCTCCAGATGTTTTGGACTACAATTCCCATCTTCCCTGACCACTGGTCCTGCTAGCTAGGAATCATGGGAGTTGTAGGCCAAAACATCTGGAGGGCCGCAGTTTGGGGATGCCTGCTATATATCATTAGTTCAAAGGGTTTAACTCCCATTATGATCTTGTAGATTGGTGAGTTTCTTTACTTTTACACCCACCTTTTCCAATTTTAAAATATAGTTACTGTTT
This sequence comes from Zootoca vivipara, assembly GCF_965207765.1. Classification (NCBI taxonomy): domain Eukaryota; kingdom Metazoa; phylum Chordata; class Lepidosauria; order Squamata; family Lacertidae; genus Zootoca; species Zootoca vivipara. Next base: position 51,959,732 of record NC_142588.1, on the reverse strand, counting down.
TGATTTGCTTAATGTATAGCGTCTCATTTGAAGAAACTGAAAGTGGGTTAATATATTCTCATTATCTTCTGATAATAGTAATTAGCAAACATTGTTTTTAAATAAATATTTGTATCTAACTCATGTTCACCCAATCCAAGTGGAAAAGACACCCATAATTTTGTTTGCATTATGTCTTCTGAATAGAAGTCTATTGTAAGATGAGAACTAGAGGAGCTTATTAGAGATTTGAATTCATTCTAGAGTCTCAACACATGCAAGAGGCTTGGGTTATTTTTAGTATTTCCTAGTTTGCATACCTCTGAAGTATATAATACAAATTTTAATGGAATTTTAAAGTATCTCCATTCAAATACCTTCCATGGACCACCTCCTCCAGTAACCCACTATGACAACAACTGAAATTGATAGGAATGATGGATCTTTGGTAGGCCTTTGAATAACACATCTGCCAATCATGGATGTTTATTCACCCCAATTAAAAGCTATTCATTTGTCATCCTCTATCCTTCAAATCCGACTGCAGAATTTCAACAGGCAACAATTTGAAACAACACCGATCTTGGCAGGTAATTTCTTGAAATCAAATATATTTCATCTAGCCAGGAAATCTTTAATGACCATGAACGGAATTAAGGAAATATTTAAGGATGGTTTTGCCTTAATCTCCTTCTGCAAAGGCAAATGGATTGATCTGTAAACCATCTTTTTCATTAATCTTATTCAGGGATAGCAAACCCTTTTTAACCTGAGGGCCACACTGAAGGTTGACCACCCTGACAGGGGCCACATCCCACCAGTTGTCATGGCCAGAGGGAACACTCAGATGAATGCACACACCATCATTACACATACCCCACATGTACAGTACACACATAAAGACTACACGCTCGTACAACACATAGAGGCAGGCACACACACACACACAAGGACATGCAGATAGACAGACATTTTTGTAGATGAGAGATCCTTTTCTCCTTACCATGTGATATTGCCAGACTTTTGTGAAGGCCTGAAAGAAGGTCATCTTAAAATGTCACACCTAGATACACAGGTGAAGTAAGGTTTCTACATAGCAGGATACACAGACTTGGGTATCATCCAAAAAATCAAAAGGCTTTTACTATAGGAATATATAAAGCTGCCTTATACCTAGTAACAACATTGATCCACTTGGCTCAGCACTGTCTACACCAGGCATCCCCAAATTTCGGCCCTCCAGATGTTTTGGACTACAATTCCCATCATCCCTGACCACTGGTCCTGTTAGCTAGGGATCATGGGAGTTGTAGGCCAAAACATCTGGAGGGCCGCAGTTTGGGGATGCCTGGTCTACACTAACTGTCAGTGGCTCTCTAGGATTTCAGACTGCAGACATTCTCAGCCCTACCTGGATATGCCAGGGATGGAACCTGGGACCTTCTGCTTGCAAAGCCACTGAGCCATGGCCCTCTCATCCTTGTGGGCCACTGGACAACCAATTTAGGTTGCAATCCCTCGCCCTTTGGGAAAATACCAGTGAACATAATGGGACTGTGAACCATTTTATAGTCCATATGCTCTTGAGAACTTTCCAATCCAGTGCTGTAGCATGCCCTGTTATCTCACAACTAGGAAGCTAAATTTCTAATCATATCTGTTATGCTGGTTTATTTGTGTGTGTTCATGTGTGTATGCACTTAAAATTAGAGACCACATTTGCACTCAGGGTAATATACAACTAATTTGCACGATGCTTTCCCACCTCCACTCCCTTGGACTTCTTTGCACTATATTTTAGTGACTAGAACCTCATTCCTTTGCTAATTTTAAAGCAATTGGTTTCTACAGTTTATAAACTTTAGCTGAACTGACAGGATCCCTTCATCACACCCTCAGTTTCTTCAGTTAGATTTTCTCTACCCTAAAGCAGACTTTGCCCCTAGATTTACTGACCCCAATGCAATAATCTGGCTTCATAATTTTGTTGCAGTAGGCCTGCTGGCAAGTTTATTAAGTAATAAGGGATGACAGGCAGTGCATTTCTTCATGGTTATAGTGTGTCTTGGGTGGTGTTGATAAGGCACAAGGTCGAAGACTTGTGGTTTTAATAGCCCAAGAAGTGCACTCTAGAGATAGAGTATCTTATAGGTCTAATGAAGTGGAACTGAAACATAAAGAAAAATGTGATAGTAAACTGGCTCTTACCTCTCTGCCTAGAAAAAAAAGTAGTGCTGAACACAGAATCAGTATATATGCATTTCAATATATCTATAGCTTGGTGATTTTACCTGCATATCAGAGAAAATTGGTGGGTGATTTACAGAGCTGATGGAAACATGGTGATCGTATGAAGTCAATGACAAGATCATGGTTTAACAATTGTGTGTGTGTGTGTGTGTGTATACATATATTCAATAAAAATAATTTTGGTAGGTGCAAAAATAATTTCAGAACGAACGAAGGAGGGCAATTCCAGAGGAAGCTGCTAGCATGGAAGCATTCTTGGAAGCAGTGAGGAAATAATTGCCTGTGATACACATGCTCATTTTGGGGGTGGGGGTGATCCTGGTATGTTCTTAGAAAGGACAGTGGAATGAATAGAATGCTTCCTGTAAGAGGGAAATAGACTAGGCCGGTGTTCTGGTACAGTCAGTTTTAGCACTCTATTGGGCTAAAAACTGACCAAACATTTCAAAAAGGCGAAAACGTGAACTTCATTTACATTGCCTCTAAATGTATATCAGACTTCTGATGTTGGATGTGGGTCTATGGGGCGTCAGGGGAAGGGTGGTACCTCTGGTGTGGGTCATGTCATGTTCCTTCTGGGGTAGTTTGTCCACCTTTGGTCCCCACCCTGCTCTCAGCTCTCGCCTGTGGCTTCTAGAAGCTGTCAGCCAGGAAATGGTTTTGAATGCCTGGCTAAACCAGGTGAGGGTAGCCAATAGGTCTCAAACCCTCAGTAAACAGTAGTGGGCCCAACAGTCAAGAAGTAGTGGGCCCAACAGTCAAGAACAGGCACCCCCAAACTGCGGCCCTCCAGATGTTTTGGCCTACAATTCCCATGATCCCTAGCTAACAGGACCTGACCACTGGTCCTGTTAGCTAGGGATCATGGGAATTGTAGGCCAAAACATCTGGAGGGCTGCAGTTTGGGGATGCCTGGTCAAGAAGGTCATTACTGTATGTGCTATTGAGGGAACTGAGTGGCAGGTGGGGCTCGTCAACCTGGAAAGGTAGCCTATCTAGAAGAAGGAAAACTCTGGTCCTAAACCTTTGCTGCCTTGTGGCTATACTCATTCTCAAGAAAGCCTTCAGGAGTAAACCCTGCGCAGGGGTCGGCAAGCTTTACCGGACGATGGGCCAGTCCACGTTCCGTCCGTCGGAGGATGGGCCGGAGCGTGTGCGCACATGCTCTCTTCCAGGTCAGAGGAGCGTGTGTGCACACATGCTGTTTCTGGCACTCCTCTGACCTGGATGTGCGCTGGAAATAGCGTGTGTGCATGCACATGGGCGCTTCTCCATCCCTCACGCATGCACACACGCTATTTCTGGCACACATCTAGGTCGGAGGAGCGCCTGTGCTGGGAGTCAGTTGCTGCACTGCACCGGTAAGAGTGGGGGGCAGCGGGGCGACAGGGGTCGCCACAGGGCAGTTAGACGAGCCCCGTGGGCTGCTACCGGCCCATGGGCCTCAGGTTGCCGACCCCCGCTCTAGCAGTTTGACCTCTTCCTCGGTGGCACACTCCACTGTCTCTCAAGACAGACGGATGCCAACAATGATGTTGGACTGACATTAGCACCACTGTAGTGCTAAACATAAAAATGTATTTTTTGTGTGCTGTGTAGCTAAGCCTCTCAGTATTAAATGTTTATATCATTATTGCTTCCCTGTGGATATTCTATCAGATGTTGAAAGATGTCATCTGTGCAATAAAGACATTAAAACAGTCTAAGAAGCCAGCTTTGCTTCGCAATCCAAACACAACCGGTGCTGAGAAAACTGTTAAATCTCCATCTCTATAGAGAAAGAAAGAAATAATTAATGTATCTATACATAGCCTTGGAGATTGATAGCTGTAATTTAGACCTGGCTGCTCAGCACTTCTATCAGAAATGACAAAGTGCCTTGCAGAATTACCTGTTTCCCAATCAATCACTCACTTGATATTCAGAGGGGAGTGGATTTGCTATCCGAGGAGACGAGATCCTAAAAGAAACTAGGACAGCCAAGCCATATGGAGGGCCATATGGGAAATGGAACATCTGCAGAAACCTTAGAAAGACATCTTTGAGCAAATATTTTCCCCCATCTTATTCATTATGAAGGGAGATTGGATTAATTATGTAAATCATATCCATCACAGATCCACAATGCTCTTTCACAAGCCTTTAATCAGCCGTAGACTGGCACAGTAGGGGCCAATTATGTGCTGTGGGGATTTGCCAAGTATGGAATTTCATATTAAGAAGACAGTTGGGAAGGAAGAAGTGTGCTGTGCTCCATCAAAATGTGGAATGGACTTATGCCCACTCTTGGAACTCCATTTTGACACATGGTCAGCAAATTCATAAATAAGTATGAGCCAGTAAAGCAGCACTCCCAGGCTGGCTGATCCTGGAATACTGAGTTAACAGTCTGAAGAATGGCGACAAGGGGGAAGAAGAGCACACGGGGCATTTCTGAGAAGAAGAAGAAAATGGAGTTCGGTTAGACACAGCTTGGTGACTCACGGACTATATGGTGGAAAGAATTGTGCAATCAGCCCAGCACATGCAGTTTGTATGTGCTTACTAGAGCAGCATTTGCCTCAGCTGCAACAAAAGCATGCCACTCCCATATTGGTCTCTACAGCCACAGCAGTTGCTGTAACCTTCCAACAGTTTTGACTTCACCCCCAAAGGCTCACTCCTCCATTGTCTTCTGAGACAGACAGATGCCAGCCAACCAACCAACCAGAGCAGCACATTGGAGTGTACAGTAAAAGAAACATCAATTAGCCCTGTACAAATCATACCACAATTTAACTCAACATGCCTGATGTCTGTCTCTTTGCATGTGTGCCAGAATAACTTCCATTCATGCTCTGCAGTTCCCATGATGCTGCTTGCAGTACATATGAATGAGTACAGATCGTGAATGGGCACATAGGCTATAGGATTTCAGCCCTTTAGCTCTTTTCTAAGCTTTCATTTCCTAATTTCCCTATCATTCAGTTGGGGACCTATGGGATATATGGTATCTGAGGAATGTCTGGATGTGGGCTACCATATGCCTGAATGCTTCCCAATGTAAAAAAAAATAACAACACCTCACTATGCACAGAAAACTAGCAATTTGGGGAAAGCCCTCTAGGTTATTCATGTGCTGGCTGAAGCGCCATTGTTTCGAAAAGAGAGCTGACAAAAATATACCTTAAGACTGGTTCTTGGCCAGGGCCGGCTCTAGGTATAGTCCCGGTGGCGCGGGACGCCAGGGCGCGGGGCCGGCCGGCAGGGCGAAGCCACGCGGAAGCCATGCTGCACGCTGCAAGGGCGGGGGCGCCAGAGTGATCTCCGCGCCTCAGCGCCAGGGCGCCCAACCTGCTCGAGACTGCCCTGTTCTTGGCTTCCTGTGTTGTTCTAATTTTTCTCCTCCTCACATTTTTATAGGGGTTCTCTAGGTCAGAACACGGAGCCATTTAAATGGAAGTGTGTCACCTTGCCGGACTGTCGAGTCTTCTGTGTCTACATTTCGAATCTACTTTTATAGTCTTCTCAGCTCAAGTTTCTAGGTCAGATGGTGTGACTCAATGCAATTCTTTAGCCTGCTTTGGGATCAATGACTATTTATGCTAGCTGAGGATCTATTCCACTTACTTTAAATTTCTAAATGTAATTAACCAGGAGGTAGCTGTAAGAGCGGAGGTTTCCACACACCCTGGAGTCAAGCACATTGATTTTTAAACACTTCAGGCCAAATTGGTGCAACTTTTTCCCCCAACAGGAAGCAGTTAGTAGAAGGGGAAAAAATAATCCAAGCTCTTGAAACGTTTGATTCAAATTGATCTCCTGGGGCTTGTTTGCATGTTTCCCAGTATTTACATGGCAACCCAATATTTCTTTGCCATCATATGAAGATCAGTGTTGTGAGCACCATTTGACAATCCTGGAGAAGTTCATCAGGCTTTCATTAGGGTTACCCTTAAAGGTTGAGCAGTCAGGACAGGACAACTTAGTGTATGAATTGAGCAATGGGGATCTCTGCAATTGTGGATTCAATCTCTGCATTACTCAGGCTCCCAAATGCCGATGGAATGTGTATATTGACAAGGCTTGGCCAGATGTACTAAAAGTCCTGTGGAAAATGGTACATAAACTTCCCACGGTATAGATTTTGCCCTCAGGTTTTGTACAACTGCACTGCTGGATTGCAGCATTCAGTTGTGCTGAAATGGTATTGACTGAAGGTAAAATGTAGGTGTTTATCTACTCTCTTTTATATCTGGATACTTTATTGCCCACTCATGAAGCAATTGTTTTTAAGTACTTCCTCATGTCGAGCTGGCTCTGGCTGGCTCCAAACAACCTGCATCAGTGCTGCTTTAACTCTTCAAAATTAGAAAAACAGGCAAGGCGAGAGAAAAGCCAAGCTTTCATTTAAGGTAGGGATGGACTGAGAGATACCATTGAGTGGAGGTGAAAGGCAATATACCATTATTAAGTAGCTTCAGTTTTACATTTTGCGGATGGGATTTGAGTGCATACCGGAAATTTAGGTCTGCAGAATTAAAATGGACTGAAGCATTCTGTTGCCGTAGCACAGCAAATCCACCGGCGGCAGCAAGAGGGAAATGACAATAGTGGCAAGTTTGCTTCTCAAGCCTCTAGTGTTCTGGTGGCTAGTGCTGGTCTTCTTGTACCACTACAAGGCCATGCATAGCTGATATGAACCATCATCCACATTATAAGCAAGTTTTCATATACTGCATGACCAAAACAAGATTGTTTGCAAGGCATAATGACAGCCTCTAAATCAGCACTGTGTTTTAAGAGTGTCTGTGCAGGGCCGGCTCTAGGGGTAGTCTGGGTGGCGCGGGGCACCCACCAGCCGCGGCAAGAAACGGAGCGGGGGCGCTGGAACGATCTCGCACCACGGAGCCAGGGCGCCCAACGTGCTTGAGACAGCCCTGTGTCTGTGGACATTGCTGCTAATGGTCAGTCTTAAAAAATGCATTTGTCTGGCATTTATGTCTAGCTTGGAGGGAGAATCTTTAAAGTTTCCATCCTTGGAAGAATTGCACTTTTGAAAACAAACAAACAACCCTTTTTGGCTTTGCTAGAGATACCTGTGTGATTAAGGATGGTTAGATGGTGGGTTTTGCTGAGGAGATGCACCATAAAGGTCAAGTATTGAGGCAGTAGACCATGCAGTGGACAGGATCATGAATTTGGTAGGCCTGGTCACTTCAAAGTTGTGAGTTCACTAGTGAGTGAAACATGTTTCAAAGAAGGATTGGCTTTCTTTCTCTTCTTTGTTTTAAGAGAAACCAAACTGGATGCTGCTCATATGCATATGATGTTTAAATCTTTATAAATACAGTGGTACCTCGGTTTACAAACACAATTGGTTCCAGAAGTCTGTACTTAACCTGAAGCGTACTTAACCTAAAGTGAACTTTCCCATTGAAAGTAATGGAAAGTGGATTAATCCATTCCAGACAGGTCCGCGGAGTACTTAAACTGAAAATACTCAAACCGAGGCATACTTAAACAGAGGTATGGCTGTAGCTTATTGCCTAGCTGTGTGCAGAAGGGATGCAGGTGGTGCTGTGGTCTAAACCACTGAGCCTCTTGGGCTTTCTGATCAGAAGGTCGGTGGTTCGAATCCCTGTGACACGGTGAGCTCCCGTTGCTCTGTACCAGCTCCTGCCAACCTAGCAGTTTGAAAGCATGCCAGTGCAAGTAGATAAATAGGTACTACTGTGGCGGAAAGGTAAATGGCATTTCTGTGTGCTCTGGTTTCTGTCACGGTGTTCCGTTGCGCCAGTAGTGGTTTAGTCATGCTGGCCACATGACCTGAAAAGCTGTCTGTGGACAAATGCCAGCTCCCTTGGCATGAAAGCGAGATGAGTGCCACACCCCATAGCCACCTTTGACTGGATGTAACCATCCAGAGGTCTTTACCTTTTTTTACCATTGGGCAGATTCAAACTGGGGGACTTTGAGGATGGAGCCTTTCTGCTTAAACTACTGGGTTTAAGCAGAAGGAAGGCTTGTAGGAAGGCTTGTAACTAGCTATTTGCTTGTTAAATCTTTTCCCACTAATTGGTTATGACCCTTCCTGTCCTTACATAAATGACTCCTGTTAGCAAACTTGGCCTGTGTAACAAAACATCATTTGTGACCAATTGGCAAAAGTCTGCTCTCTGTTTTGGTTGTGCCTATTTCTGCTTACAAGTCTCTCTCTGGTTCTTCATTCCTGCTAATCCTCCTGCTTATCAACCTGGCACAGTTGCCTTCTTAGATCTGACCTCCTCTTGCCTTGCCCCTCAGTCAGACTCTCTGGCTCGACTCCCTTCCTGGAAGAGGTAACTGGCAAAGCTCCAGGTCCTCCCCTTCTTTCTTTGAAAGAGATCACATTTAGAACAATTTTGAAGCTTATCCAAAACAGTTACAAAAAAACACTGGGCACACACCCTCTACCACATTGCAGAAAGGTAAATGCCTGTAGTGCTTGGAGATACAGGGAGAATAGGCTCCAGCCAAATCAAACAGACTTGGGTACCACAGAGCTAAGAATTAAACAGATCTAAATTCCAGAATCCTGTGCTGACTTGTGCAAGCACGTAGGCTTAGCATCCCCCTGGCAACTTAGCAACTTTCAGTAGCACTACATCCTTGTTGTAAAAAGGCTGGGGAGCTACTGGCTGCCTGCCACTTCCTACAGGTTGTAAAACCAAATGGCTATTGCGACAAAGAAGAGAAGCAAAGAAACAGGGCGCAGGTGTTCAAAGGGCTGCAACCTGCTTCAGCTCCCTGTCCTTGCCAAGGATGGCAGGTGCAGAATGTTGTGAATTCAGGGCAAAGGGAATGGGGGAAGAAATCTTTGGAGCATTGCAGAAGTCTATCTGACATGCCTAAAATCTACAGTCACCACTGAAATGATGCATGCCTGTCCATTTCTCTCTCTCGTTTTCTGTCTGAACCTCTTTTCCTTTGCTTCACCATCTCTGCATCCTTTTGGCTTCGTTGACAGCTTGTTTGCGTGCTTCCCCTTCAAGCTGTTTGGCTAGCTAAAATATCCTTGATTAAATCATTTTGCTGATTGGCTGGGACAAGCTTTTCAAATCGCTTCTCGGATGACAGTTGTTTCCACTGTCTGCTAAACCTGATCTAATAGCTGAACCATTTATTCACCAGTAAATTAAGACCCTATTGCTAGGGAAGTGGTGGGGAGATGTGTAAACAACCAGCCTGCAGGTACAAATGGCCTGAACAGGGAAAAGAAGTAAAGAATCACAGTGGGGAAAGGCGCAGTGCAAGGGACAGAGGAGCAGCAAAATGTTCTGCAGTTTTGCTCAGATTCATTTCTTGGTGTAACTTTACCAGGTTGCCAATGTACATTAAGGAATTTTGAATGAATATATAATCTATGTTCCTCACTAATGAACACCAAATATTTATCTTGCACTTGATTTGCAGCCTCTGAGTGCCTTATGCAAACTTACTTTCAATTTTTACCTGCTTCTAGTTCACTGGGTGTAATGCAGTAAGGAGGCGGGGGGAGCCCTTTTCTGCCATTCAGTCAGTGTGGTGTAGTGGTTAAGAGCAGTGGACTCGTAATCTGGTGAACTGGGTTCGCGTCCCTGCTCCTCCACATGCAGCTGCTGGGTGACCTTGGGCTAGTCACACCTCTTTGAAGTTTCTCAGCCCCACTCACCTCATAGAGTGTTTGTTGTGGGGGAGGAAGGGAAGGAGATTGTTAGCCGCTTTGAGACTCCTTAGGGTAGTGATCTCCTGCCAACCTAGCAGTTCGAAAGCAGGTCAAGTGCAAGTAGATAAATAGGTACTGCTCCGGCGGGAAGGTAAACGGTGTTTCTGTGCGCTGCTCTGGTTCACCAGAAGTGGCTTAGTCATGCTGGCCATGGAATGCTTAGTCATGATGATCTGGAAGCTGTCTCCAGACAAACGCCGGCTCCCTCGTCCAGTAAAGCAAGATGAGTGTGCAACCCCAGAGTTGTCCGCAACTGGACCTAATGGTCAGGGGTACCTTTACCTTTAGAGTAGTGATAAAGTGGGATATCAAATCCAAACTCCTCTTCTTCTTCTTGATAATGTGGATATTTTCTGGGCTTGTAAACTGCCATCTCGTCTTTATGTTGAAGGTAGCTAGATTTTTATTTTATTTTTGCATAATAGATAACTCTGAACATGCCATGATTAACTTTGGACATGCAGCCACATATTTTTCAAGGTAGAAAGTATAGTTTGCCAGACTGAGTCCTTGATTGGATTGTTTAAACCTGGATCAATATCCTGATTCAGTTTCCTTTACTTCAATTCATGGCTGATTTGGATGTTTTCAGGGACCTAAGCAGAAACTGATTCCAAAATATATGAACCAGGGGCATGCACAGATCACAATATTAGGTTTGGACCCTGATTTACCACTCAGAAAACAGTTTGGTTCAATTCTGATAAATTCAGAGCCCGCCCAATTTGGTCCCACACCCCAAATTGGACTATTTGCCTAGTCATTTATTTCTGCCTAGTCATTAAAATGGCAGTGGGTTTTTTTAAAGGCTATAACATTCTCCCTGTTTGGATTGGATGACATTTGTGGGCAAAGTAGGTCCTTTTGAATGAATATGTATTTTTTTAGGATACATTCTATGTGAGTTGTTTTTAACTGTTTTTAACATTGTGTTTTAATTGCTAAAACCTGCCCTGGGACCTTAGAGTGAAGAGTGAGTAAACAACAACAACAACAACATGACAACAAATTAAAACAAGATAAGGCACAAAAATGAGAGAGTGGTTTGTTTATATAATCAACTGGTCTGGGAGGATGATTCATCATGGCCTAATATTGTGCTATCAGAACAGGTTTTTTATCAAAATTTATGAACATGTCAAATCCTTTCATATGATAAATCTATATCTGTTAACCCAAAAAGCTAAGTCCTTTAACAAATCACATCTCTTTGTTGCTTAAATTTGCAACTGAGTTGTGTGCCACATTTTGGTCCACTGCACCTAAAAGTATGTTGCAAAGTTCATCAAATGTGAAGTGTCTAAATTCGAGTCACCCTTTGATCTTGATATCGCAGGCCAAGTGGCCCTGCTGCTCCCCTGATTGGCTCAGCCAGGCAAGTAAGAGGCATCACAGTTCAAGGACACATTTCATACAGGCAAAAATGCTCAGGGAGGGTATGGAGTTGAGCCAGTGAGGGGCATGGCTTGGGAAAAGTCCCGAAGGCCATATGGAGAGGTTCTCCATCCCTGTTCTATACACATATTGACTGTGTAAAAAGGGCCTGTACAGTATGTTAGCTGCTAAGACACCTTTGCATCCTTAAGATGAAACCCAATCTGGGCCCACCAGGCCTTCAGTGTTATGCACAAAACATACCAACAGTGGCTTGAAACAAGGGAGGAAAACACTAATAAATTATTTTTGCTTCTTTGGTAACTTGTCTGAATCTGATGGACTGGAATATATGGCAATGTCTTTGTGTTTGGTGTGCACAAGTCCTGGGGAGAGCATGCAACAGGGATCAGCCAGTGCAGCAGAGAAGAACAAATGTATTCTGACATTGTAAGTGAAGATTAAGCTGTGAAGCGAATGTGGCTTCAGCTATCATTCATTAGATTAACAGCTTGCTTATGAATAAGCATTTCAGAGCTTTATTTATTGTGCCTGTTAACAAAAGCTTAACTCCTCAAGGTGTTGGCTGTAGCCAAAAGTGGTTGAAAGTTATACCGTTGTGTTTTTTTTAAAAAAAGTCTGCAGCGCTACAGTGTGTGAAAATAACGTGTTAATGAAGGGTCTCCTTCTTGAAGAGATGAGGAAACCCAAGAAACAGGCTAGCTCTTGCTTGACTTGTAGCAGTGCTGCAGAAAGCGTTACTGCAAGTTCATTGGCCCTGGTCAGGATTGGTCAAGCTAATTGGCCCAGCCTGTTCAGCTTGCTGGAGATGTATAGAGTTAAGAGGCAACTCTGGATACAGATGACTGTAAGGTAATTTTGTGGGGGTTTTCCCCTTGAAAGATGTCAAGGAATGAACCAGCCCTCTGAATCAGCATAGGCTGTGAATTCTCCTTTTGTTCAATTGGTGCTTGGATACATTCCGGCCCAATGGGCCCTAAAGAAAATGCATGTGACTTGGAGTCAACATGCTGCCTTGGTTGCTAAGCAACAATTTTAATGGGCTTGGAAATTGGCACCTCAAGAATGAGGAACGTATGCAAAGGAATCCTCTGCACAACTTAATGGCACATGGGATGCCTTTGTGGAGTATTATTCTTAGTAACTTGGAGGGTGCTGCTTTATGATGGTTCCGGTGTTACTTAGCATGCAAGTCTCACAAGATGGTGCGGGAAAACTGTTGTCGAGTCCTGTGGCTGTTGAGGTTCCATTGGGTTCTGTCTTCTCCAGGGATTTGGAGCCGAGTGTCATCAGCATGCCAATGATGTCCAGCTCTTTGTCTCTTTTTATTCTAATGTCAATGACATCATGGAGGTCCTGAACAGAGTGATGGATTCGATGTGGGCTAATAAGCTGGGGTGTAACCCAGATAAGACAGAAATGCTTCTAGTCAGTAGGACAGCTGATCCGGGTTTTAATGTATGGCCTATTGCGACTTGGGTTGCACTTCTGTTGAGGGCTCTGGTCCACATTATTGGGAGTGCTCCTTGAACTGTCTTTGCTCCTGGAGGCCCAGGTAGCAGTTGTGGCTTGGAGTGCCTTTGAGTGCTGGCTATTACTAACAGAGCTCTTAACTGTCCCGTGCCATTTTAGGAGGACTGTAGCTCAGTGGTAGAGCATCTGCTTTGTGTGCAGCAGGTACCGGGTTCAGTTCCCAACAACTTTAGGTAGGGCTGGGAGAGAGCCCTATCTGAAACCCTGGAGAGCCACTGCCAGACATTGTAGACAATGGTCTACACTGGTCAGCTTCCTACGGTATGTTCCTATTGAACTGAAACCCTGCCTCTTCCCACATGAACCTGCGAGATCGAGATTGCAGAATGAATAGGTTTACCTCTCAAATGCTACAGATACCTAGGATTCTGTGATAAGAAGCATTGGCTGGTCCTCATCTCTCTAAAATTAAAGTCTAGTTTGTCCCAGATCTTGTCATGTCCCACAACTGCATTTGTTTATTTTACTTTATGTTGAAACTGTGAAAAGGATCTCAGGGATTCATCTGGAGTTGACTGGATTTTACTTGAAAGTATGAGAAATGAATGAATGATGTAGGAGGTGCAGACTGCCTTATATCTTCTGTTCTGATATGAGAAGAAAATTGAAGGCTGTCTTGTGAGGTACAATAAATCTTGATAGCAGGAATGACCCTATGTAGTTTCTTGTAATGCAATACCAGCTGGTGTTTGTGTGACTTCTGTTCTGGTTGTTTTTCAAGGTTTGATTAGCTTATGACCTGAGAGAGAGAGAGAGAGAGAGAGAGAGAGAGAGAGAGAGAGAGAGAGAGAGATGGATGGTCTTCTGCTTGGTTTAGTATGGTTTGCTTGTCTGAGTCATCCTGAGCTATTTCCTTAAGAAAAACAGCCGTTTCAACATATCTGTAGCTCAAATCCAAAGGGTTACAATGCTTCTGGCATCAGGAAGATTCTTGATCACATGTGATGACAGAAAATGAGCCACTGTGATGATGAGGGTGCTGATCTCAACAAAGCTTGAGAAAGAAGCTTCTCCTGCATTTGAGTCGTATCCTGTATTTAACAAGTAAAGGAGGATACTTCTACTTGGGGATGGATAAATCTGCCAATTTCAGTTTCTCGCAGTTTCTCATTTTTCCAGCTTTAAGTTCAGTTCTCCACATCAGTTCGTGATAATTTTTTATTTAAAAAATCTTACTAAAGTTCACCAGCATTTTAGTGAGAATTTCTCCTAATATAGAATATATAGATTTTTTTGTATGCCATTTTGCCTAATATACATTTTTTTTTGCAAAGCAACTTTCCCCAGATGTATGTTTCCATGAATATATGCATTTTTATGTACACTTTACCATAGGATGTGCATTTTGTACATATCATGTGGCCAGAGACCTACACTGCAAAATTCGGAGAAGTTCAGTTTTTGAAGGATGGCTGTGTTCATGTATTGTTTGGGGGGAAAATGATTAGGTAGATTAAACATGAACTGAATCAAATTTCTCCCTCATCTCCACTATTACTACTACTACCGGTACTAAGGATAGTGATGTCCTTAGTTGTGCCTAGGTGTGTCCTGCATTTCTTGATACTTGGGAATCTAAATGTAAAGTTCTCTTAATATGGTGAATGCATTTTTTTAAACTATCAAGATAATTCAATTCAATATGACTTGCAAATTGCAAAAATAATATGTTGTTGTTGTTTAGTCGTTACCCCATGGACCATAGCACGCCAGGCACTCTTGTCTTGCACTGCCTCCCGTAGTTTGGTCAAACTCATGTTCGTAGCTTCGAGAACACTGTCCAACCATCTCATCCTCTGTCGTCCCCTTCTCCTAGTGCCCTCAATCTTTCCCAACATCAGGGTCTTTTCCAGGGAGTCTTCTCTTCTCATGAGGTGGCCAAAGTATTGGAGCCTCAGCTTCAGGATCTGTCCTTGCAGTGAGCACTCAGGGCTGATTTCCTTAAGAATGGATAGGTTTGATCTTCTTGCAGTCCATGGGACTCTCAAGAGTCTCCTCCAGCACCATAATTCAAAAGCATCAATTCTTCGGCGATCAGCCTTCTTTATGGTCTAGCTCTCACTTCCATACATCACTACTGTGAAAACCATAGCTTTAACTATACGGACCTTTGTCGGCAAGGTGATGTCTCTGCTTTTTAAGATGCTGTTTAGGTTTGTCATTGCTTTTCTCCCAAGAAGCAGGCGTCTTTTAATTTCGTGACTGCTGTCACCATCTGCAGTGATCAAGGAGCCCAAGAAAGTAAAATCTCTCACTGCCTCCATTTCTTCCCCTTCTATTTGCCAGGAGGTGATGGGACCAGTAGCCATGATCTTGGTTTTTTTGATGTTGAGCTTCAGACCATATTTTGCGCTCTCCTCTTTCACCCTCATTAAAAGGTTCTTTAATTCCTCCTCACTTTCTGCCATCAAGGTTGTGTCATCTGCATATCTGAGGTTGTTGATATTTCTTCTGGCAATCTTAATTCTGGCTTGGGATTCATCTAGTCCAGCCTTTCGCATGACGAATTCTGCATATAAGTTAAATAAGTTATATAAAAATATAAAAATAATATATAACAACCTTAAAGTTCCATGGTAGTTGAGAGGTGGAATTTCCCCTCTTTTTCCTGTGCTGGTCAGTGTCTCTGTATCTCAGCTGAGCCCTGAGGAAGTTAGGAGCACAGAAATTGCCCCATAGTTTTGGGGAGAATGAAATGTCCCCTCCTTGGCATTCAGGCTTGTGGACAAACCATGCCTTTTAACGATGTGTGTAAAAAGTTTGCAATGCTGCACAGTGGAAAATAAATTTAATACTAGTTATTGTGTATGTAACAGTTTCCAATCTAGCAAACTGACTGGCACTTTGGGGATGTTACTAATATCATGAGTTCTCCAGGAAAAGAAATCCTTTGCTGGATGCAAATCTGAATCAAGCTTTTTTTTTGGCATTCAGCCTTGTATAGTCACCTTCACTACACTCTTCGTCAGGGCTTGTTCTAGCCCCAATCCCACTGGTTATTCAGTAAAACTGTATTTGCAGAAGGGGTTGTCAACTGCAGGGGGAGAAAAGTGTGTGTGTGTGTGAGAGAGAGAGAGAGAGAGAGAGAGAGCGAGAGCGAGCGAGCGCTGCTTTAGAAAGGGCAAGGCTGAGTTTATCCCAGAGAGAAAATGCCAGAGTAATTTGTATCATTCACTAGCCTGCCATGTTCCTTTTTATTCCTTTGTTTTTGGTAGATCAGTGCCCCCAAACCAGTGTTTTCCTTTCCAACAAAGCAGAGTGACACAACACATCGACAAATTGGGGGAAGAGTTCAGAGACAAGTTGAAGAAATAATGAAGGGGATGGAGCCATGGAGCTAGAAGGCAAGGATGAAAGAGCTAAGTAACAAGAGAGAGGCCAAGGATGTGTCAAGGGCGGGCATGTTTGTATGTGTGTGCAAGCAAAAAAACCATGCTGCAAAGGGCCATGTTGAAAGAGGCCATCTTGCTCTGAAATCTTTAAGTACAACTGTGCTTCTGCAATATACCTGCAAGAGAGAGAGGAAAAGCAAGCATGTTGCTTTGATCCGGGAATGCGGATGCCCTGGCCTGCATAGGTGCCTTACTACTTTGAAACGTATGGGAAGAACTTTTAAGTCTCCTAGTCTGAAGCCCATCTAATAGCCGTATGTGTGGCATGGGAATTATAGTGTTGTTTGGAGCTGGCAGAGCGCACATCGCACGGGCTTAAAAGTGGCTATTAAAAAGAAGCAGCAGAAGAAAGGACGGTATTGAAAATCAATTCTCTCCTTGCAGGCACTGAGCAATTTTATAAGGTATAATAAGATGAGCAATCTAATTCTAGCAGTGAAAAAAACAGATGCCAAGCTATAATTTCCTTTCACCAGAAAATGCTGCTGTGAGGGTCACTTTGTACAACAGAGAGAGTGAAGGGGGGGGGGGAACCACCCCTGTGCCAGGGTTGAGGCTTCTTGAGGTGGTCTTTGACACGGAGTTGTTCTTGTTTTTCCACTGTCTTATCATGTTTTGACTTTATTGATTGTGGCAGGTTCAGGAAACCAACACCAGTCAGGTGTTATGACGACTGGCAGTGTCTTGGATGCTGACTCCAAGGGGAAAGGGCCAACTGAGCCAATAAAGGTAAAGGCAAAGGGACCCCTGGCCGTTAAGTCCAGTTGTGGATTGCAGCACTCATCTCGCTTTACTGACTAAGGGAGCTGGCGTTTGTCCGCAGACAGTTCTGGGTCATGTGGCCGGCATGACAAGCCACTTCTGGCAAACCAGAGCAGCGCACGGAAACACCGTTTACCTTCCCACCAGAGCGGTACCTATTTATCTACTTGCACTTTGATGTGCTTTTGAACTGCTAGGTTGGCCTTCTGATTGGCAAGCCCTAGGCTCTGTAGTTTAGACCACAGTGCCACCCGTGAGTCAATAGCACCACTCAAAGAAGGACCAGATATATACCCTCACACTGAACTGGACATAAGGACTATGTGAGTCCAAAACTCTGAACCCCCTAGTGTAGGGCTGCCATATGTCCAGAATTTCCTAGGCATTATTGGGATTTCAAAGGCAGAATTGATGTCGAGGGGGAATTTCCGAAAGGTGGCACTTTGTCCTGGATCTTAGACAAGTCAATCGAAAAATCGTGGTGGTGTTTTTTTTGCATTTTCTTAAAAAAGCTCAACAATTGGGGGGGGTGTCCTGGTTTTTACTTTTAGCGAGTACCCCAGGGGCTGCAGCTCCTGAGTTGGATTGACTCTACTAGCATAATAGCTGTCAAGTTTTGCCTTTTCTCGCGAGGAAGTCTATTCAGCATAAGGGAATTTCCCTTAAAAAAAGGGAGAACTTGACAGCTATGACTAGCAACCTTCCTGCCCCCTCCCCCTGTGAGACTGCATGCCCTACAAGAAACAATGGAGAGGTGTCTGGTTTGAGACAGAGGGATGTTCCTAGAAAACCTTCCACTTTCTAGCACATGGCAGGACCTGGGAGAGGTAATTGCCCTCAGGAGCCTAACAGGCACTCAGCACAAGCACTTTTTGGAACAAGTCTGTCCAGGGATCTGAAGGGCCTGTCCTGGAGTGCTCTTGCTTTCTGGTTCAGCTTATTGATCTTTGGGTGGCTACAATTGCTGCTTGTTGGCTAAGATCCCATTTCCTCATGACAACGCTTCATGAGTGTTGCTATTCTTACTGCGTTTCTTTATGCCCTCAGTTGGTTACCATCAAATGATATATGACAGCTAACAGGTGGGAGAAGTACTGACTTCCACCTTAGTAACTGGTTCCTCAAACTCTGCAAGAGACACACATATAGGATTGAATTCAGGTGATTGAAGTACCTGAATTCATCCCTCTTCATGATTCCCTCTAAACAAACAAAGGATGTTTATTCGGCTTTACGCCCATCATAAAACACAACAGCTCTAAATGTATAAAGTGAATGAAGTGTTTAGAAACTGATTTTTTTAATTTATTAATGGGAGTGGGTTCTTTTTACATTAGATGATGGTGCTTTGAGTGGAGATGGGAGTTTATGTGGCTGTATACGTTGTGTAATATACAAGCTCTGTCTTGACAGTGTTATTTTTAAGTAATAGAATCTGGAATTACAAGACACAAGCAATGGTAGAATAGAAGAACCTCTTAAAACCTGTTTCGAGAAATTGCTTTTCTCGTCACAAAGAGCTTTGAGCTGCTGGAACATCTCCTTCTAATTATTGGGAGCCAATGTAAAAGCTGGTAAACTTTTATTATAGGCCTATTACTACAGTGGCTTCAGCACTTCTTCTCAACCCCCACCTCCATCAGCCTGCAATCGCATGGCGTGCACTGGGGAACATATTTAGTATGCAGTTTGGTGCTTCTGTTCTGAGTTGGGCCTCTGAAAGACAGCCGCTTACCCTGAAATGTCTTGGAATCCAGGAGTTCATCAATTTTCATTTGCCTGCCTCCTCCTTTTTCCTTATGCCACTGAAAGCGGGTTGTTTAAAAAAGAAAGAAAAGAAAAGAACTAATGAGTCTTGCTTCCAGAAAATGATTAGCTAGTCTTGAAATCCTGGCTTAGCAGGTGATTCAGAGAAGTTTAAAAAATACCGAAGTCTGAGTCTGTATAGGTGGAAAGGCAAAAGTTGCTGTAGGTGACTGTGACATTACGCTGGTGGAAGCACGTTGAACGCTGGTTTAAACCCCCAGCTCTAGGTGGGATCCCGAACGTGGTATCTGGAGCAAGTAGCACCTCCAGGGCCAAAAAGCAGCATGGGTGGGTTTTTTAGTTTTAAATTTGTCAGCAACTTTGTCTCTTGTCGCCACCGCTACTCACTTCTGTTCCTCAGACTCCCTTGCTGAGAAAGATAGTTCAGGCACAGGTATCTACCCTGTACCCTCTGCTGTGACTCTCCTGTTGCCCAACTACCTTTCTGACTGGTCTCCTCCTCCTTGAATAAATGTATCTAAACAGAATGTTGTTGTTGGTCTTTCTATTTACCGGTAAGCAATGTGAGCCTTGAAATCTTTTTTTTCAGGAGGGGCATCCCTTATCATCTGCTTGAATTTCTTACCCGTATGCTAAGTGTGACTTGTAAACAGAGCTGTTGAAAACTAGTCCCATTTCGGAGCAGATCCCACAATGTTCAGATCAGGAGTCGGAAGTCTTAGAGCCACTAAGATGGAAGTGGAATAGTTGACCTTAGGGAGGAGTGGGGGCAATTTTTGGTCACAAGCCTAGGTTACTGAAACGAGTTAAGTAAGGCCTAGTAGCACAGTCTTGAAGGCTGTTAGTGGAAGGCTCTTTGTTGTGTGGAAGGATCTCTTAGTAGAAGATCCACTTTCCATGCTGAGGATCTCAGGTTCAATCCACAGCATCTCTAGGATGGGCTGGGAGAGAACCTGGCCTGGATCCCTGGACAGCCACTGCCAAGTCACTGTAGACAATACTGAGCCAGACAGACCAATGGTCAGCTTCAGTATAAGGCAGCTTCCTATGTTTCTAAGAAAAAGCTGGCTAATGTATTGCAGACTACCCCGTCTTGGTGCCCTTCAGATGTTTACATCACCTCTGTCCATGGCAGCTGGGTCTGGAAGTCCAACAACATTGGGATCTTTGGGGAAGGTTGGTCTTGTGTGTCAGGGAGTTGAGGAACACCAGGGCTTTTCCTTCTAAGTCAGGGGTAGGCAACCTAAGGCCGCAAGTGGTACAGGGATTCACTTCCACGGCGCTGCAAATCGGGCATGCGCAGATGCTGGAAATCGCGCTTGCGCAGATGCCAGAAATCATGTTTGCACAGACACAGATGCCGGAAATTGCGCACACGCAATCCGGCCCACAGAGGGATCTCTGCTGGAGTGAACTGGCCCAGGCGAGGTAAACCTTGCCAACCCCTGTTCTAAGTGATGCTTAGCCCATTGATACGCTTTGGGCTGCACTTTAGCTGTCTAGCCATCTAAATGACAATCAGGAAGTGGGTATACAAAAGCTGTGATAGGGAACTTCAAACGTACCCACGCATTACAATTCTCCATGGGTGACAAGTTTCTTTTCTGTTTTTACCCTCTTCGAGTTACAGCACTACCAAGCCCTATACATCACTATCCTTGCTTGTGTTGAAACATTCATTTTGCCTTTTGTGTTTAACAAGATAATAACTCATAATTCAAGGTCCTTAACCTCTTGAGTTGGCACCTTGTTTGTTCAAAAGGAAAGAGAAGGTCTTGCATTAAAACAGAGGGATCAAGAGAGACATCTGTAATTACCAGGCACTAAATAAAGAGCAGGGCTGTTTCTTCAAATGCCAAAGCACTTGTATAATTAGCTGATAAAATACAAATGAATAATTTCCCAACAGTTTAAAGAGTGATTGAAAGGGAGGGGAGACACCAGCTGGAGCCTCTCTTTCTCTCTTTAACTGCATTTGTCTTCTTTTCTCTCAATAGTGTTGTCTGATTAAAATTCTGGCCCCTTTTGTTTCGTAGCTTGGTGGTAGAGCATCTGCCTTGCATGCAGAAAGTCCCAGGTTCAATCCCTGATATCTCCAGGTAGGTCTGGGAAAAGCTTCTGCCTGAAAACCAATGGCCCAGCACAAAAAGGCAGCTTCCTATGATCCTGTGTTATGTGCTATGCCACATGTCAGGGGTAGGCAAAGAGCTGTTCTCTCTGGACTTGGGCAGGAAGTGCGTTGCTTTTCACATTAGCTTTTGCTGCATAGTACATCTCACATGGTGACAGACCACTGAGAAGGACCTGACAATATTAAAGCAAATGTGCTTGCCAGTCGCTCAGTTGGTTAGAGCATGGTGCTAATAACACCAAGGTTGCAGGTTCAATCCCTGTATGGATCAGCCGCATATTCCTGCATTTCAGAGGGTTGGACTAGAATGATACTCAGGGTCCATTCAGAGTCTACAATTCTTTGATTCTATAATAATTTATGGGCAAATATTTCAATTTCAGTTTCTTTTTTTCTCAGTCTTGGGTTCAGTTCTCCACATTTCCACGTTTGTGGATTTAAAAAACCCTCATTTTATTGGCATTTTAGTGTGAAATTCTCCTAATCACTCATTTTGGCAAAGCAATTTTGCCTACTATAGTGCATTTTATATGTTATTTTCATGAATACAGTGGTACCTCGGTTTATGAACTTAATCTGTTCCAGAAGTCCGTTCTTAAACCAAAACCGTTCTTAAACCGAGGCGTGCTTTCCCTAATGAGGCCTCCCGCTGCTGGTGTGCTTCCACCAATCAGATTCCATTCTTAGACCGAGGTAAAGTTTGCAAACCGGGACACTACTTCCAGTTTTGCGGAGTTCGTAAACAGAAATGTTCGTAAATGGGACTGTTCTCAAACTGAGGTACCACTGTATATGCACTTATATGCACGCTTTACACTAGTAGATGCATTACTTGGCAGGAGAAATGCACTGAAAAAAATGGAGAAGTGCACATTTTGAAGGATGGCTGTTTTGGTTTGCACACCGTATACTCTTTAAATACACTTTAAATACTACCTGCTATCATCTGATGGTTCTTTCTGAGCTAAGTTGTGTGAATTGCTTCCACTGTGGTGATGACTTGGAAGTTTTGCCTTTTGCTGGTTCTCACATGTAATTAAGCATTTATTCGCTGCAGTCAGTGAATGATGAATGTGGCAGTTTTTACCAGCCTCTGGGTGCCATAGATTGGGGAGACCAGGGCTTTAATATAGCTTCTGTCAAATTCTGTGTGATCAAGGTAAATGGCATCCCTCTCTCTGAGCAACATCCCTATTTCTTAAATGGGAACAACAGAGAGGTTGATCCTCAGGAGCATTATTTTGTAATGTAAGATCAGTTAAGTAAAACACTTTCAAGATGCTAGATAAAGAGCAATTAAGAGGGCAACACACTTCTTTCAAACATTCGTTTCTCCAGCTATATAATGCCCCTTTATAAAAATGACGACGTATTACTTAGGAGGCAGAAAATGGCCTCTTACTGAATTAGCAGCAGTGCTGAGCATGGCAAAGCTTTCTGATCCTGCTTAGCTGTTGCACAAAGTGATCAGATCAGAGCTGGATCAGGCATCGCTTAAGCATTATGTGCTCCCTGGCAGGCAACCTTAAAAGTCTATAAAATGAAGTAAAATAAAATTCAATCTTCTCTCCCCACCTTGCCCAGAATACTTTTGTATGTAAAACAACGCATTGTTCACAGTCAGCCTTTGTCCTCGGGGTGCAGCCTCCTTGTCTGGGGTTTCAGTTTCTTGAATAATGGAGAGCAGGAGGAAGAAGGAGAAGCCCACCCTCCCAAACTTTCCACCAAGGCTCTCTCTCGCTTCACGTACATCATTACCATATAAAAAAGGAGAAAATTGGAGGCAAATTCATTGATATAGGAGGAGAGTTAACTGTGTGAAGTTTTATTACAAAACCTCCCACAACTTTTGAAGTGTGTCCAATTATGCTGCAGAGGAGACCCAGTTTTATTCGGTTCTAATCGCATTGCTAATAATATGTGTAGAATAAAAAAGCCGCTCCAGCAAGACTTCATAGTGCAAAAATGAGGATACAGTCCATTACAGGGCCATCAGCTGGATTCTTGTATGGTGTATTACACTCTGCTTCGGTCCAGTGTTTTGAGAGCAGGGACATACGATTTTCTGTTTCTTTTTTGGCCAGAATGTCAGAGAACCTAGAAGATGCACAAATTGCCCTCTGTTGCATATGGATGCAGACCCTCTATTGAGTTTGGACATATGACCTGGGCTGCGAATGCTACTCTATGATTGGGTCTTGGGGTTGCCTGCCACTTTCCTTATCACAAAAGTCCAAGATTTTGGGAAAGTGGGTTTGTTCTACAAAGGACACCCCCGCCCCCAATAAACAAAATTTGCCCATATGTGAAAATAACAACAGCCTGGAAACACCCTATGTTGAAGGGGAAGAACAATCTTACTCTTTGTCTGCTTCAAGTGCTATGCTCAACTCAAAAGTTCACAAGCCCATGGATCTATGCATTCTGCCAAGGGAAGTTGTTGGGTGAAGATTTACAAGTTTTATTAGCTACAGAGACAATATCAGACATCAAATGCACATACATAGTCACCGAGGCAAACTACAAAGCATATACCATGGCATAACCTTTCCCCAGACTGTTTCATTCTTACATTCTATCTGCTGTCATAAGTTCTGTCCCTTGCCAGAAGACTCCAGTCCATGTACATTGAGAAAAAGAGGGATTTCCCACCCTCCACCTCTGCCTATTGTTTTTCCCTCACCATGTGGTCTCCCTCTGTTTCAGATCCATATATATTTATCTGTGTATATATTATATACACTATGCTTGGGTGTTATGTGGACTTACTATCGATTTTCCCACTGGATGAAAAGAAATGCAATGTACATGCATATATGTAGTTTCATGTGTTTGTGTGTGATCTGTCTGCATGGAAGGCTGCTTGGTTTGTTTCCACTGCGATTGTGCTATAACTCGTTCCCGTATGGTCCCATTCCTCCCTGACACCCCTTTATTGCCTCTCCCTCTCTCGGTCCCAGCTCTGGGATCTGAGTCCAATAAGGATGGGAAAAGATCACCTGTGAGGATTAATGTCCAGAATGATTTTCTGTCAGCCAAAGCCAGAAAGGCTTTAAAAACTAGGCCCCAGGAGTACGAAAGACTGCTTGCTCCAAGGTATTAGATTAATCTGAACCCCTCAGTCAGGGAATATGAATCTTGGCGGCCAATCCTCTTGGGGGCTAAAGAGCTGGTTTTACAGATTGTGTATCATGCACAATAACGGGAAGCTCCCCTCTCGCCATTGCCAGCTTGTTCTCCACTGCTAGATCCCTTCTGAGTGCAAGCAGATTTTCTGGCAGATGAAATGTCCATCCTTACCCTGTTATCCCACCTCGTGAGTGAGGTCAGGCTTGCACTTGCTGTTTTGCAGAATGCAGAAAAGGTTGTGGTCTCCTGGGGTGTGTGAGTCTTTTGAGAATTTATGTTCTGTTTCCAGGGCATTGCAGGCTGGAGGGGCCATTGCATCAGTGTGGAACACACACATATTTTGTATTCAGCCCCCCACTCTGCCAGGTCCAGTCCTTTCCATTTTAGTTAAGGGATTGAAGACGACGTTTGTTCACAGACAGCTTTCTGGGTCATGTGGCCAGCATGACTTCTGGCATGACGGGACACCGTGACAAGTGCCAGAGCACATGGAAATGCTGTTTACCTTCCCGCTGCAGTGGTACCAATTTATGTACTTGCACTTCAGAACTTCCTGACAGTAAGAGCTGTTCGGCAGTGGAATTTGCTGCCAAGGAGTGTGGTGGAGTCTCCTTCTTTGGAGGTCTTTAAGCGGAGGCTTGACGGCCATATGTCAGGAATGCTTTGATGGTGTTTCCTGCTTGGCAGGGGGTTGGACTGGATAGCCCTTGTGGTCTCTTCCAACTCTGTGATTCTATGACTGGCGTGCTTTCGAACTACAGTGGTACCTCTGGTTACGAACTTAATTCGTTCTGGAGGTCCATTCTTAACCTGAAACCGTTCTTAACCTGAGGTACCATTTTAGCTAATGCGCCCCCCCCCCTGCTGCTGCTGCTGCCGCCGCACCACCACCACCACACAATTTCTGTTCTCATCTTGAGGTAAAGTTCTTAACCCGAGGTACTACCTCCGGGTTAGCGGAATCTGTAACCTGAAGTGTTTGTAACCTGAGGTGTATGTAACCCGAGGTATCACTGTACTAGGTTGGCAGGAGCTGGGACAGAGCAACAAGAGCTCACTTCGTTGCATGGATTTGAACTGCCAACCTTCCGATTAGCAAGCCCAAGAGGCTTAGTGGTTTAGACGTCAGCGCCACCCGCTAACAGAGCAGTCCAGTGTTTGTCAATCATTTCCAGCTTCTAATGTATGGAGGCACCCCTGGTCAGGAGGATGCATATTGTTATGTACTGAGCGGAATCCTAGAACAATAGGATTCAGAATCAGCGGGAGCTACCCAATCCAACTCCAGGTGGAAGTGAATCCGCAACCTGATTGGCCTGCTGGAGCAGCCAATCAGGTGGCTGGCAGAAGTGAATCTGCTACCTGATTGGCCTGTAGGAGCAGCCAATCAGGCTGCAGGCAGAAGTCAATCCACAATATAATTGGCCCACAGGTGTAGCCCTGAAGTAGCCAATCACGCAAGGCCCATTGTGTAAATAATGTATATAAGCAGATGGTTTTGGGAAAAGAGCCATTCGTCTTCTCTTCTCCTCCTTGATGAATATGAGCTGAATAAAGAGCATGAAATTCACTCTCGACTCCGAGTATATTTCACTGGCGACGAAGGTGGGATCCTGCTGAGCTGACCGCCACCACACACTGCACCGCAGCACCGCCACCTGCTGCACCGCTGCATCGCACCGTGCATCCAGGCTTCAGCTCCAGGACCCAAGGAACCCAGAATGGCAACCGACAGCAGCTTCTCGCCATTCAAACCAGCATCAGGAGACTGGGAAGGGTACGCCGCCCGTTTCAACTTCCTCCTGCAAGCGAAAGAAGTCACCAACGATGCCATGAAGAGGGCGACATTCTTCAGCGTCTGTGGAGAGGAGACGTTTGAAATCGCCCGGGCTCTCCTTGCACCTAGAGATGTCGCTACCGTCTCTTACAAAACAATAATGGAACGGCTGAAGGAGCACTTCTCACCACAGCCCTCGGTGGTAGCTTGCCGAAATGCCTTCTACGCAAAGCGGCAAGCCCCGGGGGAAACCATAACTGGGTTTGTGACCTCCCTCCGCCAAGCCGCCCGGTTATGCAACTTCTCAGAGTTGGAGAACATGCTTCGTGACCGCCTCGTCGGTGGCCTGAGGGACGAGATGTTGCAACGACGCCTCTACGCCAAAAAAGACCTCACGTTCCAGATTGCTCTGGAGGAAGCCCTGGCAACCGAAGCCGCCGAGAGGTCAACGCAAGAGGCACGACCGGCCCCGCCATCCCAACCGAGGGTCTACCACGAAGACCTCACCGACGAATCCGAATCTGACAGGGAGGAAGTACACCGAGTACAGCGGCGCACTCAAGCAGCACACACACCACAGCAGCCTCGACGAGAAGGAGGGAACTGTGCAAGCTGCGGGGAGAACCACGAGAGGAGGACCTGTCGTTTCCGCAACGCAGAATGCAGGCAGTGCAGAAAATTGGGACACATCGCCCGGGTGTGTCGGGCTCGACTCACCCGTCGACAAGCATCAGATGACCGACCCAGGAGCCCCAGGTCACACGGCACCATGCACCAAGGCAACTCGACGGAGATCACGGACTACCAGGTATTCCAGTTGCCCCATCCCAGCACAGAGAAAATTTATATAGAGGTACAGATAGAGGGAGCCCCATGCCGCATGGAGCTGGACACGGGTTCAACTCTATCCATAATCTCGGCCCGAACATTAAGGGAACTGTGCCCTAATGGGGGTCCCAAACTAAGGCCGGCCCCATTCACCCTCTGGGACTTCCAGAAACGTAAGGTCCCTACAATGGGGGTGGGGACCTTCAGGGTGCAATATCGAGGGCGAAAGCAACAATTGGACTTGCTGGTAGTTAAGGGCCCCTACGTTAGCTTACTGGGACTGGCATGGTTTGGACCTCTGGGGCTAGCCGTTACCGGGGTGAACCGCACTAGCTTACAAGTGGACGTGGACGCCATATGCAAAGAGTTTCCAGGGGTTTTCGATGGGGCATTGGGACGATATACAGGACCCCCCATTGCCCTACAGCTAGACCCCGCTGTACGACCCATCAGGCACAAGGCCCGCCGGGTCCCGTTCGCCCTGAAACCCCGCATAGACGAGGAATTGGACCGGCTCGTGGAGCAAGGAGTGCTGGAGCCGGTGCCCAACGCCCCCTGGGAAACTCCAATTGTCACACCCGTCAAGCCTAATGGTTCGGTCCGCATCTGTGCAGACTACAAATGCACCATAAACAAGGCTCTCACGGCTCATGCATACCCAGTGCCAGTGGTCAGCCATGTCCTCGCCACCCTGGCTGGGTCAAAAATCTTTGGCAAACTGGACTTGGCCCAAGCGTATCAACAGTTGCCTGTGGACGAAGCCACAGCAGAGGCTCAGACGATTGTGACGCACAGAGGGGCATTCAGAGTAAAGCGGCTGCAATTTGGCGTTAGCGTGGCACCAGGCATATTCCAGAATCTAATGGACTCTCTCCTTAAAGGGATTCCTGGCGTCACCCCCTTCTTCGATGATGTACTGATCGCCGGGCCCACACCAGAGGAATTTGAGGACCGCCTCCGCTCCGTCCTGCACCGTTTCCAGACGGCGGGCCTCAAGGTGAAGCGGGAAAAGTGTTTACTGGGAGTGCCGCAGGTGGACTTTCTGGGATTTAAGGTGGACGCAGAAGGGGTCCATCCAACCGGTGACAAGGTACGGGCCATTTGTGAGGCCCCAGCGCCCAAGAGCAAGCCCGAACTTCAGTCATTCTTGGGACTATTGAACTTTTACCATGCCTTCCTTCCCCATAAGGCAGCGATAGCGGAGCCCCTACACAGACTCCTAGATAAAAGGGCCCCTTGGGTGTGGGGCCAGCGACAAAGGGCCGCATTCCAGGCAGTCAAGGACTTGCTCGTCTCGAACTCGGTCTTGGCACACTTCGACGAGAGGCTGCCAGTGGTGCTGGCATGCGACGCCTCTCCCTATGGCATCGGCGCTGTCCTGGGACACCAACTCCCGGATGGAAGAGAGGTGCCGGTGGCATACTTCTCCCAGACGCTTGCTGCAGCCGAACGAAACTACTCACAGATTGACAAGGAGGGTCTGGCAATCGTGAAGGGCGTAAAAAAATTCCATGATTTCTTGTACGGGCGGCCCTTTACCATAGTGACTGACCACAAGCCGTTGCTTGGCCTGTTTGCCCCCGAGAAGCAGACCCCCCAAGTGTTGTCTCCACGTGTCCTCAGGTGGTCAATTTTCCTTGCCGGCTACCAGTATGCACTAATCCACCGCCCTGGGAAGGCGATGGGCCACGCAGACGCACTCAGCAGGCTACCACTACCAGAAACAGGCCCCGACCCAGCGCCTGCGCAAGAGGTTATGACCCTGGAGCTGCTTCCCGACCGACCCATTCAGGCACAAGAAGTTGCGCACCATTCCACAAAAGATAGGGTCATCTCCCGGGTCCTGGACTGGGTGTGGCGAGGATGGCCCAGCAGCAGCCCCGGGCCAGAATTCGCTGGCTACACAAACCGCAAACATGAACTGTCGGCCCACAAGGGGTGCCTGTTATGGGGAAGCAGGGTTGTTGTTCCCCAGCCCCTCCGCAAAAGGGTCCTCACAGCCCTACACGAGACACACCCAGGGGTAGTGAGGATGAAGGCCCTTGCCAGGAGTTATGTGTGGTGGCCGGGGATTGACAGAGAGATAGAGGCCTGGGTCCAACACTGCCAGACCTGCCAAGAATCCCGCCCGGATCCCCCAAGGGCCCCAGTCCAGCCCTGGGAGTCTGCCCGACATCCATGGTCACGCTTGCACGTGGACTTCGCTGGCCCCTTCCAGGGAAAAACATTCTTCATAGTGGTGGATTCCTACACCAAATGGCTGGAGGTCGCACTGGTACCGTCCACTTCTACGGCGGCAGCCATCCGGGTACTACGTAAGCTGTTTGCAACCCACGGGCTCCCTGACACCCTCGTCTCGGACAATGGAACCGCATTCACGTCAGAGGAGTTCCAGACCTTCACAGCGCAGAACGCCATCCGCCACATCCGCTCAGCACCATTCCACCCTGCCACCAATGGCCAAGCGGAGCGCATGGTGCGGACCACCAAGGACAGCCTCCGCCGCATAACACAAGGGGACTGGGAATACCGCCTTGCCGCATTTCTTCTAGCACAGCACAGCACCCCAAGCACAACGACGGGCCGGAGCCCAGCTGAACTACTCATGGGCCGGCGCCTTGCAACTAGACTGGACCGACTTCACCCCGACAGAGCTCAGGATGAGGTAGTGGTGGGGAAAGGCAGGAACCCCCGGACATTTGTGGCCCAGGACCCAGTGTATGCGAAGAATTTTGGGGCAGGCCCAGCATGGGTACCCGCCACAGTCACCAAGGTGACCGGTCCCGTGTCGTACGAGGTACTAACGGAAGGGGGGCAATGTTGGCGCCGCCACTGCGACCAGCTACGGCGACGATTCCCAGGAGGAACCCGGGAGGAGAGCGGGACAGAGGGGTCCCAAGGGGACAGCAGGGCAGTGAGGCCTGTAGAGCGAGAGGGGTGGGCAGGGGAAGCAGAAGCAGTAGGCACAGAGGGGCGCCCCGAGGCTGGAAGGACACCGGAACCAGAGTCACAACCTAGTGGTTCAGTGGCGCCAGACCAGACAGCCCCGGCACAGCCAGCAGCCTCGGAACACGAGCCAGAACCAGAACCCCTGACCAAGGAACACCCCAGGCCACAACGCACACGGAGGCGGCCAGCAGACCTTGGGGACTATGAATGCAACTTCCCAGGCAGGACTGGAACTTAGAGGGGAGGGGTGTTATGTACTGAGCGGAATCCTAGAACAATAGGATTCAGAATCAGCGGGAGCTACCCAATCCAACTCCAGGTGGAAGTGAATCCGCAACCTGATTGGCCTGCTGGAGCAGCCAATCAGGCGGCTGGCAGAAGTGAATCTGCTACCTGATTGGCCTGTAGGAGCAGCCAATCAGGCTGCAGGCAGAAGTCAATCCACAATATAATTGGCCCACAGGTGTAGCCCTGAAGTAGCCAATCACGCAAGGCCCATTGTGTAAATAATGTATATAAGCAGATGGTTTTGGGAAAAGAGCCATTCGTCTTCTCTTCTCCTCCTTGATGAATATGAGCTGAATAAAGAGCATGAAATTCACTCTCGACTCCGAGTATATTTCACATATCCTCACTCTTCGTGCTGCTGCATAGCACTTAAGGCTCATGCTAATGATCTTTCATCTTGGTTTTGCATCTTCTTCACTCCTGAGGCAGGCTGAGAAGGATGCCTGGGGAGTGATGCTGCTGTAAAAACAGCATACATTGAACTATTCAAACATTTAAGTGGAGAAGCAGGAAGGAACATCCCAAGTTTTACCTCTCCCTGCAGCTTCCTCCTTACAAATCCTCCCCCACTTTGCTTTTCGTCCAGCTGGTGGGGAGAAGAGTATTGGGTTGGGAAGATTGTTGGGGGAGAGAAAGGGGTTCAGCAACTCACTCCCACTTGCTTCTTCTCAGCTGGAATTCACTCATCCCTTCACTGCTTTGCTGCTGCATTACTACCTGTGTTTGAAGGTATGGGTCCACCACGTGTTAATGGGGTGTTGATGGTATATCTCAAGGATGAGGAGCCTGTGGCTCTTCAGATGTTACAGAATCGCAGAATTGTTGAGTTGGGAGGGATTGCTGGATTACAGCTCCAATCATCCCTGATCATTGCCCATGCTGGCGGGGGGGGGGGAGGGCCACAGGTCCCCCACCCTCGATACATCTTAAGCACTAGAATATAAAAACAAAAGAAGAATTCCCTGGATCAGGCCAATGGCCCATCCAATCCAGCATCCTGTTCTCACAAATCTTTGTGGGAAACTTGCAAGCAGGACCCGAGCACAAGAACACTCTCCCCTTTTGTGGTTCCCAGCAAACTGATAAGCATTATTGCCTCCACCCATGGAGGCAGAGCATAGCCACCATAGCCATAGTAGAACCAGTGGAGGGTTGCCCATTTGGGGAAATGGGGCACTGCCCCGCCAATATCAGTCTGCCATCAGACAGCCTCCACTTGTCTGCGTTCTGACTTACAACCAGTCCAAGGGGCGGTACTGCCTGTCTGCTTCCTCCTCCTCTGTCTCAGTGTTGTCTCCCTTCCACTCAGCAGAGAGGAAGATGGGGAGAAATTAGAACTGGGTGGCTCTGCCTGCCATTGGCTCCACCTCCTGTTGGTCTCCTAGCCTTCTGCCCTATTTGTCCCAATGGGCATCAGTCACAGTCTTAGGGGGCCGAGCCCCCTTAATATTCAGGGGGTGTTCAGCTCCATCCCTTGGCTCCTTGCGGCATCACATGCATGACATCACACAGCATCACCCGCCAATCCTATGGCGCCTCTGTTCAGTGGGCCCTACTGTCAGGAAAACAAGGGCAGGATTGCAGCCTCACTATGATTACAGGCAGATCTCTGTCCCAATTTCAGAGTCTCTTCCACAATCAGTTTGTTTCTTTACCTACTCTGATTATGGCTTGTACATGTTCTTTTTTTTCTTTTTTGCAGGGTGCCTGGGGTAATGTCAAGATTAGAAAAGAAAAGCATGTTAAAACCTTTCTTCTCTGGTGCTTGGTCTTGTTCCAGGAGAAGCACAGAGGGCAGCAGGGTCTTTCTTTGGGTTGAATTCCAGCCAGCTGTTTACACACATCGAATTTCTTCGCCTATTGTACTGGGTATTGATTTAATCAATTAATAACAGTGTGCGGGCTTGTCTTTCCTGTAGCCGCACAGTGTGTTTATGTTGACATTTTAAGGGCTGGAGGATACACATGGAACAAGGAACTGAGCTAATCTTTGAAGTCGTTTCTGTTTTCTCTTTCCATTCTCTTCTAATTACTTGCTGTTAAGAAACATGCTGCAGCATTCCTCGCTGGGAAGGCTTTACGGAGGTAATGCCCCTTGAGTGGATTACAGGGCCACCTTGGGGAGGGGTGATATTTATAGCAGCAGGGTTTTTCCTACAGAAAATGTGCTGTTCTAGACAGATTTGTGCCGTTCCAGTGGCAGCCTTGTGCAGTACTGAATCGATAGTCAAATGAAGAAAGGGGATAAAAGCTCAGAGGTTGTTAGTGAGCATCCTTGTTGTGAGAGCAAACAAAAGAGGCTTCTTTGACCTACGTAGGACGGCTACACGTCTCCTGCTTGACAGGGGGTAGTCCTCTGCTTGAAGGGTTGTCAGTCCTCTGTTTGAAGGCACCCTTTCTTTCAGGGTTAACGGTGGTCAGTGGAGCACCATTGGTTTGTGAGCTTCATTCAGGTGGTCCATAGCTGTGGCTATGTGGTTGAAGCTTGGAGATGGCACATCTACCACAACAAATATTCATATGGATCTGCATCAGTGTGGTCAGCATTCCTGAAATGTGATTCTAAGAAACAAAGTGTGTGTGTGTGTGTGTGTGTGTGTGTGTGTGTGTGTGTGTGCGCGCACAAAGAAAAAAGGTACAGGTGTGCTGATGGTGAAAAATATGCTGTAGCTCAGTGGTGGCGTATCTGCTTCATATGTAGATGGTTCCATGTTTAATCCCTGGCATCTCCAGGTGTTCCTGGGAGAGACCCCCTGTCAGGAACACTGAAGACTTGCTGCAAGTCAGTGGAGACCAGGGTTAGTCAACATAGTGCCACCTAGATGCTGTTGCACAACTCCCTTCAGAATGACTTAGCATGGCCATCCCGTCAGGGATGATGGGCGTTCTAGTCCAGCGGCATCTGAAGAGCACCACAGTGATCATCTGTGGTGTAGACAATGCTGAGCTAGATGTGGTGTGACTTAGTATAAGGCAGTTTCCTCTGTGTGCAAACGAAGATCATAGCCCACTATAGGAAAACCATACGCAGAAGAGAATTACTGTATACATCATTCAACAATAGCACTGACCAGGGTCCCAGGACCATTCTAGTTCAATGCGATTACTCTCTTCCTGAAGTCGAAGCTGAACATTGTACATAAATGTGTACAAGAAAACCCAGATGGCTATTTGAAGAGGCAAGGTGATTTAGAGTGGATAAATAGTAGGGGGAGGGTGCTTAAACATTCTCCTCCCATTGCTGTTCTACTGAAAATCAACCTCCGGGCTGCTTTTTCACTTGTGAGGCTCCAGATGAGTGTCTGAGAAAAGAGGCTTAGGGATAAGGAGTAACCTGTGGGGAAAACAGCAGGTGGGAAAAGGTTTGAGCACTTTTCTGTGTAATTTCCTGCTCCAAAGTGCCCCGAATCATCTCAAAGTGGCTTTTCTCTTGAACGAAAGTGGCTGTTGGGATTTTGTGACTGCATCTAGTTCTGCCCTTTGTAGCCAAGAGTGAAAGTGAGTGTCACAAAGCTGGATCATTGAGTGCCTTATAGCAAGAGAGAGGCAAGGAGGTATGTGGCACTGGAAAGCTATGGCAATATATTGGAGGGTCCTGTACAGGATTCTGTGTGTGACCAGTAAAGGTAAAGGTAAAGGGACCCCTGAGGGAGACGGCATACAGCTTCCAGGTCATGTGGCCAGCATGACAAAGCCGCTTCTGGCGAACCAGAGCAGCACATGGAAACGCCGTTTACCTTCCCGCTGTAGCGGTACCTATTTATCTACTTGCACTTTGACGTGCTTTCGAACTGCTAGGTTGGCAGGGCCAGTAGCATGGCTCTAAAAGCCATGTTGCTCTTGAGTGTGTTAAAAGGCTTAGCGCTCTGCACAATTTGGACTGCTTGGCACTGATGCTGTCATCTTTCATAGCCAGGCCTAGACTTTCCTCAGCTTCCAGGCATTTGATGATTAATTTTCTCCCCTGCTGTCTCATAGTCCTGCTTAGCTGATTGTCTTAATTTTAACACTGATCCTTGAGTGTCGTGTGTGAGGTTGGGCGTATTAACTGTTGAGACTTTTAGGTTGTGAACGCATTTCACTTTATGAAGTTGTATGTTTCCTTATATGTTTTGATGTAAATCACTTTGAGAACTTTGTGGTATAAGGAGCTGAATATAGAAATAAATCATCACTATCTTCTAGAGAACCTCAGGCTGAGGGGTGAAATGAGACAATCCAGACCTCTCTGTCTGGTCCTTGGAAATCTCCCCAAAGCACACCTTTTTTCAGCCAACCGCCCTCTCCTAGGCCCAGGCAATACCATTTACCAGCCTTATTTCATATCCTCCTTGAACATTTTTGCTTGGCTGGAATGTATCCTTGTGGTCTGCTATTGCCACATCCTTGCTTAGTTGGAGGATAGAGAGCAGCGTGTCTAGACACTCTTCTGCTGTGGAAAGGTAATGCATACATTTGTTGCTTTGCCCATTTTTGCCTCTGTCCCTGCCCTCCACTTGCATGTGGCCCCTGGAAGGTCACCCAGATGGCAATGTGGCCCTCAGTCTGAAAAATATTCCCCACCCCGATCTAAGATATGGAACTACTCACACCTTTCTTCCCATTGTTGCCATGTATAGCTGACTGCCTTGACTTATATGTAAATAAGTGGTGGGCTGGGAGGCCTAACAAGTGAGGGCTCCTGCTGACCTGCAGTGTGTACATTCAGCCAAGTGCAACAGGTCAGATCAGGCTAAATGTCTTCTCATGAAAAAATGGCTGTTGTTTCTTTTCTGATATAAGAGAAATACAGGACGCAAGTGGATTCAGTGTGTGTGTGTGTGTGTGTGTGTGTGTGTGTGTAGTTCTCGTTTAGGTATTTCTGCGCATTTTGTATTGGCCAATATCTGCATCTGGGCTCTGGGATTCAGCAAGTATAACTTCTGAAAATTTCCTTTGGCATGTAAATAAAAAACACAGTTTCCCTCCTCCTTCCTTTTCCTTTAACTAAGGGCGATGGCTTGTTTTCTCTGCTCTTTTCACAGTGCTTCTATTTATTTCTTGTAGGCATGCGCTGAATAATACATTGGTCCCAGTGGAATATAGGGCAGAGTTTTGTTGTCATAAAAACTGCCAGGAATTCTGAGATTAAATTATACAGTTAGGGCTAAAGCCAGAGGGAGCTATCCTCCTGATTTCTGGCAGTTTGCTCAAGAAAGTAATAACACTTACTTACCGTCCATGCATGTTCACTCAGAAGTAAGTCCCACACTGTGTTTGATGGGGATCTTACTCCCATGGAAGTGTGCACAGGATAGCAGATAGACCTGTTGAAAGCCCAGCTGTCCTTCCCCATTTCCTCAAATGGATGATTGTCATCAAGAATGTGTTCTTGAAAAAAGAACTGGAAGAGAAGCGGTTGGTTCTTCCAAACACTTGAATGAATTGATAAGCAGGAGTGTGTAACAAATACAAGAACAAGGTCTGCAAATGGTGTTCCTGCCGGTATTGTTCCTCTCCCATGGAGAAGATTGCCACAGCTTTTGCCCTTGCAGATGCTTGTGTGCTAAATGCATCATTCTCTGCGCCTGCTTCCTTCCCAACCATTTTGCTTTCACAATTAGAGCTGGAAACCATCTGGAAATGCTACTGCCAGCATAAAGAGCATCATTGTTACTGCTCCATAAGGAGAACCATCAGGACCAGGGTTGCTGGACTGCAGCAATATAAATTATGGTCCTGCCAAGGCAATTGGAATCCCACAATTAAGCTGCCTTGAGAGCTGTCTCATTCTTAAAAAGATCTCGCCGTAAACAGTGCTTTAGTATAAGGCAGTATAAGAACAGAGGAACTGAGATCCTGGTTCAGAAGCACTGATCATGACCATTTGTAGACCAGGCCTTCGGTGTAACAGCAGCAACAGGTATCTGTAATACAACAAGAAATAATGCTTGTGTAACAAAAGACTTGGGGACTCAAGAGGCGGATTTCTCATTTCATCCAGTGGGCGGCATTTTTGATATACCGCTTAGCTAACCAAGACCTTCTAAAGCCAGATTGAGGGGTGGTGGCACATGCATGACCTTCTGGCACCAGAATTTCTATGACTTGCAAGGTGGGGAAAGTGTGAGGTGGTGAGGAGCTCAGCAATCGAGTGGAGTCAATTGGGCACTCCTGCCACTGCGTCTGTCTAGCACCATCCCTCCCCACTTGAATGCTGCAGCAATGCTGGTACGCTAGGAGGCCAGGTACATGACAACAGCCTTCATTGCCAGCCACTGCTCAGGATAGGGGAACATGTGCCCACCTTGGCTCTTGCTCGTCTCCAAGTCTCATCAGGACTCTGGCCGTCGTGGCTGATGGCTAGGAATGCTGGGAGTTTTCATTCAGCCACATCTGGAGGGCAATTGCTTCCCAACCCCTGCTCTTAAAGCAGTTTTAGAGGTCTGCATTTTTGAGGTCAGAAGTGTCCAGGGAATATGTCCTGGAGGAATTTGACCTGGTCTCCAAGCCCCTAATTGGGGCAGAAGTTTTGACGTGCAGTTGTGCCAGAAGAATAATACATGAGCACAAACAGGATTTTGCTGCCCAGATGCCTCATTGGTGACAGGTGTCACTGGGTTTTCGCCTTCAATTGTATTTGCAGAATTGCAGGCAAAACTTTACAGCCTAGTTGGTCACCCCACCCCCCAAAACAAAAACAAAAACAAAAAATGTGGTGTGCTCAAAATATGGCAGCTGTCAAGCCAGATGAGACTGACAATTTGTATAGCTTCTTGACAGTGGTTAAATTAGAGCAGCAGTTTCAAACTTTATTTATTTAGGAGACCCATTAGTGGAGTTTTATCCTTGTTCAGAATATACCTTTGATCCGCAAACTGCACACCCTATTTTCCTTTGTACTCTTAAAAAGATGTGCTGTTTTGCTTGTAATCTCCATGTTGAGGATCAGCCCAAAAGGCTTTCACCACCCAGTGACTACAGTGCTGATGGGCAGCAAACTCTGCCATCAGGATAAGGGCTACTAGGAGACTGCTCACCTTGCCTCTCAAAGAAAGAGTGTGATGGGACTCTAACCATCAGTCAGAGAAGGAGCAGTTGCATTTGGTCTGAAATGATTACTGCAAGGCTGCTGTAGTCACATACTTGAATTCTTGCCATCAGGCGAAGAATTTAGTTTATTTCCCCAAACTTTAGATCAATTCTCCACATTTCCTCACATCAGATTGTGTTTTTTATTTAAAATCCTCATGAAAGTTCACTAGCAGTTTAGGGTGAAATTTCTCCTAATATACAATTTCTGTATGCAGTCTTGTCTTATCCACATGTTGCTGCAAATCGCTTCCCCCTATATAATGCATTTTCGTATGTTATTTTCATGAATATATACATTTTTATGCACACTCTACCCTAGTAACTAGGAGCCGTGGGTGGCGCTGTGGTCTAAACCACAGAGCCTAGGGCTTGCCAATTGGAAGGTTGGTGATTCGAATCCCCGCGATGGGGTGAGCTCCCGTTGTTCGGTCCCAGCTCCTGCCCACCCAGCAGTTCGAACGCACATCATGTGCAATTAGATAAATAGGTACCGCTCCAGCAGGAAGGTAAACGCCGTTTCTGTGCGCTGCTCTGGTTTACCAGAAGCGACTTAGTCATGCTGGCCACATGACGCAGAAGCGGTCTGCGGACAAACTCTGGCTCCCTCGGTCTATAGAGCAAGATGAGCGCTGCAACCCCAGAGTCGTCCGCGACTGGACCTAATGGTCAGGAGTACCTTTACCTTTACCTTTACACTAGTACATATATTGAAATATTCAGAAAAGTGTGAATTGCAAAGGATGGCTGTGTTTCGGTTCATGTGTTGTTTCAGAAAGTGTGAATTAGGTAGATTCTCCTTTGAATCTAATTTCTCCCCTTCTCTCACTAATGGATCTATTTTCTTAAAATTACCCTCTGCCTTTTGATATAGGGCTGTAATTTTGTATCTTGGGCTTGTTTCACGTTAAGGCTGATCCTTTCTAGGACATGCAATTGTAAAACTCTTTCTTGTAGTCGTTGCACCTGTAGGACATTTTGCACTTGTCAACATCTTTCTGAAAATGATAATTCCAAGCTTACCAAACAGCCAATATTGCAATGGACTATCCTTTATTCCAGATAATCTCAGTTCTGAGGATCATGATGGATGGTGTCCTTTGGTTCGGATCCCACAACCCTGAACAGTCCTTCTGGCTTTGACATTTTTATTCTGTGTGGTGCCTTAGACTGCATGCAGTGGTGCACTCTCAGAAGCCTACCCAGTGTTAAATAGAGTGGAAAAGTTTTGTCTTGGGGCTGACTTTCATCGCTTCACTTAATACATCCAAAAATGGCAACTAACCTTTTATTTCAGCAATGGCCTCACCCTGCTGAATCACATTTAGATTGTAGTGGCTTGTTAACACTCCCCCAGTCATTTTACTGATTTGCTATCCCTTCCCCAAAACACACATACTTGGTACACTTAGCCACCCTCATTCTCAGCTGGGTTATTCATTTCTCCTCATGGTTATTGTATAGGTAAAACTTGACTGACTTTGGTTTCCAGGCATCTGTGTTTTGTTACGTTTTGATCTGGTGGTAAAAAGTGGCCAATTTCCATCTGATGATTTTGGTAGACATTTCCTGGTGATTCAGTAACAACCAGCTTTCCAAGTTATTCTCTCTCTTTCTCCTGCTTTGTGAGATTGACCCCAAACTCTTCAGGCTGTCCTTTCCTTTGTGAATACAAGGAGAGTCTGCACCCGTCACATGACCAAATATTCCACCCATTCCATAGCCTCTATAGCAGTGTTTCCCAACCAGTGTGCCTCCAGATGTTTTGGGACTACAACTCCCATCATCCCTAGCTAGCAAGACCAGTGGTCAGGAATGATGGGAGTTGTAGTCCCAAAACATCTGGAGGCACACTGGTTGGGAAACACTGCTCTATAGCTGTGAATGAAGCCTACCTGGGTGTCCCTGGATTCTCTCTGTGCCAGAGATAATCAACACCTGAAGTGGACAGTGGGATCATGCCCACTGGCTCTCCTCTCAAGCTCAAGGCTTTGATTGGTCTTTTGCACAAAAGCAGAATAGCAGGTGGATATGTGGAGCTTGGGACACAGCACAATCCCACTCACATGGACCATTTCTTGCTGAGATGAAGGTCACCTGCTTCACAATGTCCTTAATGCAAACATCTCCATTTGCCATCTCCAAGGCTTAGAAGTACCGCTGTGGGTGGTGCAGCTTCCACCACCCTTCTGAGTGATACCCCACCCCCTCCCCACCCCTCCCCACCCCTTCTCTACATAAGCGCCTGGGGACTCCTATTTCAGTGTATCTGAAGAAGTGTGCATGCACACGAAAGCTCATACCAAAATAAAAACTTAGTTGGTCTTTAAGGTGCTACTGAAGGAATTCTTTTATTTTACTTCGACCCAGACCAACACGGCTACCTACCTGTAACCAGAACTCTTCAACAAGTCATAGACAAAAATAGGGATCTCTGCTCTCACACCAAAGAACATTATCTAAGTCAGGGGTAGGCAACCTAAGGCCTGTGGCCGGATGCGGCCCAATTGCCTTCTCAATCTGGCCCATGGACGGTCCAGGAATCAGCATGTTTTTACATGAGTAGAATGTGTCCTTTTATTTAAAATGCATCTCTGGGTTATTTGTGGGGCATAGGAATTCGTTCATTTTTTTTTCCAAAATATAGTCCGGCCCACCACATGGTCTGAGGGGTGGTGGACCGGCCCACGGCTGAAAAAGATTGCTGACCCCTGATCTAAGTGCTCATAATCCCCCTGCAATATACTTCTCAAGTGTAATGTGCTGTGAGTATTATCTTATCAAGCAGCATTCTTCCCCATTCAGAGATCTGTAGGAGAGGATTGCGATAAGGTGTTGCTATGTGGGGTGCAGCAGTTCAGGATTCCAGACACTCCATTCTATTCCTCTCTGCTTAGTTTTTCATACCCTCCCCCTTGCTAGGTCATCATGCTCAGCCCTCATTGGGCCGTTTTTGAGATTTCCCCCCTCTTTAGGCCCCCCAATATTTTTTGTATTTCTGCAAATCTTGCAGTCCGCATGAATACGTGGGTCTCCCCCTTCTCTTTCTCTTTCTCTCTTGTATGGTGCCATTATGGAAGGCACCATTTAGTGAATCATGATGCAGTTCTGCATACTTCTTCTTTTTTAAACAATTATTGAAGATTTTTCATCCTACAGTGCAATCAAAAACCTAATCTAAAAGAAAGCAAGCAAGCAAGAAAGCCATTTTTGAGTGAGAGGAAAAGGCAGAGAGTTCAGTTTGGGACTCAGTTTGGGTGTGCTGGCTGTCTCTGGAGATCTGACGCAGGAGCAGCGGACTTCTGTTGCCGTGTTTCAGCTGTGCCCAGCCTGCACATTTGTAAATCAACTCAAATATCACAAAATGTCATGAGCCTCCAATGACTTCCTTAAAGGAAACTAAACATGGATAAGCACTGCACCATCAGAATTTCCACTAGGCTCAGGGAAGTAGGAAGAGAATAACGACATGTTTAGCGTTAGTGTCAGAAAACTATCCAGGGAATCAGAAAAGTGATACTTTTAAGTTCAGAAGCCTTTGCCCACTTATAATAAGCCCATTTATTACTAGCAGGCACATCTCACCTGAGAAGTATTGCATTGCACATGGAGAAACCCCATGCATACACTCAGTGAACACCCTGTGTGAAATGACAGGTGCATTTGCTCAGGATTCTCATGGGATGAGAAGTGATTTCCTGTGCTTACAACTTGTGAGACATCACTTTGCACCCAGCAGGAGGGCCCTGCACAAGATGAGAGGATGCCTGAGCAGCCTATGAGGTATATCCTGTCTTTCTGCACTAGGGGAGAGCTTGGAGGGAGTGCCTGTGAGAGGCACCAGCCAGAACAAAAGGCAGTGCTGCTCTCAAGCTCCTGTCTAGCTGGCTGGCCCTGCTCTCGTCATCACCAACTGAAAGGTCACCCCAGCACGTCATTTATAGATGGTTCTTCAGTCAGTACTACTGGATCCTTACTAATCAATGTGTGAGAGGAGGGAATGATATTATTACAGATGGGATGGGTGGGGTTAAGCCCTTGAGGAAGTTGACAAGGGAAGATCCGGGACCCAGGTGGAAGAAAATGGCCAGCCCTGTTGAAAGTTACCCCTTAAAGCCTTTGAGCATCCTGCCACATCATTGTATCTAATGGCATATCCCCCTCCACCCACCCAGTCATTTGAAATTGGTAAGAGTGACAGTGACCTTGAAAAACTCATCCCGAGCTACATGGAGTCTTGGGCAAAAAGATCTGAGTGGAGCCAGCTGAGCAAGTCTGGAGCATATTGCCCCCCAAGTGGCAGACCATCATGCTCCGGCACGGGGGGGGGGGGCAGAGAGCAGGCAGGGGCGGGGCTGGTGCATATCCTGGGGGCATGGCGTGCCACCTGTAGGGGCGTGGTGCGTGTCCTGGGGGCGTGGTACACCGCCCATAGGGGTGTGGTGCCCAGTGTGGGAGGGTGGGGCAGCCGCGATGGCACCCCACTGGGATCACGCTG
The DNA here is from genome assembly GCF_965207765.1 of Zootoca vivipara. Lineage (NCBI taxonomy): Eukaryota > Metazoa > Chordata > Lepidosauria > Squamata > Lacertidae > Zootoca > Zootoca vivipara. The sequence goes on along the minus strand of NC_142588.1, from coordinate 51,918,257 downwards.
CTGGAGGCGGTGCACTCCCCCCGTACTCCTCTTCCTTCGCCAGTGCCCCCCCATTATAAAAACAAACATTCATTATTTACATATCAGTTTTTTGTAAAGTTACCCTTACAAGGAACACCAGAGCATGTTCTTTTCCCAGGGTCTGCTTGATGGATCCCATTGAGATCCTTCTCATCACAAGATTTCTCGTGCTTCAAAAAACATTCAGGTTCCTTCTCAGTTACACACAACAATTACAGCCCAGCACTTCTCCTCTACATGTAACTTCCTTACTTCTGCTTCCTCTGACTTCTCTTTGTTCTTTAGCCTTATCTGAGCAAGATCCATTCCTTCCTTCCCTTATACTTGCATTCATTTTATCCATGCTTAGATCCTCAAGCATGTATTGCTCCTGGGCAACAATAGTGCCTGTTGCTGCCAAAGGGGGTTGCCTTTCATACCAGCACAGGGCATGCCTGAATGTTTCCATTGACTTGCCTTCACCTTGTTACTCTCCTTCAAGGATGCCTATTTGCAGTTGGGCTACCGCTTTCCTTCAAACAGTCATGTCACAAAATTTTAAGGCCTGATTTTGAAGGAACGTATGGCAACTTTATGGTACAGCATTCCAAGCTGAGTGGTGTAATTATTAAAATTAATAGTAGCAACAACAACAATATTATTAATACCTGCTCTTCACGCTAAAATCCCAGGGCAGGTTGCACCCAGTAAAGCACAATATTAAAAACAGTTTGCAATTGGTCCACTGTGTTCACTCAATTTTGCCTGATCTACCTTGGTCTTAGGCTTGCAAATAATAACATCTAGCCTCCACACTTGCTTCTGCCTTGCTCAAAGGTGCTGATTTGTCGACCCTCAGCATATGGCACAAGACTGATCTGTGTTGATTTGTGTGTAGGTGCTGGACCTTTGCAGAACATTCTACATTTTGGTTTTTTTTAAAAAAAACACAACCCAAACTTGTTTTCATTGCTATTAATTGTTTCAGTTTTTCACAATAGGGGCTTATTGCAAACTTCAAATAAGGTAAATGAAACAAAAACTGCACTCTACACACATACAAATTTTATAATGCAATTTCTCTCATAAATCGGTGGCACATGGTTGTGGGGGTATGGGGGAATGCAGGAATCCCCCCCCCAAACACAGCACTAAACAGAATATACTATATAACCTGGCCTACTGGAAGAAGAACATCATTGTTTTCTTTATATTGGAAAGGTAGTTATTATCTAGGTTGGCTTCCTTGGCACACAAGAATTTTCTCACTGCCACCAGCCAGTTTTCTGCCTAAGAACAACAGTGTTGCACTCAGAGCACTTATTTCAGGAGCTCAGGTTGAAATGATATGATGGAATATTTTAATACCACACTTCAACGAGGGGCATAACTTTCCCAGGCAAGAGACCCCTTATTCCCATACCTTGGCCATGCCTGCTCTTTGCTGGGCGCGCTGCTTGACTGCTGGTTGCATCTAAATAACAAGATATATTTATGCATCATGCCCTCTTCTTATTGTCCTGCATAAAAATGTCTGCCATGCCATTATTTTTCTTTAGTGCATTTTACAAGCTGCATGCAGTGAAGAGCTCAGCAGAAAAATGCCTTTAATCAAACTCGGAAGGGTAAAAAAAGGAATTGAATTCTGATGGCGAGCTACCCAAGCAACTCCAGAAAAGTTGCAGAGCTGTCTGCTGTGTTTGGAACCTGTAAAACTATGTCTCAATTTGAAGTCCATTTGGAACAAGCAATGAGAAGGGGAAAGGAGTATTTCCAAATGGTGATGATTCCATCATCATCATCATCATCATCATCATCATCATTGCAAATTCTTTAACATAAAAAGACAGGGCAGTGAGATCTTTAAAAAACTGTCAGGGGCTTAAAGCACATAGGGGAATGGAAGTTCCATAAGTAATGCAACAGCTGTAAGCAAATGGTTGTGTACAGTGGCATTCCTAGCTTGGTCCCCTCCAGATGGTTGGACTACAACTGTCATCAACCCTGACCATTGGCTATGTTGGCAGGGGCTGATGGGATTTGTGGTTCAAAGTGTCTGAAGAGCACCAAGTTTGTCATTATTTACTGCGTTTATCTTATTTACTGTATTTATAGCCCACCTTTTTCTCCAAGAAGCTCAAGGTGGCACACACGATCCCCCCTCTCCTTACTTAATCTCCACAACAACCCTGTGAGGTAGGTTACACTGAGAGGCTGTGACTGGCCCAAGGCCGCCCAGCTGAGCTTCATGGTTGAGGTGGGCTTCAAACTTTGTTCTCCCATCTCCTAATCTGACACTCTAGCCACTACGCCATGTGGGGGAAGGCTGTGCAGAATAGCCTCTTGTTCTTGGAAATGGGAGTCACAAAAGTAAGTACAGTAAATGGCATTTGTTTCCCAAAAATTCCAGAACAATCCTATCCATGACTTATATGATGTTGTATCAGTAATATAATTGTGGCATCCGCGAGAAGCACAGGGGAGCATAGCTGTCAACCCTCCCTTTTTTTGCTGGAAATTCCCTTATTCCAGTGCCGTTTCCTGCTGCTAACCTGGATTGTTAGATATACCGTAGACTGTCCCCGGGACGGGTGAGGCTGCTGATCCCTTATTTTCAAATCCGAAAGTTGACAGCTATGCAGGGGAGAGAAGGAGCCACCTGCCTTCATCAGAGCTAGGGAGAAGGGATTTCTTTCTATAACTCAGCAAGGAGAGAAACACCCTCCGCTGCTCCTGCACGTGTTTTCCCAGCTTGGATGTGCAAGTTCTGGAGCTGCAAAATCTGAGCAGAAATTTCAGATTCGAGCTGTACAGGAGCAGGATTTGTGTTGTGTAAGTGTTGAATATTTAACGTTGTGCCTGGAGTATTAGAGATAGGAACAATTGCACTTGTGCATGAAAAATTTAATGGAATGGTAGATTCAAAATTAAACATGATATAGTAAAATATTCATGGTTGGTATATGCAAATTATGCACCAGACATGTTTGAAGATCATTTGGTTTGAGGAAATGGGGTGTATCTGCATGTGTGAACTCAGTGAACTCAGTAATTTTATGAGTTACATGGACTCTAGTTTTTCCCTCCCAATAGGCAAGATCCTTGAAAAAGCATATAATGATCCCCATTCAGTAACTTAGCTTGATGTGAAAATGACATGAGAATGGATGAGTGAAATACAATTCTCTGCATACTTCTAGCATCTCATTAACCCTTTAATTCTATGTTTGAGTGGAGCTCTTAAAAACTGGAAAAGGCACAACATTTTTCCTTCTAAGAATTATTAACTTATTAACTTATTAACTTATTTATTTTACAGTTCCTGTGCTTTTAATATCGGTATGATGAATTTTTTTCTTTCTTCTGTATTTGCATAAAAGGGGAAAAAACACCCCACTTTGGGTAGATTTGTGTGTGTGTGTAGAAGATGTAGGAAGAGGGCCAGGGGAAAAAGTCACCCTGCTCCTGTGCCTTCAGCCTCCCCACACCTCTGCAACAATTCCAAGGATCTAGAGCTTTAATACTGTTATGCCAAAACTTTTTATATTTCCCCTGTTTTTTAGATGGATAGTTTCATACTTTCTGGAATCTCCAAAATGTTGATATTTCCCAGGCTGTTGGTCTACATATGGTTGGTTGGCTTTATAGCTCAAGTTGTAAAGATTTGTGCTCTGTGATTCTAAGGTCCCTCGTGCGGCATTTTGTGACTGTGTGTGTATGTGTGTGTGTTTGTACACCACAAATCTCTTCTGCTTTCTGAGCTGGCTGCTCTGCGGAGTTCAGTGACACTGTGTTTGTTAAACTCTTTTATAGCAGAGCTTTAAAATGATTTAGGTCTGTTATGTTTGGACAACCATAAAAATGACTTCGATTGTAAATTGTTTTTTACTTGTGTTTTTAGCCAGATTAGGTTACTATACATATTTAATGGAGCTTTGTGTTGTAATAAGCATTTAAAATCAATCCAGCATACATGTTATGGCTCAGTTGCAATCATTTAAAATTTTCTGGCAATGCTTAACAGAACGTATTTTAAGATCTAAAAAATTGACTGTGCTTCGTCATGAACACTTGTAAGGCATAGTGTTTGAAAGGTCTCATGTCAGAAATCACATTATACTCTGATTTGCATCTTTCCCCCCTCCTCTTGAAACTAGGTGCAGGGGTGAATAAGACGCTGAACTTCCCACAGAATTACGTTGTAAATGTACATACCCAGGGCTATTTTTCTAGAAGAGGAGGGGCCCGGAACTCACCATGAACGCCTCCCTTGTTCTCTTATAATGGCAATGGTGCTCACCTGTGAGGGGCCGGAACTGAGTTCTGGAGAGTTCTGGCTGGGAAAAAAATATCTGTACACGCCCATTTTCATTCTGACACATTAGCACTCTAGCCAGATGCGAGCTGATACTTGGAGTGCTGTTGAATTGTACATCTGCTCAGGACACCAAATTTCAACATCTCAACTTCTAAGTCAAATTAGAACATTGAACAGGATAATGAAATGAAACCCTCAGTTTGCTCAGCCAATGAATGGAATTATCTTTTTGTTACCGATACGGTATCACGAAGGGCCAAAGCAATGGAATATTCAGTGGTCTCCATCTATTGATCACCATTACAAGGGAGGAGAAAAATGGGACAGCTCATGTCTCTTGATATAAAGATTTTTGCTACATTCCCTTATAATAGACAAGGTAACCTGAGTAATGTGTGAGATCAATTGGAAGGCTATGTGTTTAGCACCAGCCAGTCCATCAGCCCACCTGCAGGAACACCTGCCCCCTCCCTCTAGAGCGGGGGGAGCTAATATTTTTTGGCCCGAGGACAAGCCCTCCAAGGTGTGTATGCCTTGCACATACAGATGCACAGAGTGTTGTGCTGCAACAGGATGGGAAAATGGGCGGGGAGAAATCTTGCTTTTCAAAAGGGCTTTCCCTTCCTCCCTTTGCAACACCACAATCGCAAAAGGTCTTAGGGCTCAGGAAATAGAAGGCTGACCCCCCCCGTAAAGTCGGACATGTGGCGCTTCCTAGTGCCACGGCATGCATGGAGTGGGTGGCTCTGCAGGATATCTATCCAAAGCAAGCATGGGGTATAAATGTGGCTCTAGTCTAGACTATTATATCTCTGTCTCTGTCTTTCCTCTTCCCAGGCCACACCCCTCACTGCTTCTCCTCTGCACCTTCCTCAAGTGCTTTTGCCTGACTGGAATGTGTCCCTGATAACGCCTCTTGCCTGTCTGGGTGGAGGATGAAGAGCAGGCTGTGTGTAAAAACCTGACTCCGGCATCACTGGCATGTGGTCAGTCTACTGTAAGTGTTACATCCTTTGCTCCTCCCACTTTTGCCTCTGGCCACACCCACCAGCGGCATGCTTTCCTCCAGAAGGTTGCCCCTTGACGTGGCTGTCAAAATGTCCCCGACTCCATCATAAAATACTGTAAAAAGCTGCACTCACACTTATAGCTCTTTTAGATAAAGTGGCTTCTTCTGGATGAACCACCGTGGGTGTTTTTTTTAATATAGAGAAAGTGCGAATGTCTATGAATGTTAGAGTAGTCCCAGATATTTAAAAACACTGTGAGTTCTCCCTACAGAGTCAATTTCCAGAGGCTCCTTTGATCCAAGTGCCTTGTTCTTTCTTACGCCGCTCTCCTTGCTAAATAGACATGAACACAAGGGAGCACCAGAGAGTTTCCTATGGCTTCAAATAGGTTTTTAGGGAAATTCACAATTTTATGCTGCTGATAATCAGCAGGTGAGGGTGGGACGTTCTTACTTGTTAAGCAAGTCACTCGGTCTGGGTATTTGAAGATGCGAGTGACACAAACGCAGTCAGGTGTGTTCCTTCCCAGCAAGCTAGACATGATATTAAATGTATATTTGCATATGACATGTGTGCTTTAAAAACACACACAAATCGGATCTGATGAATGAGGGGAAGGTGGTCATGGACTGGCATTGTGGGGGTGGGAGGGGAGAGAATTGAACTCTTTCTTCTCTGGCTGTGATTCAGAGGAAAACCCACCTCTGAAGATCATGTTTGCGTTGAACCCCGGCAGCGAACAGGCATCTCATCCCAATGTAAATAATGGCGCCAGAGTAGGGATCTTTCTCAGCAGTACAGCAGGAAAAGACATAGCTGATTTATACTAAGACCAGTGGTCCATCTAGCTTAGTACTGTCTACACTAACTGGCAGCATCTCTCTTGGGTTTCAGATTGGGCCTCCCCCAGCCCTGCCTGGAGATATTGAGGATTGAACCTGCGACGATTTGTATGCAAAGCAAATGCTCTGCCACTGAGCTGTGGTTAAATCCCCCTCTGTACCCCATTTGTGATCCTGTCAATTATCTCTCTCACACACACACCCAAGACTCAGAGGATGCCATTTGCATTTTAACAACAACAAAAATTGTGCACATTAAATGCAAACATGCATTTAAGTGCTTCCAGACGGTAACTATTTCTGAGTAGGGTTCACTCGCACCTCATCATATCCAGGCTGCATAATTACAGGTACTGTAAAGCTAAACTGGAGTTTTTGTGAAGCCAGCCAGCTTTGCTAAAAGATGAAAGTTTTTTTAAAAAGAAAAGTGGGAATGTGCTGGAAAGTGTGGAATAACACTTGCTTGACTCAAGATTGGCCCCTTCTGCATTTCACATTTAAAGCAGTATCTTGCTACTTCAAACTATCATAGCTTCCCCAAAGCTTCCTGGGAACTGTAGTTTCTTAAGGGCAAAGAGAGTTGTTAGGTGACCCCTATTCCCCTCACAGAGCTACAATTCCCAGAATTCCCTGGGAAAGGGGATTGATTGTTAAACAACACTGGGAATTGTAGTTCCATGAGGGGAATAGGAGTCTCCTAACAATTCTCCATCAAGAAACTACAATCCCCAGGATTCTTTGGGAAGCTATGGCCGTTTACCATGGCATGATACTGCTTTAAGTGTGCAGTGTAGATGGTGTCATGGTCTAATCTCTGCACAGACGAATCAGTCTGAATGCTTATCAGACATGACATTGTCATGACATCGTCTGAAAGCAGCCTTAATGTCACACCTACGAACAACTCATTGCCAAATAAACAACAGCAAGCAGGAGATAATGGCATATAATGTATGGTGTAATCCTTTTTTTGACAGCATTAAAATAATATCCCACTCTTTTACTGCATCAAAATTGCACTGAAGTGCTTTGAAATTTCTCTTATTAGAAAAAAGCCTCTGCTGACATCAAGAGACAAGGACATGATCCTTTGCCTAGACTCAGTTTAGGAAGATCGTGCTGATGAACAAGTGCTGACTCACAGTGCACATCAGAAAAGAACTAGTGACTAGTAGGCGGTAGTTAATCACAACTCTTAACAAGTACTTTCCCACACAACTTGTGCAGAGTCACTGCATTTCTGGGCATTTGAACAGTAGCATAAGTCCTGCAGGCACCCCACCTAGTCAGATCTGCAATCAAGACAGAAGGCCTGAGGTTTCTTAGAGCAAAGGGCTGCAGTTCAGATGTAGAGCACAACCTTTGCATACAAAAGCCCCCAGGCTAAGTTCTTTGCATCTCCAAATACTAAAACTAGGAACAACTCCTGCCTCAAAACCTGGAGAGCTGCTGAAGGCAAGACTGAACTAGAGGGACCAATGGTCCGAGGTGGTACACTTCCTATGCTGCTTTTAACTGCTATCTACATTGTTATGGTGTTTGTTTCAACTTGTTTTAACCTTCTTATTATTATTATTATGAGCCATCTTCAGCTTGCTTTTGAAGTGTCAGTGTATAAATTTGAAATAATAGTTCTTTACACTTAATGGGCCTCGTGTTTTCATTATGAACTAACCACCCAGCAGCAATTAAGGGGGGCAAAGAAGAGAGAAGGACATAGATTGCTTTGGAAGGGCAGGATAGAAATTTAATAGGTCTGTGTGTATGTATTCATGTGTAGAAGACAGATGAATGATGGGTGTGTGTTGACCCATCTGCATTATACCTTTAAAGCAGTATCATACCAATTTGAACCATCTTGGCTTCCCTTGAAGAATCCTGGGCACTGGGTAGCTCAGATGGTTAGAGTTTGGTACTGAGAACTCCAAGGTTGCAGGTTCAATCCCAATACGTGACAGTTTCATATTCCACCATTGCAGGTGGTTGAACTAGATGATCCTCGGGGTCTACAATTCTCTGATTCTCTGAAGGGTGCTGAGAGTTGTTGAAAAAAGGGCCCCTGACAGTTAAGTCCAGTCGCGAACGGCTCTGGGGTTGCGGTGCTCATCTTGCTTTACTGGCCGAAGGAGCCAACGTTTCTCCGCAGACAGTTTTTCCGGGTCATGTGGCCAGCATGACTAAGCCACTTCTGGTGAAACCAGAGCAGCACACAGAAACATCTTTTACCTTTCCGTCAGAGCAGTACCTATTTATCTACTTGCACTTTGATGTGCTTTCGAACTGCTAGGTTGGCAGGAACTGGGACCGAACAATGGGAGCTCACCCTGTCATGGGGATTTGAACCACTGACCTTCCGATCGGCAAGCCCTAGGCTCAGTGGTTTAGACCACAGCACCACCTGTGTCCCTTGCTGAGAGTTGTTGTTAGGAGACCCTTATTCCTTTTACAGAGCTACAATTCCCAGATTGATTGTTAAACCAGTCTGAGAGAGGGCAAGGAGGAGAGAAAATGAGTGTGAGTTGGTATGGGATAAAGAAAGAAAGAGGAATTGTGGGTTTGGAAGAAAGAAGGCAGAAAGAGGATAAAAGGGTGTTGAGATAAAGAAGGAAGGAAGAAGGTTTTCTTGGTTGAGGAGAAACAAATGGTACTGGGAGTGATTCACACAACTTTTAACATAGAAGAATGAATCACAAGATAGAATTTATCAAATCCTACTCTTGCTTGTTTAAAACTGTTTCTTTTTAAAAGAGAGAGAGAGAATATTATTTCTCATGGTACTGAACTTCCTTGTTTTCAAAATAGTTTTCTTTCTTTTAGAAACTGTAGCTGTCTCTTTTTAAAAATTAGTTCAATTAGTTTTTATTAAAAAAATTATAATGTAACAAACAAACAAAGCACATATATTGTCTCTCTGTAAGAGTGGACACGTTAACATTAGTTTCTGATTATAGAGACAATGCACATTCTTTTGTAACCCAAGAAAATATTTAATAAGGACTATTTTTAATATAAAAACAATAGCAGCAACACAGTAGTTTCTGATTCTAAAGGGTAGAGTGATGGTGTAGAACACCAACTCATCTTAACTCTAGTTTAATTCTGAAAAGGGTATCACCAGCCCCTTTTGGGAATTCTCCACAAATCCATGGAGAGGGCCACAGGCCCATGCATTCGAGGTCTGCCCTTCCCACAGCTCCTCCCCAAGACTGACCCACCTAGTAGGCAAGGCCAGGCCATTATTTCAGATGAGTACCCGCCCCCCTGCAGAGCTGCTGGCTCCCTTTTTGCTGGCTGACCGACAAGCTGAATGGTCAGTTAGCTCACTGCTGTTGTTAACTGTTAACAGCCAGCCAACTATGCCCCCTCAGCCCAGGCCTGTCCCCTAAGATTCTAGGAGCTCTGATGCCACTTATCTACTCCAACAAAGTGCTGTCCTTGTCACGCTCCTGTGCCTTGATCCGAGGGAGGGTTCTCAGTGAGGCATTATGGGTGAGAAGACGCTGGAGAGTCCTTGTTTCACACTTCAAAGTTTGAAACTTTTGAGAAGCATTTGCCTCCACGCAAGTGGACAAGGTGTTCTCCAACTCATTCTGAGGAACAACACAGCGAGTTCTTGGCCTTGTCTGAATCCAAATAGAACCTCTGTTCTTGGCAGAACAGTTGGGGATGCCCAGAAGCAACTTGCTGTGTGGGGTGGAGCCTGACAGATAGGTCACTGTTGCTTCCCAGGTGGGAGAAAAGGGAAGGGTGAAGCAACAGGAAGTTGGTGCAAGTGCAGTGGTGGAGCCAGTCCAGCACTCCCGCTGGTGAGTTTGCACTCCACCAACCTCCCCACTGTCTCATCTCCCCCCTCTCCCTCCTTGTACCCAACAGCACCCTGCTTGCCAGGAAGCTAATGTGGGGACTCTGGCCCACCCAGCAAGACACTTCTGGGGAAGCTCCCCTTTTCTCTACTGCTTGCTGCACACTTCTGATTTTAGAGCCATTTCCTGTCCTGCACTGCAAATCCTTTCATCTGAGCGACCGCCTCTCAGACTTAATTAATTACTTCCTGGAAGGAGATTCTCTCAACCCACACACTTCAATTAGCTATTTAATTCACAGATTACACCGAAAACAGCAGCACTTGCTTCTAAGTACAGCTGTGTAGGTTCTGGCGTCAATTCTCTAATGCTGCAGTCCTCTAGCCTTGTGCTGCAGGCAATATTTTTTTTGGCAACTGTGCTATGGTAGAATAGCACAACTAACAAGAAGGGGTGAGGGTGGGGAACCAAGCCTGCGAGTGTTCTAGGTGGCACGTGAAATGGATGAAATGGGCTTGGTTGATTAGATAAGGCTGTGAAATTAACAAGACTAGAAACTAGGCCAGGGGTCAGCAAACTTTTTCAGCAGGGGGCTGGTCCACTGTCCCACAGACCTTGTGGAGGGCCAGACTATATTTTGAAAAATAATATGAACAAATTCCAGTGCCCCACAAATAACCCAGAGATGCATTTTAAATAAAAGGACACATTCTACTCATATAAAAACACCAGTCACGCCCCACAAATAACCCAGAGATGCATTTTAAATAAAAGGACACATTCTACTCATGTAAAAACATGCTGATTCCCGGAATGTCTGCGGGCCGGATTTAGAAGGTGATTGGGCCCCCAGGCCTTAGTTTGGGAACACCTGAACTAGGCAGTCATGAGGCTTGAAGCCTGATCTGCATTCGTATTTACTTGGAAGAAAGTTGAGCTGCAATCTTCTTGCCCTGTGCTACAGGTACATTTTAAAAAGCAAACATTTGAAATCATTCTGCTTCAAAAACTGGAAAGGAAAACACGAAACAGAGTGTTAAATGGTGCTGAGAGGCACCTGGTTCATAATGGCAGGAGAAAAACCACTGAAAAGAGGAGGGGGAAAACCCTGCCTGAAAGGCTCTGACATGTTCACTCATGCAACAGAAAGGAACCCTTTTAGATTCCTGAAATGTAGACGGCCAGTTGCAATCCTCCCTGTAGCTTGCAGGAGAAGAGGAGGACTGGAGCTGTCCACCTGGAATTGCTTTTATTAGAATGCATAAACTCCCAGGAGGTACTGCACCTTATGGCAATGGTGCTACCTTCTTTCTTTGGGATTTGTAGAACCAATGTCTTCAGCCCTGCAGGAAGAGGAGGTAGGCAGCATCACAACATGGGTTACATTTGCTCTACTTACTGATCAGGAATAAAATGTTCCTTTAAAACCAATGCTGTGCATCTTCAGGGGTTTCATGACTTGGGGTGGGGTGTGTGTGGGGGAGTTCCAGCATTTCCTGCTGTGCCTCAGGCATTGAAGTACCTTGGGCCGGCCGTGCAAAGAAAATTTCACATGGAGAAAGCTCCTTGCTGGCTTGGCCTTTGCTGTTGGCTGCCACTCTTGTCCTAGACTTTTAGACTGCAATGCAATCCCCAGTTACCCGAGAGTAAGCACCATTGAACTCTGTGGGACTTACTTGTGAGTAGATGTGCATAGGACCAAAATGCTAGCAATTACAGAATAATGAAACAGACTAAACAAAACAGGGGAAGTGGCTGACTCTGTTTGCCTCGGTCAAGTCATACAATACACAAGCTCTGTTGGACAGCTTGCACTGCCAGTTACCAGCCCCAGAGAGCTTGAATGTGAATAGGCTGACCTGCCGGGAGAATGCAGTATTTCAATGCCACTGCTACTGCCTTTCTCTGAAATCTTGTACGGTTTAATGTTATTATAAAACTGGGGGGGGGGATGATGACGACGACAAACACTTTAAAAAATATATGTGGTGTACTACAATCTACTGTGAACTTCTGGAGGGAAAACTGAAAGCATTTGATCCTGCGCACAAGTACTGGGAGCAGGGGGTAGGATGTGTTTAATTCACTGGGGCTTCCTTCCAAATAACTTACTAATGAATGAATGAATGAATTTATATCCTGGTTAATGCCAAGATGGCTTGTAAGTGGCTAACTAAACGTAAAAGCCAATTGTGCAACATTGTTTAAATATGGAATATTTAAAAGCACATCCTAGTTGGAATCCATATTTAAAACAACCTCATAGAAACATTAAATGTGCAATGAAACAGTCCCATTAAAACTGCACCACAATGAAAATAGGAGATTCAGGTGCAGAGAGCCATCAAATGGTGCAAGCCCTTGGGTTTCTGAGATCCACATTTCGTAATAGTAAGCAACACTTTTGACTGTTTGTGTCCTTTCCAAACCAAATATAACATTTACTGTACTTTTTTTAGAAGCAGCCTCCGTGCTTAGGCTAAATGCGACAAGAGGAAATGGCTATAACATGCACCCCCCCCCATGATCACATGTTCAGAACAATACCTGGAAATGGAATACAGCCTTATGCGCAGGAGCTTCCTTATGTGGAATGTGTGAACATTATGAAGGTTGTGGTTGGGGAACAACACATCTTGGGATGGAGCCAACATATTTGGTTCTGCTTCCTCTTCCTCTCCACATAACTAGCCTACATGTGGAGGCAACTTTGTGAAGAGGCTTTGAGTGCTTGTTTTATAGCGTACACTCAGCACCCTGAATGGAGTGATGGGCTATTGCTGCAATAAATAAATGCTGCATCATTTTAGTTTTGTACGTGCTTTATGGTAGTTAACACTGATTAACATACAATTCCATCTCTGACTGAAATCATACAAAGGATAAACCATATATGTGAAGACTTGGGTTCAGGGAACAGTATTGACACCCATTGGCGTACCAGTTTCTTTCTATATGTGTGGGGAAACATCTGGACAATATCTATGAGGACTTCTCCAGATGCTGACTTTCTGAAGTCTTGTACTCTAAGTATGGAGGGAAAGGGCTGTAACTCAGCAGTACAGCATATGCTTTGCATGCAGAACATCCCGAGTTCAACTCCTGATATCTCCAGGTAAGCCTGGGAGATATGAGCCCTGTGTATGAAACCCTGGAAAGCCACTGCCAGTTAGTATAGACTATACTGACCCAGATGGATCAGTGGCCCAATTTAGTATAGGGCAGCTCTTTATGTTCTGCCACTTGGGAACACAGGATGTGTCTCAAGGTGAAGGCAGGGATTTCTTCTTATGAGTCAGCCTGTGGTCAGAGAAGAAAGCCAGTCCTGTGCACAGCAAAGACCATGATAGTGACTATATTTGGTTCAACCATCATTGATGGTTTGGTTGAAGGACAAGGTTTACTGCTCACCATCCCTGAAAGGCAATCTGTCTGATGGTCTATCAGTCAATTAGATACTCCAAATGTTGTGAATTACTGATTCCTTCTAGTTATTTACCTTGTACCTGAGGAGCAGTACATCCTTTTGATCTATTAAAGTAGGATTCCCCTTAGTGTACTATCTGCCTGAAAACATGATTGATATGAGCTTGGCCTGAAAACTTCTTTTCTCCCCCTCCACCAATTTGACACCCACTCTTTCTCCATCCTTCAGCTGTGTTGGGTTCATTGTTGTTGTTGTTGAGCTCCTGGCAGCAATTTAAAGATGCACCTGAATTTCTAAGGGCGTTTTCAATCCTTGTCACTTTTATTGTGTGCACACCTCTTTCTGCTGACCCTTTCCCTCCTACCCATTCCTTTCTATAGAACAATGTTGCACTTGCTACAGGCTCCAAATAAAGATCAGGCTGTTCTAAGTCAGCCGTCTCACTCACGGCTGTGATATGACTCAATCACTTTAACTCTCTGGGCTTGGATGTGTCACCCACAAATTATGACTATTCCTTTAGAGCAAAAGCAGCAGAAATGAGGAATAGCAAGTGGGAGAAGCAGAGAGTGGGGAGGAGGAACCAGGCGAAGACAAGAGAGGTAGAAATGGATGTGGGCAGGGTAGAAGGGGAGGATATGTTACAAAGGATTTCTTTTCTTTTAAAAAGAATGATGGTGGTGGTGGTTAGTTTAGATTTATAACAAAGTGCAAGAGTGGACAACAATAAATCCAGCTATTAAATTATGGCACAAAATAGCTCTTTAATATATGTTGTTACAATGCTTGCATATGTCTGTATGGCTGCGTACAAACCATAGAATGAAAGCACCCACCCAAACAATTCTGGAAATGGTAGTTTGTTAAGCATGCTGTGAAGTGTAACTCTGTGAGGGGTAAATATGTCCAAAGTCTGCTTCTCCATGTTCAGGGGATGAGTATTCCTGGATCATAACTGTGATATTTTAATGTATTTTGGTATTTGTTGGAAGCCGTCCAGAGTGGCTGGGGAAACCCAGCCAGATAGGCAGGGTATTATTATTATTATTATTATTATTATTATTATTATTATTATTATTACTATTATTTTCTTTTGGGGGTTCCTCAGTAGCTAGTAACTTGCAGCAGACACCAGTGTTGTGTACACACCATACATTGAAAGAACATGACTCCCCACCCCCACAAGCCAGGGAACTGCATTTGTTAACAGGGTTGGGAATTGTAGCTCTGTGTGGATAAACTACAATTCCCAGGATTCTTTGTGGGAAGTCATGGGTTTAAAATGCATGGTCTGTACACAGCCTTAGAGGCAACTATTCCCAGAGCAACACATGCCCTTTAGAGAGCACAGGTAAGGAAAGATTTGATTGGAGATGGGGAACCTGTGGGCATCCAGATGTTTTTGGACTCCAGTTCCCATCATCCCTGACTATTGGCCTTGCTGACTATGGTTGACGGGAGCTGGAGTCCAAAAACATTGGGTAAGCCACATCCCTGAGCTAGATGATACATTTTATCTCCATGGAAATGAAAACAAATAAGGGAAACAATAGCTTATACTGTATGGCTGTTTTATTTTATCATACCATTGGTATCTTAAAAAGCATCTTAAAAAGCAGAGACATCACCTTGCCGACAAAGGTCCGTATAGTTAAAGCTATGGTTTTCCCAGTAGTGATGTATGGAAGTGAGAGCTGGACCATAAAGAAGGCTGATCACCGAAGAATTGGTGCTTTTGAATTATGGTGCTGGAGGAGACTCTTGAGAGTCCCATGGACTGCAAGAAAATCAAACCTATCCATTCTGAAGGAAATCAGCCCTGAGTGCTCACTGGAAGGACAGATCCTGAAGCTGAGGCTCCAATACTTTGGCCACCTCATGAGACGAGAAGACTCACTGGAAAAGCCCCTGATGTTGGGAAAGATTGAGGGCACAAGGAGAAGGAGACGACAGAGGACGAGATGGTTGGACAGTGTTCTCGAAGCTACCAACATGAGTTTGACCAAACTGCGGGAGGCAGTGCAAGACAGGAGTGCCTGGCGTGCTATGGTCCATGGGGTCACGAAGAGTCGGACATGACTAAACAACTAAACAACAACAACCATTGGTACAGACCTATTGATTGTTTGTTCACTGTCAATGACCCAATTAAATCAATGGGAGCAACCTAAGAGAACAGTTGTCTCTTTCACAACCCAGTGGCTTCCATTGACAACGTCCTGGCAGATGGTGTGCCCTTACGGAACCAAATGCTTGTTACTGGTCATTTCTAAAACACTCATAGCTACTCTGGGAGTTAGGTCACTATATAGCCAGAGTTGATGTGAGCACTTGGAATCCTTGGACAGCTCCCAGGGTCCAGGAGGGCTCACTAGTGACCTCTTCCCACTCAGCTCTGGACTTTTCTGGTGGTAGCAGCTGGGTCTGAAAAAACTACTTGCCACTTTGAATTCCTTGCAAGGTGCCAGAGTGCTGCAATGTTGGGGTATTGTGGCTAAGTAAAATGGTGGGTGCTCGCATCCGGCCACACACCATGGGACTGCTTCTGCTCACTACCAATTGCTGCCAATAAGCCGGTGATGATGGTGCTGATGTCTCAGAGGGGCTGCTGATGTTGGAGGGATGTTATCAGAAAGGTCTACCATCAGACGGTAGCAGAAACATAGTGGTGGTGGGGGAGATGTATCCGCAAACTATTGAAATCTGATCAGAAGCTTAAAGAGCTTCCATTTAGGAGATAATGGAAACCATGGCAACACGACATATGTTTTGGAACTGGGATTTCCTCTTTCATTCCACTTTCTGCTTAAGTTTGTGCATAACTGTGGTCTTCCGAATGTTATCCACTGCTGTTGCTTGGGAGGTTTTCAGTTAAGTGATATACATGAATTTGTTGCTGTATGCCTTTCCTTAAGAAGATCTTCAGCAGGAATCCAGAGCCACTAGGTTCAGGATGATGAAGAAGCATAGCTTTGCGAGTTTCCTATGGCCTAATCTGGAGAAATTCCTGGTATGCTTCAGAACTCCCTCACCCTTGGAGTTTCCTACCAAAGGTGAAAGCATGAACCTTTCCAACAACTGAGTAGATTAAAGCAGTGACATTTTTGTGAGCTAAGTAGACCTGGTTTGAGACTGCAGTCTCAGTTCCTCAGGAATGCAAGGGTTTGATTTTGTTAAGAGCAAATCAGCACCAGCACATTTCTGCATTATCTTTCAGTGAAAATATAGTGAGGGGTATCCTGTCCATCCCAAGCTTTGTTATTGATTGACTCTGATTACATGAGTGATCCATTTCATGTTTTTGTCCCATGGAAGTGCTCCATTAAAGAGGCACTAGCACAAATGGTTTGGAGGAATGTCTTGGTGGTACTTTAATAAAAGCACAATGGGTACCAGTTTAAAATGGCTGCCATAGACAGCAGAAAAAGAACTAACAGCATTGTGAACTTGTGTGTACCATAATAAAAAAAGAGAGCACTGTATTGGAATCACCCTCCACATTTCAGCCATTGTCCTAAGAACGTTTTCCATTTATTTCCAATAAGCTGTTTTTTTTTTGCCATGGGCAGATCAGTAATTTATTGTTTCATTTCTTCTCAGTGCAAGACTACTTCACAATCTCAGAGAGAGCAGTCTTAATATTCTTTTTCTTATCAAGGCCCGCTTACCCATTTCCATAGCATGTAGCAGATAATTAGGTCAATCAGAAAACTGAAGATTGGAGATTGAAGATGCTTATTTTAATTTTTTCCTAAGGACATTTTCCTGGAAGATGAAGCATCTTAACTATTTTTAAGTACAGGAACAATTAAGCTGAACATTGAGAGTTCAAGGAATATTTCATGAGTGTGTGTAACTGAACGCTGGTTTCTGATAGCTGAATACTGTATCTATCTACTTAAAGAACTATAGGTGCTACACACCTACCAGCATTTAGAACCACCTAGCTGTTTCTGGGTTATGTATGACTGAAGGCAAGACGGAAGGAAGGAAGGAAGGAAGGAAGGAAGGAAGGAAGGAAGGAAGAAAGAAGGGCATAAGGCAGGCAAAGTGGATAGCCTAGGAAGGGAAGTGATCAGAAAGCAGATGCAAAGGGAAGTGAACCTGGGGAGGAACCAGTTGGGCAAGACATGGGGGGATACTGAGGTAGATGGGGAAGTGGAGAGAGGCAGGGGTGTTGTGTGAATATGGAGGAAGCTGGGATGGAAGAAGCTGCACAGCAGAAGGTATCAGGCAAGAAGATCAGTTGGAATAAAAATAAGGAAGCTGTATAGCCTGTGTGTTCCTTGTCATGTACCCATATGCACTCTGTCATTTGGCAGCCATCTCACTAGGTTTTTTTAAAAACATTGTTTTCACCATATTGTCTCTGTAAGATTGGATAAACAAACAGTTGTATTATACTGAACAGGCACACCAAATTGAGCTCAACATTGGGGGAGGGGGGCATCATGCTGATGTCACAAGTGCAACTCCCTCCCCCCCATTCCAGCCAGGCCGACTCGGCCCTCCATTCACCAGCTGCCTTACCTTTTGGAAAGGGACACACAGAGTGAAGATTCTTTGCCCCACGCGTCCCTGGTAGAGATTGCCAGAACATCTTCTGGGAAGGCGCTCTGGTGATTCTCAAAAGGACGCAGCAGGGCTAACAGGGCTGTCTTAAGCATATGTGGCGCCAGGGTGCAAAGATTCGCCCCCCAGGTTGCCCAGTCCCAGGTGTGCAGGAGGGCGGAGCCGGCTGGCTGCCTCAACGTCTCGCTGGCTCTGTCACCCCCCCCCGAACTCGTGGCGCAGAGCTGCCCGCAGCAGAAGAGCCCATCGTGGTGCTCCGACTGACGAATGGGCTCTTCCTTGGACTTAACTCTCAGGGCCTAGACTCTTGGCCTGGCGCCCTGAGAGTCCGGCGCCCGGGTGCCCAGCACACTAGTGCCTATGGGTAAGATGGCCCCGAGGGCCAAGCATCTTCACCCTGGCACATCCTTTTGAGGATTGCCACAGAATTTTGGAAGCTCGGCCATCTTGAAAATATTGGGGGGGCACTGGTCCCTCGCCACCCCCATGATACTGAAGCTCTTAAGAGCTCCTCCTAGGAGGAGCCTGCTGGATCAGGGAAATGGCCCTTTTAGTCCAGCATCCTGTTCTCACAGTGGTCAAGCGGTTGTTTGTGGGAAACCCACAATTAGGACCTTAGCATAAGATCACATACCCTGCAGTTTCCAGCAGCTGTTAATGAGGAGCATGCTGCCTCAGACTGTGGAGTCAGAACATAGCCATCAGGGTTAGCAGCCCCTGACAGCCTTGATCATCCTCATCTCTGCCCGCTAACCATACTGCCTCAAATCCTGCTTCCTTTGTAGGCTTGGGACCTACCCATAGATGACACTTGCTGCAGCAGGACACTCAGCCTTTTCTACCTCTGCCCCTCATTCTTCAAAAGCACAAATCTCCCTCTTTTTCCTTTCCTGAAAACACGGAGTCCGATCCCTTCCCTGCAGCTGGAGGGCTTTTATCTTCTCCAAGTCCTGAAAAGCATCCAGAAGTTCCTCCCTGGACTATCTTCCTGGACTTGTAGCTTCTATTGTGAAAACATCAACAACCACCCTGAGTTCTTATGCTAACAAAGGCATAGTCAGCCAGCAGCCATAACACATCATTACATTACTAAGCATGGTTTTAAAGAGACGGTAACTCGGAGCCAAATGGTTGCAGATCTATCTGCTTAGGTGGCTGTTTTCTGCATGACAAAGTTTGCAGGGATGGCAAATAAAACCAGTTTTTATCCTTTCCCCTCCCAACTCCCTCCCCTGGTGAATTCAAAAATTAAGTAGCTGTAATTTTCTAAGTGCCCAAGCAGTTTAACTCAACAGAATCGAATGTAAACACCTGGAAGGAAAAAGCAGATGTTGCCAAGCCTGGCAATTTGGCTCCATCGAACTGCAGACAGTTCATCCTCTTATTTATCCGTGTGTGTGTGTGTGTGTGTGTGTGTGTGTGTGTGTGTGTGTCACCCACCAAGGCTGACTTGCCTGTGGAGGATTTCCCATCTGGCTCCATTTGTCATACCGTACAGCTCAACAAATGCCAGCCAGATGGAAAATTCTGCTTGGACAAATCAGCCTGGGGGACACTTCACTGGTGGCTCATGCAGCTTAAAAGCTGCCTGAAAATGCTATCCCCAAATCTATAGGCTCCAGTGTTTAATCCACAAGAGATTTCCCATAACTTGGTCTCTTATTCAGAGCCTGCTGGCGTTTGATTCGTTGGAGGCATGTTTTATCATTTGGTTTGTAGAACGGATAGACATCAAGAGTATACACAGAAAGACTCCATTAGGCTCTGTATTGCAGCATTCCCCAATCTGGTGCCCTCCAAATGTTTTAGAGCGCAATTCCCATCAGTCCTAGCTAGCACAGTGGAGAGCACCAGGATGGGGGGGGGGAGGCTACTCACATATGTACTATCTACCTGGTGATAAAGCCAGACAACAAAACTGAAAAGGTGGAAGAAGGTAATATTAATGGATTATTATTATTATTATTATTATTATTATTTTATTATTATTAAATGTGCATACTGCCCTGCATCCATAGATCTTAGAGCACTTCACAACATAAAAATACAAGATAAAAACACAAAATACATAATAAAAACAACAATAATCCAATAACCCCTGCTTCCACAAACATATTTAAAAGAATATCAGATGTCTGGTTGAAGAGGAATGTTGTTGCCTGGCACCTAAAGGTGTATTATGAAGGCACCAGCAGATCCTTCCTGGGGAGAGCATTCCACAGATGGAGTTGTTGTTGTTGTTTAGTCGTTTAGTCGTGTCCGACTCTTCGTGACCCCATGGACCAGAGCACGCCAGGCACTCCTGTCTTCCACTGCCTCCCGCAGTTTGGTCAAACTCATGTTCGTAGCTTCGAGAACACTGTCCAACCATCTTGTCCTCTGTCGTCCCCTTCTCCTTGTGCCCTCCATCTTTCCCAACATCAAGGTCTTTTCCAAGGATTCTTCTCTTCTCATGAGGTGGCCAAAGTATTGGAGCCTCAGCTTCACGATCTGTCCTTCCAGGGAGCACTCAGGGCTGATTTCCTTAAGAATGGATAGGTTTGATCTTCTTGCAGTCCATGGGACTCTCAAGAGTCTCCTCCAGCACCATAATTCAAAAGCATCAATTCTTCGGCGATCAGCCTTCTTTATGGTCCAGCTCTCACTTCCATACATCACTACTGGGAAAACCATAGCTTTAACTATACGGACCTTTGTAGGCAAGGTGATGTCTCTGCTTTTTAAGATGCTGTCTAGGTTTGTCATTGCTTTTCTCCCAAGAAGCACCTCCACAGAAAAGGCCTGTTCTTGTGCTGTCACTCTCCAGAACTCTGGTGGGTGAGACACATGAAGAAGGACCTCAGGTTATGAGCTTGTGTGCCCCTTACCCATCCTGGCTCCCCTTCCACTCCATACCTCCCCTACTCTGAACCACTGTGATTGGGACACCCCCTGCTCTCCCCTGCTCATCTCTTCCTAGGCACATCCCACAAAAACCCCAAATTCAAAAGCATGCAAGTTTAAAACATTTTAGACAATTGGGGACATAGTTACACAACCAAAACCAGCTAAACAATACCCCAACCCAAAAGTCTATTCAACTAACTTGGGTGGCAAGAGCAGACCTTTTTCCCAACTGTAGTTCCAACTGGAGTACAGTGGTACCTCGGTTTAAGTACACAATTGGTTCCAGAATTCTGTACTTAACCTGAAGCGTACTGAAGCGTACTGAAGTGAACTTTCCCACTGAAAGTAGTGGAAAGTGGATTAATCCGTTCCAGATGGGTCCGCGGAGTACTCAACCTGAAGCGTACTTAACCTGAGGTATGAGTGTAATTGGTTCCGGAAGTCCGTACTTAACCTGAAGTGTACTTAACCTGAAGCGAACTTTCCCATTGAAAGTAATGGAAAGTGGCTTAATCCCATTCCAGACAGGTCCACGGAGTACTTACTGAAAGTACTCAAACCGAAGCGTACTTAAACCGAGGTATGACTGTATTGAGAATAATTGACTTTTAAAAACAACTTGTCTCTTGATGAACTCCAAAACGTTTTGAGGGTTGAAACAGGTGAAGAACAACCTTCACTTCCAAACATTTCAGTGGGACTTGGGTGTTTGTGCCCCTGCAGTCTCAAGACATGCCATTCTTCCCTGCTCTTTCTTTTACTGTACACTCCACCCATTGCAAAACAAGTGAGTGGCAGAGGAGGCATTGCTCAACCTGTTATTTATACTCAAGCTCAGTGTAATTACTTCTCATTTACAGCAGCGTAATTGAGATAGAGGATCTGAATCTGCTGCACGCAGCCTGGGAAATAAATTCTGGGTTGTTTTACTGACATCAGCATTTCCCAAAATTGGGATTTGCTTTCTTGTGGGAGTGTGTGTGTGTGTGTGTGTGTGTGTCTGTCTCTGTCTCTGTGCTGTTTGTCCAGCTTGGAGAATAGCAATGAGGTGTCTCTCTTCCTTTGCTCTTTTTCAGGATAGGGCCAGAAGCCAAGCAACAGTAAACCTCCTTGCCAAGTAATGACTGGACCTTAACAAGATATGTACCGCTCATTAACCATGTTATTTATAGGCACGCAAGCAAAGCTAATGGGGAATCAATTGTATACACAGGGGCTTTAGCCCAGGGGCATTTATTCACCTGGTCCCCATCCTCTTCCACTAGTCAACACCAAAATACAGCATTGTACAAATGATGCAGCTCATTAGGAGAGTTTTCAGGTTTTCTACTCAACTATTCAGCATTGGCCATTACTGTGGGGCGCAATTCTCATTTGGCAGGTTTATCATTTGATTCCTCATTGAAAATTTCATGCTGCCTATAAAGAATGACACACAAGGTTCCAGTAGCACTCCAGAGTCCTTCCCATCTCTGTCAAGCACCTTGTTCAGTAGGGCAATCTTCCGCTTGCTCAACTCTGCTGTCTTCTCCTATATGTTGTCCCCAGGTGTCTTCTCTGCCACTGTAACAACGATCCATACCTACTACAAGGCCTGGGGTTTCCCCCCCCCTTTGGTTTTCCTTTCTTGCTGGCAGTTGTTGCTGGCTTGTAGCTTTGCCCTTAGGCAGTTTCTGGATCCAGGCTTAATGAAGGCACACAAACTATTTGACTTCTTCAATCTCACAGCAGCCCTGACATCGGAAAGTGTCTTTGATTCTTCTCTGGATGTGCCCATGTATTGTTTTCTAGGAAGTTGATTCCTTAAGTTAATTTTTTAAAAATAACTTTCCTTGTCTAAGTTAATGTAATGATGCCCAGGAGGATGAATTGACTATCCCCCACCCCAATGGGAATCTGCATTATTCAAATTAAGTTGGGCATATCTCATTTGATGGAATTGAAGGAACCACTATATTTAGCAGCCTATTTAACTCTTTTCCATGGGTTATACAAAGCACAGGCTCACGTGTCACCCCCAGACTATCACAATTTTTCAGAAGGGATTCAGTAGCATGCAAGCAAATTCTGGTTTGTGTAATTAGAGTGGCACTGTGGTCTAAACCATTGAGCCTAGGGCTTGCCGATCAGAAGGTCAGCGGTTTGAATCCCCGCGATAGGGTGAACTCCTGTTGTTCGGTCCCAGCTCCTGCCAACCTAGCAGTTCAAAAGCACGTCGAAGTTCAAGTAGATAAATAGGTACCACTCTGTTGGGGAGGTAAATGGCGTTTCTGTGTGCTGCTCTAGTTTTGCCAGAAGTGGCTTAGTCATGCTGGCCACATGACCTGGAAAAACTGCCTGCGGACAAACGTCGGCTCCCTCGGCCAGTAAAGCGAGATGAGCGCCACAACCCCAGAGTTGTTCGTGACTGGGCTTAACTGTCAGGGGTCCTTTACCTTTTTTTTGGAAGTGCTGTAGCACAACAAACCCACTTTTTAAATGCACATCTGCATAAAGGAAAGCAATGGGGAAATGCAATAGAAAGTGTGGGGTAGCCATTGATCGATGTGCCATCATATAGCCTCGGTGCAAACAATTAATGCTCAATAAAAAGCAAACATCATAAAACCTCAATGTAAGCATTGTTGTATGAATCCTCAACAGGTGACCCTGGATGCAAAAATACTTTGGGCAGCTTTCTGTATTTCACTTGTAAGTCACAGGGGGTGGATCTATCCACCCTCCCACCCCCTATCTACATCGTTTCCCCTCTTTCTTCTTAGTATCTTAAGAAATGAAACTGATTTGCAAAAATGATACATGTTAAAATATGAGAAACACTGCACACACCTTTGTAATTCAAGAAACCTTTAATAATTTTTTTTTTAAAAAAATATGGCATACATAACCCCAAATCATAGCAGTAATGTTAGCTACTTCCAAGAAAGAAAAAGGACATCACAGGGTCCCGTGTCTCTTAGTTTGCACAGCGCAGAGAATCAATGGTTCTACAAAAGCCTGGCTTTAATAGACTTTTGGAAAAGCATGCTGAGCCAATAAAGTGAATCCCGCACATAACTCTTTAACAGACTGTAAAGCAGGGATGGGGAACTTGTAGACCTCCAAATGTTGCTGGACTATAATTTCATCATGCCTTGCTGCCTGGGGCTGGAGAGGGAGTTTAGGAACATCTCAAGGGTTCCCTATCCCTGCTCTAAGACAAAGGTTGACAACAACAGACCCCAGGAGACTACACAAGTGCCTTGGCAATGGACAGCTCCTGTGGCATCCTACCCCTGTGAGATCTTACCTCTCCCTCTTCCAGAACTTTCATAACTTCCCTTTCCAGGAAAACTGGAGCTTCTCGATACTGTTTTGATTTTCCAACTTCTGGCAGGGACTGCCCTTTCTATGGCAGGGTTTGGAAATGCTCTTGGTTAAACTTGACTTAACCCAACTGTTGCCTCCAATTTATGAGCCACCTAGAGCAGGCAGGTGGCCAGATGAGTATCATAGCTGCCAAGTTATCCCTTATTTTAAGGGATTTTCCCTTATGCTGAATAGGCTTCCTCGCGAGAAAAGGGAAAACTTGGCAGCTATGATGAGTATGAGGATGCAAAAGCACATAGGGAGAAAAGCCTATTTTATATAATGGATACTTGTAGTGAAAATCTCTGTAGGCAGCATTTGGGCAACCTCATTTGGTTGATATGAATGATGAATGGCATAAGAAGTAGCTTTAGTCATTGCTGTCTTAACGAATAACTATTGATCTCTGCTTGGTATAAGAAGCTTTTGGTATTATCTTTGTGCAATATAAATGAAGCGTGCTGAGTTTGATTTTGGATGGCACCATATAAATAATAGTAACAATGATAGCCAAGAATTTGTTAATCATACTCATAAATTTTGTCATCTAAGGCATAGGGATCTTTAAGATGTGCGAATAGGCATATTGTATCCCCAGACAAGGAATGTTGAGTTTCAAGGAAGTCATTAGTTTGCATGAAATACTCTGAACCTAAATTTTCATTGCTTAAGTACATTTCAGAGAAGTATTGTTATGATGTGTAATTTGATGCTATCCATCATGCCTTGCCTATCAGGCATTCAAAGTGAACGCTCTTCCATTCCTGTCTGCCAGTAGATTCAGGCAGCTCAAGCTGGTAATTGGAACATATCGTGACGCTTTAACTGTGAAAGATCATGAAAAGTGGGCCTTATTTTTGTAAACCATTAATGCATTGTCCCATCTATCTTCAAATGCTTGTGCCATAAATTTTTATGAACCATGTAAATGTATGTATATTGGCTCTCTCATGTGAGCAAGTCATATGTCTCTTGCTCTGAAAGGGGCTTTATTTATGAAGCTGCTCAGATTACAATCTATGCTGAATATGGCAATTGACTCTATATGACCTAATTTTTCTAGTTTTTAAAGTGAAAGAATTATAGTAATTTAAATGTGCAAAATCCATTCTTCCGTGGATTTATGAAGTTCAGGAAATGAGTGGGAAATGGTTGCTTGAAGTATTCATTTCTTAATAAGTCTGATGTATTTAAAGATGTCATTATCATTTTATAAAACTCAAGACCAGTGTGATTAATTTGTTTTCCAGGGTGTGTGTGTGTGTGTGTTTGTGTGTGTGTGTGTTTTAAATGCTTGAAATGGCTGGGGGGAAAGTCTACTAATGCTTAATCAATTGTAGCACTCTCCTGTGCTTCTTGGGCTGCTGTGATGCAGAATGTTTTCTGATCATGAAGCCACAAATGGTGTTAATGTGTTTCAGGGAACAAAATGAAAAAGAATGAATAGACTGTATTTCTTTCACACTGCTGGATATGCAAGGGCTGTTGCATGCTCCCCAAAAACATATTTTTCAGGTCAGCAGACATTAGATAAACACTTTTTCATCTCTTAGTCCCTATACACTGAGAAACAATGACCTCTTAAAAGCAGCCACATGCATGTAGGCACATATGCTCTTAATCTGACGTTGGGGTTAAGAATTAGGAATTAGGAACACATTTGTTGTTGTTGTTGTTGTTTAGTCATTTAGTTGTGTCCGACTCTTCGTGACCCCATGGACCATAGCACGCCAGGCACTCCTGCCTTCCACTGCCTCCCGCAGTTTGGTCAAACTCAAGTTCGTAGCTTCGAGAACACTGTCCAACCATCTCGTCCTCTGTCGTCCCCTTTCTCCTTCTGCCCTCAATCTTTCCCAGGATCAGGGTCTTTTCCAGGGAGTCTTCTCTTCTCATGAGGTGGCCAAAGTATTGGAGCCTCAGCTTCACAATCTGTCCTTCCAGTGAGCACTCAGGGCTGATTTCCTTCAGAATGGAAGGAACACATTAGACCAGTCTTTGCCCTACCTGATACCCTACAGCTGTTATTGGACTCCAACTCATATCTGCATTAGCCAACATCAGCACCTGCCAACATAGCCTGTACTCAAATATGTTCGAAGTTGTAGTTCAGTAATGTCTGGAGGGCACCATAGCCCACATCCCCTGGTTTAGATGCTATCTTCACATTCCCAAAATTTCAGAGATAGATTATTTTAATTCCTTGCCTCCTTCTCTCTTCTTTTTAAGGAATCTGTAACTCTCAAATTAAGCTCTCCCTACTCACACGTTTCCATGTGCTGCTCTGGTTCACCAGAAGTGGGTTAGTCATGCTGGCCAAATGACCTGGAAGCTGTACGCTGGCTCCCTCAGCCAATAACGAGAGATGAGCGCCACAACCCCAGAGTCGGTCACAACTGAACCTAATGGTCAGGGGTCCCTTTACCTTTACCTTTTTACCTGTTTATATAGTTGTGTCTTATTAAAATCTTGCAGAAAACACACAATGAATATTAGGCACTATGCCATGCACCTTTACAATCCTGTTTGACCCATGAAGCATTGCTTAGATTTTCTTCTCCTTCAAATTCTTCAGTTCCTTGTGATAAGGATGGCTTGATGGGTGACTCACCCCCCCCCCACCCTGAGATGAAATGGTGAACACACATTATATATGGTTCAAAATGCAATCAGAAGTCTTATTTTTTAGGACTTCTGAATGAGCTCTTGATTTTTAAACACAAGTTTGTCCATCACACAAGCGAGATGAACATAAATATGAAAAAATGTTTTACAGTGGGAAAAGGTACTGTATTCTCCCAAAGATTGTTTTTTTAAGGACTACATTATCTAAAAATGAATGGAACTCCTCAGTATTGTCCCTTATGAATAGAAAACATACCTATTAATATTTTAAAATAACAGCACCCCCCCCAAACACAAGCCATTTTTCAAAATTCATTCTGCCTCAACAAAGCTTTTAGAATAATTATTGTGTTGATTTTCTGCAAATATCTCTGTGTACAATACATTTTATGAATCCCTCTTCCTCACATAACAATGAAAAAATGTACTTCAATAATACTTTTCTTGATCAATTTAAAGTCCAATGCACAACTCATTTAAGCGGACTGAGTCTTAAACAGATTTTAGCAGGATTAAACAGACCTATATCATAGGCCTCCATTTTAAAGTCTTTGTGGTTTGCAGACATAGAGCATCTCAATCTATTATAAATAGTTTAAGATTCATTTGGAGAAAGACTGGCTTTCTTGGCTCTGACTTGGCCACCCACCAATTTGATTAAACCAGGATATTATTTCCCACTGGAGAGGGGGAAGTTGTTTACTTGGAAAATATCATAAGCAATGGAATATTGAGAATCGATCAATCATAATGTGCAGACACGCAATGATCCTGGGATAATTACAGGCTGCAGCATTCAGGAAGACAAGTTTTGCTTGCTCCTCAGAAGCTAACAATCGGTCAATTCTTGAACCTTAGGCAGGGTAAGAAAGATTTAAATAATAAATCTGACTGTTTGCATTAAGACATTTTAAATAATGAACATAACATGCTGACTGTGCAGTGTTAAGTTCTACTTGGCACACTCATGCTCTCAAGAACTCTGTGAAGTAGGCTAATTTCTCTTTTACAGGCGGGGAGCTGCACCTAAGGTGTGGCCATCTACCCAATGCCACCCATGAGATCCATGGTTAAGCTGATGCTTGAAAGTCACCAAGTCCTAGTCCAACTCTTTCCCCAAAGCACTTCCCGTCTGTGTCATTGTGAGCCCTCCTCTGAGTTCAGAAAACAATTAGCGTAAAAGCCTACGAAGCAAAAACAGATTGTTCCGTTGGCAATGGCTTCTCTTGTCAACAGGTAGGCATGTAAGAAAGAAACAAAACAAAAAACAGCACAGCACGTAGGAAGAATCTGTTGGAAACAGAATTCCCACCATGATGGGAAGTATCCATAGCCATATCAGTGAGGCGTGTACAAAATTAGAAGTACCTCTTTTTAATGGAGTTATCTGCAACTTATACTGGAAATCCATTTTTTAAAAAAGATAATAGCTGATTTGGCTGAGACATAAAGGCTGAAATAAACACACAGGCTCAATTACCTTTTCACCTGAATGAATCTAGTTAACCCAAGAACATTAATTGGAACGTGTGTGTCTTTATATACCATTTTTGGCAGATCCTTCACCCTCTGGGACGTAAATTTCAGTAGCACCAAATTCACCTGGCAGTTTCAATCAATCTGAGTAAAACAGAGGAGTAGAACTTAACAATCAGGGAGGGGAAGAGGCCTTCATGCACAGGATTGTTATGGGACCGCTATCTGAATAGAGAATTGAGGAGCTCCAAATTGATGTTTGCATACTGAGTAAAGGGGCATAAAACGGCCAGTGAGGTTCAACATAAGTGTAAAGTGACACATATTAAGGGGGGTAAAGGTAAAGGTAAAGGGACCCCTGACCATTAGGTCCAGTCGTGACCGACTCTGGGGTTGCGCGCTCATCTCGCATTATCGGCCGAGGGAGCCGGCGTATAGCTTCCAGGTCATGTGGCCAGCATGACAAAGCCGCTTCTGGCAAACCAGAGCAGCACATGGAAACGCCGTTTACCTTCCCACTGTAGCGGTTCCTATTTATCTACTTGCATTTTGACGTGCTTTCGAACTGCTAGGTTGGCAAGAGCTGGGACCAAGCAACGGGAGCTCACCCCATCACAGGGATTCGAACCGCCAACCTTCTGATCAGCAAGCCCTAGGCTCAGTGGTTTAACCCACAGAGCCACCTGGGTCCCATTAAGGGGGGAAAGTATCTTAACTTCACATACAGTATGATCGTGTCTGAACTTGCAGTGGTCTGCCAGGAAAGGGATATGGGAGTTGCAATCAATAATTTATTGAAAATATCAACTCAGGGATCCTCCAGACTTTTATTGTACATTTATGATCATCTGTGATGGTGGTCACACATAATCCCACTTTCAATACTGTTTGTGCCTGCAGATGTTTTGGGATGGTCACGCTTCATCATTTCCAGTCAGGACATACCCTGTAACTTCCTGCTGAAATCACACAACTACTTATACCATAAACGTCCTGGTTTACTTTTGTGCCCCTTTTGCTATAGTCTTTGGTCTAATGCAGATTTTCTCGTGTTATTCTTGTGTCTCTTGAGATACGCATCTGCTAAGGAAGAAACTCTCTTCCTGGAGATCTTACACGGGTCGGTGCATCTGCCGCTCATAGAAGCCTATGAGAACTTGTATAATTGTAAATGAACCCAAATATTACAATGAATACCATAAGCCTCCTTTGACCTCTTCTTCCAAAAGAAATCCAGCCTGGGTAAACAGTGCCCCTGCAACTTCAGAGAAGTGGGAAATGCATAAGAGTATATTACATGTAAAGGGACCCCTGACCATTAGGTCCATTCATGATCGACTCTGGGGTTGCAGCGCTCATCTCGCGTTATTGGCTGAGGGAGCCGGCATACAGATTCCAGGTCATGTGGCCAGCATGACAAAGCCGCTTCTGGCGAACCAGAGCAGCACACGGAAATGCCATTTACCTTCCCACTGTAGCGGTACCTATTTTGAACTGCTAGGTTGCCAGGAGCTGAGACCAAGCAATGGGAGCTCACCCCGTGGCGGGGATTCGAACCGCCGACCTTCTGATTGGCAAGCCCTAGGCTCTGTGGTTTAACCCACAGTGCCACCTGCGTTCCAACAGTATATTAGGCATGCAGATAAAGATGAAACTCCAAAGCTTTTCCAAAGTCAGCAAACAAAGTCTCTCCATCAAGAGCTCTGCAACATAACTTCTAATAGCCACATTGTCATGCAAGTGGTGTTCAGTGAAAATTAATGTAGGCAGAAGAGATATGCAGAGCGAAATCCTTATTACAATTAATTAAGTCTTTTTTGCTGGACATAAGTTTTTGACAGAAATTCATAGTCCATCCAGGTCCGTCACCAAGAAATTAATTTTTTGAAAGTTAATTTTATCCTGGACCTTATTCAAATTTATTGATCAAGCTGAAACTTGGATTAATGCAAGGTTAATTAAAGAAATCACATTTTGTCATAAGCTTTCATTGACATTTGGCTTGGTCCTGCTTTCTTCCAGAAAAAAAAAATCAAGCTGTCAAAAACTGGGGTGCAGAGGATACATGGTAGTAATATTGCACAAATTGCCAGAGATATAACATTAACATTAAAAAAAAATAAGGAAAGCTCTGCTGGATCACACCCAAAACATATAATTCAGCATTCTGCTCCCACAGTGGCCAACCAGATAACTATGAGAAGTCCACAAGCATGAGTTCAAATTTGTATTTTTACGTTGTGAACTGCCCTGTAATCTTTGGGTGAAGGTTGATATACAAATAATAACAAATAATAACAACACTCTCCCACTTGTGAACCTCAGAAACTGGTATGCAGAGGTATACTGCCTCTGATATTGGAGGTAATTTAGCCACCATTACCAGCAATGGCCTCTGCTATCCTTTAACCTGCATGAATTTGCCTAATTCCCTTTTAATGAAATCCAAGTCATTGGTCATGATGGCATTTTGCAGGGAGCAAATTCCGCGATGTAACCATGCATTGTGTGAAGTAGTGCTGTACTTTCTTTTGTCTGTCCTGAATCTTCTAACATTCAGCCTCATTGGATATCCCTAAAATCTGGTATCTTACTCTCATTTCCCCCCTAAAGTCCTAAATGTTGTAGTCCAATAATGTCTGGAGGGCACCATAGCTGCCATCCCCCGGTTTAGATGTTATCTTCACATTCCTAAACTCTCAGAGAAAGATTATTTTAATCCCTTGATGCCGCCTCTCTTTTTAGGAATCTGTAACTCTTAAATTAAGCTCTCCCTACCCATTTATATAGTTGTGTCTTATTAAAATCTCCCAGAAAACACACAATGAATATTAGACACCATGCCATGCATCTTTACAATCCTGTTTGACCCATGAAACATTGCTTAGATGTTTTTTATTTTTAAGTCTTCTCCTCATAAGGGAGTTGCTCCACTTCCTTGATAATTTTGGTTGGCCTTTTAAGCACCTATTCCAGCTCTATAATTTTCTTACTGAGATGTGGTGAGGTGATCAGAACTGTACACAGTATTCAACTTGTGGCTGCGTTATAGATTTGCGTAAAGGAATTACGATATTGATAAATGTGGTAAATTTGATTCCATCCCACCTCAGCTAATCACTACTTTTATTGCTACCTGGAAGGTGATTCTGTAAGTGACAGGTAGACCTCTGAGGAAGAAACAATGCTTGGCGCTTGCATAACATAGCCAGCAACACAACATCTCTCCTTCCCTTTGGCTTTCAAGTTTGACTCGATTTGAAATAAATATCAACAAGTACACCCATTATACACCTCCGGCGCTGGAGAACATGTCTATGTCTGTGAGGTGTGAATTGTTGTGGAGGTCTGGCTTGTCAGCTGTGACAAGAAGGAGGCCCCATAGTAAGCAAAATGACATTCATATAGCAAGGAAGGGATGTGTGAGAGGAGGAGGAGGAACATGGTCATCTTCCCACAGTAAAAGGGTCTCCTGCGTAGCAAAGCTATTCTCCCCCACATAGCCTCACTATAATGTGTGGGCTGAATATCACATTATGGAAGGCTTGCAAAAGGATCTGCACTAATGGTAAAATGCGGGTGGGGCACACATTGATGGATCATCTGGGTAATCCCTTATTAACAGAGGACTCGGCTGGGGGTGCTGTAGAACAGCAGCACCTCTGAACCTTGGGGCACTCAGCCAAGGATAATTAACAGCACTGCCGAAATATAGTGCACTGTGTAACAATTTACTTCACCTAAGCCAAGGAAATGGAGGTCAGCCCTACCCCATGTTGTTTTCCCTCAACATGCTATTAAATCTCTGCATCAGTTCCTGGGGATAATTAAGCAATTGCAGCCTATCCAGAAATGATCCTCTCAAAGATTCCATTAGCTTGCCGACGTAGCATGTGCCCCTTGCAATAAATCAATGCAAACTGTATTAGGCTATAATATTGCAGTAACTGTGCATAGAGAGCGTGGGTGAAATGGCTCGGTGTGGTTGAAAACTTTAATTTTCTATAAACATCCTCGCTTTTTTTTTCATATTGCGTTTTGTCGACCTTGCTTTCCTTCACTTAGGAAGGTGAATACTGCAAGGAGATTATGGCCCCATCAGTTTGATAGCCGGCAGCATGAGCATCTCCTAGGGGGTGTTTTCTTGTTGAATGAAGGCTAGAGAACATAGGTTAGCACAGGGGTGGGGGATCTCAGGCCTTTTGTTAAATGCACCCCTCTCACCAGGCCACACCTCCTTAAGTATTTTTTCCCTGGCTGGGATGTGTCTTTGGACTCTGACAATGTCGTTTGCTCAGATGGAAGATAGAGAAGGCTGTGTGAGTGTGCAGAAATTAGTCTGTTGTACAAAGGAAACAATCACATTTATCGCTTGCCGACTTTTCCCTCTGGACCCATCTGCCAATTTTAGCGGGGGGCGGGGTGGGGGGCACACACAACCACCA
The DNA here is from genome assembly GCF_965207765.1 of Zootoca vivipara. NCBI lineage: Eukaryota > Metazoa > Chordata > Lepidosauria > Squamata > Lacertidae > Zootoca > Zootoca vivipara. Next base: position 51,885,508 of record NC_142588.1, on the reverse strand, counting down.
ACTAATTGTAACCAGTTTTGTGGAAGGCAGTGGCTAACTTTATTATTTCAAGGTTGCATGCAAGGTTGCATGCATAGGCACCAACTCCTAGTGGCTGTGGTCCCTTTGGGCAGGCCCCCAATAAAATATTTGAGGGGGCTGGGGCTCCCAAAGTTAATGGGTGTTGCCGTTCAAATGCTGTGTGTGTGTGTGCCACGTCTTATGATTGATTATGTGGGGCGGGGCTTAGCTAGGCCCCCCCAATATTTTGTTCAAGTTGGCGCCCCTGGCAGAAGGGGGACCATGCAGCTTCAGGATCCAACATCTGCCACAGCATCCCGCTTACCATGCCTTTGTTCTGCTCAGGCCCTGAGGAGCTGCTTGTGGAACTAGACAGAACAGCTGGTGCACCCCCTTCTTTCGGTGAACTAGAGTCTCTTAAAGAGCCAACTGTCCTGATTGAAGACAGTTATTTCACCTGCACTCCAAGACCTTTGAACTGGAACACTTGCTGTGTCATTGAACTAGTGAGGCAGTTTGGGAAACATTCAGTTCCTTGAGCCCATGACTGTCCTGGATCTGCCTGTACAGGCTCTAGTGCTATGGGATCTGATTCAGCAGGCTGTTGTCCTCCAGCTCCAAGTGGTTCCCAGATGACCACCATCAGTGTGAGAGCCAGTGTGGTGTGAGAGCCAGTGTGTTGTAGTGGTTAAGAGCGGTAGACTCGTAATCTAGGGAACCGGGTTCGCGTCTCCGCTCCTCCACATGCAGCTGCTGGTGACCTTGGGCTAGTCACACTTCTCTGAAGTCTCTCAGCCCCACTCATCTCACAGAGTGTTTGTTGTGGGGGGGGGAGGAAGGGAAAGGAGAATGTTAGCTGCTTTGAGACTCCTTAGGGTAGTGATAAAGCAGGATATCAAATCCAAACTCTTCTTCTTCTTCTTCAGAGTCAAGGATTTCATTCAAGTTCTGTGGCACTGTAGCCTTGATGTCCAGATCTCTGCTGGACTCTAGGGTCATGACAACCTTTATTGTGGAGCTTTGCTATGGATGGAAGACCCAATCTATATGGAGAAAGGACCAAGGGGATGATTGGAACATGCAGGGAGGCTCCTATGAAAGATAGAGGTCTGCGAGGTAAAAAAAAAATCATCCTGTTTCTCATTAAATATGTTCTTCTTTACCTGAGAGGGGTTTTTAAAATTATTATTTCAATTTTTTCCTGAGCACCTGCTGAGCACCTCATTTCTGGTGGGGCGGGGGGCTTCTGAACAGTGAGAAAAAGAATAGCCTGAGGTAGAAATCTATAAAAGGCTGTGTTTATCATATGAGACAAAACAACACACAGTGGTGGGAGGTTGAAATGTCTCCTGGCACTCTTCACCATCAAAGCCCGGGAAGCTCAGCTTGGACGTAAAACCTCCTAACATGCTAAGAAATTCTGCCTTCACAGAGAAATGTTTCTTTGAATTTATCTTCGCCAGAGAATATGGAACAAGAAAAGTGGCCCCGCTTCCCGTCAAGGTGTGTCTTAGGGGTGGGAAGCACATTTTATTATGGGAAACAATGTGGGATGGAGAACATATAGGATCAATTTTAAAATAGTATTCACCCACCTATGTGGGACCATCTGATACTTCATGCTTCATGACACTTCTACCCACTTGGAACCAGCTGTCTGTTCAGAAAGGAGGTTGCAAAGTAGGTTGTAAAGTGCAAACCTTTCTTTTGCAGAGGGTTGGGGTGAGCCATTTCTTCACCAGCATATTTTCTTCTCTTGTTTTAACACAAGGAATGAGGAGCCCTTGGCCCTCCAGATGTTGCTGGTTAAAAACTCTCATCATCCCTGTCTACTGAGCAACCAGGATAAGGCTGATGGTATCCGTTGCCCATATCCAGGTCCACCGGTCCACCATCCTTCTCCTAAAGACTTTTATATTTACATTGATGCAACCAAGGATATATTGTTCCCCTGGATTTGACATTAAATACAGGTAAGGCTATATTCTGTCTATAACTCAGACATCTGTAATATCTGAAAACCAATGGATTCTGATGAAACAATGGCTATTATTTCTCTCAATAGTAGATTCTGGAGCAGGATATTTTGTGTAAGGAATGTTCTATGCTGGGTCAATCCTCATATAAATTGGCTTTTTATTTCGTAAGATTTATACACCGGTTGATTGTGGAAGAAGAAGAAGCTCAAAGTGGTTCACCAAAAAAACAAAAAACAAAAAAACCACCAAGAAAAGTTTAAAACAGTACTAAAACATACCAAAATAAATCCTAAAACAGATTAATATTCACCTCAGCCTTGAAAAATTATTTGGGTTCATCAGCTCCCACTCCCCTTGATCCTAAAAGCAGGTCAAGGGTGATGTGAGCATCTTACATCCATCGTCCGAAACCATTAAACACCTGGGCAGCTCCCCATGTAAGGATACGACCAGAATAAATGACAGCCAGTTGCCACAAAAAATGGCAAATTCCTAAAGTTCTCCGGAAGACAATTGACAAAGACTAGACTTCAGCAAAGCCAAAGCCAACCTTAGCCTTCTAACATGGAATATCGCAGGCTGGCCAAAAAATTCATCTGATCCATCCTTTGTTAAATCCATCCAAGGTTATGACATCGTATTTTTACAGGAGACATGGTCTAGAAAATTAGTCTCATCCAAGAGTGTCTTCAGTTACCTGCACTGCTTTCTCAATCAGCTTCCTCAAAAAGAGAGTATTAGTAACTGGTTGATAGTTGTGAAGAACCATTTGGTACAGGGCAGTGTTTTTTAAGGCACTGTAATAATGTAAAGACACATGATCAATGCCCTGAACCGCCTTGGCCAATTCCCTATGGCTAACTTTAATCAGCTTTGAAGGACGGGGTTAAGAAGGAAGTTGGCTGGTCTCATTGCTGCAAGCACCTTGTCAGTTCCTTTACTTTCAAGAGAGCTTGGTTGGTAGAGCATGAGATTCTTAATCTCAGGGTTGGGGGTTTGAGTCCCATGCTGGGCAAAATATTGCAGGGAGTTGGACTAGATGATCCTCATGGTCCCTTCCTACTGTACAATTATACAATATTATGAAGTTATGTGGCACTATAAATCCATACACTCTTTCAGGCTATATAAAATAGATGAAAAATTTGTTGCTGGTCTACAACTCTCATCATCCCTGACCATTGGCTATGCTGGGTGAGGCTGATTGGAGCTGGAGTCCAAGAGCATCTGGAGGAACACAGGTTCCATTCCTCTTCTGTATGGCTCAAATTCTACAATGCATCAACACTCCCAACTCACCATTAAGTCACCTAACAGGTTCATGGTGTACCCATTAGGATGTATGCAAAGGGAAAACATAAAGTCTTCAGATTAAGACTTTCCTGTAGCATATATGTTAAAATCTGACCCTCAAAAATGGGAAAACATATTATTGAGTAATAAGGAGCAGAACTTGTTTGCCTAAACGGTTCTTGCTAAACCCACAAGTGGCTTTTGCTAATCAGGCGCAGATCCCATCTGTTTTCTGCTCCTTCTCGCATTAAATTATCCATAAAATGATACACGCAGCATAAACACTACAGGAAGCACTGAACTTCCAGCTCTAAATGAAAATCCATATTAAATCCCTACTGCTCCTGTGTGCTTTTCTGACCTGCAATGAGAGTAACATTCTCTCTCTCTTTCCTGGAAAAATGCATATGTCTGGCATGGTGTGTGTGTGTGTGTGTGTGTGTGTGTGTGTGTGTGTGTGTTTCTGAATCTGTTGCTTCTATGAACGTTTGACCCATTTGATTTGAACAGGCTTTTCCCTTGATGTAATCAAGGGTCCCACCACCACCCCCTCCTCTGAGAAATTCATTTTTCATTCTGTGTTCCTGGATGTTATGCATTTTAAGCCATGCTTATACCTCTCTTCATTATTATACCTGACACATTGGCTGACCTCCCACTCTGGAGGACTTACACAGCTGGGGCAGAGAAGGAAAGGAAGGTCTGGGTGGATCAAGACCGAGTTTTGTCACACTTTATTGGACAAGGGAACAGGGTCGGGTCGGGAGCTCTAGGACAAGAGGGGAGAAGTGCTTAAATGTCTCCATGGGCGTTACTGAACAACAAAGTGCAGGTTGAGTTTCCTTTGCAGAATCTGAAGGCCGTTGAGCAGAACTACCGGTAGCTGTTTTGAGAGGAGGCCCCTCTTTTCTTTGTAATGTGGAGACTGGAAGGCCAATTAAAGGAGAAAATCAGCAAGTGACAAGGGTGTACGTAACACTTCCCTCCCCATCATTTCCTCCTCTATCAAGTTTTCTTTGCTCCCTGCTCCCCAAAGATGCTGGGCTCTGAAGCCAAAAGTGAACATGGCCTAATAAAGAAGAATGGCCTTTGGAGTGGCATTGTAAAAGAAAATTGCTGGACATGGTGCAGTGGGGGGTTAAATGCATTCCTGTTATCTCAGCAAAGGCAATGTTTGAAACAGGGCATTTGCAGGAATAATGTCTAGTTTGATTTTCAGAATTATATGAACTGGGCTGCTTCCCTTCCCCCTCCTGTCCCCCAAAGGGGGGACGTTTTTGCCTTTCATGATCTTTCACTGTGGCAGGCCATCCTGATTTAGGCTTTTGCAACAGAAGAACACAGGATTCCTACAATAGTCTCCCACCCAAGCATCAGTCAGACTCATTTCCTACTTCACCTCAGTAAGATTCCTGCAGCAGGAGAAAATCTCCTAAAATTAGAAGAAGATGGTAGTGGGTTATGGTGGTGGGGAGTGCACGACTTAGGCAACTATTTGATTTTTCAGGACCAAAGGTGAGCAGGATTTCCTAGTATGAGATCTATAAGGGATTGTTTTCTGTTTTAAAGTGGGGTTTATGGACTCAGGGCCACATTTGAACACGCCACAGTTTAGGGTGTGGGATTATAGATTAAATCCTAAACCTAATGCTATGAGCACATCATACATTTAAAGGACATTTTCCCCGCCTCCCAAAGTATCCTAGGAATTGTTGTTTACACCCTCACATCACCTTTAGAAAACCACATTTCCCAGGATTCTTTGGGTGTGTTCTTTAACCAAACAGCCAAACAACAGCTTCATCTGTTCTGCTGTGTACATTACTGTTTACTCTGATTGCCGTGTGTTCCCACTGCTGGTTTTTGAATCCATGTGTACACACATCACCGATGATGCAAAACTACCCTGTAGTGTCCTGAGAAATGCTGCTGTTTGATGAGTTTCCCCTCAAGCCAGCTTCAACCTGAAAGGAAAACGTAAGCCATTTTGCAGTGAAGCTGAGGCATGTTCATTTGAGGCAGCCATTGTATGTGTGCAGATGACAGTTTCCCAAATAGGAGTTTGGTGAGGGTTGCAGGGGCAGGGAAACCAAACAGGTAATGCACATTGGGTGAAGGCTCAGCAGGGGTGGGGGATAACCTTGCTGTGTTTTAAACCACGAATGCCCACACGGTCTTTGGTTATATAGCTCCCATCTCTGGCTGGCTGTCTGCCACCACTGGGAACACTTGCCTTCTAGGAAAACTGTGTAGTCAGAGTCAGGTGGCTTGCCTCAGAAATCTCCTTTCATTGGTTTATGGAACTTTGCTTCCAGCTACCCTCAGTATAAACTGACCTTCGCCAACCTGGTGCTCTCTGGATGTTAGGACCACAGCTACTGGTCATGGTGTAAATGATTTACTTCCCCTATGTGAAGCTTCTGAGGCCAATCACTGGTTAAACTTGAACATATTAACCCCTGTTTTAAAGAAACAAGAAGGTGAAATGGAGAGAAAACGTGGACAGCAGACATAATTTTCCTCCTCAGGACTCAAAATCTATCTCAAGGTACCCTGTTTGAGATTGTGTTTCCCTCTTGAACACAGGATAAAAAGGGTAAAGGGACCCATGACCATTAAGTCCAGTCGTGGATGACTCTAGGGTTGTAGTGCTCATCTCGTTTTACTGGCCGAGGGAGCCGACGTTTGTCTGCCGGCAGTTTTTCCGGGTCATGTGGCCAGCATGACTAAGCTGCTTCTGGAGAACCAGAGCAGTGCACGGAAACACGGTTTACCTTGCCGCCGGAGCGGTACCTATTTATCTACTTGCACTTTTGGTATGCTTTCTAACTGCTAGGTTGGCAGGAGCAGGGACCGAGCAACGGGAGCTCACCCCGTCACGGGGATTCGAACTGCCAACCTTTTGATCGGGAAGCCCTAGGCTCTGTGGTTTAGCCCACAGCAGCAACAAGAGTATTTAAAAATGTGCTATGTGTTGAAAACCTATTGCTAATCACACTTTTTTGGGGGCATTCTTTTCTATCCTGTAATGCTGTATTGTTTTAATATTCAATTGGGAGCCTCCCAGAGTGGCTGGGGAGACTCAGCCAGATGGGCGGGGTATAAATAATATATTATTATTATTATTATTATTATTATTATTATTATTATTATTATTACTACTATTATTATTATTATGACCATCCACCTTCCTTTGTCGATTTATGTCATGCTGCCTGTTTTCCTCACTAACTTGAATTCCTGGTTCTGATTTACCTTCTGGCTTCTTTTGATCCTTATACCCATGTGCTCTTAGATGCTGTAAAGATCTATATGGTCACCTGGTGCTTCTACACTTGTATAGCTTACCTTGATAGAAAGATCAATTAAAAAAATCAACATGATCCAATGAGATGTAGCGCCAGTAGTGGATATTTGCAGCCCATAAGGGATTAAACTAGATTATTCCAAGGATCATAGGAAGGATTAGGGTTGACTGCAATGGATATTGTATAGAATTAATCAATTTCTATTCTGGGAAATACATTGTAACAAATCCATGACCATCTAAGCATTTCACGGTTGTCACTCTTGTGCACACGGCATCTGTTCAGACAAACCACATTAGAGACAAGGTGAGAAGCCGGCATTTCCTTTTTCCTTTAAGCTTTTAGAAAGACTGCTACAGTCGTACCTCGGTTTACAAACACAATTGGTTCCGGAAGTCTGTACTTAACCTGAAGCGTACTTAACCTGAAGTGAGCTTTCCCATTGAAAGCAATGGAAAGGGGATTGATCTGTTCCAGACGGGCCCACGGAGTACTCAACCTGAAGCGTACTTAAGCCGAGGTATGAGTGTAATTGGTTCCGGAAGTCTGTACTTAACCTGAAGCGTACTTAACCTGAAGCGAACTTTCCCATTGAAAGTAATGGAAAGTGGATTAATCCGTTCCAGACAGGTCCGCGGAGTACTTAAATTGAATATACTCAAACTGAGGCGTACTTAAACCGAGGTATGACTGTATTAGGGAAAAATGAACCCTATGATTATCATCTGTTCTTAGTCAATATATGCATGACATATGTCACATATACATATATACAAACACTATATATTTGATACTATAGGGGTAGCCAACTTGGTGCCTTTCAGATATTATTAGGCAATGGTCACATTCTCCCTCTACATTTAAAGTGCTATGATGGCACTTTAAACAGTTGAGGCCTTTTCCAAAGAATTCTGGGAGCTCTTAGTTTCTTAAAGGTGCTGAGAGGAGTTAGGAAACCTCTATTTGCCTCCTAGAGCTACAATTCCCAAAGTCATTTAACTATCATTCCCTCTACACAGAAAGCTCTGAGAATTGAAGTTTTGTCAAAATACCTCCAGACCAAATTCCAGCGAAGTCACTTGAGGAAAACTGAGCTATGGAATTCCTTGGCACAAGAACAATGTTGTGGCAAATAAGTTAGAATTTCCAAATACGTATTAGATATCAGCAGAAAATGATATCAGTAAAAACCAGCTGATTATGCAAAGCTCTGCCACCATTTTGTGACAGGCTCTGTTTGGTTGAGTGGTGGGCTTCAGCTATTTTTGGTCACCTGAAGTGGGCCTTTCAGGTATACAATTTTAGAACTCCTGCATGACACCATAATGGTTCATTTTGGTTGCTCTCTTTGGCTGTTCTCACAACATTCCTGCTAATATACGCAATAGTATCACAACAAAAGATGTGGTTATGTAGTGCCCTCTAGACCAGGCACCCCTAAACTGTGGCCCTCCAGATGTTTTGGCCTACAACTCCCATGATCCCTAGCTAACAGGACCAGTGGTTGGGGAAGATGGGAATTGTAGTCCAAAACATCTGGAGGGTCGAGGTTGGGGGATGCTTGCTGTAGACAGTTTCTTAATAGGACAGACATTATAATTGTGATATATGGACCCACATGGTCCACCTTAATCATGTGGGAAGAAGTTGCATATGTTGTTGTGCGTTGTGTAGCCACAACCATGGGAGAGAGCTGCAACCATTCTACTGCAGGTAGAATGGGATTCTGTGGCCACTAGCCATGATGGGTATGTTCTACCTTCCTGACTCTGAATGCCTGTTGCTTGGAATCACAACTGGGGAGATAACTATTGCACTCAGGTCCTTCATTGGGCTTCCTATGGGCATCTGGTTGGGCATCAGTGAGAACGGGATGCTGGACTAGTTGGGCCATTGGCTGGATCCAGCAGGGCCCTTCTTTTGTTCTTATGTTCTTAAGCCGAATGTATAGCTTGCTTCTTCTGAAAACGGCTACAGTCTCAGGCAGGTTACATGAATGTTCTGTTCATGATGTTTGATATATACATATATGGTACACAAACTCGGCCCTCCTGATGTTTTGGGACTACAATTTCCATGATCCCTGACCACTGGTCCTGTTAGCTAGGGATGATGGGAGTTGTAGTCCTAAAACATCTGGAGGGCCGAGTTTGGGGATGCCTGGTACACATGTTGCAACCACTGAATGATGAATGCATTCATTTTCAGGTGCCTCTAATTTGTGGAGATGTAGTATTGGTGAAATCTCTAGCCTTCCTCTTCCACCACAGTCATGGCTGAAATGTACCAGGTTAGGACCAGGGCATATTGTACAGTGTAGTGTGTCCTGCAGTGGATGTGAGAGTGTCACATACACGTAAAAAGCACTAACTTGTTTCAGGGAGGCTTGTTGAGCTTCACTTAGTCTGCTATAGTGTGCAATAGAGTGTGTTGTGGAAACTGAGTATGTGCTAATCACCATAATCATAACATATCTTTCATGGTAAAAGAATAATTTCCTGATGGAAATGAATATTTACACAACTATTTCCACAAATTAGGTTTTTCTGCTTGGGAATTTACCTGTTTTTTTGTTTTTTTTGTTTTTACAATCTTGCTTATGCAAATACCAAAAAGGCCAACCAACACATTTGGATAATTGGGCTTTCAGATAAACAAAACTACTATTTTGCATAAGGGCTTCATTTGCATGCAGCTAATAGGACCCTTTCTTTTGGACGTGAACAAATACATTTCTGGATAACCTGAGATCAGTGGGTGGGGAGGTTTTTTTTTTTTATTGCAATGTACAATACTGCAAGGACTGCAAAGAAACTGCAATAATATAACCATGAATAAATATGGTCCTATTGAAAAACAATCCTATTATTCCCGTGCAAAGTCTCATCACCAAATAATACATATTTCAATCAGAGCAGAGTATGTTCTCCTATGTAACCTAACTGCTTGCTCTGCAGCCAGCATTATCTGCTAATGGCACATCTTAACTGGAGTGATTTTGCTGAAACAATAGGCAACATAGCAACCATGATGGGCACCCCAACAGCATCCCTAGCAGCTCTGACTATAAGTCTCAATGTTGAACATGAACGGCACTCTTCTCCATTAGGAAGGCACTGAAAGCACCAACCAATATGTGGCAATGTCACAATGATGTCACACTACCTGGACCACACCCATGCTCAAGCACACTTCCAGGAAATTTTCATACCCATTTCCCCCTATAAAAGCATCCCCTAGTGTGCTTGAAAAGAAATGTTCGTGTGTGTGTGTGTGCGCCCATGTGTGCTTTTATTAGTTTAACCAACCCTGAGTTAGACACAGACAGCAGATTGGTTTCAATTTTTAATTAAAAAAAATTATTCCACAGCTGTATCATAGACTGAGTCAGAAAGGCATGCTAGGCTGCCTTTGGTTTTTTCAGAAGTCTTTGGCAGGGTTGCCACCACAAGAGACCAATCATTTGGTTCAGCTGCGACCCTCTTCAACACCTCAGCCATTAAGGCTGCACCTGGTAGGCAGAAGAATGTGACTTTGAAGGAACCCCTTTTACCATGCCCAGCATGCTGGAGCTGTCAACAGTTTCCCTCTGTACAGCATCCCCCTCACTTGTCACCTCACTAAGCGACACCTTTGTTCTGTTCCATTGTGTTTCTCAGCAGCCTTGCATTGGCTCTCAGATCTAGCAGACGGGCTGTCCATCACCCCTTGGAAGACCACATCAGAATTCTGCAACAGTTCTTCTACAGAGAGAGGTCAGCCCTGGCTGAGGTAGGAGCAATGTGAGTTTTCCTTTCCCAACCACCACTTGCTTTACATTAACCCAAAACATCATTGCAGTGTGCTGTCTGCAATGTTTTTGGGTTAAGTCTGCCTATGATGAACTACTTTCATTTTAGTACCTAGGGGATAGATTGTGGCAGTTCTGAGGATTTCCTCCTCGGGAAGGAGGCTCCTTTTAATTGATCTAGTTGATGCCTTAGGAGGAGCCAATGCATCTTTCCAGTTATCAGTGGGAGAGTGCAGCTGAATAAAGGTGTGATAAATTCACCAAGACTGCTTCACCAAATATCCATTGCTTCTTAGAGAGATTCTTGCTTCCCAGGTGCTTAAAAATGAAACTGCATCATTTTTCTTAATAAACACACACACACACACACACACCTGTTGAGGGGAAGGACAGAGGAATGTTGCCTTTTGAACACAGTTTCTGGGATGGCTGCTATCACATAATACTCTCCCATCCGGTGCAGCAGAACCTTAACAAGAAGTTTTAAAAGGGTTATATTTCTATGTGTGGTTGGACATGTTGCCCTAGAGAGAACAAGAGGTGGCAAGTGTTTTAAGACCCTCCCTTTTCAAGGGTCAAGGCCTTTTTCATAGTACTGACTTCTTGGGGCGGCAGTGGCAAATCTCTTGTTCTTGCCCTGTAAAGTTCTGGTGTGGAGAGATTAACCGTAATGTTTGTGTGTAGAATCTACAAAACCTCCATGTGGAGATGGACCTTTGATGAACTACTGTTGCAGTCTATAATTCCCCCCCAAGACTTTGGATCTTCACTATATGTTTGGCATTTAGGTGAGGTTAATTTTCTCCCCTACAGAAAATATTTTGCATAATAATTACAAGATTCCTGTTTGGTCAAGGTCCCCATGAACACCACCATGAGAGTTTACCAGTGAGAGACAGCCAATCAAACCAGCCCTCTGCAAGCTTATTAAACTCTAGCCCCTTACAGTATGTTCAGGCATAACTGAGAGTGCGCTATGTGAATTGTCCAGCAGGACTTAAGTAATCATAACCACGAACATTTTACCCACAGTTGTAAAAACATGCCAGAGGTAGCTGAATTTCCAGCTCTGGAAAGTGGTACTTTCTGTGACACAGAGGTTTAAGTCATCCATCAACACGGGGCTTCCAGCAATCTGACATAAGGCAGGGATGGCAAACATTTGGTCCTCCTGATTGTTTGGACTGCAGTTCCCATCAGTTCAAGCCAGCATTGCCAAAAGTCAGGGATGATGTGCGCTGTAGTCCAACGACATCTAGGGTAGCCACATCTTTTCAAGTGCTGACATAAGGTATCCCCACATTGCTACTGATGTCCTGTTATGAAGAGAGCTGTGACTGACAGCTGGGTATGGTTGGGTGGGTAAGGATAGCTAAGCACTGAGGTACAGCAGTAAGCAATTCAGAGGCTGACATATCAATGGCATGTCAGCAAATGATGGGACAAAGCACTGGCCATGAAAATTTTGAGGTTGAGGAGTGTTGGGGATTAGCACTTTAAATGTCTTTAATTCAGTTTGCTGCCTTGAGTAAGCCGCTTGCTTATATCTAGTCTCCACCACTTTGTTTTCTCCTCTGACAAGGGTCAAGTAAATGCCTCTGGGAAGCTTAGAAGCAGAAGGACATGAAGTCAACTGGGCTCCCTTGCTGTTTGCACTCAGCATCTGGTATTAAAAGACACCTTGCTGCCTCTGAATAGGAAGGCTCCATATTACAGATACTGGCTGTTAGGAGGAGCTCCTGTGATTGGAGCAGGGAGAAGCTTTGAGTGGAAAGCAGAGGTGTGGGGTGGAATTGACTGTCAATATCCTCCCCTGCAGGTGGCAAGCCTCACTGCATTCTGTAAAACAATTTCTACTAGGCAGTAGAGCACATGCACTGCACGAAAAAGGTCCCAGGTTTATTCCCTAGCAGTTGCAGGTACAGCTGGGAAAGACTGTTATCCGATACGTCAGCTGTTACTATAGACCAGGACAGCCAGCCTGACTCCATCCAGATGTTGCAGGACAACAACTCCTACCATCATTGGCCATGGTGGCAGGGGCTGATGTGAGGTGTAGTCCAGTAGCATCTGAAGAACTACCAGGTTGGTTGCTCCTGGTTGATACTGAGCTGCATGAACCGACGATCAAGGCAGTTCCCCACGTTCCTACTACAGTATATAGAACCAAGTTTCATCTGCTTCTCTTTGCAAACATCTGCATTGTGTTTAAGGACGTCTCCTAGGCAAAGTCCCTGGGATGGAGCATGTTAAAAATATAGATAGATCAGTCAATAAAGGCAGCTGAAGGAGACTGGACGACTGCGCCTGGGAGTGGCGAATCCCAGAATCCCAGAATTACCCGCGGGGGAAAGGGTCACTAATAAGCCTGTTTGCAGCGCCTGAATGGGCTATGGCTTCCCAGAGACTGAACGTGACGGTTTCGAGACGAAACCCAAGGAAAGAGGAGAATATTTGAGGTGTCTCTCCTCCCCCCCCCGTTTTTTTCTAACCGCCTTTGCAGGCTCACGCCTTAACTCTTTAAATGCACTAACTGGACTCTGAGGAGAGGGAGGGAGATCGGAGGAGCTGTCCTCTCGTCTGAATAAACTGCAAAAAGTATGGACTCTGTTCTGAAACCATATGCTATCAGTGCTCCCAGCTACGTACGTGACACCACAGATTTTCTGAGGAAAATACAATATTTGAACAATCTTCCTAACAATACTATACTAGCCACTATGGATGTGGAATCTCTATATACCAACATCCCACACAATGATGGTTTACAAGCCATAAGGAACACCATTTCAGATAAAACCACAGCGGACTTTGCTACCAAACTCTGCCACTTTGTCCTTACCCACAACCACTTCAAATTTGGTGATGACCTGTTCCTCCAGATCAGCGGCACAGCCATGGGCACCCGCATGGCCCCACAGTATGCCAACATCTTCATGGCAGATTTAGAACAACGTTTCCTTAACTCCTACCCACTCAAACCTCTCCTGTACCTGCGATACATTGACGATATTTTTATTATCTGGACACATGGACAACAGACCCTGGAAACCTTCCACCAGACATTTAATGACTTTCACCCCACCATCAACCTAACAATGAACCAATCTATGCAAGAAATACATTTTTTGGACACTACTATAAAAATACAGGATGGACGTATAGACACCACCTTATACAGAAAACCAACTGACCGGCAAACATATCTACATGCTTCTAGCTACCATCCCAAACATACCAAACAATCCATCGTATACAGCCAGGCCTTACGTTACAACCGCATCTGTTCCAACTCTACAGACAGAGAATCTCACCTAAGAGATCTACAGCAAACCTTTTTAGAACTAAAATATCCACCTGATGAAGTTAAACAACAGATCAACAGAGCCAGACAGATACCTAGAGAGAACCTGCTGCAAGACAGACCCAAAAAAGAAAATAACAGAACACCACTAGTCATCACATACAGCTCCCAAGCTAAAACAGTACAACGCATCATCAGAGATCTACAGCCTCTCCTGGACAATGACCGCTCCCTTTCTCAAGCTCTGGGAGGAAGACCTTTCATTGCCTACAGACAGCCACCCAATCTTAAACAACTCCTCACCCACAATAATACAACCACCAGACTTAACATGGACACTGGTACCAGAGCCTGCAATAAACCCAGATGCCAACTTTGCTGCCACATACACCCAGACAACACCATTACTGGCCCCAACAACATCCAACATACCATCTCAGGACTATTTAATTGCTCATCCTCTAACATTGTGTATGCCATCAAATGCCAACAGTGCCCTTCAGCTCTCTATATTGGACAAACAGGCCAAACCCTACGCCAAAGGATAAATGGACATAAATCTGACATCAGGAACCAGAAGACAGAAAAACCAGTAGGAGAACACTTCAATCTCCCAGGACATTCTATACAAGATCTCAAAGTAGCTGTCTTACTACAAAAGAATTTCAGAAATAGACTGGAAAGAGAAGTTGCTGAATTGCAACTTATCACCAAGCTCAAAACCATGGAGGGACCTGGTTTGAACAGAGATATCGGGTTCTTATCTCATTATACATGATAAGCGATCTTTAGCCATCTCAACCCTTGCTTTTTCATGCAAAACCATTTGCAGTCGTTTGCGGTCATCAACAGCTATCAGTCAGTCAATCACCCATTTCCACCACCCTTCTGAGTGATCCCCCCTCCCCATCCCCACCCCTCCCCACCCCTTCTCTACATAAGTGCCTGGAAACTTCCATTTCACTGTATCTGAAGAAGTGTGCATGCACACGAAAGCTCATACCAAAATAAAAACTTAGTTGGTCTTTAAGGTGCTACTGAAGGAATTTTTTTATTTTGCAAAAAGTATTGTTCAAAAAACAACCCCAATTTGGGGGAGTGGGGATCATTCTTCTGTAGTGTCACAGAATGCCTACAGTAGTGAGGCATTCGTAGGACCGGGGACAGGGAATATGTGTTTTATTTTGAAACACACACCTTCCTGCAGCCACCATTTATACTGTCTCGGTTTAGGGAAGTCTCTTGGGGAAATCCACCTGTAATGAGCTCTGTTCTCGACATGGATATTTTGCGGGGTGTGTGTGTGTGTCATTTCTGCTGTTGTGTATTATTGTATTCACGACCACAGTTTATCCTTTCTATTAGCATTTCTTCGCTTACAAAAAGAACGTTAGGGACCACCCCCCCTTCTCATTTGTAACTTGCAGTTCCACAGCGAAGACATGTGAATGAATCATCCTAGAGACGGAAATTTGTTGCGCTTGACAGCTGGGTTCTTGACCACTTTTACACGGAATGAAGTCCCGTTGGTTTTATTTCAAGTTGGATTTACACCCAAGTAAGTCTGTACAGAACCGCGGACCTGGATTTCTAGCCGTTTGAGTGTGGAAATAGTAATATAAATGTATTTTTGTGTTTGTGTGCTGCGCTTCAGAGACTCATAGAGTCGACAGCATCAGTACATGCACGGGGTCTTCCCTGGAAGTTCCAAAGGCGTGAAATTTTCAGCCCTATGCACTTACTTGGCTTGGGAGTAAAGCCTCGGCGCGGTTTGCTTCCGAGTAAGCGCGCAAAGGGTTGGGCTGCCAATCAGCCACGGATCGCTGTGGGTGCTCAGTAAGCAATACTCAGGATCCTTTCCTCGCTCAAACTACAAGAAATCCAGAACCGCGATCCTATGCATACTGCTGGGTAGATATACTATTGGAAGCAGTGGAACTTCCTTACGAACCAACAGGAACAGATCAGGTTTAAACTCTCTCTCTCTCTCTCTCTCTCTCTCTCTCTCTCTCTCTCTCTCTCTCTCTCTCTCTCTCTCTCTCACACACACACACACACACACACACACAGCCTAGACTGTTACTTCACCGGCCTCCGTTACGGGACTATCAAAGCAGGAGAAATAAAAGCTGTCCGTTTCTGGGTGTTGGGGAAACCCGGGAGATCTTTGGCTCTTACTGCATCGCCCCCGCCCTCCCCATCCGCCCCCGCCACTCGCCTCCCCAGGGCCAAAGCGGCGGTGCTTCCCATTCCGCGGCGGCACGCGAGGAGAAAACCCCCCGGCGGTGGTCCTATCGGCTTTCCTCCTTGGCTGTTGTTGTTTTCCTTGCCCACGCACGCCCGTGTGAGTTTCTCGCACTCGCTCTTTCTGCTAACACAGAGGCACCGACGCGCGGGCGCGCACACACACACCGCCGGATTCCGCTGGAAGTGCAGCGTGGTTGGTGAACGGCTCGGTCTAGTTCAGCCGCTGCGTTTCGCTGGGGCGCAGCAGCTCCTCCCCTTGGTGGTGCTATCCTCTTACTTGATCAAATCCTCGAACGTGAACAGTTTCACTGAAAAGCACTTTTTTGGGGAGGAAGGGGGGGAGAAAGAAAGAAAGAAAGAAAGAAGAAGAAAAGAGAAAGAAAATCTACCAAGTGAAAGAACAAGAGTTTCAACTATACAGGAGTGTGTCTGTGGTTTTGTTTCGGTGGGGATTTGTTTTTAAAAGGAAACAACTGCTTGTCATCACAGAGGAAAAGGTGGAAGAAGAGACCTCTGGCTGCCAAGGAATCCTCCGAATCAACCAGCTTCTCCCCTCCCTCCTTTTCTAAAGGATCTGCCTCCCCCACCCCCCACCCCAAACAAGCAACTCTCTCTGCGAGGCATGGAGAGAGGCTCTGGCTGGTCCTCGGGCTGCTGCTCCATCGCTTGGATCGCCTCGACATGGCTTTGGCTGGGCACTTGGCGTTTCACCGCCGCTGAGATAACTTGCCGCTCTTGCTTTGCTGCCGCCGCTTCGTTCTCCACATCTCCGGCATCTTTCCGGGTCCAGCTTCTGCAGCAGCAGCAGCCGCCGCCGCCTCTGGAGGTTCCTCGGGGAGTGCCGCTTGGGCCAAGCGGCGGCGGCGGGGACGGCGGCGAAGGGGAAGCCCTGCCGGGGAAACCCGGCGGAGGATGGGGTGCTGGGGGCGAGGGAGAAGAAAGAGAAGGAGGAGGAGGAAGGGAAGAAGCGCTCCGAAAGGATCGGGGTCCGGGAAGGGGTCAGCCGGCGGCTCGGGGGTTGGGTGGGCTGAGCGCCGCCGGGGCGCGCCGGGGAGCAGCCGCTGGCGCCCTGAAGGGAACCGGGAGGGCGCGCCGGAGCCCCACGCCCCGCCGACCCGGCCAACTCTTCTCGGCCAGGGCGAGGGGCAGCGGAGACTCGCCGGCGCTTGGCCGGGAGGAGACGGAGCGGGTGCCCGGAGACGCCAGGGAGGAGGAGGCGGAGGAGGCAGGAGTCTCTCTTGGCAAAATGCCGGGCGGCAACCCTCGTGAGCGCAGGGCCAGGAGAAGCGCCGAGGAGCGGCAGCCTTTGGCCCCGGACAGCCTCGGGGCAGACGCGGGCGCCTGGGGCGTCTCCTTGACCGACGGCCAGAAAGCGCCGCGAGCGCCAGGCAAAGGTTCCCGGGAGGAAGGGCGCACCGGCAAGCCGAGGGGAGCGGGAGGCGCCGGAGAAGAGTGGAGGTTGAGCAGCACGACCTTTGCCCTCGCCGGAGACTCGGCCCACAACCAAGCCATGGTCCACTGGTCCGGCTACAACAGCAGCGTGAGTCAAATGGCCCCTCGGGGGCTGGGGGCAGGAGGGCTGGGTTGTGGGCTCGCTCGTAGTAGTACCATGGTTGGCACAAGTCCACTCCCTTTGTTTTCTTGCTTTGCCGAAAAGAAGAAGAAAAGTTTTCCCATCCCCATTGGTTGGGGTGAAATAAACACGGTCTGGGGAAACACGCGACAAATCCCAAAGCCTCTCTGGGTGGTTGGTCTCTGGGTGGCTGGTGGGTGCCAGGGAAGGAGGGAGAGTCCTACTGTCCCCACTTTTTATTAGGTGGTGGGAAACGCGCAATAAGAGCACCTGGAGGAAATTTCGGTCACACGGCTTGTTTCAGAGAGAAGCTCTTTCTTTCTATATATAAAAAAACCACAACCTTCCTTCTCCCTCTAGAGAGAGAGAGTTATGCTCTGGACATGGCTTGTAATGCAGTTGCTTTCTCTCTTCCGCCCCATCCATCCCTGGAAACCCTTCAGTGGGTCCGTGTGGGCTCGGTTGGTGGGGGGACGCGCAGGCTGAGAGGGAGGGAGGGAGGGGCGTGAGCCTTTTCCGTAGTTTAGAGCCTGGCGTTTCATTTATTAAGGGAAACGCACGTACCCCTCCCTCCTCGCCTCTCTGCTGACATGCAATGAAAGAAGAGGATACAATTTCAAACAAATCAAAGGCAACTCCGAGCCTTTTCTTTCCAGTCAATAAAAGGGTCTAATAATAACAGCAACAACGATAATAATAATAATAATGATAATTGGAAGGATTCCTTAAAGTTTGCCTGACGGATTCCATTTGTGTATGTATGCATATATATTTTCTGGACCCAGTCTTATCAAAAGGTGGCGCCCTTGAAGTCTTATTCTGAATAGCTGTGCTTTGAGGATGCAGCTACATTATAGGCAATGTGTCTGCTGGAGAGAGCAATGAAAGGGGCATTGTTAGGTTGACTTAGCTAGCTAGCATCTTGCTTCATAATGCTCCTAGGACGGCCATAAGAAGGATTTTCAATTTTATTTTAACCTGATGCCGGGAAGGTTCTAGTCAGTTCTGCCATTAAAGGCTTGGGAAGGAGGCAAAATTGTGCATAGAGTGTTGGGGAAAGCCCACTGGAGGCAATGTTCTGATTATTACCTCCCCCTTTATTGCTTTTTGCATGTACTGTCACCAGGCACAGAACAATTACAAGCACCAAGTGGAACATCCAGATCTGAAAATTCCATATTCTGTCTTTTAATACAGTTTTTACTTCCCAGTCGTTATTGGTCATTTGGGGCCCAAAACCTTTGGTGTCTTGCCTATTCCTCTACATTGTCAGAAAACAACAACAGCCACATAGACGTTTTGATCTGGAAGGCTTACTTTTAGTTTATCACCATTTGCCTAGCAATGGAGACTTGAGTGCAGGCTACTCTTCACCTCATCGTGCTGTGGACAGCGCATTACTAAGAACAGAAGCAATAGTGGGTGTCCTAAAAATGTGCCATGTCTAACAAAGCACTGCGGAGTCCTGATTTTTAACAGCTTTGATCAATGTAATGAAATTAGAAGTTGTTTCTCTGTCTTAAGTGTCCAGCGATTCACCAAAAGAGCTAGTCATTGATATGGGTTTTCAGTACTGTACTTGATTGCCTGCTGCAAGAGTTCAGAATGCTTCTGGCACTTTGGGAAAATAAAGATGTCATTTTTGTCCAAAGGCAAATGTCAGACCTTGATCCTCCTTACTAGGATGGATAAATAATGCTAGATCTCTGCTAATAAAAGTAAGGACTCATTACAGGGTGCCAAATAGCCTAGTACACTGCAGTAGCATTCTTGGTTCCCTCCCTGATATTTTGGGCTGGAAATATTTGGCTGCAAAGATGCTGCGTTTCACTGATGGAATGGCATGGATCACTGTGGCATTTGTGCGAAGGGAAGAACGAGCCAGCTTGTTAATGAACAAGTGATAACCACGATGTCTATAACTAGAGGTCCTGCTTCTCGGTACTTTCCCCTCTTCCTCTCTCATGGGAGAATGCAAACGCTGCAGCTTGTGATTAATTAGCTCTGCTCTTAAAAACCAGGCACTGTTGTGAACCTACAGGGAAAGTCAAATGCTCAACTTGACTCTGAGAAGCACTGCTGCTTTCATGTGTTATCAGGAAACACCCTCCATCTCATGCTAGTAATCAAAAATAGTGGCTGGCTCTTTTATCCTTCCTTCTGCAGCCGTGCTTCTGTCTAGCCAATTTGACAATAGGCTTGATTGTGGCATAAGGAGGTCAAGCAATTGGCCCAAAGGGGCAGGGTGAAATAGCGATTTGGCTCAGAGTAGAGCTCAAAGCCATTATATACCTGACCGCAAGACTTCATCCGTGCCTGGCTGCTGCTGGGGAACATGTTTTCTGAATGCACGGAGGAGATGCAAAGCATCTGAGAGGGGCGCAGGGAATACCGAGGCACGTCCCCTCACTGTGTAGGTTGTGCTATGCTCTCCTGAGCAGCTCGGTGCTTCACTTCTTACTTTGCTCACATGATGAGCACATAGGGGTTGCATCCCTGCTTTCTTTCTCTCTCTTTGTAAAGATTTGACTTGTCAAAGTCTCCTCCTTGCCTTTTGGCAGTCGTCGGGAACTGGCAAAAGTAGTTGTTTGGCACACGGTTAATTTCAGTCTACAGATCTCGCCTGGGGTTTTAAGAACTGGTAGAAAGGGAATAAGAAAAGAGTGGATTTTTATTATTATTAAAATGCTAATGGAGAATAGAAGCTGCATGACACTTAGGAAGAAGTTGGGGGAACATATTCAAATGAAGAATAATGAAAAGCATTTAAAAAATGAAAAGAGAAATTGTATTTTTACTTGCTAAAGAATTTCTTTTTAAGGCAGATCAGGAAACACTCACACTTTCAGCTATAGGCTTAGGGAAGTACGTTTTGGAACATGTGTGCATGCACATGTATATGCATGTGCACATGTAATTATGAGTGTCAATAATATGGACCAAAGTAAATCAATTGACTTCTTCACATTCCACTTCCCTGCATATAGCAGAGAGACACTAGCTTGTGTGCCACAATGGGGGGCTATGGAGCCGAATCCAGTCCTGCTTATATATCTCTAGCATCTCCTCCCTAAGATATTAATGTGGAATAATAATACTAATGCAATCTTTGGGGAATTTCCCATGCTCAGTTTATCACAACTGAATGTGGATTTGTACTGTGCAGACCTTAGAAAGAGGGGAGCTGTGCTAGTCCCTTGGCCAGAGAGTGAGATGTGAGATACACATGTTGTCTGTTATGGAGCCTCTGAATGAGCATTCACTGCTTTTACTACCCACATGGGGAGAAGAGGTTTGCATGGGTTTTCCACCACAAACAAATGAATCATCCACTGTTCTTTTTTCCTGGCTTTTCCCACTAGTATCTTTTGCCTTTCTCTCCACCTTCTTTTGGACAGCCTCCCTTTCCTCATCAGAATTTGGCTACCTTCTCCTTCAAGTCCTGCCTCAAGATCTACTCCCACCGCAAAGCCTTTTCTTATTACCTTGGCCTCAACTTACCTAGTGCTGTAGTAAGGGAATTCCAGACTCTGGTCTTTTGAGGGCCCGCTCTTTTAGACGATAATGTGTATTCACTTACTTCAGTATGTGGCAGGACAGCCCTGTTGCATTTGGGGGCTCTCCTGATGATTCTGCTCAGTGAGGTCCCAAAGTCCTGCCCTGACAAGCACAATTGACCTTACTTGTTCCTCTGTTGCCACTGGTTCTGTCCTTCCTCATCTCTTCTCTAGCAATTCCTGCTTTCTTTCTATCAGTTGTATTGCACATTTTATATAGCTAGTGCCCACATCAGCTGTGTGATCTGTGTACTTTGCAACAGAAAAATAAGACTCACTTTTTACTTCACACATAGAAAAATATGTGTGAAAAATTTTTTTTTGTATGTTTAGGGAAAAAACCAAAAACCAGCACATGAAAAGCCCCTGAGAGGGAAAAATCAAGCAAATCTTACGCTAGAGAGTACAAGTGTTGATTTTAGGTTAGGCTTTCTGAGAATTATGAAATGAGCTAGAAGTGTATTAGAATCCTATAGCTGGTAAACTGAATAACACATATTTTTCTTTCACCATAAAGTGATGAAGGCAGGAGCTGTATGCTATCAGAAAGCATATGACCCAGTCAACCACAAGGTCAAGCCAATTAGGACGGAGGTCACTCCTGGTAGGTCAGGAATGACCGTACATTTCTCCCAATTGACTTAAACTTATAATTGGATGTTTGGGGTCATCTATGTTCTGACAATTAGGCTGCTGCCATTTCTACTTCTATTAGTAAGTGTCTGGAGTCAATTGCTAGCTGTCCTAAGACTTTAGACACCAAGGCTTTGGTCCAAAGGGCCACAGTCAAGGCACCCAAGGCCCATGAGGTATTCCAGTGGCTGCCCTTTTAGAGAGGGACCCAGGTGGCGCTGTGGTTAAACCACTGAGCCTAGGGCTTGCTGATCAGAAGGTCGGCGGTTCGAATCCCTGTGACGGGGTGAGCTCTCGTTGCTTGGTCCCAGCTCCTGCCAACCTAGCAGTTCGAAAGCACATCAAAATGCTAGTAAATAGGAACCGCTACAGCGGGAAGGTAAATGGTGTTTCCATGTGCTGCTCTGGTTTGCCAGAAGCGGCTTTGTCATGCTGGCCACATGAGCTGGAATACGCTGGCTGCCTCGGCCAATAATGCAAGATGAGCGCGCAACCCCAGAGTCGGTCACGACTGGACCTAATGGTCAGGGGTCCCTTTACCCTTTACCTTATCTTCGCTAGTAATATAGCATTAGGGAATTATGAATCAGGGTTTTAATACTATGCCTTTGTATTTTTACATTGGTCCAAACAACCAGGATAGATATTCTTGTCATTCCCAACAATGACCAGTCATGAAACAGCAATAAAAACTGCCTTCATTGGGTGGGATTCTTCCTTTAATATGGAAGTTCTCTGCTCTTTGAAAGCAGCTGATTCTTTGAATGAGTACCTTCCACTAGAAAAGCAAATCTGGGATTGAAAAAGAGAACTAAAAATGTATGTAAGAAGTTTTAACAGATCATCATTAGGTTCTGCAGCTTCTATTCTCAAGGGGTATTCTCAAGGCTGCAGGTAGGGCAGCAACAGGGCACATTGCCCAATCTGAATGCTGCTTTAGTTTTCTTTGAGGCGGAGGGGGGGGGGAATATTTGGTGTGCATTTGTTGAAAGAGCACGTAATTCCTGTGGCATGGGTTTCAATGGAGAGGAGTGGATCTATTAATTGCAGTTTATCCCTACAGGTGCCCATGTGTGTGGGCTGAACAGAGTTTCAAAATCCCATCCTTGGTAGTGAAATTAAGTACATAGGAATTAGGCTGTTAAAGCCCTGTTTTGAGCAAGTCCAGCTGCAAAGGAAGCTGGCTCCCCTGGGAAGTAAGTTTGAAAATTTACTTATAATTCTGCATTGGTTCACAGCAATGGCAGCAGTAAAAACAATGCAGGCAAAATACTTATATTTACAGTATAACGAGCTTCAGGCATCTGCCTAAGGTAGAGCAAGCAGAAGCATGCCTGCATCCATTGCTGGTTGAAGAGAGAGAGAGGGGGAACAGGAAGTACTATATGCTCCTTCCTCTTCAGGAGAGGAGGGGAGATGACACCACACAGACCCCTCTCTTCCAATTGTATTTCTGTGGCCGGAGTATCTTAGCCCCTCCTCATGCTAACTACCGGTAGTAAGAACATGCACTTGTTAGGTTTGGATGCTAATATTCTACAAATCCTAGGTCCTCAAACGATTGGGCAGGCCCCTTGTGAATATTTACTGACATTTCTGTATGGGTGGTTATAGAAGGAGGTCAGAAGCACCTTGTGCAATTCTTCTCAGATGCACCAATCCATAGGTCCTTGAGCACAGCAGGGTGATGGACAATTGCAACTGTGCACATGTTTAATGATGGGACAGATGGATGAGGACAGGTTGGGAGAGAAGGTATAGTAGAATGTGTTTGAAAAGAAGCCCAAGATTAAGAAATATGGTTACCTTGAAAAAAAGAAAGTGCTGGATCTGAAGCATTCCTGGAACTGTGAGATCTCTTGTCCCTAAACCTTGCTGTGTGGGATTCCAATTTGGTTGCTCTGCAGTGAAGCAAACATGTTCTGCTTCTTTTGGGCCAGACTCCAGTAAATCCTGAGCTCAAATAAAGTCCTCATCAAAGATGCACAGTGAAATGGTTTGTTTACATCAGGGTGGGGAGGCCTGAAGGTCAAATATGACCCTCAGAAATTTCTACCTGGCCCTTGGGACTTTCCATTCCAAATTCCATATTCCATTCCAAACCACACTTTCCCCTCTTTCCCCACACTTTCCCCTCCCCGAGCCATACCAGTTGATGGCCTTGCTCCACACACTTTGTGAATGTTTCTCCCCACATGGCTGGAATGTGTACTTTAACTCTGATAATGATTCTTGCTGGTCTTGGTTGAGGATAATGAGGGGCTAAATTTACATTAATTACTCAGGCCCACTTTTGCCTCTGGCTCCATCCATCCCTGGCACATGCCCTCTGGAAAGAGAATGTGGCTCTCCAGCTGAAGAAAAGTTTTCCCATCCTGGGTTTACACAACAAAAAAGGCTTTGCACAACATATCCTTCTCATGATCATATGGAGAATGTAGCAAAGGAAGCCAGTGGTAGAGTGTCAGATTAGACTCAGGTTCAAAATAAATAAACAATGGAAATTATCTACTTAGATAGTGGCAGCAACCCAGTAAAAACAACAGAGCCCTGTGGCACCTTGAAGTCTTAACAACTTTCTAAACTAAAGCCTACATGGCTGGATGCAACAAGAGTTTATGTCATAATGACTGAATTTGTTGGTCTTCAAGGTGTTACAGGACTCTGTTCTTTTTGCTGCAACAGGCTGGCACTGGCTACCCTTCTGGAATTGCTGCATTAGTAACTGTAGAAACTGAACACCAGTCGTCATGACAGTGGAAATTGCTGCCAGATTTCTGCCGCTGTGCCTCTTCATTTGCTACCTGTTCTCTGTGATCATGGGCGAAGGCATGCCCCCATCATCGCCCTGGGCAGAGCCAGTTTACACCATGTGAACCAGTCCAGAGTTTCACATCCATTAACAGATAGGCCGATCGCTTCTTAAAGATGTGAGGTGACTGCTGCTGAAAGTTCAGCTCTTGATTAATCTGAGATAAGTAAACATGGATAAGAGTCACATGGAAACATTGCAGAATGAGAAACACACACCATATGAGCCTCGTTCAAAGAAACATAAATGTTAAATTGTCCTGAAGCTTTCACTGATGCTAAATGTGGCTGCTTGAAACATTTGAAGAAATATTGTCTGACTGCAAGGAGGGGGGGTACTGCAACCACATTCCATTCTCTGCATGGGATGCTATTTTTCTCTTCACACCATTGAAGGCATTGGGCATTACAGTATTGAGACAGGCCATAACTTTTTGCACAGGGATGGGGTAACTGTGGCTTATGCATCTGTGAAAGTTATTGGACTCCCAACTCGCATTAGTCTGAGCCAGCATGGCCAATGGCGAGGGGTGATTAGAGTTACAGTCCAGCAACATCTGCAGGCCCACATGTTTTTCATCTCTGGTTTAGAACTTGGCTTTCTTATCAGTTATAATTTCCATCCCTATGAACAGCCAGAGGAATGAAGAAAGGCATTTCATTTCTGCCGCGCTGGATGAAGTGTGTTGTCTGTCAAGAGATTTGGGACTCCTTGTTTGGCTTTGGCTGAAATCCTAAGCATTCTGATTTGGAAGAAAGCCCCATTGAAAATCAATGATACACTTCTGAATAAATGTAATTTGGGCTAGTCAGTCAAGGGCCCCCGACTTCCTGGGTTTTAGAAAAACGCTACAAGGTCAATGTTCTTATTTTATTTTCCAGAGCCTGGTTTATGCAACTGTGAAAGATCGTGAGTCCTTGTGGCTTCACTCCCTCTAGTTAAGATTGTTTCTCTGTTCTTTGTGTTAATTATATATTGTAAGCATTTATGTGCATGCAATTATCTATGACAATAAGTAATTAATTGTATACATACATGCATCTAGAGTCCTTTGTGCGAAATCTAAACAGTAATTAATTGTCCCTCTTCCTTGTGGATCTGACACCTTTTGCTCAAAGAACTGGAAATGCCTTTATTGGATAGAAAGCTCTGGAAGTGCGTGCCTCTCTGCCTGCTCCTTTTTGGAGGTAAGGCTGGTTATGAATGCCTTTGGCAGTATTCTGGTGGGATTGCTGGCTGCTAATGTGCACATTGTCAGTCTGATGCTGTTATTTTACCTCTCACCTTGGTGAGATGCACATTGGGAGCCTGATGGGTTGTAATAGGTGGCAGGTGGTTGTTTTTTTAATTAAGGGCTCTAACAAGAAAGGATGGTGACAGGGACAATACTTGGTTTTGTTTTGGAATGGATAGCTCTGCTTAGCAGAGACTCCTAGCCAGAAAGACTCTGCTAGAAAGGTTCTTAGCCAGATTCCTCAACAGATAGTGGCACAGAAGATGGTTCATTTACGGGTAGGTTCCTTGCTGAATAACTTACTCTCATGACACTAAACAGGAATATATCAGGCTTCCTCAACCTCGGCCCTCCAGATGTTTTTGGCCTACAACTCCCATGATCCCTAGCTAGCAGGACCAGTGGTCAGAGATGCTGGGAATTGTAGTCTCAAGGAGGGCCAAGGTTGAGGAAGCCTGGAATATATTCATTGGAACTGAGAGCTCTGCAGCTGGAACAGAGTGCTGTCTCCACTTAGTTGTGACTCTGATGTCAGGATTGTCCCTATTTCAATTAATCCAGAGGGGGGAGGGTTACAGTTTCTTAATATGCTCACATTCAATATATTGCTTGGATTTGGGTTACGCAACAAATTAGTTAAGCTGCTTGGATATGGCTGGATAACTCAAGCCTTGCTGTAGCTTTGATTTTCTCTAGAGACCACAGTTCAAGGCATATGTGTAAGCACTTTTAAAGCCCATTGAAATCAGCATGTTTAAGTCAGGGAGGAAAACCTGTTGCCCTTCAGTCATTGCTAGACTGCAACATCCCTGACCAATAGCCACAATGGCTGGGCATGATGGGATCTGGTAGATCCCTGGCTCCCCAACCCTTGTTTAAGTGTACCTAACCCTGCATTGAATTGTGGACCACAGACAGAGCTGGCTCAAGCTATTTTTGCTGCTCTAGATGAATTCAAATCAAAACTACTTAGTGAGGTAACGATTGCTAGTAGTAGATTCACTACTATATAAGGAATGGGTTCATGTGTGTACCATTTTGCCCTCTGCCTCAGGCAGCAAAATATCTTGGCCTGGCCTTAGGATGAACCCAATCTGAACTCCTGGAAAGCCATTGCCAGTCAGTGTAGACAATACTGAGTTAGATGGACCAGTGGTCTGACGCAGTGTAAGGTATCTTCCTATGTTCTATGTTTGCCAGGGGTATTGGTGTATGTGTTTGATTGTGCCACAGAATCCCAGCTTCCCTGGGTCCTGTACCATGTCAGGGATTCCTGGCCAAGCAGAATGTCCCTTCCTGTTCACTCACCCTTCACTTTAGACCTTTGCTGCCACTAGTTAAAAGCATTTCATTTTTCTGCAAGGCTGCCTTTCACCAGCCAGCCCCAAATCCCATTTGTGTCTCCTTGAGAACTACCAAGACATTGTAGAACATGGCACTTTGTTTATTAATTAAAATATATCACAGTGGCTTGCAACAATATAAAAACATAAAACATAATTAAAAACACAGATGTTGAGTGATATGTTACAGTAGACCGCAAACCTTTTATGAAACAAGTTTAAAAGTTTACTAAAAGGAATAAAAAAGCAGTTCCTAAGAAAAAAAAGGTTTTACATAAGATTCCCAGTGGAGCTAAAGAACAAATAAACAAAGAGTTAAATGCAATCTGCTTTCCCTTTCTCCTTAGAAATCCTACATCTAATGACTTACATCCAATTAGCCATGTCTGTAACCCTCCAGGGTGTGTTTCCTTAGTATCCTGAGATCACACCAGATCTGAAAGCCAAAGCAAGTTACAGTACTAGCCAGATATTCATGGGGCTCCATGACTGCCCTGCTTTTGAATTCACAAAACTGAAGGAAGTGCTAGGGTTACCCCCTCCCCCAGCAGACACCACCTATGTGTAATCTGCACCCTTCTCAATGATTTTACCAGCTTCCAGACTGACCACTGGTCACGCCAGGTTTAACAAATTAACTCCATAATTCCCAAACAACCCTACACGCAACACACACACACACACACACACACACACACACACAGAGAGAGAGAGAGAGAGAGAGAGAGAGAGAGAGAGAGAGAGAGAGAGAGAGAGAAATAGCTGATTTCCTTCACGTTGTGTCAAAGTTGTTGTGTTAGCTTTTGCATCCAATTGCATTGTGCTGTTGGAAATGCACAGGCTCGAGACAATGTTGCGCTCCTGTTAGCTTTGGGTTAGGAGCTTCCTGAGGCAGTGGGGTCATAGAATTAACCTGGTTTTGCTGTATCTTGGCTGTGGACCTGGGAGGCCATTCTTCTATCTCCTTTCATATTGAATGCTTTAAGGTACTACGTCATGGCTTGGTTCCCTGCCACTTCATATCTTGGCCCCGTTAGCAGACAGTAGCACCCTTCCTCCATCTGCATCAAAGTCTCTAGCACCGTTCCATTTAAAGCTCTCTCCATGCTTTCCTTTGATTCATTCACTTCTCTAATTTCCCCCTCATGTGCTACTAGCCCACCCCCTCGCTTATTTTCATTTCCTCACACTAGCCTTTGTGCTTTTTGCCATGACACTTCTGAAACTTGGAATTGCCTCCCCTGTCTGTGTCAAACCATTTCTCTCTCCCTTTTTTATGTTCCTTTAGCTCTGTCTGCAAAGCCTTGCCTGAATTATATTAGCTTCGTCTTTTAGCACTGCGCTTATCTTTGACTTTTTCTCTGTACTGCTCTGACTAACTACCCAGGATATCCCCAACTTCCCTCCCAACTAACTGTCTTGTCTGTCCAAAGCTGATTGTGCAGGGTGTGTCAGCGCCATGTTTATTCTGATGATGGTGCCTATCAAGCACCGTTTGATGTTGGTGTCAAATGAATGCAAAAGTTTGTAGGATGTGTATTGAAGGCTATGCTTGCACTAAGCAGTTCTCTGGTGGCAGGGGTAGAGGTGGCAGTGCCCCCCCCCCGAATAGCTGGAGCTGCTTTCAGTCAGTCCCGGGTTAGAGGACCAAACTGCAAGCAAT
Organism: Zootoca vivipara; assembly: GCF_965207765.1. Classification (NCBI taxonomy): domain Eukaryota; kingdom Metazoa; phylum Chordata; class Lepidosauria; order Squamata; family Lacertidae; genus Zootoca; species Zootoca vivipara. Next base: position 51,856,772 of record NC_142588.1, on the reverse strand, counting down.
ACACTTAAATCCTTATATAGAAACTAGCCTACTGCACAAAGGGTAAAGTTTATAGATTTGTAGAATCATAGAATTATAGAGGTGGAAGGGACCACAAGGGTCACCTTCTCCAACCCACTGCAATGCAGGAATCCTTTGTCCAACATAGGGCTTTGACCCACAGCCCTGAGATTACGAGTCTCCTGCTCTACTAACCGAGCTATCCAAGTTATAGTACATAGCTGCCAAGTTTTCCCTTTTCTCGCGAGGAAGCCTATTCAGCATAAGGGAAAATCCCTTAAAAAAAGGGATAACTTGGCAGCTATGTTATAGTAATTGCTTGGGGCACTTTTGTTTCCTAACCCCAGCCAGTCCTGGCATGTGGCCCCCAGAAAGTTGCCCAGAAAAGAATGTGGCCCTCTACCAAAGAAGGGTTTTCCATCTCTGATGTAAGGCTTTGCCTGTGGACCTGTGCATTGGTTGGGTGGTGGGCAAGGAAGAGTGGAAAGTTAGTGCTGCAGTATGTGATTTAGGCTGCAATCCTAAACACACTTACTTGGGAGTAAATCCCATTGAACTCAGTGAGGATTATGGTACTTCTGAATTGATATGCATACGATTGCACTGTCTATGATAGGCAAGGGTCTTTTTTTAATATCAGTTTTCAACGGAGCACAGCTTCAACTGGCTGGCTAACACTGTACTGAGATGGGTACATTTACAGTGCAGGCTGTCAAATTCAGATGTGCATTACAGACACCATGAGTCAGTGTCACTTCAGCCTTTGCCAGTGTGGTGCCCTCCAAACTTCAAGAAAGAAGATTCCACCTAAACATTAGGAAGAACTTCCTGACAGTAAGAGCTGTTCGGCAGTGGAATTTGCTACCAAGGAGTGTGGTGGAGTCTCCTTCTTTGGAGGTCTTTAAGCAGAGGTTTGACAGGTATATGTCAAGAATGCTTTGATGGTGTTTCCTGCTTGGCAGGGGGTTGGACTGGATGGCCCTTGTGGTCTCTTCCAACTCTATGATTCTATGATTCTATATATTTTTGTCTATGATTCCCATCAGCCTTAATCGGCACCAAGTTGGTGAAAGCTGTCATATAGTAATTGGGTCTTAAGGGTGAGGCAGACCCTTAAGTCCCATGTTCATTTTCTTGTCCAGATTTTTGTTTTTCAAACAGAACTTTGGGTTGAACATATAGTAAATAAAGATATTTGCCACCATGCTTCAAATATGTGCAGTATAGACTTAATAAGCATACATAATGCACTATTAAGAGACCAGGTGCCAGGGGTATGTTTTGATGAATGCAATGTGAATTGTAGCTGCAGTCCCAGAATGCATATAAAAAGGAACCGATCCATAATTCTAGCCCTGCATCTTTTAAAACAACTATGTCAACTCTCAGTATTAGGAACTTGCTCCAAACCAAGATTATTTTATTCTCCTGCAAATCTATAATAGTCAAACTGTCCACTTTACAACCTGGTAATGCCTTCTGCTGGACAGATAAGAGAAACATCAGTAGTCTTGTAACTCAGAATAGCACCACCTAATTAGCTGAGCTGACCTCCTGCCACCCTCCCCTTGATCTATGCAGCCCTGGGGCAAAAGCGCTGGAAACCGAGAGATCCCAAATACAGCCAGGGAAAGCATTCAGGAAGCATGGTGGCTAACACTAGAGGGAGCGAGGACATTTAAAAAAATATAAAAATGACAGCGGGAGACGAAATTGAGAGCTTTAAAGTGTATTCTGAAAGATTGGTATTGCTGAAATATTAATACTGGAAATTCTCCTGCAGGTGACACACCAAAACTCCTGCTATATTAAAGGCTTTCTTCTCAGAGAGAGAAGTTGGGGCATAACATTATGGGCTTAAAATCAAGAGGGTCCCATTTTAAGGGTATCATGACTATCGGGAGATTGTTCAGGCTGATGGTGCATTCATTCATTTGTTGGCTATTTTATTCTCTGTGGCTTCCCTTTTTATTACCAGAAAGTATTTGCCTGATCATAGGATGCACTTGCCTGCTTTAAATTATCATCTTCTTTTGGCCTGTTTCTAAAATGAAATCCTTCATCTTGGTACTCCATCCTTTGCTTGTGAAACCATCCCTGTATCTTTACTGCTGATGGATGTCCCTGGACGGCACAAGGGAGGATGATTAACTCTCATGGTGCTGGAAGCATAGAAGCTCATCCTTCCTGCTGTTGGTTGATTGAAGGGAAAAGCCAGCTACAGACTTGTATTTTCTGCCTCCTGGAGGAAGTCCACCCATTAGACACTGAAGTCTTGGAAGATTATTTTGTTACAGGATATTAAACCATTTTCAAGTTAATTAATTTACTTTGCGAAAGGATATTTGTCGGATTACTTTTAGGGAGCAAAAAAAGTTGTCATTTACAGAGCACTGGACTTAATGAACGAATTTGATGCCATGCAGATTTGAAACAGATCTCTTGCAACTAATGGAGCACACAAAAGCCAAGGTTTTGCCCAGGTCCAATTATTTTTTATGCCATGCTGTAAGTAGCATGGATTTCCACTGACAGAGAAGAAAGAGCACCTATTGTATGCCCCTTTTGCATGCTTCTTTAGGTTGCAGCGATAATTCGCAGCCTAGAAGCTAGTCACTTCCAGAGGGTCCTGAGATATTGTAAACTTTTAATTAAGATGAAAGCAAGTTTCTGTCCCTCATCATTCTGAAGAAAATGCACCATCTGTTTATGTATCCATCCATCTACCTACCTACCTACAACATGTGTGTTTCTTTTTTAACTGAGAGGGTTCACAATTCCCTTAGATTTAGTTTCACTAGACCAGATTGCACCCATTTGAATGCAAATTCCAAAACCCAATTAGCAATCTTTGCCCCATATGAGCAAAGGGCTTGTGTGATGTCTGAAAGCAACCATTGTGGTGTTTATTTCCTTTCTTCAACTTGACCTGTCAACCAAGTGGAGAAACTATTCCTTAGGACCAGAATTGTAGTGGGCAAAAATGGATTCAAACCTGTGAGATTCAGGTTGATTCAGTCTTTAATTTGCAGAGAAAACACCCAGGATTCCCTCAAAACCACAAACAAACCTCTGCTTGATTCACAATATCAGCTTCCTTCATTTCTCTAAACATGCTTGATAAAGTAGGTGGGTGTTTGGATCAGCAGAATCCACATGAACCAGTTCAGCCCAGTGTCATAATTATGGTTACACTGATTGTTGTGGACTCTGCAGGTTGATCAATTTTACCCCTTAACCAAATTTGAAGTGTTTAGGTAGGTAAATGGCACCCCCTGCCTCGGTTTTCAGCTGGTGAAAGGGACATGGCAATGCCCTATTTCTACAAAAGACTACAGTTCTCATTCCATGGCTCTAGTACTGTGGGATAGTGCGCACTTTGGTGCACTGTTTGGACACTATGAGGTCTTGGAATAATAATTGCCCATGGGAAGGTATTTGCCTTCTTGTAGATGGCTGGGAACTGCATGGTGTAGCAGCAGAGACTCTGTTCTTGCTCAGCACCAGACAACTGGATTGGGACCACTGAACACTGTTCCAACCCACCATGTGTGCATGGATGCAGCTAGGAACTTCTATGTCCTGCCCCACCACTCTGGCCACACTGGGTCATGCCCACTGAGAGACAATTATAGAAAACGTGAGGATCTTTCTCCCTCTCTCCAAACACATACACAAGTGTTTTGCTTTAACTTGCATCCTTGAGCCATCATGTTTTCCAGTCACTGAAGCTCTTTTTAAAAAAATCAGAGGATGCCACTTCTAGCCGTGTCACATCTTTCATCCGAGTGTCACTGGGGTCCCTTTGTTCCAGACTCTAGTTTTACAGTGAGCCATTTTAATTAATTTAAGATTGCCCTCCTCACTTGTTCTTCTCTTGTATGATTACAAACAGCCAGAGCCGCATTTCCAGGTGACATTTCTCTTCTCTCTTCTGCAAGCAATTGGCTTCATTTCTCTTTCCCCGAAAGCTGGGAAGCCCAACAATAAACTTCTTAATTAAATTTTACATGGCCCTGGGTGTGGGGAATGGAGAGACAAAGGAGATCAAAGTGTAAATAAAGCTTTTGGTAAAAGGTGCCAGCAAATCCCCTTGCTTGGATTGCTGTTTAAATCTTCCGCCACCTGAAGGCTGCTGTTCAGTTTAGACAAACGGCTTGTGGAGATGTGAGTACATTACTGAGCAGATGTTTGCTTATTTACTTCCTAACATTTATATCCCACCTTTCTTCCAACATGGAACCCAAGGTGGCGTACCTGTGGCATGCATGCAGACCATGCTAGGGGAAGCAGACCCTTAAACACCCCATGATCCACACATTTCCCCCCCAAGAAATATCCAGGGGAGTGTGGCACTGCTGAGTTTTGCATTTGAAGGGGGAGTTAATGGCCCTATGTGGTGGAGGAATGAACTCCTCTTCCTCCTCCAAATGATAATGCTCATCATGCCCCAAATGAATGCTCTTTTCCTGTGATTCTTCTGAACTAGGCCTCTCTGCCACTGGATGTTTGCATAAAGCAGATATGGGCAACCTGTGGCCCTCCAGTTGTTTCATTGGACTATAGCTCCTCACATCCCTGACCATTGGTCCTGCTGACTGGGACTGATGAGAGTTGAAGTATAATGATACTTGGAGGGCCCTAGTTTCCTCATCCCGGATGTAAAGCAAATGATGTACACGAAGCAGTATTGCCATGTCAGAAACATTATTGCTCCTCCACCATGCCTCAGGTGATTAAGAATGGCTCCATTGATACCTGTGAAAAGAACATTGAAATCCTTGTTTTGCAAAGGACAAGGGAGTTCTGGGGTTCTGTATCTATACCTTGGCATAGACCAGACCTGCAGTTATGGGTTAATATCTCGCAATTATCCTGGACAAGCAGGTAGAGGGGTGAGTGCCTTAGGCAATTTGGAGGTGTTGGAGGTGAATGGTAGAGTGTATGCTCTCTACTCCCTAGCCCTGCCAGTTAAAATGATCATAGGAAGCAGCACTGAGAGAGGCCCTGTAGAATACAGGCAGTTGAAAGTACTGGACCAAGACCAAGGATCTGGCTCAGTTTGGCAGTATGTCATAAATATGCTCCCCAGTTGCCAAAGATATGCCTGAGAACGAATGCAAATATTGATGGCCCCAAGCTAATATTGGCATCCCAATATACTTGGTAAGCATTAGGATGCAAATAATATTTGCATATCCCTAAATCAGGGCTTCTTTTGAGGACTAGCTCAGTGGAAAGTTCCAGTGCCAAGTTCTAGCTGCATGAGCAGCTATATACATGATGCTGCTATATGCTGAGAATTCAGCCCAGCCTGACTTTTTGCATTCCACCATCACAAGATTTATTTATTTATTTGCAAACATTTCTAAACCACAGCCATTTAGTGGGGAAAATCACAGTGGTAAATAGCATTAAATCAACAATAAAATTTCACACACACACACACACCCACACACCACTGTTCATTAAATTAGCTTAATAAAGCAACATAGCTCCCAGTACGTTTCTGAGCACAATTCAAAGTGTTGGTGCTAACCTTTAAAGCCAAAACGGCCTCGGTCCTATATACCTGAAGGAGCGTCTCCACTCCCATTGTTCAGCCCAGACACTCACAGCGAGAACCAGGCAGAGGGCCTTCTCGGTAGTGGCGCCCGCCCTGTGGAACGCCCTCCCATTGGAGGTCAAGGAGATAAACAACTACCTGACATTCATAAAACACCTAAAGGCAGCCCTGTTTAGGGAAGTTTTTAATCTGTGATATTTTAATGTAATTTGGTATTTGTTGGAAGCCGCCCAGAGTGGTGGAGGAAACCCAGCCAGATGGGCGGAGTATAAATAATAGTAAATAAATAAATAAATAAATAATAGCTGGGTCACTCCTCAGGAAAAGACTGGGTGAATAGATAACGTTTTAGGCAGCCACACAAATGGGAATATGGTAGATGCCTGCCTGGTGTCCATTGGAACTTCAGCCCAAGGGCCAGGTGCTGCCACATCAAAGACCCTAGTCTTAGTGGACATAAGATGAACTTCAGGAGCCTACAGCACTACTAAGAGTGTCTCTCCTGGGGATGTAAGTGACCAGGCAGGAGTGTACAAGCCAAGGTAAGGTGCTCCCAGAGGTAACCTGATCCCAAGTAGTTCTAGGCTATATATGTCAATAGCAAGACACTGAACTTGCCTGAGTAGCCTCTTGGTAGCCAGTGCAGTTCTTCCAACACAGGTATCTTGTCAACAGGGCACCTCCTTCACCAACCTGACCTGAATTTCACTGGATTTTAAAAGGAAGCAGGGGGCACATATGGAAATACTAGAGGATGTTTGGTCTGATTGCTTCTTTAAAAAATGTTCTGATTGCTTCTTTAAAAAAAGGTTAAGGGGTGATATGATAGCCATGTTCAAATATATGAAAGGATGTCATATGGAGGAGGGAGAAAGATTGTTTTCTGCTGCTCCAGAGAAGCGGACACGAAGCAATGGATTCAAACTACAAGAAAGAAGATTCCACCTAAACATTAGGAAGAACTTCCTGACAGTAAGAGCTGTTCGGCAGTGGAATTTGCTACCAAGGAGTGTGGTGGAGTCTCCTTCTTTGGAGGTCTTTAAGCAGAGGCTTGACAGGCATATGTCAAGAATGCTTTGATGGTGTTTCCTGCTTGGCAGGGGGTTGGACTGGATGACCCTTGTGGTCTCTTCCAACTCTCTGATTCTATGATTCTATGATTCTCCATGGAATTGGATCAGACGAGCATCCTGCTTCTTGTTCCTGTTCTTCTCAACTTCTTTTGCATTGTTTGTCACTCGTCTCTGCTTAGCTCCTACGAGACCTAAGCCAGCCTTGTCAGTTTACCTCTATAGTCACAGAACGTGGCACATTTTGTGTTTGGGGGAATCTGTCCTGACAAGTGGCAGCCACAGAGAAGCCAGAAGCTTCTTCAGGGGCCTGTTACTTATTTAAACCACTCCTTTCCCATCTCCTTTATTTTGACTGCTGCCACTGACTCATATACCTCAAACAGCTAAGCTTTGTCAGCTTTTGGGGGGTTTGTGGTGAATAGATGACATTTTTCTTAACCCACCAGAGAAATTAGCAAGATCTGTATGTGGGGCCTTTATGATTCAAGCACATTTTGTCTTCTTTGAGAACATGTTGCACAAGTGCTTGAGTACCTGCTGCCAAAAAGCAAGCAAGCAAGGAGGTGAAAGGCAGGTGAAGAGAGGGTATGGCCCCCTTCTGTGTGGTCAGCAGTACTGCCTGCTGGAATCCAGTCAACTTGGGAGACATGCTTGTGGGAGCTGAGGGAGGGCACCAGATGTGGTGATGTTGTTGGGAGTATTCCACTCCGCTTATTTAGGTCAATAGAGTTGAGCAGGTCGTCCCTAGCTGCCAGAGCTCATAAATTCTTGCCCTGAGAACTATCATTTCCAAGTACGTATTGCTTAAATTATCCATCCTGTCATAATCTGAAGGCATGGGAGAAATGGGCTTCTTATAGTTTAAAGCAGTGATGGCCAAACTTGGCCCTCCAGCTGTTTTGGGACTACAACTCCCATCATCCCAAGCTAACAGGACCAGTGGTCAGGGACGATGGGAACTGTAGTCCCAAAACAGCTGGAGGGCCAAGTTTGGCCATCACTGCCTTAAAGCTATTTCATCAGGCTGATGGAGGCTGAGGGAGAGTGGGGACCTGAATTTGGGACACCTATTTTTCACTGACATACATCCTTCCGTATCTAGGTTTCAGTCGCGCCAAAGAGCACATGGATTTGGATAATTAGCTGAAGCCTCCCCCTGTTGATCATTAGATTCACTTAAATATCACAAGGTGCCACCAATACAAATTGGATTCGTAATTGCTGTGTGGATGTCAAGCACCTAGGATATTATTTTTTTAAAGTCCAAGTTAGATTGGGGCTTAGGACTGTTGCCACTGAATCCCTTTGTGGCCCTGGACATATATGGTTGGATCATCAACAGCAGCTGCGGAGCCTTGTTTGTTTGCCACCCCAAATGTTAGCCCTATGTGAACTTTGTCTGAAGCAGAGTTACTTGTACAGTCTGTCTCTTTGGGTTTCTCTCAGTTTCTCATTTTTCCAAACTGAAGTTCAGTTCATCGCATTTCAATATCAGGTTTTTTTTTTTTTTAAGTCCTCATGGAAATTCACGAGCATTTTAGTGCACATTTTTCTGAACATACAATTTTGGGAGTATGTAATTTTTGCCTGATACAGGCACCCCCCCCTTATGTGGGGGTTACATTCCAAGCCTCCATGCTCATAAGTGGAAATCAAATAAGTGGAGAACACTTTCTAAACACCCTTTAAATGCCCTCTCTGCTGCTCTCTCTCCAATCCAGACCAAAAGTACTATCCAAAATATATCTACAACTAGAATTGAAGCTCTGGGACTGGCAGGAGGATGGATGATGCGAGGAAAAGCAGCAGCAGCAGCAGCAGCAGCAGCAGCAGCAGCAGCAGCAGCTGTTGCGCTACCCTGCACATCAGCTGTTAGGTGGTTAGGCTTAGCAGCCTAAATACATAAAGCCCAGCTCCACCCCAGGTCCCTTTGGGGCTTCCTTCCTTCACCCTCACTGATGTCCACTTTGGGTTCTGGGGTGGATCTCCTCATGAGCCATGAAGACTCTCCAGCTCCCTCCCACCATTTCTAGGTTTGGATCGAATTATTTATTTATTTCCCTGCACCATGCGTATACACAGCCATACACAAGTCACTCTTGTGTAAGTGGGGGTGGGAGGGAGCCTATATATACATTTTGCCATTTCTCCGCTTATAAGTGTATGTTATTTTCACTAATACACTATATGCATTTTATCCACTTCTTTGGGTTGCACAATTGTATCACAAAATTTGGAGAAGTGTGCATTTGGAAACGTAACTGCGTTTTGTCTAGCCTATTATTTCTGGAACTGCAAATTAGATTGGCTTAAAATGTGAACTGAATGGAATTTCTTCCCCATCGCTATTAACCACAAATGAAAAGAATGAGTTTCACAAAACTGAACTCATTACAAACTGAACAGCAACCTGTAAATTTGGGAATACCAACTACTAAATAAGAATGGGTCCAAGTTTGCAGTCAACAAGGCTTAAAGACAGAGTAAATAAAATATATTTGGAATTAATTAAAACAGCTTTAATAAGTCATTAAGGATTAAAATACAATTCTAAAATAGCATACTAAATATCACAGCTGTTGTTCCTGCTTATATTTTCACCTAATTAACAAACCCTCATTTTTTGTTTTTAATCTTGTTGTTGGTGAGAAAACAGCCCTTATGTATTTAACTTCATAGTTATCATGGAATGTTTAAAGCAATATAGGGTGAAGTTCCCCTGCCTCCACTGCTGAAGAACTTATAAAGAGTTTGGATTTTCTATAGGGATTGATTTGGAGAGACGGGCTGAGCTCAACTTTTGAATTAATGAATAGAGAATTATGAATTCATGAATGCCAAAGAGTGAGTTATGTACTCTTTAATATTGCACAATAAATTTACGAGTGCAAAAAAGAGCAACAATCTCTTTGAAAACACCATTTTCAGCATTTAATTCCATTCTGAATCTGCCTCATGGAAAATTACGAGATACAGTGGTACCTCGGGTTACAGACGCTTCAGGTTACAGACTCCGCTAACCCAGAAATAGTACCTTGGGTTAAGAACTTTGCTTCAGGATGAGAACAGAAATCGTGCAGTGGCGGTGCGGCGGCAGCGGGAGGCCCCATTAGCTAAAGTGGTACCTCAGGTTAAGAACAGTTTCAGGTTAAGAATGGACCTCCAGAACAAATTAAGTTCTTAACCCGAGGTACCACTGTATTTTGTATCTAAAAATTATGTGGATATTTGATTTGACTTTGCTTGCAGACCTACTGCCTGTCAACTGAAAAAGCACCATTTGCTTACTTGGAAAAGTTATCTTATGAATGTATCAAATGTAATTAATTCAAAAAGTGGATTTAGTGGGCTAAGCCCTACTCAGAGTAGACCCGTTGAAAGTAATGATCTGACATTTGCCATGTTCAGTAACTTCAATTGATCTACTCTGAGTAGCACTATCATTGAATACCACTCTCTCTTTGTGTGTTGTTGATCAATCCCAGTGTGCACTGGTGCTGATGTCCAGTTTTCCTATATTAGTTCATCCCCCATGAAATAAAAGGGATAGCCAACAAGGACGATGTTTTTCGATGGAGCTGTAAGGTCACTTCACAATGAGAAATGGTTCATGCTTTGCTGTCTGTGAACTTCCAGGTTGTTGAGCTATGCGACCTTCTTTGCTTGGCAAATGTTTGTTTCTACAGTACTAGGTTGTATAAAACCCTTTTATAAAGCCAAACCTATATGTTCCACCTCTAGCTACCTAAATGTCACTGCATAGGTCAAGACTCTGTGTGGAAAGGGGGCAGAATTTCCTCTTTAATACAAAGAGTGGTTCAAGGTCTGCTAAGCAATAACAGATTTTCAATGTGGCTCCTTCTCTGCTCACAAGGTGCCTAATGGGAAATCAGAGCATTATATATATGAGACGCTGTAAATAAATCATTCATTTCAAGAGCATCTATTGCATTGGCCTTGAGCTTGGGTTGTTAACTAATACGCATTGGATGCCACTTGTGACCCACCATCCAAATATTGGATATTGCAAATAATGGACAGCCTGGGACAATAAAAGGGAAAATACAGACTGAAGGTGAAAGCAGCACACACCAAAAATGTGAGTGATTGTCAGTTACATTATCAAAGGAGCTCAGTTAGGAAGGATTTCCCCTTCTACTAAAACATTTTGCACCATCCCAGATTTTTGGGCACATAAACACTAGAAGTTTTTTTTTTGTAGGTCAGAAATAATTGGATAAATTGCTGGTGGCTGCACCGGCTCTCCCTCCAGCCTCTTAGTTAAATGGCAGGTGGATGAACAAATGGTGGCAGTTCAATTAAGTTATTACCGGGGCTTCCCTGCAACCCTGTGGGGAGATGTGTGTGCAGGCTGCAATGATAGCCCACTATGCTAGTTTATCAAATATTAGTCAATCCCATCTTTATTTAGAGATTAACCATAGGGATAGTCCTTTGGAAGACTATCACAAGATGTGATATTTAGCTGAATGGTCTTGCATTTAACATAAGAAGAGCTCACTGGATCAGGCCACTTGCCCATCTAGTCCAGCAGCCTGTTCTCACACTCCTTCAGCCTAGCACTGAGTCCATGGCCTCCATAGCTGCCAGGTTCTCCCTTTTTTAAAAGGGAAATTCCCTTATGCTGAATGGGCTTCCTTGCGAGAAAAGGGAAAACTTGACAGCTATGATAGCCTCTCCAGATTCAGAGTTTTCAGAGGAGTAGTGCTGGGCATCTTGCTTTTGATTTGCACTTTCCCCCACTTCATCCCATGCCATCATGGGAAGATTCAGAATCCAGGTGTCAAAACATATTGAAAAATAGAAAACCAATTGCTATTGTGGAATGTTGACCTTCAAAATCAATATGCGCCAGACACCACATGCTATGCATCTTTATCACAGATGGCAGCGACCTACTATTTGTTTTGTCTTTCTCCTTTATGGGGCAAATATTAGGTTATACTAATATTTCACATTTGCTGGAAAAGGGACACCACTTCACTTGGTGCAGTAGCAGCATCCTTGCTGAGTGGTTTTCAAATCTGCATTGCCTAGGTAGAAAGGACTCTATGATCTGAAAATAGAGACTGTGTATGTACTCCTGTAATCCAAGAAAATCTTTAATAAAAACACACACACATATATATTTTAAAAAGCAGGCAGAGATGTCCTGTGCTCTTGAGCCTTCATCAAATATTGCACACGTAGGAAAACAACTGTGTTGCGATAAGCTCAAGCTGGCCAAGTGGCTCTCTCATCAGTCCAGAGTACTGTGGTATAATAGCCTAGGCACTGACGCTACTGTTCAAGTTCACTTCTGCTGTAATGCTTGACAGCTAATTTCATTTCCAAGGTAGAAGAAAGTGCTAGGCAAGGGATCTGGGGTGGGGGTGGGGGAGACCTGGCTGATTATTTAAAATGAATTAGCCGTGATGAAATATTTAGCCTTTAAACAACAAATTTAATATGGTGAATTGCATTTTATTTATTAATGGCTCTTGTGTGGAGATTTGTAGAAGGTTTCTGCTGAAGTGCACTGTTGTGATATTGCAAAATATGGTAATTACTCTAATATTTTGATGAATTATTAATAAACACTGGGCCTAGGAGGGTAACTCAGTAACAGAGATTTTTAAAATCCATTCGTGGTTTGGGGGAAGGGTATTGCTACTATTTGTTTTCTGCCACGCTGCTCTTGACCCCCCCCTTGACACAAATATGAAGATATTTTAATATGCATATTTTAATACTGAGCTACCTGCTATAAGCTTCAGTTATTGAGGGGGATGGATAGACAGAAAATTTATATAAAACAAACAAACAAACAAACAGATAATGAAATTGGATTCTGTTGTCTTATGGGAATAGTATCACAATTTTGCTTCTCTCCTGACGGCGCTTGGTGGTTTCTCTGGGAGGCAGAACTTGAAACTCCACCATAGAACTCTGAACTCTGATTTTAGGGCACATACGCCTAGAGAGGCAGGCCCTAAAATGTTTTGGGAAATCGTCATAATGTTGCTTTTGTTTTATTTTGTGGGGTTTTTTGTGTGTGCTTTTTTTAAAGAAAGGAGTGATGGGTGGCTGAATTCCACATGATGTTTTGATAGAGCTGGCCAAAACTTTTGCTCCAGGTCAGTAGGAGCACTATTTTACTACTGAAATAAAACATTCATGCTGTGACAACGCATGTAAATTATAAATGACTTGTCAACAGCTAATAAAGACTTGCCAACAAGCCTCAGCAGCCAACTCCTGACAGATGTTTTCTGGTCTTTGGTCTTTAAAGCTCCAGGCAAGCCTATGAATCAGGTGACGAGGAAGTTTGATTTACATAGCCAGGCAGCTGCTCTTTCTGACGCCCATCCATTAGGAGGCAAATAAGACCTTGTCCATAGCCTTTACTCTAACAAATGACAAAGTGAGAAGTAGGATTGCACAATAACATTGTACTAGAAAGGTTTGGCGCATAACAGCCTTGCAGGGACTGTTCTCCCAACCCTGTGCACCAGTGCGACAACCATGTCACCTATCACTTTGGCTGGCAGAAGGAAGGGCTCACTATCTCCTTCCAATGTGCTGCAGCCCCTCTCTTCCAGAAGCAGGTCCCACATCACCATCACCATCTGTTTATTTCTATATCACTTTTTGGCCAAGGCCCCCAAAGCAGTGAACAAATTAATACCAGAGAAAATACAATGAAACTACAGTAAATGCAAATGTACAGTACAATAAAAATAACCATTGAACAGATGAAATAGCAACAATCCCAGCACACCATGAACCATACTTTATACGTACATTTGTGAATTGCATTTGTGTCCTCACCACCACACAATGGCCATCCACAAAACAATTGTCCTACCCAATAAGCTTTAACCTGGAAGCAGCTGCAGCTGTAGCAAAATTTTTACAGGCTAGTTGGCTCAACCTTCTGGCTTTTCAGTAGTCCCACTACTGCTACATAACAACTAGGCTTGGGGGGGGGGAAGCTTCTCACTGGCTCCTGTGGGAGGCCGTTTTCAAGCTGAACTGCTGTGTGTGTGTAGCAGTGTAAAATATACATTGGCAGGTGAAGAAGAATTATATGTGACTATCCCCTAGTTTTGATACATCCCGAGATAGATGCTCCATATCATCCAAGTGGCACTTCTAGAATCATGTTTTTTTGAAGAGTATGGGAGTAAATAATTCAATTTATAACAAAACTGAGAAAACTATTGTCAAGGGAAAGGGATATTGTGTGAGTTTTTGTACATTGCTTCATTCTGCTTTCTAAATCAGGAACCCCCACCCTATTTCCTTCTTTTCTTTCAAAGCATCTGATTTTGCTGCTGGTGACGGAATAAAAAAACCACACTTAAGCTCCCATCAAGTCCCTTTCTGATGCTGTTATCTATTACTTATTTTCTTTCTTGTGGAAAATTTGTTCCTCCAAATGCAGCTCCCCCAAGCTTTTCTACCACTGCACACAAGGGCATCTTGCTAGCTTTCAACTGAGTGGATCTGCTGAGTTTACATGCAGGGAATCAGTTGTGTGTTTTGTTCACCTTTGTGTCCACTTCATATTCAGCCCACTTCCATCATGCCAACACACCTTGGGGCAGCTTTGCATTGGCATTTTTGCACAGACATATCGCTGTATGTTGTACGCAGCTCAAAGCCAATTCAAGCTGAAACATCTGAAATGCCAAAGTGATTATGTGAATTCACTCTCATTTTGTTTTTGTTGTGTAGAACTGGCTTATGTTCTGATATAAAAGAATAGCTTTTCATATCTCAGGAAACATTTTGGAGTCTATTATATTGTAATCCTGATTTTTGTTTTAAGGAGTTATTATTTTACATATTGTTTTCTGTTTTGACCTGTGGCTGGCTGGCTGGGTGGCTGACTTATCTGGGAGTGATGAGCCATTCTGGGGTTTTCTGACGGCAGTGATGCTCTCCTACAGATCTGGTTGAGAGGAGGGTGAGAGGACAGATGATACAATGGTAACACTTTCTTTGGTAGGGCCATGTGGCTTATGGAGCTGCAGGTTTGCTTGGGGATGGAGATGAATTCTTACAGATCAGCTGAGAGGCAGACAGCAATGTTCTGAGACAATTCAGTGGTATCACTCAGAAGGTGGCAGAGGTGAGGCAATCATGAATAGGGGAATAATAAAAATCTATATGGAAATGATGACATCCTATACTACCAATACATTTCCCCTAGAATTATAAAAGCACAAAGTTACATTGCCAATGGACCTCTCAAAGGGCTATCTTGGACCATCTGCCTGACACAGCCACAGATTGCCTTGGTAATCAGGAAAAAAGCAGAATCATTTGTCAATTCCACCCTTCTGTCTTATAAAACAGGATGTTTCAATAAAATTCTCTCTCTTCCTCCCCATGTTTAATCACAGGATATTGATGTTGGGTGAATTAACCTGGCCTACAGTTTCCACATTAGCCACCTAAAGCTCCCACGAAAGAAGCATCCAATTAATTCACTTGTCAAATTACCTCTCCCTTTCCTCTCTGGAATGCCTCCTGTGTGTTGCCAGGTGACTGGGACAGAGCTGATAGGCATGCATATTTGCGAATACCAGCTATCGTATAGGAGTGTATGTTGGTTAATACTAGCTATCTGCCCTACATCTTCCCAGCTTTATTAACAGTTGACACTGAAAAACAGAGTGTGAGGGAAAGCCCAGACTGTTTCTTTTAAGTCTCTCTGGAGTATCTTTGTAGGCTTATTTATTCCTTATGTCCTAATGGACAATGATAACTGGTATCTGTCGACTGTGGTATCCGCGTGGACCGACTCAGTGGGATGGGTATTGGAGGCACTGCATCATGGTGGTTCTGTTTGTGTCTTCAGGATTGTGTTCAGAAAGTAGAACTGGCTAAGTGCTTCTCAGCCCCTCGGCACTACCCCTTGTTAGAACATTCTCCATGGTACTGTGACAACCATTTCCCGCTTACCCCATGGTTTCCTCCATGGGATCGCAACAAGATGCTTGTGCTGTCTTCTGTGTAGCTCCCAATATTTTAATCTGGTAGTTTCCAAACTTAGATCTGGTGGTTTCCGAACTACAAGCCAAACTGGAAAGGGTGGGATGGAGTGGGAGTGGCAAAACGTTAAGTCCTGCCTGGCCCTACCACCTCCTGTTCTACTGCCAGTGGGGAAGCCCCCTAGGTAGGAACACCACAATGCACCTACCCAAATAGTGGACAGGCAGATCCTATCTTTGATGGCAATCTTTGTGGTCAAAACCTCCTATTTTGGGGGGTGGGTCTGGACTGGCATAAGATCATGTGATGGCAGCTAGCCCAATCTAGGCATCTTTTAACCTGTGAACCACCCTGAGATCTACAGGTGGCGGGCAGCATATAAATTTAATTTCATCATCACCACCATCTTTGCTGCACAGTGAAGAGGCATTTTTTCATCAGCCCTCCCCCATCTTCTGCCCTGGCCAGTGCAAGTTGTGGATTTGCTCCTGTCTGTGCTGCTCCATAAAGACCCCCTCCCTGCTGGCTAGGGATTAGGATAGCACCCTAATTTGCAAAGAAGCCCCTGTAGATCAGCAGAGCCAGCTTCAGGTTTGAGGGAATGGCCACAGAAAATCATGTCCCCTTCATTAGTGGGCTTGCTTCCAAGTGACGGCAGTCAGCAGTTGTAGCAGTTATATTCCAAGCGGCACTAGATGGCTGGGTCTAGCTGCCATTTACATTCCTCACAATGCCCTGGAACAACATTATATTGGGGGCATTTTGGAGATTATTTCTAAGGAATCCCAGGGGTTCCTCAAACACCCTTTGAAAACGACTGTGCTTTAAAGAAAACATATTTAAAAAGAATCTCATTCCCCCCCATAACGTAAATAGTTTCATCAAAGAAACGAGCTGTTTAACTGGGGAAGTGTTCCTTGAGAGCAGAAAGTTTGGAAACCACCAGATTAAAATGTTGGGAGCCACACAATAAATGGCATAATTTGTTTTACCAACTAGTCTTTGGAAATGTTCATAATATATGCTGTTAGAGAGAGAGGAGAGCCTAAAAACAGATCTTGTTTATACACCTGTATTTTAGTGCTATGCATAGCTGCCAAGTTATCCCTTTTTTAAAGGGATTTTCCCTTATGCTGAATAGGCTTCCTCGCGAGAAAAGGGAAAACTTGGCAGCTATGGTGCTATGATTCATGAAGAAGAAGAAAAGAGGGGTGCTTTAAAATAGGGATGGGAAATCCATGACTCTTAAAACATTGTTGGACTACAACTCCCAGTATCCCTGATCATTGGACATGCTAGCTGGTGCTGATGGATTTTGGAGTCGAATAACCAGAGAGCTGCAAATTCTCATCTGTGCTATGTATCTCTAGGTATGACAGGTTGCTGTATCCACTCACATTACTGGGTTGCAATACAAAGGGAGTAGACAGTGAAGAACCCCTGAAATACAATTGCTCTCCTACAGGCTGCTTCCTAATTTTGAGGAAGTAGCTGTCAGGTGATTGGCTAATCTTATTCTGTAGCTAATGAAATTCAAGCTTGATGAGACATCACAACATGTAGAGCTTGAGAATATCTATTTCTCCTACCCAGATATAATCTCCTATACATTATATCATTGGTACTGCTGAACAAGGTATTAGGAATTAACATGGCATCTCTTTAGAAAGCAAGCATGCCTATTGCTGCATTGAAAAGTTTCTGTCAAGCTTTTATTGTCTGGTCACCCATGGATTTTTTTCCCTTCTATGGAAGAGGAATTCTTCCTGTGCTGAGGCTCAGAATCGGGCAGTCATGGAAACTACACTTCTGCCAATTCTGAAATAATGAGACAGCCTCAGAGTTACTGTGGATTTTCAGCTCATGATGGCCGAGTCCAATAGTGAAGGAATGAGCACCTTACAATCATAAGACAGGCAATTCTTTCTATCCTATCAGGAACTATCATCGCCATCTTTTCTACTTCCAAGTTTCTAGTGATGATGAGCAACCAGTGGAACAAAGTATGAAAGAAGAAAAAGACAAGCCAAATGGAGAAAAGGACAATGAGACCTGTTCAGTTACAACTATGAGCAAAGTCTTCTTTCTGAAAGCCAATTTTGTGTTTAACCTCAAGGTTTCCCCCCCCATTGTTGAGAAAGCACAGAAAGGGAAATGGTTATGTTTCCTGAACTGGATGAGATTGAGAAGAGATCTGAAATCTTTCAGAAATGGAATTTGTGTCACTGCACCCTACTGTCCAATCTGTTTTATTTCCATTCATTCTTTTTCACATGTTTCCGTCAGAATGCAGCAAAGAGGAATGAGGCTACTCAATTCAAGCGTAATGTGGAAAGGCTGAATATCTGAGAGATGACAGCTGGCAAAGCTCTTCCAGTCTTGCTGCCTATCCATTTGTGCAGTTACCTTTCCATGCCTACACCCAACCCTTTGCAGGTTTTGCAAATTCACGTATGTGCTATGAAATATGTAGTCCAGAATGAAACATTGCATAGAGTTCTTAATAATCTCAGCAGATTTCTAGCCCTCAGGATTTCATCTTCTTCTTTTTCATTTGAAAGCAGTGTCTGGTGGGCTTCGGTGTCTAGTGTTGAAGAGGTGCTTTGTGCCTCTGATAGGTTTCATGCTTTCTGGGTTCAGGGTATGGTCTGAACTGTGAAGACATGTGAGACCATCACCATGGTGAAATTAAGCAGGATTAGGTCTGGTTAGTGCCTGGGTAGATAACTGCCTGGGAAAATATACATCATCTTCGGTTCCATGATAAAAAGTGGGGTATAAGTGTAATAATAAAATAAAATAAACATACTTTGTTGCCCTAGTCTCCAGCCATTTTAAAAATAAAAGGAAAAATGGACCATAAAATATAATGAATTTTACGGATGTTTCAGGATCTTCAGTTCCATTGTGCTAATGAATGGTTTGTATAGTTTCTCATAGGGAAATGTTACAAGGCACTAAACTGTACAGAAAGTGACCAGCAGCTCGAGGTAACTGTGATAACTCAAGATAAGGAAACTTCATAACCAGCACAGAGAACAGATCCAAAATTACAATAATTATAGGAACAGCAAGTAAGTAGGAGTGTAGAGACTGAGCTTAATGACTAAGAAAGAGATCTCTATTTTCAACTTAGAAGATATAATTATAATTATACCCCACCCATCTGGCTGGGTTTCCCTAGCCACCAGGCACGTCCTAGCCATAGAGGCTAGTGGCGCGGAGAACCACGGCGCCAGGCGCTGGAGGGTGCTGGAAGGGCGCCAAGTGAGCGCAGGGTTCCGGCGATCTGGCCAGGACTGCGCTCCACGAGCTGAGAGGCTGCACCGCATCTCTCTCCTTCTCCGAGGACTCCGCGCTGTGCCTCCTTCTCGTTTCCCCAGCGCTGGGTTCCACTCAGTCGAGCTTCGCCACCAGCGCACACACAGCACCCAAGCAGCTCTTGCTGGTCCTGCGGTGCGCGCGCTGGTGGCGAAGCTTGACTGAGCGGAACCCAGCGCTGGGGAAACGAGAAGGAGTGCAGCGCGGAGTCCTCGCAGGTGGCCTCCCACTGCTGCCGCGGTCCGCTTGGCACTCCCGGGTCCTTGGAGGGGCGCTGGAGGGACCTTAGCGCCAGGGCGCTGGATGGGCTTAAGACGGCCCTGCTAGCCACTCTGGGAGGCTTCCAACAAAATATTAAAATACTGGTACAATGGTCTGTTAAACATTAAAAGCTTCCCTAAACAGGGCTGCCTTCAGATGTCTTCTAATAGTCTGGTAGATGTTTTTCTCTTTGACATCTGGTGGGAGGGCGTTCTGCAGGGCGGGTGCCACTACCGAGAAGGCCCTCTGCCTGGTTCCCTGCAACTTGGCTTCTCGTAGTGAGGGAACCTCCAGAAGGCCCTTGGTGCTGGACCTCAGTGTCCGGGCAGAACAATGGGGGTGGAGACGCTCCTTTAGGTATACTGGACCGAGGCCGTAATTAAATTCTGTCGCACTGCACAGCCCATAATTAACCAGTTCCAATGGACATATCTGTATTATTTAACTCAGGAAGTTTTCTTAGGCTAGTGTTTTGATTCTCCTTTTGCTGGTTTACTGATGTTTATTTGAATGTGTTAGTACAGGCATCCCCAAACTCGGCCCTCCAGCTGTTTTGGGACTACAATTCCCATCATCCCTAACCACTGGTCCTGTTAGCTAGGGATGATGGGAGTTGTAGTCCCAAAACAGCTGGAGGGCTGAGTTTGGGAGTGCCTCTGTTAGCATATTTAAATATCTGCATATTTTGAATTGCCATTGCCTGACACACTGAAAAGCTTAGCAATGACAACAAAAAAGTCTGTCCGAGTTTAGTCCTCCTATGGATCATTTGCAAGACCCTTGTTCACATCCCAAGTAAACACCTTGTAATTTTTCTCTGAGAAACTGAATCGGCAGTATCTTTGATATCTTCTGCTACAACTAGCGATGTTGCTGAAATTTGTAATAGCCTGGTTTGATATACTTATTTCTCCAGCTTGCAATGCTCAGCTGTATTATGAATACAGCATCATTTCTCAAAGTTCTCTCAAGCTGAGAATGTAAAAGCAAAATTCTGCATATGCGGAGTCAGCATTCAGACTTACCAAGCTGTCTTGTTGTAGGTGTGTGTACAAAAGTCCTTTCCCTTTATGAAACTGTAGGTCTTTATGAAACTGTAGGTCTTTTTTGTAGGTGCCTGGTTCTTTAATGTTAATTCCGTATGCTCTTAGATTTTCATTCCTTGCCAGATTGCCTGATCAAGTACCATTTGTGTGGGTTCTGTAGTTGACTCAATTCTAATTATTTCGCGTAGAGATGCTAAACAAAGCTCCATGGGCCAGATCTCGGAACAAGCTATTAGGGGCTTGGTAATGCTTGCCTTGAAAGAGAAGTGAGCATTAGTACACACCTCAAAAAATTTCCCAGCTTGAGTCTCCTGTGGCAGGGGGGACTCTGGGGGGGGGAGAGTGGGGGGGGGGGAGAAACTCAACTATAAAATGGACCACTTCTAGCTGCCCACCTTTCATGGGACTCCCTTGTGGCAGGAGGGGGCTTGTGGAGGGTGGACAGGAGGAATGTGAGGAATATTTTAATGTGTTTGAGAATAAGAATTGAAATTGGAATGAAGAAATCGGCTAATTAGTAAATTGAAATTATGAACAACCAGGAAGAGGGGATATGAGGAAGTCACTAAGACATGGTTATGAGATCTAAAACATGATGATGATTTTTCTTTTTCTTTTTTTGGCTTTTTGTTCTATCTATTTTTTCTTGCTTTTTGTTTTATTCTTTTTCTTGTTTTTTTCTTTTTAGATTTTAAAGTAATTATGGAAAATTAGCTGGGTGGATACCCGCCTCTACTTTTCCTTACCATCCTGGGGCCCCTGGTGGCAGGCGGGGCTCTGGAGGGGGGAGGAGGGAGGTGGGGAGAAACTCAACTATGTAATGGACTGCCTTCGACTGCTCTCTGTTCATGAGACTCTCTTGTGGCAGAAGGGGGCTCGTGGGGGGGGGGAAGAAGGCAGAATATGTTTTGTATGTCTTTCTTTATTATGTAAAATCAATAAAAATTATTTTTTTAATAAATAAATAAATCCCAGCTTGGATTAGAATCTGAGCTGTAGAAGATTTCCAGGCTTACCCTTTGAACTTCATTTCAACTTCCAAGATGATAGATGTCTGGCCCCCCCAAATAGCCTCATAGCAAAGCACAGGATACTACTTTGAAGAGCTGTCCCCATGAAAATTGGGCACGGTACCCAAAACCCACACCCCATGGAGAACTCTTGGGGTACAAGGGTCCCCTGTGGGGGTGGCCTGTTGCCCTGCCTGCAGTTTCTTGGGGAGACCTCTAAGCTACAGCCCCCTAGCAAAGCAATGGAAAAAAATTGTCTCCGTTGCTTTGCTAGGAGGTTGTTCTTTTGGAGCCTTATACTGGCTCAGAAGATAGCTGTTTCAGATTTTGGTGGAATTAATATCTGTTTACTTTATGCGGTTGTTGGGCTCCATCCATTGTATGGTCTTAAGGCACATGAACCCACAACCTTGCTGAAACTAAGCAGAGCTGGATCTGGTCAGTGCCTGCATGTGATTCATTGAATCACAGAATCACATAATTGTAGAGTTGGAAGGGACCCTGAAGATCCTCTAGTCCAACCCCCTGCAATGCAGGAATATGCAGTTATTCCTTATGGGGATCAAACCTGCAAACTTGGTGTTATCAGCACCATGCTCTAACCAATTGAGCTATTCAGGTTGTGGGTTATTATAGCAAAGGTGGGGGGAAGTAAAGCCATCTCTTGTTTCTGATTGCATTTGGGCACAGGAAGTTTGAATTTTCTCGCAGCTGTTAGCCATGGATGGTGCTGGAACCTTACTATT
Source organism: Zootoca vivipara (assembly GCF_965207765.1). Taxonomy (NCBI): domain Eukaryota; kingdom Metazoa; phylum Chordata; class Lepidosauria; order Squamata; family Lacertidae; genus Zootoca; species Zootoca vivipara. The sequence goes on along the minus strand of NC_142588.1, from coordinate 51,834,746 downwards.
CCTAGGGCAAAATATGATAAGGCACATATGCACAGTGCTGTTAAGTGCACATATGCTAACATCACAAGCCAGGAGAACTCTTGGAAACAGACGAGCTTTCCCCTAAAATGTCTGCAGGGTAATTTTGTAAATACCAAGCTGATTCCAAATTGAGCCAAGGAGAGCTCTCCCATCACTCACTTCAGAAGGTCATGGTACTGTGCAATGGACGGAATAATGTGGTTGCATAGTCTTCCAAAGGGTTGGCTGTTTGGGGCTACCTTATGAATGATTACAAGTAGGAGCCTTTCATGGTGCATGGAAGGGAGTGAAGTAAAGGGAGGATGGAGAATTTCGTGTCTGGGGAAAAGGTGGGCGAAAAATATAATAATACCTGGGCTTTGTAAAAACTCAAAAAAAATTCTGCAAAATGTTTCCTCAAAATTTTCAATCCTAATTGTAGGTGTTGATTTTTTTTGGGGGGGGGGGGTGAGTCACAGGATATTATTTGGAATTCTCCAATTTTGAGATGGCCAATAAATAAATAAATCTCAGGAAATGCTCTGGCTCAGTTAATAATGAATGAACCTACATGGTTGATTCATCCCTGTGGACAAAGGAAGCAATGGGCTAAATGAGAACTACAAGGAGCAGGGGCCAAACCATGGCTTCCTTCAACAATATTAAAAATAATATTGAACAATAAGTAAAATTGGATTCACAGCTGTAAAACTTCATTCATGGACCAAGATTTAGGGTGGGTGGAAGGGTGGATTTCATGGAATTAACAGTCTAGCTTCTTTACTCCTTGTTGTATGTTGCTCAGAAACAGGTGACTTGGGAATACTGTATGTGGAAACTGCAGAATGTTCGTGCACCAAAATGTTGTTGTGTATAAATACTTGTGCATCCTCACTGAGTACTACAGAAAGTTTGAGCAGAATCCCAGTCCTTTGTATACACATGATTGCAGCAATGATTCAAGATAGGTCTCTCTCTCTCTCTCTCTCTCTCTCTCTCTCTCTCTCTCTCTCTCTCTCTCTCTCTCTCTCTCTCTCTTGTACTCTTTGCCTGTATGTTGACTATTAATGCACAATGATGAATTAGCATTGATTACAAAGAGAAACAAGAGGAGACATGTACAAAGCAAATGTTAGAAGAAGTATATGTAAGAAGGGAGACTGTACACATAGCTCAGGACCTTGTGCCCTTAAAAACAAAATATCGGCAATCTCCAACTGAGATCAATTGTGGATTCAAAATTGACCTCAGCATCCTCTGTGGGACATTTGCAGGTCAGTTATTCAAACACTCAGAGTCAAATTCTCCATTAAAAACAAACAAGCAGCAGTGTGTTTTGAGCTCAACATTTTGGCTTCTGAAATCTGTATCTGACAAGTTTAAATTAATATTGTCATTTTCCAAAGCCTTATGTATTCTGTTTACTGCCAGTTTTTTACCGGGGTGGTCAAAGTGGCATACACCCCCCCCCAAACTGTCAGAGATGGATCTGATAAAATGGAGCATAAAGCTGACTGGCTTTAGGAACCACCCTCGAGAGACTCCCATGCAACCGCCCCCTCCAGAGACTCCCACGGAAGAAGACTTTTAAAGGCAAGTAATTCCTTCGTTCTCTGCCTGTGATACCGTAGTTGCACTGAGCATCTCCTCAGATTCAGAGGGCTCACACCCAGAAGCTCTGGCAGAGCAGGAGAGCCTCTGCTGCTACACATCAAGGAGCAGCAAGATGCTCACTGGAGCAGACACATTCAGGGTAGGGTAAACTCAAGTAGTTTACCTCTGACGTGGTGGAACTTGAGAAAACTATCTGGCTGCTAGATTACATACAGCACAATCCTATACATCTTTCCTAGTAAGTAAATCCCACTGTGTTCGCTCTCTAGTATAGTGGTTCTCAAACCTTTTCCCACATGGGCCACTTGAAAACTGAGGGCCTTGGGGGACCATTTTATGACTTGGAACCTTGAATTTGCAGTTAGCTTCAGACAATTTTTGCAGCAGTAATCCAGGTACTCTGGCTCTCTTTCTCTCTCTCCCCCCCTCCCCCAGTTTGACCTGGTAACTCTGGCTCCTGCAGTGCGCTCTCCATGGTCCTGGCCACTTTCAGCCTATCCTGCTCTCTTGCTGTGGGCAATCACGGCACTCCTGCTGCTTCCAGCTTGGAACAGGACATTTAAACAGAAATCAGTGAAAACAACTCAAAATAACAAAAGCACAATTCTAAAAGGAAAAGCTGATTGAAAACATTCCAAGCAGTACCCCCCCCAATAGCTTGTCAATAGTGTACAGAAAAGAACTTTTAATAATGGAAAGTCTTCACACGCCAATGAAACTAAGCGAGAGGTAGCCAGGGTGAATCCCTGTTGGGAATGAATACCATTTGGTGGATTAAGGCTAGAGTCACAGTGGTGAATATACCTTTCAATACAATTTAGCTTTTGATGTGTGCCAAATATCAACAGTAATCTCTAAACAGGAAATGAAATAGATGAAATAGTAAGTTTCAGTTTCTTGTGGGTGGTGAAGTTGACACACAACGGCATTTACTAAATCAAAATACCAAGACAGAGCAAAGTGCCCCCCCCAAAAAAATCAGCATGTCCTATCTAAAAATATACTCCAAAATGTCACTCTCAAATTATTCATACATTGCTGCTTGTGCGTATTATTTTCACATTGATCTTTCCCTGCATATGATATCAAAGTTCCTCTTCATGAAGATGCTGGGTTTTTAGTCCCAAAAATGTTGACCCAAAGGTTATCCTTTCCACGATAAAGGAGCATTGCTGATAAGGATTTCCCCAATATTGCTAATAAAGGTACATCGCTGAAACAATGGAGGGTGTAAAGTTGTTTCTGGAAGTATCTTAAGGAGAGAGATGGTCTTTCAAGGTGAATTTAAGTCTCTTTGGAAGATTCCCCTTTTATGAAGATAGGATTCCTGCTGGAGGTGCCTCGATCAAAGAGATCCTACATGATTGCATCAAATTGTTTTTGATTCAAACCTCTCTGCATAACTTCTATGATGCATTTTGTGGCTCTTATCTGGTGCTTGCTGCTTATTTATTTATTTCTTCAGCATCAGATACCAGCTGCCTTTTTCCATTTGCTGGAATATGGCTTGTTCTTATCAGTGCAAGAGGCTCGGCTGTAACTGAAACCATCCGAGGGCTTGTTGCAAGCCCTGTTTATTGAAAATATCTTTTTATTGAAAGTATCTTTTCTGCATTTCCATCATAGCTTCAGTACGTGCCAACGGGTTGGGGCTAGCTGCACATTTGAAAAACAAACATCTCTCATCTGGCATACCCACATTTCCAAAAGAAGGATCGTTTGTTATTTGCCTCTAACTGGGGGCACGTTTAATGGAATCAATTAATTAATGACTAGGCTCTGAAGGCATAAACAGTAAAATTAGTAACTAGAATTGGATAATGCTCCTTCAATTATTATTATTTTTTGCACCATTCCTGAGCATAAATCAAGCCCCCTGCTATTCATTAAATCCTAGAAAAAACGGAATTTTCTTGAGTCCATTTATCCCAACTTCTTACTTTGAGAAGATGAGATCCTCCATTTTCACTTTTAACCAATTAGCTTTTATCAGGCTGAGCTTACAGTGTGTCAAAGCTGATAACAGGAACAAGCAACAAGCAACGTGTACCGTGCCAGAAGAACCCAGGAGACACAGGCAGAGATACATTCCAGAGAAATAGCCACAAGTCTATTTAAAAAAACAGCCTCCACGAGTCTTGTAGCACCTTAACATACAACAGATCTCCTCTGAAGTGGACTCCGGCACATGAAAGTGTCAGAAACATGTATCTGAATGGATTGCGGATGGGGGAAATGCCGCAGCTTAAAGCAAAAACACCTCCCCCACAATGCCAAGTGCAGGAACATGAGTTCAATGACAATAGGCTTTCTTGATCCTATCTAAAATGGGTCAGTCTGGCTTGTGGGCATGTCAGCCTGTCACACTTCAATAGCAGAACTTGTATAGCAACAATTCCGCCCTACCAGATGCAGTGTCTCATCATAGCTATCAGTAGGAAAGATATCCTTATCTTTTAAAAAATACAATAAGGGAGAAGTTCCACATTTTTTATAGCCAGCTCGTTCAGGTCTAGGAAAGGACTACGTTGGTGTTTTATCCAAGGGCTATCTTTGCCTTTCTAAAATTGATTGAGTGTGAACTTTTTGTGTGTGATTCTTTTGCCAGGTGCATTGTAGCCTATTAAACCAATGAGGTTTATCTGTTCCTAGCTTTGCTCAGGATTTTGGCCTATGGTAGTGACCATGTAGGAACATCACACATTCAACTTAACACAAACTTGTTAACACAACTTTCCTTTCTGTGAATTGTGCCTCCTACTTTGATATTGCAATAATCCTCTGGTCTAGTTATCTGCTGGGACAGGAGTTGGCAATGTGGGGCCCACAGGTGCTTGTGCACCCTTAGAGGCTTTTCCTGGCACCCACAGTACCCCAGCTCCCTGCCCCTTCCTGCACTGAAAGAAGCCAATAAAAGGCTTTCCCCCCAAGCCTGTTTGTGGCATGGGGGAGATTTGGAGGTGGTTATAACTGGGGAGGGGAGAGTTGCTGTGTGTATGTGGTGTACATGACAGTTCCAGTGGTTTACAAATGTGCCACAGGGCCCAAACAGGTTAGTGACCCCTGTTGTGGGAAATCCGTAGGTGTTGTGTATGAGCATCATGTAGGATTCCAGTTGTTGAAAACTACAGGAAGGGAAAGTGCTGTTGTGCTCAGGTCCTGCTGAAGGTTTCCTATTGGCATTGGTTGACCACTGTGAGAACAGGATGCTGGACTAGATGGGCCATTGGCCTGATTCAGTAAAACCTGATTATGATTCAGTTCTGATGCACTGAATCTGTAGCTCTGAGATAAAGCCTATACTCTTGTCTTGCCATTAGGCATGTTCAAGTCCTATTATTTCAGTGAAACTCAAGACTGGTTTAAATGTGAGGGTAGCTACAGTTACTGCCAAGTATCTATGCAAGTGATCGAAAAAGAAGTAAGAACACATTTGTAAACCCCTTAGCTTGTGCTTCAGCTCATACCCATGCTGTGTTTGCATGCCAGAGTGATTGCCATCTGGAATGGCACACCACCAGGGTGCACTTGCTGCAAATTGTGGGCTAGCACATGGGCTTAGAGACTTCTCAATGGTGTGGCTACATAATTAAATGTTTTGCAGCAAGCTCTGCATAATTGTCTTCATGTTGAAATGGTGCTGAATTATAGCAAACAGGTGCAGAATTATAGTCTACTAGCTGGCCCTGCTACGCGTTGCTGTGGCTCATCCATGTGATTTCCCCCACCCTGTGCCGATCCATGACGTATCCCTCCCCCTCCTCCCCCCACCCCCGGCTTATCCCTGTGATTTCCCCCACCTTGTCCCAACCTATGATGTATCACGCCCCCTCTCCCCCCCCAGCCCCGGCTCATCCTGTGACTGGTCCCACCATGTCCCGACCTATCCCATCCCCTCCTCCCCCCACCCCCACCCAGGTGAGTCAGTACCTCCATTTGGCCTAGTCTGTAAAGGCTTCGGCCTAGTATGTAAACGGGAGCTGAGGTGCTGTTGAGAGAGAAGGTTTTATAGGTGCAGTACCAGTGTAGCCGCCCCTGGTTTGCAACCTGGTTCTTTTCCCAGCATGCATTTTCATCTGAGTGGTGTGTTCTGAAACATGGGATTTTTGGGGTTTTACCTGGCGGAGGTGTGACATCTGTCTTAGCAAACTTTCCTATAGCCTTCGGACATTCGCACAACGATCAGTAAAGCGGTTTTGGTGAAAAATGGAAACATGCCCAGTTTACATTTTTATATAAAAAGATGTGAGTAACAGTAGGTGGGGTTTGTACATATCCTTTACTGTTGAATCCTTTTTGCATTGGTTCCTGGTTTGATCCGGGACCTTTTTAGAGGCTGGAATGTGCTGCCGTTGATTTAACAGCAGACATGCCTATATATAGAAACTCAGTCTCATTTTGGGAGGTGGTCAGTCAGCTTGGAGTTGTGTTTTCTACTTATGCTGCAAGATTGCAATCGTGATTAGTCAGAAATGAATTTCACTGAATTCAGTGAGGTGTACTCCCAAATAAGGTTGCATATGCACTATACATTTAAAGTGCATTCTCCCCCTAGAAAAGAATCCTTGGATCTGTAGTTTACCCACCAGAGAGCCAGTTCCCAGCAGATTTAAAAATGACAATTCTCAGGATTTGGTGTGTGTACATGTGTACATGCAAGCTTTAAGTGCAAGCTGTGTATGCAGCCTAAATGTGCACAGGATTGCAATCTTAAAACCCTTTCCTGTTCTGCTATTCCTAGTTGTTGTCTCTGCCCTAGTAAGGCAAGTGCTATCTGAAATGAATCAGTTTCATCTACTGACTTCTCTCAAGGCTTGTGGATGTTTAAAAATGCATTGATCAGATGTGAGTAAAAATAGCAGCGTAGGAGGGAAGCATGTTGGAAATCTCTCTATACGGAGAAAGCAGGGGTTGAAATAGCAACTTTACTGACTGTGCACACAGGTGCACGACACTCATGTAGGCAACGTGGGGGAAATTCCTGGGGAAATTGGAAGCAATTCCGTAGCAGTTTCTATCTTTGGAAGGAGGTTGGTGATCATTAAGTGAATAGCAATATCATTGCTGGCATTGCTTCCTTTAGGGGTCCTGTAGATGAGGGATGGGCAGGAGGTAAATCTGGACCTCCTGGTAAGTCTCTTGGTGGTTTGCAGTAAATTGGCAACGATTTCTGACTTTCAACTGTCTAATAATAATAGCAGCAACAAAATGACTCCCCTCCCCCAAACTCTACTGCTGCAATGAAGAAAGCTTGGCTTAACTTTTGTGTGGAAGGATTGTGGAGCAAGTTCAGGTTTGATGCTCAATAAACTATGAAAGGCACCACAATTCCATTTTGAGCTGCAAGCCTAAAAAATTACACCTGGGAATAAATCCCATTGAATTCAATGGAGTTTACTTCAGAGTATACATGAATAGATTGCACTGTTCATCTCCCAGTTCCCGTCATCCTTCATCCTGGCATATGACATGGCATTATGCTCTTTGGAACATGACTTTAAAACCTTAAGGACTAGAAAGCCTTTTTTATTTACTCCCATCCGGACGTCGGTACAGGACTCTATATACAAAAATGTCTAGGCACAGGAATAGCTTTTCCCCTTGTGCCACCAAACTGTTGAATCTGTGGTTCTGGGCGAAAGGGAGGCCAGTTGGTGGTATGGGGTTTTTCGCTGTGCTGTTGTATTGTGAGAGGAATAGTGTTTGTATGAGGTATGTTTTTCTTTACGTTGCAATGTAGTTGAAGCAAAAATCCAAGTATGGTTGATACTTGGACAATAAATTATTCCATTCCATTCTATTCTATTCTTTTTTTTTTAAAAAAAAAATCATGCTGAATTTCATGTTGATCATGGTGAAGGTTTCCCAAATATGCCTTCTACTTAGCACGTTGGTGAGGGGATGGGGGGGGGGTCAGTACACACAAACCAGAGCAGCAGGACCTATCACCAGAGCCAGAGGGGCTTCTGTCTCCATGAACACAGTGGGCTCTGAGGCATGTGGAGCAGTGGGAGTGGTGCTCCAGGAGGCTGAGGCAGGTAAGGGCCCACAGCCCAGCTCCAAAGCTGGCCAGGTGGAGCTCATTAGCTCTGGGAAGAGGCGTGTGATTCTTCCTCTGGGGTAGGCTTGGAACAGGTGGGGGGGTCACATGCCTCCTCAAGCCCAGGTGCTGCAATCAGCATGCAAAGTACACAGGTGAAGCAGAGCTGAGGTGCTGTGACTGCTCAACTGCCCCTGTTGGTGAACCTTGGCTTGAATGCATCTGGTATGGGACTGTGCTTTGGGTTGGACTCTTAACTTTGGACTTTGACATACTGACTCACCACCAGGTAGGACAATAGTGTGCTTGTGGAACTGCAGAGTATGGAAAACTCTGTCATGGCCAAATACTCTTCCCCAAGCAATGTGCAGGAAATTGTAGAGTGAGCATTTTCTGTACCTTTTCTTTCAGAATTTGGTAATCCAATGTTTAGGAGCATCTGGAATAATTTTGCTGTGCACAAAAGGAAGAGAAGGAGGCATGGACATGGGAGTGAAAGTGAAAATTGGGGTGCAAAGCAGGGCTGAAGAGATGCGGCTTCAGAAATGGAGTTGGGAAGGTGAAAAGGCATGGGGTGGGAAGAGGAAGCTGCAGTGTGTTGATATGGGGAGTGGAAGGTGGGTTGGTGAGAAGGCACAGCCTCTAATTTAATATAAAATGCAAATATGTAAATTTAATTACAAGTGGTCCTATTGACATTAGTGAGGATGACCTGCATAATCTGGGCTTCATGGGAAACTGTATGCCAGCTGATCCACCCCTCACTTGCAATATACAGTTGGTAGCGAGAGGGGGAATACATTTGCACTAGTCTCCCATGGTCAAAGGAGGGGGGGTGCATGGAAGGCACCCTGTAAGAAAATTCTAGAACAAAACAAGTGTCCTGAAACATGTGACACTTTTAGGGACAGAATCTGTGAGAGGCACACAAACGCTTGCATTCACTTTTTGCAGTTCCTCAGAGTTAATTTTTTGGCTCGCGTGGCCTCCAGGCTTAAATTAGCAAGGCCTCTAGCTTCATCATGCAAACCGTTTTTGTGTTTTCTGAAGAACTGTGTGTTCTGGTGCCAAGAACACTCACAGCTTCTGTTCCAACATAAAGTGTTGCTCCCCACAACCCTTGTCAGAGCCTGAGCGTCTCGTGCACCTGGCTGCTGCGATTTCCAGCCCCTACTGTGTGTTTACACTCAGGACCTCTGTTCCATTTTTATATCTGTCACTTGTCTCTCTGGAAACTGCTGAACCTCATCTTATGTGGAAGCTGTCAGACAGCATGCCTCTTCAATCCGTGGCCTGGACCAGTTGGTCACTGAGCTTCACCCCCATAAGGCCCAAATCCCAAATCGCCTTTACAGAACGCAGCATGGCCCTTGAAATCAGCAGAGCTCAGAAAAGTGACAGGCAGCGTTGTGATGGCTGTGGCGCTGCGTGGAAAGCTGCACAATCCTGGAGGATTTGTACTTCATATTAGAGGGTGGGAAAGAGCCCGACTCTCATTCCAAGCTTTTGTTTTATTTCTTCTAATTATCCAAGACGATCGCCATTGAAGCTTTATTTTTTTGACGGCTGGGCAGGCTTTCCCACTTCCCTTGCCCATTGTTTTTATTTTGTAAGGTATCTGCTATAATTAACAAAGGTTGGCAGTATCAAAACCTGCCAGGAGTGCTGGGATTTTATCAAGCAAATATCGGTGTGTATGTGCAGCACTTAAAGAAGTCGTGTTTCTGATATATTTATTCTTGAAGGTGATGCCTGCCTAGTCAGTGCAGAAACCTGGTGGTGGTGATGTGTGTCGACCTTCCCATAAGTAAAGAGGTCTTAAGGGGGTTCAGATGAACACTCTTTGAGACCTCCATGCAGAGGACATTGGGTTTACACATTAACTCTGTGGCTTCATGTGTTTGCTTGAATTCTGAGCAAAAAGCCCGAAGAGGGCTTTAGCCTGGATCGAATCCAGTGTATACATTGATCTGAAAAGCTCCCAGTGACTTGCAGAACATTCTGGTATATAACATAAGCTAGACACAGAGCAGGATGCTTCATTTCTACTGTCTCAATTTCCATAGTTTGAAAAGTTTGAAAAGTTTCCAGGTTTCCAGGTGGAAGTATAGCCAGATCTCTACCTGTATGACTAGTTAAGAGGAAGGCAAAGGCAATCTTTTTCACTGTATGCATGAAGCTGTAATGTATTTTATTTGCTTCTAGCACTCGCACTTTACCTTTTTTAGGTTACAACTTGTATATATTTATATGTGGAACCCTAAAAATGAAATGTGTGTAAGGACTATAGCGTTATTCACAAAAACAGACACTAGAGCAGATGCTGATATGCCATTATGGCATGTTTTTTTATGTTGTATTTTAAATTTTTGTAACCTGCCCTGAGACCTTAGGGTAAAGGGTGGGTAATAAATGAAAATAACAGCAGCAAGGCTCCCCCCCTTGCTCCTTCCCCACATGCCCCTCAAATAGGCTCTGTGTTGCTCAGGAGAAACCCCAGAACAGAATACAAGGTGGGGGAAAGAAGGAAGATGATGATCCCACCAGGCAAGCAGAAACACTTGTGCTGACAGAGCAAGTCTCCTCAGAACTACTTTGAATTCAACCCATGATGCTGCTTCCCCTCATTCAGGATTCCACACTTTTTTTTTTGAGCAGCAAAAATGGCTGAATAAAATAGCAGCAATGCCTCATGTACAAGAAAATACATGCAGACATTTTGGACGGCTCTTCAGCCTCCCAAACTTATCCGCATCACCCTACCATATGGTTGGGCATGCCTTTAATTGCATATGCTTAGGGTGGATAGAGAAATAGCCACTAGATAAATGGACTTTTACTGCAGCAAGAATGAGAAGAAATTAATAATCCTGAGCAATACACATTTTTAGTGGCTTGTACTTTTTAATCTGGAAATGATGTTCCACTCTTGCCTCGTTGACTCAAAGCCCAGCTCTGCAGTATAGTTACATAAGCTGACCAATAACTTTCCAGCACCCCACCCGCCCTGCTCTGATACCCTTCGTTTGCATCAACGCTGCAGGATTTTATGGCCGTTTTGACCATGGTATGAAATGCCTTTCAGGCAATTTATTGGACGTTGAATAAATTGTAAGTCTCTTTAGATACTAGGCGAGGCAGAGGCAGGCATTTAGACACTGCCAGGTTTTCAGGAAATAGAAATGGCAAATTGAAAGCTCGTTCCTGGTTTGGCAGCGCAGTCCCACCATGCCAGCGCAACATGGGCAGTAAGAGCATCTGGCCCTCAGTAGCCATTAAGCGGGGGGGGGGCGGGGCTCAGTGTTCATCAGTAGCAGGGGCTGTGGTCTCTGTTACCTTACACAGTGCATGGGACTGTCTTCTTCTTCTTTGGCGATCACTTGTAGCCAAGTAAGATTGTCTTCCATAAACACAGTTTTAACAGTGAGTCCGTAAGTGACTGTGCAGGCCAATTCTGGATCCACACATCCTTCCACAGTGGGGAAATTGGTTTCTGGGCAGGAGTTGATCACAGAGTGGATTTGCCAAGCATGCCTTCCTCTTAGCTCATTTCTCCCTTTTGTCCTGAGTTTGAGTGTCTTCAAATCCCGTGACACCTTTGGTAAAGGCTGGACTGTATGTGCATTTGGATGGGGGGCAGGGGCGAAGAAAGGCGCCGTGACACCTTGGGCGGGCATCGCTACGTAGGACGCATGTGTGGCCTCACTACATATGGCACATGCACTGTATGTAGTGATACTGCACATGCGCTGTATAGCGGTTTGCTGCCGGCGCCGCTCCAGCGCTGTATGGACAGTGCTGGGATCCCTCCGTCGCCGCTACAGCCATGAACAGAGGATCCTGGCACCATCTGTACGGCGCTGGAGCAGCGCCGCCAGCAAACTGCTAAGTACAGCACATGTGCGGCGTCACACGCATGTGCTGTATGTAGCGACGCCACAAATGCGTTGTACTTAGCAGTTTGCTGCCAGCACCTGGATCCTCTGCTCACGGCTGCTGCAGCACACAGAGGATCCTCCACATGTGGCTGCGGCTGCGCGATGGCCGCTTGCGTTATTGCGAGCCCCCATAGGGTGACTTCTTGTCACCCCTGCAGACATGGAACCCAGGGCGCACTGCCTCCCTGCCCCCTGTTGCAACGCCACTGGGGGGGGGTGGAGTTGTGCCCAATAAGGCCTCTCTTTCTGCCACATGGATACTTCCACAAATGTCTCCTCCTCCCAATAGCCCAGTAGTCCCTTCTGTGGGAGGCAATGCCACCATCTGTGCATCAAGAGACTTTTGCATAGTTCGTACATGCCTCAGAATTGGGATAGGGGATGGAGGGTGTTTTGGAACCTCACTTTCAGCTGTAGGTGTAGATTTCCCTGTCTGGCTTACCCTCATTAAATGTCTAGCCCTGCAGTGAAATAGTTGAGTTTCTGGTGGGAATTTGCCTCCAAAAGCCTAAAAGGTAGAATACCCATGAAGGCTTTGAGAAGATCAATGTCAGTGGCTGTTCATGCAAAGTGTCCCTTCCACCAGTGTACCCATCATCATCAGTTTCCCACACGTGGCTTAAGCCCTTCAGGCATAAGAGTTGATATGTGGCATCAGAGTTCCCTGGTGCTGGCTGGTGTGCCGTGATGGACTGCATGGTTTTGTGGCAGCTGTGGTGGTGAGGGAGAAGTTGGGGGAAGTCATCTGGGGCTGTCCATTGATTCCAGTTGGAATGTGCTAGTTTATGCCACCACTTTTGCAGGTGTGACATTATAACATCTGTACTTAAGTGATGCACTGTTTTTCCCTGCTGTTGCGTATTACAGATATATATGGTCCTTTTCACTCTGTGTATTTTATTGTGTTTTATTGCCAGTCACATTAGAAAATACATTTATCTCTCTCCTCTCCCCTTGCCATGTGTAACAAATAGAAGAAATGAATGAATAACTGCAGAAGGTGCGAATGAGCCCTGAGCAATTTCCTTCTGAGCTCTACCCTTTTCCTCTTCACCCACCTTTTGCTCCTGGCACTGGTGTTCCTCTGCCAGCATACGTGTGTGTGTGTGTGTGTGTGTGTGTGTGTGTGTGTGTGTGTGTGTGTTGTGTGTGTGTGTGTGTTGTGTATTGCATATGTATAGAGCAAATGGGTAGCCTGTTGCTTCCAGAAGAGTATCCCTGCACTGGCATCGTCTTGGGTTCTGCTGCCACAAGGAGTTTTTAGAAGTGCTCCTATGCTGCCCATTGGGTGTAATTTGAGGAAAAGATTATCTGTTAATCATCTTTAAGATGAATATTTAGGAAGAGCAGAACTCATATAGCTGTGCCTGTGTATTTATAATTTAATATGTTGCTTTTCTTCCGCTTCTGTAATTAAGCTGTAAACGGCAGCATTTGCTATACGGAGATGTTAACATTTGTTTCAAGGTACGAAATCTGGCTGATTCGGGCATGAATCTCAGATAGGTCAGAGGATCTGTCTGGCATTCTCCCCAGCTTATTGACTGTGACATAGGGGCAAAACAAGGTGTACCATGCCTGAGACAGGGCAAGGCATGCCCTGATAGATGAATGGGTGCAATGGTGCAAATTCAGTGTTTGAACAAGGAAATTGCAACAGGGGTGAACTGACACAAACAATATGCACTGCCACACAATCCTTATACCCAGGAATGATCAGGAGGGATATTTCCCAGGTGATGATATTTCTGTTTTCTTGCTGCCTATTGACTTCAAGGCTCTGGATCCAGGTTTGAATACATTGCCCTGTTTTACAGTTAAATGTCTTTCTAAGCACGGAGAGAGGGAGGGAGAGAAATCCTACCAAATACCATCTCAAATGAAATCCCAAATTGTGTATGAAATGTACCCATTGGCTCACCCTCTTCCTGCAGACATCTGTTGTGTCGCCCATCTAGAGCACAGCCGCAGGTATGATTTTAGTTCAACAAGCATCTTAATTTCCCTTGTGATAAGCAAATTAATTTTGTTGCAACTCTTTAATGTTTATTTTTATGGAGAGATGAAATGTTTCTGAACCTTTTCTCTCAGCAAAATAGGGTCCAAGCCAAGTGATTAATGTGACACAGAGATTGATCCTGGGCAGGCAGTTTCTCGTAGGCCTGCCTTTTGCAACTCTCCATTCTGCAACTCTCTCTCTCTGTGTGTGTGTGTCCCCCATATAGAAAGGGTAGCAAGGGAAACAGCAGCTGCTCACTCTCATGACCTCAGCAATCCCATATAGCTCATCATCATGAGTCGTAAAATGAAGGTGAAGTGTCATGGATGTTAGGGCAAGCTGTGAAATGAAGCTAATGAAGCCCTCTGGCCAAAACCTAGGACAGTCTCTGGTGTATTAGAACGCATAAAAGTCCCCATTCAGCAATTCCCAACATATCTCCAGACCACCAGAGAAAATAAATTAAATGGGCTTTTCTACTGCTTCTTTGTAGCAGTTTTGTGAAGGTTACAGCAACCTAGGCCTCAGTGGTGTTGTCAAGGTAGAAGTCCAAGGCCCCACTCATCACAATGAGCTGGAGGGCCCCCAAAACCAGCATTTTGAAGTGTGTGAAGTAATGCACATTGCTATCTAAAGTGTTGGTAGGGAGAGACCCATAAGACTGTTAAGTACAGTGTCTAATAACTCCACCGCAGACAGGCCTTAGATTCCTGATTGGTTAAGAAAGTGTTGTCATGACTCTTGCACTCAACATGCCCTATCACTGCTATTGCATTTCAGGAAGTCCCTTTCCTATGATGGGACACCTATGAGTCTCCAATTTATTTAGTCTTTCCTGCTTGTTTCCAAGACACTCCAAACCTGTGGATCTCTGCTGGAGCCATGCATCAAATATTTTATTTGTTAGACCCCCTTCTTGCCTCTTTCCCTCTTTCCTTACCTCTAAATCATTTTGGAGGAGGGGCAGGACTAGACAGGACCCATGTGGGAAGCACAAGTCAATATTACCCAGAAAACACATCAGACTTGGTGCAGCCCCCCCCCCTGAAGGCTTTGTTGACCTTTGGCCACCCCATCGTAGTCTGAGTCTTCATTGCTCTGGTTCTCTCACTGAAAAACAGCAGCTCCCCACACAGGAGGCAGAACTGAATTAACCTAGCTGTTCTTGATTGTAAGGGACTCCCTTTCACCCAAAGAAACAACACATAACAGTCTCAACCCTCGAATGTGCCACTTTAGATCACTGTAACCCCACCACCCAGTCCAACATCTTGGAATTTCTTCCTCCTCAATACGTATGGACGTTTGGAGCTTCTGGCAGGGTGCCACTGTGGAGCTGGCCTTCTGATGGCAGCGTTCCTACCACACATTTGGGCAGAATAGGAATCATTTAGGGTGGCAGCCAGATCTGCTGGTGCTCTTGTGCGTACCCCCTTCAAAAACTGACCACCACCCTTCTTTGGTTAATAGTAGTGACCTCTCTCAGGAGGCCAGCTCTGTGGCACCACCCCTCCCCATCAGCCGCTCCTAGCCATGTAAGCACATTTCATCTCACCCTTCCTCCAGCTGTGTGAACTGGCTTTAAGATGCTCAGTAAGGTATAGCCACATCTATCAGTGTAAAGATGGATTTCATTTCTTACGGTGTACTCATCCAGTTATATAATACCACTGCCTTCATTGGTCAAATGGGTTTATATCTTACCCCCACCTCCACTGTAAAGATCTGCAGAGGTTTGCACAGAGATGATAGTGAAAACAGTGTTTCAGCATTGGCACTAGTGCATAGACTTTCTGAAAACTCTACTGCCTTTCTTCCATCCTTCCTCACTCTGCACCCGTCCACAAAATATTATATCCTTCCCTCTGAAGTGTGACAGATAAACGGTCAGCCTGCTGAAACTTCAGCTCCCAGAGGCCATTATACTAAATAAGTTCACAATTAAAACTACCAAAGAATAAATTTGCTTTTACCTGGAGAGACAAGTGGTTTGGAATCTTAAAATAAAAATCAGACTATATTATCTACCAGTGTTACTGGTGCCTGGGGGGAAACTTTCATTTTTATGAGCAATTCCGCTGCTGCTTCAGAATTTTTGTCCAGAAAAAACTACGTGGAACACTATTTCAACTTTCAGAGTTTCATCTCTTTTGAAATCTGTTTTGAAATCACTCCCAGTTTAACTCTTATTAAATTGAACTGGGTCTCTTGAAAGCCAGTAATCTGATAGGTTTTACAAGCATGATGATTTTTATTTCAAAAAAGAATGTCAAGAATAAAAAGGGTATACACACATCTCCTTGTAAAGTGTGTTGCTGCTTATCTTACATATTATGGAGATAACATCAGGTGTGAGAAACTGTGATGAACTGCAAAGGAACTAAGAGATTCCCCTCTCCTGCTTTAGCTGGCACACTCTGGTAGTTATGCACGAAGACTCAAACAAATGCAAAGAGATTGCACCTCCAAATGTGAATGTGCAATGCTAGAGGCTTGGACCTGATGTTGCTTCCCTGGAACTTGATCTTGGCATTCCAGAAATGGACGTTGGTGAGATGCCAGGAACGAGCAGTGTGTCTAAGCTGCAGTGGCTGCTATGTAAGTAATGTGGAAGAGTCAAGTCAGGTGGGAAGCAGTGTAGAGAAGATGCTGGGAATCTGAGTGAAGAGTATTGACAAAGCAACAAGGTAAGTTTTGCTTCTTGGGGAGACAGGAGGTATTTCAGCTGGAAGGCTGACCTCTGAGATGACTCAGCAAGGTTGAGGCTGGGAGAAGTTATGCTGTCTTGGGGATTGCAGAGATCCTAAATAGGCTCTGTGGGATCTTCTTGGAAAAGGATATTTTTTCTACAGTGAAGTTCCACGCTTATTACTGAGGCTGCAATCCTAGGTAGGCTTTCTTAGGGGGAAGCCCAACTGAGCTCATAATCTTTCTTTTTCTGAGAAAACACATAGGTGTTTCGGCTGCATCTGGGGTATTTTATTTTATTTTACCTCCAGGTCAACTGAGTTCTCAAGCTGAGGATGCCTAGCTGCTGCCATGTTAGGTAGCAACTTTCTCTTCCCTTTCCTCAACTCAGTGAAAATGAACTTGTCAACCATGTATTTCAATCTTTGCAGCCAATGGCTGTCTCTTGAGAACGACTCTGGGAAAAACTTGTTTAGGTAAACACCATTATTAGGGAACAAGGATTTTGCTACACTCATTAAATGCTGTGTCTAAAATCTGGGGAAGCAGATGGAGTACTGGGCACTCTGTACATGCTCAAAGGTTGCAATCTGGTTGCAGGAAGCTATAACTGGATGTAAGCCAAGCTAACCAAGCCTTCTCTAGTGTTCTAAACTGGACATCTATTTTTTCTCTTTGCTCTTTCTGCTTTATATACCCCCTCGTCACTCTTGGCCGGAGAACTGAGGCCTAGTGTCCTCTGTGGCTTTGAAAAATCATGTCCAAACTTTACTTGGTGTGGATATAAATGGAGCAGCACAGAAAAGTGTTCTTCTGCTCAAGGGGTTTGGGGAGTTCTGTTGTTTGACTGGAGAAGGGAGGCAGTGGCTGGCTCTGGGGAACCTCAGGCAATCTATATGGATCACATAAAATCAAGCTTCTCATTATGTTGTAACAAATTGCTAATTCCACTGAACGATGAGGTTAACGAGGCTCCTGTCAATAACAGCAGTTCAGCAAACAGGAGCTCAATATTCTGAGCAAATCCAGTTTAATCAGCATTTTAAGTGTGTGTGTGTGTGTGAGAGAAATAAACTGAGTTTAAAAGGAAAAGTCCTTCTCCTCTTATATTAGCTCTGCACTCTGTCAGTAAAACTTAACAAGGAAAAGGCATTGCAACATTCAGAGGTTATTACATAGCTCCCTGCCTGGAAGACTACTAAAGCCAGTGGGAAATGATCCAATCTTTGTATTTGCATTTGATGATGATAATAATGATAGGAAATTAATTCTTACTCATTTGATTGAGTTACCAGCTGTAGACTTGAAGGGGGATCATAGGGTTTTGCTTGGGGGCGGGGGGTGGGCTACAGAGCAGAAAGTCCTAGGTTTAATCTCAAAAATATCCAAGTAGTGTTGGAAATACATCTTGCCTGAAATGGTGGACAGCTTCTGTCAGTTAGTGCAGGAATTCTGTGCATATTGGGCTAGATGGACCAATGGTTTATCTCTAGCTTCCCATGCAGGTAATTTTTCTTATAGCTATGCCCTTGATGAAGGCAGGAGTTAGTTACCTTCAGTTTTACTAGGTTAAAGTTTAAAAGCATGTCACTTAGCAAATCTTGCAGGTATGTTTCAAAGGCTGCAGCCTACATTGATGAAAATGTATGATCTCCCACTTTTACAGGAGGCATGTTTTGAGAATTACTGTGTGTGTATAGAAACTTGGTCAGCTGCTATTTTTACAGGTGCACCACACATTTTCCAGAGCGGACTGCCTTCAAGCCACCTGGCTCTGCATTCAGATAGAAACCTAGGAGGATGCTTTCTAGTGAGTCAGATCATTGGTCCATCTAGTTCAGTATTGTCTATGGCAACTAGCAGTGGCTCTCCAAGGTCTCATACAGGGCTCTTTCAAAGCTCCATCTGGGAATTGGGAATCAAACCATTTTCATGTATAGCATGTGCTCTACCACTGAGCTTCAGCCTTTTATTTTGTCTTGTGCATTGGCATTTGATTCCCCCCCCCCGGCTAATTCTTCACCAAGTGGGCCAGGAGCCTCTACTTGCTGATCCCTACCATTGGACTGTTACGTAACAAGTGGCTCTCGTCCATAGTGTCCTCTTCCAGGAACATTGTTAGAGACCTGCCAGGAGTGACTAGAATGGATAGTCCTTCATTATCCCCAAGCTCTTCATTTACCCAGCTGAGTTATGTTCTTGGGGAGGGAGAAGTTGGGACTAAATCATCCCATTTCACAAGGATTGATTTGAGAAAATGAGAATGCCCAGCCGCACTCAATTAGGTGTGCTAAATCATTACCCATTAGAAAAAAAAGTTGGTCATGCCTCCTTTAGCTTCCTTCCATATCTTGTAATTCATGGGAAAATTAAATCCATGAATAAATTGCAACAATCAGCTCCCAAATGCAGCCAGGTTGCTGGTCATTTTCAGGGTAGAGGCATAATTCACCGCTGGCTAAGAAAAGATGTAGTCTTCCGTGACCACTTTTTCCTGATGCTATCGAGCACGTATTAGACTGGTTTTCTAGTTAGGTATGACAGTTGAACCAGCTCTCTGTGTGTGCTTTCAGAGACCAAACAAGGTTTGTACAAACTACTATCACAAATGGGAGTGGAGAAGGTTGTGAAAGTAGTGTGTGCCCCAGATAGCAGCATTTGAGAGTGCAATCAAACAAGGAACTCTCCCCATTATAAGAAAATGTTAACTTGTCAATTACATATGCACAGAGTTCTTCACTGACCTGGAAAGGGAACAACATATGCTAGCCAGGGACACAAGTTTTTCCTTAATATCTTATGTCCTTTGCATAACGTTAGCCTCCTGCTAAGTGAACCGATGTCCTGAACAGCTATTATAACAAAATGAACAGCTCTTGTTTCGTGTTCCTCTTCCACTTCGATTAAAAAAAATAATAGTATTGTGTCAGCCTGTGGTGAGCAATTCATTCAGCACTTAATGTTGCTGATAAAAAATAGTGGGACTCAGTGGGACATAGCTCATCTGGCACATGTCGTGGTGGCACAGTTTGCATAAATGTAGTTTGAACATAGTAGGCACTAGGCAAAGCTACATGACAAAAATGCCCCTCAAATAAACATCTGGGGGAAATTTCCAGTGAGGCATAAAAGCTTCCAATCCAATGTCACTTATTTTGATGTAGATCTCATTGAAATGAGTGGGATTTATATCAAGTAAACATGCTTAGGATTGAGATGAAAGAATATGGAGAAGCTGAGGACAGGCAAAATCAGGAGTGGAAATCTCTGGTTGTTGAGATGTTCTTGGACTCCAACTCCCATCAGCTTCAGCCAGGATGTTCAACAGTCAAGAAAGATGGGAGATGGAGTCCAACAAAACATCATTGGTCCTAAAGCATTGAGATAGCTAAATTGCAGTGCTCTAAATCAGGAACAGGGAACCAGACCATTGACCATGCTAGCAGGTCCTGATGGGAGTTAGAGCTCAACAGTGTTTGGTAGGCCAAATGGCAGAATGCTCTAAATGGCAGAATTTTAGAGCTGGAAACTTGCAGATGCCAAGCTGAAACACTTTAATATCACCTAACGCAATATCAAACACAATATGTGCAAGACATGTAGGTCATGCCTTCAGCTCTGAGTTATCAAGTGATGTACATAAATCCACTCTGATGTCCAGATCCCGACACCTGAAACAAACCTGGGTCTTATTCTTCTCCTGTTTTCTGAGAACTGGCACGCTCAGCACTACCTCTGGTTTCTTAAGGTTGCAAACATCATTTAAAAATAAATGCAGAGTGTCCTTGCTCATTCCTATGAGCTGCTGCACTGACACAATGGGTGGCAACAGAAATTGGCATTGCTTGTCCACCGAGCAACATGCACATGCAGTCACATGGGAAGCCAGTCATTTGTAGCATCCAACCATGCCATGAAGTTATTTTTAGCGCATCTCTGCTTCCCTGGATTTCTGATTAGTTGCAGAGAGTTGGTAAAAACACCTCACTGCGTGATCAGAAGCTTCAGAGAATACACAGGAAATATGAGTTGTCTATTGTTATCATCGTGCCTACCTTCTCCCCACATGCCTGTGTGTACACTGCAGAAAGTTTACCATTGGCAACTATAGGAGAAATGGTCATAGACAAGCCACTGACTCAAATAGTAAGTGAACAGGACCTAGGATGCTTTTTAGCACTGTGCACTGCAGTGGCACCTAAACCCCAATATGGAGCTGTGGCTTTTTGGCAGGGAAATACCCAGTTTGTTGTTCTAACTAAAAGTCTCTTTTCTGGCACATTTCTTATTGATGGGCATGAAATACTGTGTAGGGCTGGAGGGTGGCAGCTAGTGGCCACTCCGCATATACTCTGTCTGTCTGTCTGTCTGTCTGTCTGTGACTGACTGACTGACTCACTCGCTTACTCACATGCACACACATACAGGCACATAGCTCCTCAGTTGATCTTATGATCTCTGTTCATCAAATGATTAGGGAGGGGTGATTTTCATCCCCTTCAAGATATGGAGCTCCACTCACCCCAGAATTTTGACTATTTTTATTTTTGCAGCACCCACCAAAATTGCTGGGTTCTAGGGAGTGGAAATTTTTTGCTTGGTGGACTGAATGAGATCCCCAAACTGGGGGTTGACCTGGTGTAGAGGTTATTTTGGTAATGGTGGGGAAATCACCATTCAGTACTAATTCTGACCTGAACCTTTGAATTCCCAGTGTCAATCCTTCATTAAAACAAGGGCCCCCAATGGTACATTGATTTATTTTGAGATCACTATTTGGAGGAAGCCAGCGGTATTAGTGATTTAACCAACTGAGAGATATCTTTACAAACTGAGGCACATGACAGCATTTAATGGAGACTTTAATATTTTTTCCTTTTTTTATTTGAAAATTTAACAAAAAGAAAGGAAAATACTAATATAAGCAAATTTTCCCCCCCACCTAGCTTGCCTGTGTCCACTCTTACTTTATTTAATCATTTAATCTTGCACATACAGTATTTGGAGCCTAACTGGCCATTCTTCTCCCCCCCCCCCAATCCACAGGGGCAATTTGATGTGATTTGCCATAATATATAATGATTCCCGGCACATTGTGACTCATGGCTGTTCCCACAGAGAAGAGCCCCAGAAACCTTTTAAAAATGCCTATTCAAAAGGAAATGCAGCAATTTTTCAGCTGTTTATTGAGTCAGCAATAGGCAAATCCAAAACAGGTTGCACCTCTGGGAACTAAAGCATATAACAAAAAGCAAACACCACCCACTGTTTTCTATTTGTACAAGCCTGAAGCATGGCTGGTGGAGGGAGGCAGGGGCTGGGGTCTCTCCAGCAAAACTGGGCTCTGCTGAATGGTAACAGGTGCTTAGCTGAATCATTTGGCACTTGTAAAAATTGGTTCACAAATAATTTGAAAGTCATTATGGAAGACTTAAGACACAATGTGGGACTTTACTGCATTGTCCTTAAACAAGTACCAGAATCACGCTCATTATTGTTGGTCCAGCCTTCATTAAGATATATGTTGACTTTCTATTTTCGCAATAACAAATAAGAAAATACCCTGGGAAGAGGGGCTGGTTGTTAAACCACTCTGAGAACTGTAGATTCTGTGGGGGGAACAGAGGTCTTCTAACAACCCACAGCACCCTAAGCAAACTAGAGCTCCCATAATTCCTTGTGGGAAGCCATGACTGTTTAATGTGGTCTCATAGTGCTTCAAATGTACAGTGTGAATGTGGTCTCAGATGGATAGAAAGGAATTTTAAACTGTGCTAAGATGTCAACCTCATCCTTCTCTTCTGAATCTATTAAAACTAGCCACGGTTGGGACTTCAGTGCCCTCATCTTAGATAATCAGATGGGAAATGCTTGCCACAACGTTGCCGAGAAAAATTTGGTCGAGGGCATGGCTGGCTTTTTGATACGTGGTTACTTGTTGTTATAATTAAGCACTCCCTGGATGCCAGGACGAGGCAACTACAACAAGAGCACAACCCTTCCTAGATTTAAACTGCTTTTATTCCCATAGAAATAAATTGCTTGCCAGTTTTTGGTGAGCGTTTCATTTTTCCTGACGGCAGGCTCCCCCTGGTGGCCAGAGAGGACAGCCAACAGTTTTCCAGTTTGGATCTCAGCACCAGGTTTCATCCTGGTAGTGAAATGCTTGGAAGATATCTCCTGGGATATCCCAGAGATCCAAGGGGACAAGCTGCTTAGCAGACAAGCTATGTCAATTGAAGCCCCTTTAAGTGCTACTGTTGTGACTGGCACTAAATGGTCTTCAGAAGGGTTATTAGTAAGGGAACCCACTCTCTCCATTGTGTGGGCTAGCATTTACCCACTCAACTTAATATTTTCAGTATTAACAGTCAGTGGGCAGGTAACTCATCTGACAGGCTTATTACTTATCCCTGTGCCAAGGGATTTTTTCTCTCTAAATCTGGTGCTGAAGTTGCTGCAGTTTGAGGAAAGCTGGCACTTCATCAAAGATCTTAGCTGTTCTCACACAATGGAACTTTCATGTCTTTAACCCACCAAGAAGCACATAAATTACTTCATTGGACTTATCTTCTATATGGGAAGGTGTACAGCACACAGAGTGAAATTAAAAATGGAAAATGACCCACGGCCTTAAGTTGGCGGTTCTGCCTTGGATTTTGGCCAAAGCATTTATTGTGCTCCATTTGGATGCAAAAGTAAGTCTTGGAATTTTTAATTTATTCATCTAATTTAATTTATTTAAAATATCCCCCCTTCTTCAGCACACAAAAAAAAAGCCACCCGGGTTGGACATCCCTCAAGCACACCTTCTAAAAGACATGACACAAAAGAAAAAGGTTTAAGGAGGAGGAGGAAAAACAAACTCAGGCATTCTTTGCCCCAGCCTTCCCCTTCAGATGAAGAGCTCAAACTCTCAGCTGTTGTTCTGAGAACCACTACACTAGAGCATGCCACACCAGGTGCACAAAGTGTCATTCTCATATAGTATTACCTTCTTGGCTCACATGCACCCAACACAGTGTAAGCAGTGGGGCTAACAGGCCATGAAATGTCCTACTAGACATTGGAAACCACCCACCTTTCCTGCAAGGGTTGTTAAGCTGGTGTGCTCTGGAAGCTGTTGGACTCCAACTCCAGTGGCCCCAGCCAGCATGGCCTGTGTTCAGAGGTGATAATGGGAGATATAATACTCACTAGATCCAGGGGTTCCCTATCCCTGCTTTAGTGCTTACATTTCCCCCTCTGTGTGGGGAAACCCCCCCTTGTGGAGGACATTTTTTTTGCATCCTGGAAGTATACTCTGGCCCAGGAAAACTTGTGCCTTTATGTGTCAGTTTTTCTTGAAGAAGCCACTAGACCTCTTGCTGTACTCTGTATTTGGGATCCAAAATCTGATGGCAAATATTGCACTGCGTAAGTACAGCAAACGTGGCAGAGATTAATGGCGGAGGAGGCACAGGTCATTGCTTGCATATGTTCACGTGAGTGTAAGAACAGCTTTATCCCTCTGTTCTTTACTCAGCATGGGGTGCACGGTGCAAATTCAGCTAATCCTGAAATATATGGCTATTTTCGAGAGAGTGGATAGAAAGCCACTGAAATGCAGAAGGATTAGCCTCGCAGAAACAGTAAATATGTGCATACATTCTGGTTTATAATAATGGAAAGGGAAAGAGGTCATGTCACCGCAGCCAATGTATCAAAATTCCCAAGGCATTATACGGCAAGACTTACACTCCGTTCTTTCCCGGCAATCCAGATCTTCATTCCTATCACATGGCTCATTTCTCCATCATTTCCCTTCTTCCTGTTCTATGTGACCACATAGCTCCCCTTTTCACTTTGTCTTAGTACATTCACTCTCAGCATTCCCTTTCAGGTTTTTTGAGTCTTGCTCCTTCTCCAAAAAGAGGCGTAGCAAGCCCAGGTGGTACCAGTGCGTAATTTTTTTTGTCACCCCCCCCCATCAACAGCTCAGGGTAGGCTTGGGAGTCGTGGGTGGGTCCCGAATGTCTGCCCCGCTTTCCTACACCTGTGCGCCATCGGTGGAAGGGGGAGCTATGCCGCTTTGCTGGGGCACTGGCAAAGCTGTGTCCTCTCGGGAGCCATGGCTCCCACCTGTCCCCCTCCCTCCCCCCCGGCTCGCTGTAAAGTGGCAAAGCAGGAGGGGAAGGAGGAAGGCTGGGAAGGGCCCCCCCCCAGCTCACTGTAAATGGCTCCTGCTGGCGGTGGAGGGATCCCACCTCCGTCCGTATGGCGCTCTAGCGGTGCCGGTGGCAAACCGCTATGTACAGTGCATGTGCGGCATCACTACGCACAGTACATGCATGCACTACCATGCATGTGTTGTACATAGTGGTTTGTCACTGGCGCCACTCGAATGCCGTATGGACGGTGGCAGGATCCTCTGCTTGCAGCTGCTGCCGGGAACGGAGGATTCTCTATATGCGGCTGCGGCAGCGCGATGGCTGCTCGTGCCGCCACGCCCAGGCCAGGGCAGCAGGGCAAGCACCCTGCGGGGTGCCTTCTTGTGACTCTCCCAGACATGGAACCCAGGGCAAACTGCCCCCCACCTTGCGACACCACTGTCTCCAAATTATCCTGGTGGACGAGGATCAGTTCTTCTACACTAGTATCCACTGGCAATTCACAAATCCAGACCCTGTCCTGTCTCTGTGGGAGGAGGGTGCAAAGGATCTCTAATGAGGCTAGAGAGAGAAGAGGTATTGGATTGTTACAGCTTTAGTTCTTGTTTCTCCCTAGCCAGCTTCTTGCATTTATTTAGCCCTGAAAAAAAGCAAAACAGCACCACCAACAAATCCCATTCATTATTAGCAGGTTTGCTGTTCCTCTCTTGACAGTGTCTATTAATCATCTGCACCACCATGTTACTGTTGTTGTTGTTGTTGAGGATGATGATGAAGCAAGTTCTATCTATGTAGGATCTATGTAGCATGCTGGTATGCAATAATCCCATAGATTCAACAATCTCTGGGGCTGTGCCAGTGCCTCTGTTTGCGCTGGGTTATGGCATACACTATTACATGTGCATTTGGTTTGCAGTTGGTCTGAGATTATGCATACCATGATTGTATTTGTGAGTGTGTCATTCCTTTTGCTCCCCCTATAGCAGCTCCCAGTCCCTGCCTGCAACGAGCAGCATGACCTAAGTGCCATGATCAGAAGCTAATTTGGCATGGCCTCTTCCTCATTTTGCACATGCTGAGATGATTTGCAGCAGCATGCATGCAGGGCCAGGGTCAGCGGCCAGCATAGTTGAGCACCAGCCAAGGCACATAGCTCAGCAGAGGGCAGTGGGAGTCATCTGGCTCATCTGCTTCTCCTGCTTCTCCTGCTTTTCTGTAGCTGTCTGCCTGCCTGCCTACTTGCTTGCTTAGGAACCTTATGCCTCAGATGCAGAGGGAGTGAGCAATGACTCACCAATGACACTGTGGAGGAACAGGAGCACCCATGTGAGTGGATTGCTGCAATGGCAGTGAGGTGCTGTAGCACCAACCAGTGGCAATGTTGCTATGGAGAGGGGCCCTGCTGTGGGTATGATGTTTAGAACCCCAGTTAAGCCATCACTGCATGTATTTTTGGCCGATCGAGATGGTGGTGGTACTCCTGATAGCATTAATTACTTGCAAACAAAATGTCATCACAACAACCAGCTTCACTGTAGCTCAGACAGATATGTAGTTCTTCTAAACTTCTGTTCTCCCACATGAGCAGTTTTCTGGAACATTAGTCAGTGCATAAATCCATGAAAGGGCTATCCTTGTGTGCATGTTCATAACTCCAATATTATTTACTGGCTGGAGGAACATGAGGTTATGCTAGGTGTGTAGCTACAGCCAGTGAACTTTTTCTCAGTCCAGGAGCAACCCATTAATGTGGAAAGGAAAGCCTGACACCCACTCTCTTATAATAATGTGTGGACAAAGATGTGGACAATCAGCTATGGATTCAACCTTGAAAACATTGGCTCAAACAGAAACTACCTCAGTATCAATGCTAAGCATGGAAAGCCCTGAGTATTGAGCTACCTAATGTACCCTATTACATGCAGTAAGATACAAATGGTCACTTTAGATAGGGAAATGCCCACTAGGAGTGGGCGATTTGCAGAAGAGAAGAGGCAGAAGGGGTGGTGCTTAGTCCACCAAAGAGACACACCCCATGCAACTTCCTTTCTGCAGCTTTTCAGATGCATTCAAGGTAAAACACACTAACACATTGGATCCCTCAGTGGAAAAGCCCCTGGTGGAGGAGAATTTGGAGGGGAATGCAGTGGTTGATGGAGGGGTAAGCAAAGAAGCACCCCATCCCATTGACTTATCCACTGCAAATAAGCAAAAGTTGATTGGCCCCAGGAAAACAGCCATTGGAGTGTAACATGTAGTTCTGCCCCTGGGTTCAGGCCTCCTGATGAGTACTTTCTTAAAGGGTAAAGCTGTGGCACCTCTCCTTTTAAAAATTAAGCATTGATTTTGTGTAGAAGTGGCAGATGAGTCCAATTATCTACAGTCCACAAACAATGGGACCCCTAAGGAAGCAGAAGTAAGTAGCTGACATGAGGACAGTGATCAAATGGATTGTTTCCCACTTGCAGAACAGCTGACATTTCATTAACAGTAATATCTACTTTGTTTGGCTCTCCCTGAGTCAGTTCTATCTTTATTCTATACCTGATTTATGCTTCTCACAATGATCCATCTCTATATATGATTTATGCCCTGGAGACCTCTCTATTTTGGGCAAATTTCACATTCCCCAAACTGTTTCAATCATGAGAATAGCTGTACTTCGAAGCTCCCCCATATAATTTCTGTTGGAAGGCAGTGCGGAGAATCACGAACTACTTTTCACACTAAAAATGCTGTACTATAGATTAATACAGTATAATGCACCTTCCTTTGAGTTCCTTTGAGGCTGCAGATGCTGCTGTCACTGTTGCAATTACACAAGCATTGTGAGCGCCTCACAAGCCAACAATAGCGGCTACACAGTCCTACTGGATTCCCTCCCGCGCTGCATCTCATTTTCATTTCCTGCAACGGGTGACCCAATTTATCCTACAGCTTAATTAAAAACAACAATAGCAGCACCTTCTTGCCTAGGAAGCTCAATTATTGGAAACCGAGTCATTTTACATGAACAATTCCAATACTACAGTCAGTAGTACACTTTAGCTCTGGTATAAGCCTCTGGGGAATTGCTCATGTAACCAAATACTCCTACTGGTGCTCCCTTGCCTTCTCTTAGCATTCAGTCATGAACACGCAATCTCCGTGAGCTGGCAGTTCTTTGCAAAGCCATCTGAGTAGCACACATCCTAAGGGCTGCTCTCTCTCTGCCAAAGAAATCTTAATGAAGGGAAACCACTATTAGTAGTTACATTCAATATGATGGATGTCATGGTGGAGGTGAGCAGCCAATTGCTATTCTAATGCCCCAGGGTGTCATCCAAGATTGATTGGTAACAGTCACAGTTCAGCCTCTTCCTTGTAGCCGGGTTCTAGTTTGTTAGGCATTTTATGCGCAGCTTGGATGATACCTGTGATGGGAGGTGAATTTTCTGGGTTTTAGGAGGGCAAGATGGAGCTCCAGGGTGTCTGTGCTCACAATCTATAAAAGAGAATAAAATGCAGTGATATAATGTTCCCTGCCTCTCCCTCTCCCTCTCTCCTTCAGTGTGTCTTAGATATGCTTTTTGTGATTGCCAGGGATTAGTGGGCACATTTGCAGGACCATGTTTAAGGCTACTTGTTGCCACCTACAGATCCAATGTTTGGGACAAATGCCCCACTGCCTCTATATGCCTACTTCTAGAGCAACTGGAAATTCAGCTTCCAAATGTTGATGACTTGATATGTTTCTTTTCTCCCTCCCTCCTTTTGATAATTCTGCCTAGGTTATTCCCTTTCCCAGTGAGGCTATTTTATCATGGCAAACACGTTCCCAGTGTGGACATTAATCAATGGCAAATTAGAATGGAATTGATATATGCATATGACATGCACATTAATTTTAAATGTGTTTATTGTAATTAGTGTCATTACAATGAATGCCAGTGGAATCAGCAAGTGATTAACCTCATTTATGATTGGTTACAGTTTGTTTTTTGTAAAGTTCAACTTTAAAATTAGCACATCAAAATGTCTCTGTGTTATTTAGGATAGTTACTGGAGTGAATGCATAACTATTTCAAAGTATATTAATAAATATTGACAGCTTGTCCAAATTAACTTTTTTTTAAAAAAAAGAAAAGAAAAGAAGGAAGGCATTCCAGATGTTTCAACCATTCTCAAACACAAAGTGATATCTTGGGCACCTTGTGTATTGTTTACAGTGTACAGCATCCCTTGACCCTCACTACTTCCTACCAGAGCTTCTCAGCTCCATGTCCATAAATATCGACTTCATGAACATTTCCAGGTTAAGGACCATGGAGAGCTCTCCACTTCTTTCCATGGAAAGAACTGTAACTACAGAATGTCATTGAAACTGTTTAAAAACAGAACAAAACTCAAGCAAATATTTAACTGGACAAACAACCTGGAAGGAATTACTACAGGCTAACACAAATGAATAGTTATGTGCAAATGTTACTGGTTACTACCTTCTGTTCATAATTTTAAAGGTTAAAAGTAGGCAATAGCAAAAATTAAAGAGTTGTTTCCAGTATTAGTCCAACTCAGATTAGACCCACTGAAAATAGTAGACAGGGTTAATTGGAATGTGTGTGACCATAACATTTGCACAACAAAAAATGGGGCATTTATTCCATGGTCAGTGGCCTGACTTGGTCTGTTTCCAATAACTGTGCCCCATATTTAAACATATATGTTTAGTTTTTCAAACAATATAGAGGAACTATCCTATTGGCATGTTTTCATATTGTAATTGAAATGTCCAATATGATATTTTGTTTTGATGCTAATTATGTTACTTTGAATGCAGCATAGGAAACATGGAGTGGCGGCAGCTGACACTGCCCTTGCCCTGGTTGGGGAGAGTATTTGGTGGGGGTGGAGGCATCATTGGTGCCATGCCGAGGGCCCTGCAAAATCAGGCACCATCCCTGAAGTAATGAAACCTCAGTTTACATCTTCTTTAAAAAAATAATAATCTGTGCCAAGTATAGTTAGACAGGAGCAGTGTTAAAAGCCACCTTTATTTTTCTGGCCTATTTGATACCAATGAATTTCTCCCAGTAATACATGTTTCAGGATGAGTATTTTCTGGCAAAAATGAAATAACAATGTTCTTTCTTCAAGAGAGGCTGGCGATTTCTTCATCCTGGGCTATTTCTTCCTGCTTCACATTTTTCTCACTCACACACTGGGAATCACCTTGCATCCTACTGTGAGCTAACAGTTAGGAATACATTTTGCTTACAGCATGTGGTAGACAATCCAGTTTGTTGGGGGAACATTACAGGGCTTACTGAAGATAATGGCCTTTCTAATTATGGGAGGTATTTGCACATAATGGCTGAACATCTAGACATCGATTACTAATAGCTTGTTAAATGCGCAAGGGCTCCACACATTAATGGCCGTATTAAGCTGTGACAACGCAGTGATCATTTGAATTCATTTTTATACTGTTCTCCCCCCACTGCCGCCACCATACAGACACATTTATAAAAGGCTTCAAGCCTCTATCTCACCAGTTCTTCACCATCTCAAAAGCATTTATTCCTATTTGGCTTTATGAGGTAGAGTGAAGCTATTACTTACTCCAGAAATGCAACAAGCACTGGTGTAACCTTTATTCAGGGCCTGTGGTGAATTGACAAAATATAATTTCCCTAAAGAACTCATGACAGGGGCAGCCTCCCTGGTAGTCTCCTGATGTCTTTGGACTCCAACTCTCAACAGTTCCAGCCAGTGTGGCCAATGTTAGAGCTTCAATGCAGACACACCCCAGGACTCCAGAAGCCACTTCCCTGTCTAAAAGCATGTCTAAAAGTCTGTGCATTTGCTAAAATGACCACAGTATCTGCATACCACATTCAGTAGTCATCCCTTATGCAGAAATGTGCCAGGCTTGAGATGCAAGTGGTTGAGCTGGAGCGATATCAGTGCTTATGGTTAAAGGGACAATGCCAAGAGTAGAACGAAATAAGAAGTTAAAGTAGATGCTACTGGACAACAACGCCAATCACCCCTGACCTTTAGTCTTGCTGGATGGGGATAATGAGAGCTAGTCTAATTATATCTGAAGGGTACTCCTGTTTTAAGAACTCTGGGTCTATAACACACTGAATGCAAACCAACAGCATGATGCCTCTGAAAAGTACATGCTAGAATACATACTGACTGACTGGGGGTTGTAAGCATTCATAGAAATAGACTATCCAAGATTATATGGCACAGCAGGAATATCTTGTTTGAAAGCAAATGCAGAAAAAGGAATGTGCACAAATTGATGGGAATCCGGAGATGAACAGAAGCAATGACAAAAGGGTTGAGTAGCATGTCATAAGAGGAAAAGTAAATGGAATTTGCTATAATTAGTTTGAAGAAAAGAGGATTAAAGGTTCACTTAATAATCTTCAAATATCTTAATGGTTGTTGAAAAGAAAGTAGGGAATAATTGTGTTCCTTTGCCACTGGGACAAGGACAAAGGAGAGTGAAAAGCAGTGTAGTAGTTGGGCAATCTGATCCTAACCAAATTTATATCGGGGTTTTCCCCACTGGCTTTGATGGACCATGCTGCCCCAAGCTCTCCCAAAATGTTCTTTAGCTTGCTATTCTGTGTTCCTAATACCCAATACCTCACTTCCCACTTTCCTTAAACCATCAAGGGCAAAGGTGGGAACCCTGTGGCTCTCCAGATGTTGGTGGACTGCAGCTTCCATTGTCTCTGACTATTGGCCGTGTTAGCTGGTGCTAATAGGAGCTGGAATACAACAACTGAAGGACCACAGATTTGCCAGCCCTGCTCTAAGTGTGTGCGAATATGGAGGCAAGGCAAGTGTGGATCAAAGGGACCATGGACCACAATGGGAGAGAATGCTTCAAAATGCTTCACAAACCATTGTGAATTTGGAGTGGAGTGACTCAGCTACGCCACAGACAGCACGTACTGCTTCCAGTGTGGCCAGAGATAATCCCTGAACTACAGGTGTGTCTCAGAACCATGCACTGCTGCAAGAGATATTGGAGTGTGCCCTCACTTGGTACAGAGCTAGCATGACATAAGGCTTGAAACTGCGTATGCAACCTCCAATATGGCTGAACTTCAAAGAAAGAAGCATAACTTTAGTTACATTCCACTGAAAATAAAAAGATCACAGAGGGCAAGTCAATATTTTCTCTAAATAGGTTACATCTTATACTGAAATTAAATATATTTTACTGTACTGTCAGTTGATGCATAGCTTTTCCATTCTTAGATAAGTCCTTCCATTTTTTTCATATATATATTTTTTTACATTGTCGCCTGTTCTCCTGGTTCATTTTCTATTGGATATACTTTTAAGCCTTGTTTCACAGCTTCCTATTTTGTGCCTAGTGCATTTTATTATATAACAAATCAATTACAACCATTATCCCCAACTACTGTCTTATTTCTCCATGAGTTCATGAATGTTGAACAATACCTCTCATTTTCAGCAGTTTTTGAATACACATTGTGAACATAATTCACATTGATTCAGCATAGCGATGCGCCTGCTTCTTGTGTTATTGCTTTTCTTTTTGCCCTCGGTGCCCTTGAGCTCATTGGCTCTCGCTGCTGTTTAGTCTGTTTAGCTGTGACAACTCAGTGATTTAGTTTATGGGTATCCTTGACATCATAAAATCATTGACATTTTGACATCACTGGCAATATTCACATCACATGGCTGCAGTCAGTCAGAAGGGCAAAGGAGGTGAAGGATAGTGAAGACAGAGTGCTGATGTGTTCATGTCCTGCTTTCAGGTTTCCCACAGGCATCTGGTTGGCCACTGTGAGAACAGGATGCTGGATTAGAAGGGCCATTGGCCTGATCCAGTACGCTTTTCTGATATTCTTACTTCCTGGAGAAGCTCTGCCAGTCATTGTGCATGATACTGGGCTAGATGGGCCAATGGCCTTGCTCAGTATAAGGCAGCTTCCCGTGTTCCCAATTTTGAGGACAATATCGAAATTAGTGGGTTTTGTTGTTGTTGTGGAATTGAAATTTATTTAGCCTTCTGTGCTGCTATTTCTCCAGTGACTTTACAGTATCTTATATATATGGATCTCAGGAGTTCCCTCATCCAGGCAGCTAAAAGGGCATGATTTGCTTAGTTACTTCTGTCTGCAGAATTCCACATGCCTTCAGAACATTTTCTGGGCCTCTTAAATTGCTTTTCCATTTTCTTCTACAATATTGACTTTTCCCATTCACATTGCTGATGAGCAAGGCATGGCTTATGTAAACAGATATATTAACCAATAAAAACATCCAATAGGATTGAGTGACAATCCATTTGTCCATTGATTATTGTGGACTTCACACAGCTGTAAAAATTATGCACCCTTCCTCAGTTTATTCTAAACACTAAGCTATACATACCATTTATTTATTGCCAAGCTTGAGCTTGCCACAGCTATCACACATTATTCCAAGCTAAATTGTCCTCTTTCTAAATGAAGTAAAGAGATTGTGGGAAATTTTCCATGCTGGGATGTGGTTGTGAGCAGCCTTTAACATGCCATGGAATTCCCATCAAGCTTCTGCTCTGTATGTTTGGGCAGTACAAAAAAACAGTCTGGCAGGCACCAAGGTGTCCCTGGTAACCAGACACACCACTCCTCTCAAGCCATGCACAATCTGTTCCTACTACAAGTCTCCTTTCTCCCTAATCTCAGCTCTCCTCCTTTCCCTCCTTTATCTTTCCTGATTCATAGATACATCAACACACATGCCACCCCTCTATACTCTTCCCCCCTTTTCTTCTCTCATCTCTGTGGAACAGTTCATTTTGCCAGTTCTGTGGAAGAGCAGAGAAAGTTTCTGCAACTGCAGTGATGACCATAAGATGAAGCCAGGGGTATTGATGGTTAGCCAAGAGGAATTTCCTACCAGGCCAGTTCTTAAGACAAAAACATGGGTGGAATATCCTGGAGTGTTGGTGAGTGGTAGTCAAAAGGGGAGAGGGGAGATCTGGGGCAGAGAAGCAGTGAGAAAAGAAAGGATTAGGTATCTCATAATCTTCACTGTTTTTTCCACTTTGCATCCTCCCCCCATGAATTTCATTTTAATAGTATGCTGGAGTTCTGTTACATGTGGGAAACCCAATAAGTTAGATAGGTGGAGATCTAATCCTGTGCTCATTGATGTAGCAAAGGGGTTAATATGGGTAAAGGAAGCCATAATTTTGGCCACCCCAGCAGTCTGTTGGCATGCCTACCAGACTTCAAAACTTTACAGCTATTATAAATAATGCAGGCATCTCTCTTAATTTTTTGTAAGCTGTGGTTCCTGGTGTTTTGTTTGGTATGAAATGGAAGGTGCAATTAACTAGCCTACCAGCCATATCCTTGGTCCCTTGAAATCCTAAACCATTCAGGACAAGGGTCTTAATTTAATTCCCTGCTTTTATAGTTTTGCATATTGTGCCAATTCCAAATACCTCTTTAATTAAGAGATTCTGTACAGTGGCCAGACATTCATGTAATGAAGTTGAGCAAGCCGTCAACCGACTTAAAACAGATCATTAATTTGTGCCAACTCACTGTGCATTCAACCTCTCATCATTAGCAGGATATAGTTGATCATTGCTATTGAAAAATCTTACCTACTTGAGAATGTTGCTAACCCTTTTAAACCCACAAAACTGTCTTCCAGATGAAGTCAAATTCTATAACAAAATCTTATAATAGAACAGAACAAAATGGCTCATCTTCCAGTAAGGCAGCTATCTCCAAACAGTGTGCCAGAATGGTATACATGATGTCATGAAAAAGGAGTGAGTGAGTGAGTGAATGAATGAATGAATGAACGAATGGACTCCTGGAAGCTAATCCACTGAGGAGGCTGCCTGCTGTATCCCTGCTCTTCCTTCCTTACCCCAGTGTCAGATGATGATAATTCTGCCCCACATTTATTTATTTTCTATAGTTATATACTCCATGGAATTCAAGGCTCTCTTCTGCACAGTACTATCCTTCCAACACCCCTATGAGGAGATGGCTTGACTCCCTATGGATATATTATACACCTGTTGCTCCATCCACATTTGCCTCTGGCCCCAACCACCATTGGCATGTATCTCCTGGCAGGCTGCCCATAAGGCAATGTGGCCTAAGGCTGGAAAAAGTCCCCCACCCCTGGCTTAGAGAACGCAGTCACATGGGTGATGCTAGCCAGTTAGAGATCACTCCTAGAATAAAACACTTTTACAGCCCTTTCACAGCACCCCTACCTCCAAAAATGGCTGGAATTGTCTGATGAAGAAGTACATGAAATAGGCTTCCCATTTTTGCCAAACACAGTTTTATTTGTATTTTGCCAATACCATTTTATAGAAAGGTGGGATACAAATTTAACAAGTAAATGATGAATAAAGCACACCATCTCTCTCTATACCGCTCCTACTAATTCATTTTTCCACCACTGATCAGTAAATTGATATATCAATTGAACTGTGTAGTTGAGGAGGAAGTTGTCCCCTGTATTTGTTGGTGAAATGCCTTGATAGCGGGTTTTAAGAATGCTGGAATTTTGAATCATAGGTGAAATGGAGCGAGTGGAATTCGTAAATGGAGGACACAGTAGAGAATCATTTTGATGAGCTGGTTTTTAAAAGGAAGTGTCATGAAAATGTTGATGATTAAGTAATGCTCACAACACTTTCCAATAGGGAGACCAGGCCCAATACAGAGCCCCCCTGCTATGCCTGCAGAGAAATCAGTGTGCATAGTGTGTCTCCCAGTGACAGCCGGGCTTAGGCCCTGAAAAGGTGCGTTCTAGGAGTGTATGGAGGTGGGACAGAATTGGCTCCATCTGATGGATCTGAAGCATCTCTGTTTCCCTGTGAGGCCAGAGTATTGGGTGTGTGACCTACACCAGCCTGGAACTGGGATGATTTAAAAACCAAAACCAAAAAAAAACCAAACACAACCCAAGAACTGCAAGGACAAAAAGCACCTGCTAACTGGCACAAGGGACCGATTGCCTGCCACTTCACCACCTCCCCTACTTAGGATATGCTTCATACGGCATCAGCTCCTGTAGGATTAAAGGCAGAGTTCTCTGAAAACATGGCTGTCCCAGTTTTGTTAACAAATGTTAACAATGTCAGCCAGAGTGCTTATGTGAGTGACCAGAATTTTTTGGCCACCTGGAGGTCTTTGGACTAAATGAAACATCTGCTGTGATTCTAATCTTCAAGTAGCAGGCCTTGGCCATGCAGCCCTTTGATCAGTTTTGGCCACAGTAACAAAGACTAGCTAATGCCCTCAATGAACAGCATTGGCTGAAAAGCTTCTTTAATCAGAAAGTAAATATGTTGCTATGCAGGTTCCATAGGACTGATGGTTGCACACAAACCAGGCAACTATGCACCAGCTGATATAACTGGATGTATAAAATCTTAATTTTAAGGCACCCCTAGATTTTTATCAATAACTTATTTATTGTTTTTAATTTTGTTTTGCTTTTTATAGTATGCATGGGGTGGAAATATCATTTCTTTCTTTTAGAATTTAAGTTTTATCACATTTAGCAGGATTTAATTTTGCATCTGAATCATTTTTATTTCTTCAGTGTTTTCTGCTTTCATAATGCTTCTGTTGCCCACATTTGGAACAGGTTCAATTGATAGAGCAGTTAGAAGGAGAATATAGGTGACTCCAAGTTCAATGGGAATAGCATGTTAAGTTGATGCTTTTTTCAAAAATTCCCAGGAGGGAAATTTCAGATAACTTTAGATGCTGCTCCCATCTTATACCTTTTAAAAGCTAAAAATGCTCAGTGGAAAAAAAATGTACAGTGGGCTGAAATCATGTTTCCAATAAATGCTCCCAGTGCATTTGTTCCTTATGGGGCAATGTGGCAATGAATAGAAACTTGTACCGAGTTCACATTTTATCTTTGGCATGGATGCATTGTATAAGTCAATATATCTAAACCTCAACTCCCCATGTTGTAAAACAGGAATTATAGGGACTTTACATCACTGAGTTGTTGGCGATACACCATAGGAGTCACTTGGAAATTAAAAGTGCTATATAATGGATGATAAATCAGTGTACCTTCAAACCACATGAAAGAGGTGCGGCAACAAAACTGATACCCCTTCCATGTTGTCCCGCCACATTTCTGTTTTTGTTCACACTGGTGGCTGCATAACCCCAGGATAACACCTACTGAACTGTCTCTCCAGTTCAGTAGGTGTTTGGATGGGTGTATTGAATGTTCTGTGAAGCACCATAGCTTGTCAATGACCCAAAATAGTCAGGTGGGCTGCATGAAGGCTGCAACACGCCTGATGCTATAAACAGGAGTTATTATCCCATGGCAAACAATAGTGAGGTCTTTGAATTGTGGCGTGTGGGTGTATGCAGACAAACTCTGAGGGTACTTTCATTTGTATTCTCTAGAAATAAACCCCACAGTAGCTCACATAACATTGACTTGGCTCACCGTCTGCCGCAAATCACAGTGTATGTTAAATAAGCCAAGATGCATTGTTGGAAATAACTGCATGAATAGCTTTGCAGCACAAAGCATAATGGACTGGAGAGTGTCTCATCTTGACTGGGAATGCATATTTTATTTATTAATTATTATGAAACATAGTTTATTGATTTCAGACTTAAACAGAATTACATAACATCAACAACAAATAAAACTCCCTCCCACTGTCCCATCCCAGAGTGCAGATTGGCCTCTAAATAAGACACAGCTTCTCCCCAACTCTAAGTTTTCACAAGCCGTGTCCAATTGTTTGCAGATATTAAATAAAATCAAGAGAATACATATTTTATTGACTGAGAAAATGCACCACATTTTTAAATGGATGTGGAAGTACTCTAGGTAGTGTAGTCTGGGTTATGGGAGACCTCTCTATCCCTGTTCACTTTTGAAATTTCAGAGCAGGTGGAGGGGAGCTTTTTCAGTCTGAGGACCACAGTCCCTTATAGGCATAGGCATGCTTCCAGAAGCCACATAATGGTGGCAAGCAGGGCCAGAGGCAAAAGAGGACAGAGCAATGGTGTGATACTGACCTTTGTACTATCAGTAACATTAAGTCACACAAAAAGTTGTAGGTTTCCACAAACATCCTCCTCCTCCTAGCATTGTCACAGTTAAAGGACACATTCTACCCAGGCAACAAATCTCAAAAATGGTATGGCCTGTGGGATGGGGTGGCCTGCATGCACCCTGGGGCCAAATAGGGAGGCCACATTTGTCCCCCAGATCAGAGGTTGTCCTCCTCTGCTCAGATACTTGTATACAACACACTGAAATAAGTCTGAGTTATACCTTTTTTTTAGTTTTAGTTTTTGCTTTCCCTGAAACGTCTACTTTTTGTTACTAATGTTCATTGCCTCCTTTGAAATATTCACTTGTTTTCATCTATTGTTTGAGCTGTGTGGTCCTTCAGTAATCATCTGACATTCAGTGGCATCTTAATGCCATAATACAGTGCCTTTCTGTGCCTTGTTTAGTGCATTATTGGTTGTGTTGACTTCTGTGGGTTAATTTTTGGATGGGTGGAGATGCCATGTACTGTCATGTGAGGGCATTTAGGGAAATCAGTCCTGAAAGAAACAGTGGTGCACCACATTATAGTGTAAAAATGAACACTTTTGGAGGTAGAATTGGCAACGTGTTCAGTGTAAAAGGTCCACCCTCAAGTGAAAAACGCTGTCACATTTCAGTGCTATCCTAAAGTCTCTCTCCTCTATCCCCTTTTGTGATTGTTGTTGGCAATTAGACAAGAGTAGCCATAGGCTCAAAAAGCAGAGGGAGGGAAGCCTGCCAAGAATTTCCCCCTGAAAGTGGCTTTGGCCTTTGGGTGGCACAAATATTTAAGCCTACATATACTTGGTATGGTACCATAAGTATTTATCCGCTTCTCTGCTGAGAATAATCTCTGAAGAGATGCATTCTTTTTTTGGTTGTTGTTTCAAGTTTGGAGTTCTGTACAAAATGCTATCGCATATCAAGTTAGATACTCTAGCAGCTGTGGTTTGGCATCAGCCACCATGTTAATGCAAACTGAATTCAAATTGTGCTCATTATCCAGGGAGAATACAAGCACATTAGCTGCAGTCCTGGTTCATGACGTAATCCTTTGTGCTAAGGAAGTTGCTGGATCCTAAAATATACTGTTCCTGAAAATTTAGTCTTGCCCTTCTTAATAGTGAAAAACATAGAAGATTCTGTATTTTATCTAGCCAATATATAACTAGGCCCAACTGGTTATACAGAAGAGTGTTTACTAATATAGCTACTGCAGCATTCGTAGAATGCCAGGAGAGGTCCTAGAAGTGATTCTACCTGTGCTTTCTGAAAGTTCAGGTTTGCAGGGACACACAGTCCTTGGCAGCTGCTTTGCATCAGGGCTGGCAGAAATGCTTCTCCACTCAGCACATAGTTAAACTATGGCATTTCCTCCCATAAGAAGTACTAGTGATGGCCCCCACATGGATGGCTTTAAAAGACAAATTCATGTGGCTATTAGCCATGATGGCTATATTCCGAATGCCAGATTTTGGAAATCACAAGTGGGGAGAGCGATGTCGTGCTCAGATTCTGCTCCATAGGCATCAAGTTGGTTACTGCAAGGAGAGGATGCTGGACTAGATTGGTCTTTAGCCTTATCCAGAAGATTCTTCTCTTGTTCTTATGTTCATTATTGTAGCAGTTAATGATTCATTAGATGCAGGGATTAACAGGGTTGATTCACAGAGTACTGTGTGTTTTTTATACCAAGAGTTCAGCCTGGAATATGGAAATATTAAAGAACAGTGCCTCTCACTAAGTATTCATTTAGTACATTTATATACTGTCTTACTTCATCACAGAACTTCAGATGGTGAACATGAGATGGCGTTCCCACATGTTTCCCATTCAGGTCCTGATGAGACCTAAACCTTCTAAGCTTCAACAGGTGGTTATATCATGTGCGTTCAGATCCCACCCATGCTTTCACTCAGAATCAGGGCTTTTTTCAGCTGGAACTTGCCAGAACTCAGTTTCGGCGCCTTTCAGGTGGCCACCATTGCCTTTATAAGAGAACAAGGAAGGTGTTCATGGGAAGTTCTGGCACCTCATTTTCTAGAAAATTAGCACTGCTCAGAATATGTTTCCTGTGCAATGAAACCCACAGTTGAACCTCACTCTTCTTAGATTAAGGGTCAAAGTTTCAATGTAAAGGAATGTGAGTTGTATACAGGCTTGAACTCCACCACCCTTACCTTATTTTACAAAATTAACAACTAGTAATGACTCATAGAATCTGTCCTTAGGCAATTTGTTCTAATGATTTGCCGTAAATCTACCTTAATGCAAGTGATACTGATTCATTTACAGAAACGGATCTGCTAATGACAGTGCTGATCCCAAATTCTAAGGCAGTAATGATTTCCCCCTCTTTTTCATCATTTTGATGCAGTACCTCTGCGTATTAAGATACCCAAAATAGCTTTGTCAGCAGTTCTCCTGACTGACTAATGTGAGCAAGTAGCAAACCCATTTCCTAATTAATGGGAACAAAGGCTTTGGTCTTTTGAAAGTTCATTAAACTCTCTACAGTAATTAGCTGCTTGTACACTAGCCCTATCTGCTATTCTATCGATGAGCTGGTCCTAATTAGATTCAGCACCTGGACACATCTTGTTTACTCATCAAGCATTCATTTAGGTCAGTCTGGAGGAACTGTGTCTATTACAGAAAACTTTGTCCATTTTATTACAAAACCTCAAGAGTTCATATCAAATTCTGAGAATTATAATACAGCTCATAATGCTCTGAGGTATAGTACTCACCAATTAATAGAAGTGTAAAGGACTCAGTGGACCTGTAACTCATTTTTATTACTTCTTGCAGTGATGCATAGGACGCTGCCCTGTACCAAGTTAGAACACTGGTCCACCTAGCTCACTGTTATTGACACTGACTGGCATTGGCTCTCAGGGTTTCAAGCAGGGGTCTTTCCCCATCTCTACCTGGAGGCACCAGAAATTGAAGCTGGGACCTTCTGAATGCAAAACACATACTCTACCACTGACCTATGACCCTCTACTACTAGCATACATTACCCAGTGACAGCAGCTGAAGGACAGGTGGGGATGGTTTGGGGGAAATAGAATCAAAGGTCAAATTGGAAACCTTTAGGGAGCCAAGACTGGCCCGTGGTCTGGAGGTTCCTCAACCCTGATGTATTGGTTACAAACTTCTCTGAGCCTCTGGACCCAGCTCTAATAAGCATATAATATGGGAGAGAGCTGGACCATAAAGAAGGCTGATCGCCGAAGAATTGATGCTTTTGAATTATGGTGCTGGAGGAGACTCTTGAGAGTCCCATGGACTGCAAGAAGATCAAACCTATCCATTCTGAAGGAAATCAGCCCTGAGTGCTCACTGGAAGGACAGATCGTGAAGCTGAGGCTCCAATACTTTGGCCACCTCATGAGAAGAGAAGACTCCCTGGAAAAGACCCTGATGTTGGGAAAGATTGAGGGCACTAGGAGAAGGGGACGACAGAGGGTGAGATGGTTGGACAGTGTTCTCGAAGCCACCAACCTGAGTTTGACCAAACTGCGGGAGGCAGTGGAAGACAGGAGTGCCTGGCGTGCTCTGGTCCATGGGGTCACGAAGAGTCGGACACGACTAAACGACTAAACAAAAACAACAAGGGGACTCTACCTTATTGTATTCATTTATTAATTAAATTTATATCCTCCCCTTCCTCCCAAAGGAGCCCAATGCAGTTTAGAATTTTCCTACTTCTATGAGAAGAAATATTGTGCAGACAGTGGGGATGGGGGAGAAATTTGGGTTGTTTATCATGAAACTACTTACCGGTAACTCTTTCCAACATAGTACAGAAACTGAAATGCAACTATCTTTCAAAGTTCACACTTCTCTCAATTTTGCAATAACTAAGGATGTACAAACATGCATATAATAGAGCAATTTGATAAAGTAATACACAGAAATGTATTATTAGGGAATTAGCTTGAGGGAATGTGTATATCAGGGAAAATTTCATACAAAAATATGTGTATAGGAGAAATGTGTGCTAAAATGATGGTGAATTCTCCTGAGACCTCCTTTAAAAATTACAAACTGATGCAGAAATGTGGAGAACTGAACTTAAGATTGGAAAACTGAGAAACAAAGAGAAACTGAAATTAACAGGTTCATCCATTCCGAGCAGACAGTAGAAAAACTGGATAGAGGTTTATGCAGTACCTCATTGAAATGAATTGAATTTAAGTATTTCATTGGGAAAAAATCTTATTCATGTCAGTCCCAAGGAGTGCCATTTTCTGCCATTAATAGGTTTGGTCAGAGGGACACCATTAAATGATCCTTTGGATCATAATGAAGTCTAGAATGCATAACATTGCTAACTCTTCCAACTTTATCCTTCATTGTTTGGAAGTGGGACAAAAGCAAATATAGTAAAAACATGTTAGAATCCTACGCAGTCATATATGCCACTAGAGATCACTCACGCTGGAGACTCTGGAAGCATATGTTATTATTTTTCAGCATGCATGCTACACAGTAAGTGAATTGAACACTAGGAGGTTTTCATACTGCTTGGAATCTTCGCAATGTAATGAATCTATCTTATCCACGGATGTCAACATACTCGCAGTAACTTGACTGACAAGAGTTGGCATCATGTTTATTACCATCAATAAAGTTTATTTCTCACCATTTAAATGACAGCTGTTGAGAACATGAAATTCCCTGGGACAGTCGGCTGCAAGCTCAGACTTTGTTTATCCAGATCTCTGAAATAATAGTCCAGGTGGAGGAGGCCGGTTGAAAAATATTTCCAGAGACCAATTAAATTATAAAAACCTTTGCAATAAAGTTCTGGCTGTCTCACTGATGAGATTTGAGTCAGTTGCTCTCCCAGATTAATTTAGCATTGTTGTCTAAAAGGAAGAAACAAGGCAAAGGGTTTTGTACAACTGCCCAATCTGAACAGCCGTGAGCTTTCCAGACAGAAATGGGTGTTCTGTGCCATGTTTGTAAGGACCGTAAGTTCTTGTTAAGAGTCAAAAGATTTGATTTAGAACTGATAGGAAAAGGTCTCCTCACCTTCCCAGCCCCCTTTTGAACTGCAAAGCTGAGGCACTTTCTACTCATGCAATGGGATTTTGCCATGATATTGTTCAAACCTCAGGAACCCCAAGTCTGCTACATTATTTCAACTCCCATTGACTAACTCAAGATTATGAGCAGGAAACCAACAGGAAAGAATCCTCCCCGCATTAAATTTGCAAATTAGCAAGTTCTGTTTGACAAAAGCTTTGAAGAGGAAGTTATGTTGAATATGAGGTTTTGCAAATCATGTTAATTACATGGAAATAATATCTGTACATTTCCTGTAGTGATATCATTTGCTTATATTTCTAAAACAACTGTTTGCAGTGGCAATTCCCAGTCTCCTAGCCCAGTTGCATTAGTTTATTTTATGGCATTTTCACTATTAAAACAGTGCTCAGAGCTTTTGTATTCTGACTTGAATTCTTGTCTAACTAGTACTTTTCAGTACATTGCCCTGGTTTTGATCCTAACCTTGGATATTCAAAAGTGACTCTTGACACAACACTTTACTGCTTTTTTATTCTGCTTTGATCCCTAGGCAAGAGGCTATTCTTTGCTCATCAAGGCTCATTAAATCTTTGCCTTCAAGGATCATATTTCTATGTCGACATTAAAATCACTTTGTGTAGCACCTATCACAAATTAGCTCTCGGCATTGGGTAGTGTTGATTCACTTAACAGTTCTTGGCAGCAGCACATCCCCAAATCTTTATACAGTGTCTCAAATCATTCCTGTACTGTCTTTGGTAATCTACATGGTTAACAATGGGATGTGCAGGGGATTAACCTGCCAACATAATTCATGTCTGTCTATTGTGCTCACCTCTTTCCTATATTCATGTAAGACATGGACCCTAATCTTGTCATATTAAGCAGATTAACAGCTTCCACCCCAGCTGTTTGTTGAAAATAATGAGTGATTAATGGCTAGATCTTTAAAAGTGAGCAGGTGCTCATTGCCATTGAATTTAATGTTGGGGAGTCTCAGCTTCATTAGAAAGCATATGCAAGGGTGTATGAGAGATTCTAGCCACCTACTGAAACATGACCTGCACTCTCAATTCTGGT
The DNA here is from genome assembly GCF_965207765.1 of Zootoca vivipara. NCBI lineage: Eukaryota > Metazoa > Chordata > Lepidosauria > Squamata > Lacertidae > Zootoca > Zootoca vivipara. Next base: position 51,791,111 of record NC_142588.1, on the reverse strand, counting down.
TTGGGTAAAGGTCTAGGAGGGAAAAGATATAGGGAAACCCAGGATATACATTACTTTTGGTTGACTGAAATTTCTACACCACCAAAGGGTGATTAAAGAACAACCCAGGGCAGTTTACAAAAAATACAATAATTTAAGGTAATATAAAACAAAATACATAATAAATGAAAACATTAAAAGTATTCTCATAGATTACATAAAGTATATGGATAGTGGTATCATAAAAATGACTTAACCCATTAGCCACTAAGAGCGTGAGCATAAAAAATGTTAGTTTTTACCTGGCATTCAAAAGAACAGAAAGTTGCATTGAGATGCACTCAGGAGGGTCATTCCACAGATGTGCAGCAATCACTGAAAAGGCCCTTCTGTGGGCTCACACACAATGCCCCTCATTTAACGCAGCAACTAGGAAAGCCTCTTCTGCTGATCATGGAAAGGTTGATATGGGAGAAGGCATTCCCTCAGATCTTTGGGCCCTAGGCCATTCAAAGCTTAACATATCAACATTAACACTTTGAATTGGGCCCAGAAGATCACTGGCAAACAGTGAGCTCTTTATGAACAGGAATAATACTGTTACCACCAGCACCCTGGCTGCCAAATTCTGCACTAGTTGCAACTTCCAGATTGTCTTCAACGAAACACATTACAATAGTCCATCTTAGTGGTTACCAGAGCATGGATAACTATACTCAGACTATTGCTGTCCCGTAAAGATAATAGTTGATGTACCAACTGAAGATGATCATAGGCATTACAAGTCACTGAGGTCACCCAGGCCTCAGGTGAAAATGATGGTTCCAGAAGCATCCCTGAATGTTGACTGTAGCGGGTCTTTGTTCTTACATTATTGAACTACTCCATAGCTATTGGGGGAAGGCAGTCTTGTGAGTAGCAGCTTTTCTCTTTGAGCAAAGCAGCAAGCAGGCTTACTGAAGTTGCCTTCTCGTTTGAGAATCTGTTCAAAAATAAAGAGACCGGCTACTTGCTTCTATTTCAGAATTGGCGAGGAAAATAACCATGCCTCTCTACACTCAGTTTTTCATCTTCCTCCTGTCTGTAACGACAATACTGTTATGCCTGCACTTTAATCACTTCCAAGGTATCTGCAAGTGAGCTACGGTGCTGTATGAAATATTCATGGCTCATCTTCCCTCCTACAAAAGGTTGAAAGCATCCAAAGTTGGAGTTCAGGCAACTTAGAGTATATGGAAGTAGTACATGAAGCTGTGCCTGAGGGGCTGCCTTTAACCTTTTCTTCAATGGAAATAAACAAGACACTTCTTCATTTCTTTAATTCTTTTAAAAATTGTATCTAGTTATCATCTTGTATTTATGGTCTGCATTTTATCCTGTTTATTCAGCCATTGATGTCTGTGGATCTAAGCTCAGTATTGAACAAAGAGTCTCAGAGTGAAACTTACATGCAAAATACATCCATCCTCCAAAAAATATTGCAGAAAGAGTGTGTGGCTTAGGGGCTGAATATCTATCTTTTTTATTGTGAGTCTGATATGCCAGATATTCCTTCACATCTTCAATGGCGGGGCACCAGTTCTATACATAGTCAGTTTATGATGCCCCTATTTAGAAGGGAAGCATCACAAATGTTTGTTCATTCTCTCTCTCTCTCTCTCTCTATATATATATATGGAGAGAGAGAGAGAGAGAGAGAGAAGGATGCAGGTGACGCTGTGGTCTAAACCACTGAGCCTCTTGGGTTTGTCAGTCAGAAGGTTGGCAGTTCAAATCCGCACTATGGGGCGAGCTCCTTTTGCTTTGTCCCAGCTTTGTCTCCCTTTGCTAGGTTGGCAGTTTGAAAGCATACCAGTGCAAATAGATAAACAGGTACCGCTGCAGCAGGAAGGTAAACAACTTTACTGTGCGCCCTGGTTTCCGTCACAGTGTTCCATTGTGCCAGAAGTGGTTTAGTCATGCCACTTGACCCAGAAAGCTGTCTGTGGACAAACGCTGGCTCCCTCAGCCTGAAGTGAGATGACCACTACACCCAGCCTTTGACTGGACTTAACCATCTAGGGATCCCTTACCTTTTACTACACACACACACACACACACACACACACACACACACACTGCATAAGCTTCACCATATTTTTTATGGGAAGAATTTCTTTCTCATTGTTCTCCCTTCTTTTAAATAAGTGTAGCATATGGAGTATAGTGTGGACAAAATGGCAAATCTGTCTATATTCTTTCTATGAAAAGAGATAATAGTGGAAGAAATGTGCAGATTTGGTGCACACATGGATAATTTTTCACTTCTCATGTGCAAGGAGGTGACATCTTGCTGCTATACCATGGGTGGTGCAACAGACCACCAGGAAAGTCAACAGGCATAGGGCTTGTGGTGGAGCCATTGATTAGATACACTACTAGCTGCCCAGAGAAGCCACAGAATCAGGATGTCCTCCTGCCATATTATTGGGGCCAGTTCCAGAAATGTAAGTGTGAGAGGAACGAGGTAGCCTTCCTTAAAGCAAGTCCCATTGCCTAACCATCTATGTTTCCTCCGGCTTAAAAGGATTACATAAATTGTACATTGCCTACAGATTTCATTTTGTTAGTGATACTGCACAAGCTAGACAGAAGCTGCTTTGACTTTCAAATTCCAGGTGGATCTTTGTTCTCAACATGAAATGCTGCATATCCTGTCACCCAACCTTTGAGCCATCTTTCTTTCCTTTTTTTATTTTTAAAAAACAATGCAACACTTTTTTCTTCAACCCTTCATTTCCCACTTGCCTCTGTCTCTTTCTCTCTACATCCCCAGAGACTATCTGGAGACTATAAAAAACTCGGGCTTTAAAGTAAGGGGAGTTTTATATAATGTCCTTTGATACAAGCAATGATGTGACCAGGTGAGAGAAGCTTCCTTTTACCAGGGTAAGTTGTAGCTGGCTCCCTAATTCGAGCCATTAACCTTGCCTTTTCTTGAGAGAGACCCAGACAGACAGAGACCCAGACAGAGACAAAGAGACTCAGCAGCTAGGCCTTAAATGGAGCTTAGGCACATTTAACTCCATATATTGTAAAGTTCCTGAGATGAGAAAAACTCAATGGAATATATGGATTTTACACTGCTAGATAAGATTTGGTTCTCTGGCTTGTTTACCCTATTTTTCCTATGCAAATCAGTCTTTAAATAGATCCACAAGTTATTAGCCTGCAAAAAGAATTACTTGTGGGTTGAGGAGAGCAGAGGATTGACAGAGAGTTCTGTCCCTCTTCCAGGATTTCTTTGCTGGGCACACAGCATCTTTTGTCCATCAGCTTGCTAATTCACCCACATGCAATGCCATGATGCTTGTCCCTTTTTACTTTGGTTAGTAAATACAGGGCTGGTCTAAAGGATGGCAAAGGGTAGGCAAGAAGAGAGGAGACAGCTTTCCACCAGGGTAGGAGTGGGCAGCCTGTGGCTCTCCTGATGTTGGACTCCAGCTCCCATCAGCCCCAGCCACCATGGTCAGTCATCAGATGATGGGTGTTGCAACGCAACATCAGAAGGCCCTCAGGCTGCCAATCTACGCAGCATGAACGTGGCAGAGAGGATACTGCTTTCTTGGATTTGCAAATACTCCCAACTGTGGACATGCTCTCAGCATTTCTGGCACTGCATAGTGCTACCTCTCTCATTAATCTCTGCCACTGTGATTGATTTTGTGTGTGTGCCTGCTCTGTAGTGGAGTTCCTGCCTCACTCTGACCTTCTTGTTCTTGTGCCATGACTGCTGCAAAGATGACATTTTGCAGAATCTCTGCGAGAAAGGTCATTGGAAAGAGCCAGTTTTTCGCATGACAATACGGGATCACTCGGCATAAACACATGCTGTGCCCTGCATGTGAAATCTCTTCTCTGCATTTCTGGGAACAAAGAAAGGGTATAAACGCTGGGAGCAGAAGGAAAGGGAGTGGGAGGATAATAGGTAATCAATGAGGGGCGTATCATGAGTAGGGAGAATTGAGCATGGGAATGTAAAATAAAAAAGTGGGGGAAGTGATGTTGCACACCTTTGCAGTCACCTGCCCACAACTTCCTGGAGTTTATGAAAGTATTTGTAAGTGCATCAGATCTTATCGATGCAGTACACAATGCAAAACACACACTGAGGTGCTGGTCCTAATTCTGCCCATAGCAGATCATATCCCAGAAGAAAGGATCCACCAAGTACACTATATGCATGACAAGATACTTGATTTGAACACATGGACAAAACCCTAAGAAATAGCGAAATGAAAGTCTGTGGGACATCTCCAGTGGAGGCTGGTTCAGTAGGCCAGGTGGGGCACAGTCCCACCACCTCAGCCTGCCTTCACACTTAACACACTGCCTGTGAGCTTCCTCCTCCTTAGTTTCACTGTTGCCTTACAGTACTCAACAGGGAGGAGGATTGTTTGGCTGTGCCTGCCATTGGCTCTGGCTCCATCTACTGTTGCACCCCCTGCCTTCTGCCTTGCCAGTCTTGGTGGGCATCAGCTGCCACTGGACTTCTCCTGAAGTATGTAACCTAAAGATCATGCCTTTATTGCTTTTGATAGGTGCAATAGGAAGGTGGGTGCTTTAGGATTAGAATAATAGCAATCCTAAACATAATCATTAGGAAGCAATTTCCTAATTACTGGGGCTTACTGCCAAGTAAGTCCATGTAGGATCTGTGTAAATGAAAACCGGCATGGATCAGCTTCTTTGGCTCATCAATCACTTGACCCAGATAATAGTAGCTAGTTTTTTTTGTCCAATGTGAAACAAGTTACTCTAGATTTATAACACAGTTACTGTAACTGAGAGAAGAATTTGTCTTACCATCATTCACCATTTCCCAGAAAGATTTCTTTTCCCTTGCTTGCTTTGGTTTCTGGTATTTTCCACAGTCTCCAAGCTAGTCTGGCTCTATTATGTGAAGGAACAGGATATATTGGTTTCTTGCATGACCCTTGGATAGTGGCCATTCCTCTTGGATCAACAGCTCCGCTGTTTTGTTGTTATTGAATTTGATCACCCAGACAGGCATCATTAATCCTCCAACAAGATTACTAGCTTCCAATCCATACGGCTGCACACTCTGCATGCTGTAAGTCATGTTCAAAAGCGAATTGTTGACTGTTAGTAAATTTAATAGCAAACAAGAAAAAGAGACATCAGCTTTCCTTTTTGGTTACAGGTAGGTAGCCGTGTTGGTCTGGATCGAAGTAAAATAAAAAAATTCCTTCAGTAGCACCTTAAAGACCAACTAAGTTTTTATTTTGGTATGAGCTTTCGTGTGCATGCACACTTCTTCAGATATCTGAAGAAGTGTGCATGCACACGAAAGCTCATACCAAAATAAAAACTTAGTTGGTCTTTAAGGTGCTACTGAAGGAATTTTTTTAGCTTTCCTTTTTGTGTGTTGCTACCTGCAGGATCTGTAGTCTTTTTTTGTCAGACAGGGGCCTAGTCAGTCATGATCAAGGACTATAGAAAACTGAATGCAGGATGTTGGGTGAGACTATTGCTTCACTGAGCCCCTCCTTGTACTATGTCTCAACGAATTTCCTTTTTTATTGCTCTGGTTTTCCCCAATCTGTAACTGAAAGAATGCAGCATAAATTGTTTTCGTACAGAAACCAAGGAGAAATACGGTGTTGAGGACTCTCCTGTTCTCTGTGTCCCAAAAGGAATACTACAGAGTTTAATTGCCTTTGGGTAAAATAGAACTAGGAGCTTACGGTGCCTTTGTAATATTTGCCTCATTGTGGCAATCAACCACTAGAGATGTATTCAGTCCCCAAAGAATAAAATACATTGCACCCTGTTTTCAGATAACTACACCTAGAAATTTCCAGCTCTGTTGCTTGGATTCAGGTTCCGAATCTTTCTAACTGCTTCTCTGTCCTCTCCATATAACTCTGTAGGGTGTTGCATTCTAGGAGCTGGATTCCAGGCCATCAAGAAAATAAAACATTTCACGGTCATTAAGACCAGTAAGATTTGAATGTCATTAATGTCCCTTGCCAATGGTCAAAATGACAAAACTTACAATACATTCTTTGTTATCAGTAAGCAGTAAATAATTTCCTTCTCTTGAGGTATTTTTTTACTTCCCCCAAGCCCTAGAGACCAGCTTTGGTGCCTGTTCAGGAAGTCTAAGCTAATATGTGCCTTTGGAGTATCTACTGTTCATTGTAGCTGAATATTAGGAAGGGGTTGGTTCTGCTTGCTGTACAGTATTGGGGTTTTCCTGTTCCTGTCCCTGCCAAACTTGTGGAAAGTGAGAGGTTGATCTTGAAGTTTGTCCAGGGCTATTTATTTAAATTTCAATAAAAAGGTAGAAAACTATGGAAGAATATGAACCTGATATCATGTGATGCAGTAGATTCAAAATGATTTGCATAGTTTCCTAGTGGATGCTATCCCTGATAATGATGTTTATGAGGTTTTAGTGTTATGGGATACCTAAGTTGAAAACATTAGTAACTACTAGACAGGCTGGTGGGTAAGTCACTGTTTGTGTGCGTAATCTATTTCATAAGGCTGTAGTGAGGATTAAGGAGGACAGTGGTCTATTCTTTTACTGATACAGACTTCCCTGCTATATGTTGTTGCTTTATTGTCCTATAATGCAACAACATTACTTGGTATTTCTTTGAAATGAAAGGTGGTGTATAAATAATTTAAATAACTAGATTGCAAACTTTTCCTTTAGGAAAGGTCAGTAGATCTATCAGTAGATCTATCAAAATAATATGGGAAATAAGAATTGCCTGATAAGGATGAGAATCCTGAAAATAAGTAAGCCAAGACCACATGCTTTAGTGCAACACAGCTGCCAAAAGCCCAGGTGTGTGTTCCAAGACCAGGTGATGGAAACTGTAGCTGGATAATTTCTGGGAAAGTAAGCACAAGTGCTCATGGGTGTTATACACACACACACACACACACACACACACACACACACACACACACACACACACAGTATATGAGTGAATGACTTTGGCCTGATCTACCCATGGCTCTTATGTGGGAGGCAGGCTATGAAGGCAAGTGGTTGATGAAAGTAGTCAGGGTGGTGAAAGATTAACAAGGGAATGGGAGAAGAGGGAAGAATGAAGGTAACCGAAGCAGCAATTGAGGCAGTGTTCCTCAACAATGTGAATGAATCTGTTCTCATGTCCCTGATAGCAGCCGTTATTTTATTTGTTCTTGGCCACTGGTGTGGGTGGATTGCTGGCTGCAGACATGCCAATATCACACAGTGTTTCATATAGCCAAAGACAAAGTGATATATTAAATGCTCGGCTAGCCACATGCCCAACACAAACAACAGCAGCAGTGATTGACTGAGAGAGCAGACTGTATCGAAAGCTACTGAAATAAGCCAGTGCCCCTTCTTTGTCAAAGGATCTGCTGATGGTTAATTTATAAAGCAAAATGATGAGCTGCAGGGGGAAAGGGTATTGCGATAATGGATCATCGTGAGGCACTTTTAATGTCAATCTTCCCCTCTGGAAGTTGTTATGCTGCAAGTGACATCTAGCTGCACTAAGTTTTTTTTGAATAATCTTCATAGTTCCTATATATAGGAAAACTAAATTAGCTATCTAGCTACCACAGCCATCTTGCTACTGTGAATGACAGAAAAACCCACTGATTCCCCAAGGGAGAATAAGGTTTGGTAAAAGAAACTGAACCAGTGCTTGGGATAGTCAGTGCATCAAACCATTGCACAGACATCTACTAGGTCTGTTGAGTTACGATGGGCCACCATTATCACATACAATGGATGGTGCTGCAAGCAAGAAGTGCTGCTATCACCCAAGATTCTGGTACGTACCAGGCAGAACATAATGTGGGCCAGAATGATAATGAACATGCAGGCTTCTCGCAGAATAGTTTGTCCTCAGACATGCTAGAATAGGAACATAGGAAGCTGCCTTATACCAAGTTAGCTCAATGGTCGGTCTACCTTAGCATTGTCTTTACTGATTGGCTGTGGTTCTCAAGGGCCTTAGACAGGGTTCTCTCCCAACCCCACCTGAAGGTCCTAAGATCTAAACATGGCACCTTTTGCATGTAGGTAATATGCTTTATTACTGAGCCAGAAACCTTTCCCATATGCCATATGGGACTCAAGTGTGCATTGTTTGCTGACCGCTGCTCTCACACCTTTTAAAGAGACAAACAGTAGAGAAATGTGCCAGTTACTTGCATGCACCTTCACAACAGATGTAGCTCTCATTTATTTTGTACTTGTCTGAATATAACTTAAGACCTGGGAAGCCATCCCCTTCCTTTGCTTGCACCGGGAACAGCAAGATCTACATCTGCAGAATATGATGTATGTATATGCCACCCATCCGCCATGAACAGCACAGTCCTATGCACCCCCCCCCCCCGAGGTAAATCCACTGTCATTAACTACTGTTTACTTTTGAACTGGGAGGGGAGAAACAATCACCATGTTTACTGTTGCATCTGGAAGAGGCTAGGGATGGCAATGGGATGGCTTGAGAAAAGCACTTCAAAAAGCTGGATGCTGATCTCTGGTAATATATAATTATCATACTATCATGCAAGGGAGTTGTGACGGTAGGGTGGCCTCTTGTGCATCACCAGAAAAAGAGTGCATGCATCACCAAAAAAGAAGAAGACACATATTTGCATAAAATAACACCAGCTAATTTATACGTATGAATGCAAATTATGCTAATTCATACATATACATGCTGCTCCAGAGAAGTGGACACGGAGCAATGGATTCAAACTACAAGAAAGAAGATTCCACCTAAACATTAGGAAGAACTTCCTGACAGTAAGAGCTGTTCGACAGTGGAATTTGCTGCCAAGGAGTGTGGTGGAGTCTCCTTCTTTGGAGGTCTTTAAGCAGAGGCTTCACAGCCATCTTTCAGGAGTGCTTTGATGGTGTTTCCTGCTTGGCAGGGGGTTGGACTGGATGGCCCTTGTGGTCTCTTCCAACTCTATGATTCTATGATTCTACAGAGCTGTCAAGTAAGTTCTCCCTTTTTTAAAGGGAAATTCCCTTATGCTGAATAGGCTTCCTTGCGAGAAAAGGGAAAACTTCACAGCTATGCATATACCGTATTGGCCTGAATATAAGTCGCACCCACAAATAAGCCGCACCTTTAAAATTCAGGGGGGGGGGAAGAGAAAAAAAGACAATACCCTAATATAAGCTGCTCACCATGTGTGTCTGTCCGAGGCGCTTTCTCACACACACTCTTGACGCCCCTTCCGGTTCCTTCTCACGAGTGGCACAGGCACATCCCCCCCCCCACTGCTCCTGCTCCTGCTCCTGCCTTGGCTTCTTGTCTTCCTTACCAGCTCAAGGTGTCCAGGGAGGGGGAAATGGAGGAACCTGCCGCCAACGGGAGAAGTGTGAGCGCTCCCCAAAGAGGAGAGCAAACTTGGGCCGCTCGTGAGGGGAGGTTTCTCTCTCTCCCCTCGAGTGCAATGCCCGCTTTGCCCAGCTCACTTGTGGCCCCACTTCTCAGCTTCTTCCCCGCCACCCTCTACCTCACGGGCTGCTGTGGTTTGACCGCAGCAATTTTTGTAAGGTCGCGGATTTAAGCCGCACTTTAGCTTTTCACAGTTGGAATTTTTTTGGGGGGGGGGGGAGAGTGGCTTCTATTCGGGTCAATAAGGAAGATGCAAATTTAGAAATAATTACTATACTATAAATGGAATGCAATGCATTGCACCTTAGTGGGGAAGATGTGGTCTGCATGCCTGTCCAGTCTGCTGTCCAAATACTAGTTGTTGGTGAGAATCTTCCAAGAATTCCACTCTGTCTACTTACCTATCTTTAAATTGGACTTGGACCAGACAGCCCTTCAAAGAGTGGATGCATTAAATAAAGGACTGTCCTCTAAAAGCCCTTTAAATAGACGTATGTCTTTGGGTAATAGATGGCTACCCTATGCTGTTACTTGTGGCCTGTTTGATCCAGCTATCATTGACCCATCCTAAAGGGAATTATTTAGCCTTTGTGGATAGCTCAGGAGTAGAATATAAAGAGCTCATGTATATAGCCAATTTTCTCTGTTTATACAAGCAGTATAACATCTATCATTTTAAATATTTTTTTAAAAAAAGAAACAACTAATTGCTTAATTTTTCTTCCTCTGGTTCTACTGTTTCTTTCCTGTACAGCTGGGAGGATGAGTTTAAAGGAAAAAAACATGTGCTTGATTAGTTATTCCCAGGGAATTAAGGACTGGTGTTGCTGTGGTATTCAATACCCTTTGGTGTTAGTGTTGATAACAGATAGCCAGTCCAATTTAAAAAGCCATCAAAAGCATGTTTGAAGTGCCATTGGGTAATTCTGAGCAAGCATTGGAGAACAGCTGTGAAAACAAAATTTGACCTTCAGAGGGACAAAAATCAGGTTAACTGGAGAGAAAAGTGATGGAAGTAAACGTACACCCTATTCCTATGCTGCATATGCCATGTCATTGTAAACATGGTGGCACTGAAATATGTGAAAGAAGCAAGGCCCATCAATAATAACATTTATTGGACCAGCATCAGCTGATGGATTGGACAAGGGATAAAATCTATTACCTGACTCAATCCCTTGGAGGAACTGAAAATAATACATTCCCATCAGGCCTGTCATTACTCTTGTATTTGGGAAAGGCCTTGCAACCTTGACCTACAAGCAAAAGGGACTATAGCTCTCTCCAGGAATTCAGCCAGGACCATGAGGGCAAACGTGTGAAGAGGAATGGGGACGCCTTTTCTGGATGCATTGGGTGTGCCTGATACTGCCCTGATCTTCACATGTTTAGCATGAAGGCCTGAGGTGAACTTGTGAGTGTGTTTGCCTGAGTGCATTTACAAGGATTTGTAAGATCAGGAACATGTGAAGGTAAAGGTGGAAGTGGTGTGTCTTGTGATGTTGTAGGTGAGGTCAACATACATGTGTTCTTCCCTCACAGCCTGAATGTGTCGCTTCCATCCCATCAGATTACTTTTGTAATGTTTGGAGCATGACAGCAGGGAATCCAGAAGCTGGGACAAAGGAGAATAAGGCAATAAGGCTGAAGCTGTACCTCCCATGTCCCCCTCCGCCAGCTTCCTCATGAAATCTCATGATCACTAGTTGATTCACTATCCATTGTATACTGTGATTTTTGAGCATTTATGATGGACCCAATGAATATTTCTTAATTAGCAGAGGATTAAGTAGATTGCTTGGGACCGAGAATCTCCTTAGTTCAGTTTCCTTACTTTTTGACTATTTATTTTTCTCTAAGGAGAAAGAATACCAGATGGGTTTTTGCACACACTAAACAGCTACCTAACAGTATCTTAAAGGTAAAGGGTAAAGGGACCCCTGACCGTTAGGTCCAGTCACAGACGACTCTGGGGTTGCGGCACTCATCTCGCTTTACTGGCCGAGGGAGCCAGCGTACAGCTTCCGGGTCATGTGGCCAGCATGACTAAGCTGCTTCTGGTGAACCAGAGCAGCACATGGAAACGCTGTTTACCTCCCCGCTGGAGCGGTACCGATTTATCTACTTGCACCGTGTGCTTTCGAACTGCTAGGTTGGCAGGAGCAGGGACTGAGCAACGGGAGCTCACCCCATTGCAGGGATTCAAACCGCTGGCCTTCTGATCGGCAAGCCCAAGAGGCTCTGTGGTTTAACCCACAGTGCCACCTGTGTCTTAGGCTACATCAACTGACAGCCATCAGGCTATTTCTAACTCCTGGAAGGTGATGTCTAGTTCTTCAGTCATCAGTTACAGTTTCAGGGAAGAGGCATGCATTCACTGTTTGGAATGTATTCACTGTATGGAATGTATTCTGCGGTGGAGAATACTGGGAAGGCTTTCCAGTAGACTTCTGATGAGAATGTGAAGGGGGCCCACACATTCCTCAAAAATAATTCCGTGTCTAATCTTTTTGTTAGGCAATACTGTCTCCTCTTGTGCAGTTCTGGATATTTTAGAATATTGTCATATGTATTATAGGATTGCTACACATCTGGAATTTCCCAGACATTGCCAGGATTTGGCAATTGTAAGCAGTCGCTGAGATATCTGGGGAAATCTAGATATATGGCAACCCATGTCAGGAGTGTAGATTTTTGGCAAATTTTTCTTTTAAAAGCTCAAAAAATTCATTTTAAAAAGATTTTGCAATAAAATCTCAACAACATTTGTTGTTCACTTTTTGAAATATGGCAACCCTAATGTATTACAATTTTGTAATGTTTATTACAACAGCACACCAAAACCTGGAATATGTTGCATTTGCCATGGGCGTTCTATGGAATAAAACATCCCTGAGGTGAGTTCTCCCCTTTCTTGCTCCTGTGTCTAGAACTGTGAACCATCCTATGCACCAGGGTTGGTTAACCACCCCTTTGGGGTCCTTATGTGGACCCCAGTCAATTTTCTCTAGTTCCCCAAGAATCCATCAATGTTGACTTCAGTGGCAAAACAGCATAAGACACATCACAGTAGTTTAAACCTCTCCACCCACTCTTCAGTGTCCTAATGAGGATGCAAACCAACCCTTTCTGCTCATTGGATCAAACATCCAGCAGATCAAACATAGCAGAGAAAGGGTGATTTGTATCCTTATCTGTGAGGAAGGAAAGGTGGTACGTGTGTCCTGTATGTGTACCTATCCTGTGTGTGTGTGTGTGTGTGTGTGTGTGTGTGTCCTCTAAGGGTGTGTTGTGTGCACATGCATGTGTGAGTGTGTATAAAACTGTGGGGTTATCACACCCACCACCAGTATGCAGACTCGAAGGGCTGGCCAAGAGCAAGTGTAATCTTGGAGTCAAAATTGTGAGCCCTCCCACTGTTGAACATCCTGGTCTGATTTTCCCTTCTGTTCAGGCAACAATCAGTGGTGGAGCTTCATACTCCGGCACCGGGGGGCGGAGAGCAGGTAGGGTGTGGCACATGTCCCGGGGGCATGGTGCGTGTCTTGGTGGCGGGGCGCGCCGCCTGAGGGGGCGTGGTGCTCAGCGTAGGCAGGGGGGCAGCTGCAATGGCACCCCACTGGGATCGCGCTGCTGGGGGTGGTGCACTCCCCCCCCCACTCCTCTTCCTCCGCTAGTGGCAACAACCTGTGATGTGGAGTGGGGGTGGGGGTGGGAAACTGGTGCATTTACAGACTTGTTTGAGATGTGAGCTTTCATCAACGACAGACTATGAAACATCTGATGAAGTAAGCTGTTGTCTGAGGAAGGTAAAGCCACAAATCTTCTAGTCTTCAACGTGCCATGGCTAATTAGTGCTCCTGTTGCTTGAACATCCCGAAATATTACTCTGAAACATCTGGCTTCCTTACCAAAATCTGTAGTGCTTCCAACAAATGCATATTCATCCCTAGAAATTCGTATATTTCCTTCCCCCATGCCCTAGCAAAGTATTACCTTTGTAATACTTAAAAAGAAAAATGCTTGTTTGCAGCATCCATTCTTAATCAGTATTTTACCTGTATTTTCATTTAAAGCAGGTTAGACCAACATGTAAATACCACTTTTCACACTAGGATTTTTAAAAGGAAAATTCCAGAGACTCTTTGCTGTTTGTCCATTATCCCCAAGAGCTCTAAAACCCATCCTGAAGCACGATTCGCTTCAAATGGGCATAATGCTGTATGAACATCTGTAGCCTACCAACATGCTGGTGTTTAATGGAATATACGCAATGCCTGATGACTTTTGCCATGAACCATATGTTCTTGCTGAAATTCATTTCTAAATTCCGAGGGGGGGAAATGTGCTGAGAGAAAACAATCCCAAGTATGTGAATTCCTCCGAGTTCCATGGGTCTTCCATGTACGAATTCTTAGGATTGCAGCCTTGTTTCTTATAATCACATTAAAGGTAAAGGTAAAGGGACCCCTGACCATTAGGTCCAGTCGTGACCGACTCTGGGGTTGCGCGCTCATCTCGCATTATTGGCCGAGGGAGCCGGCGTATAGCTTCCAGGTCATGTGGCCAGCATGACAAAGCCGCTTCTGGCAAACCAGAGCAGCACATGGAAACACCGTTCACCTTCCCGCTGTAGTGGTTCCTATTTATCTATTTGCATTTTGACGTGCTTTCGAACTGCTAGGTTGGCAGGAGCTGGGACCGAGCAACAGGAGCTCACCCCGTCACAGGGATTCGAACCGCTGACCTTCTGATCAGCAAGCCCTAGGCTCAGTGGTTTAACCACAGCGCCACCTGGGTCCCATTATGATTCACATATTTCTCAAGGTGATTTTCAAGTATATCATAAAAACGGCTAAAAATCGTTTTTTAAATCTCTCATCCACAGTTTTCCGTGTTTTTAAAGACAATCGAAAGTGAACACCTTAGGCAGAGACGTTTTCATCCAGTTGGAAAAGCTTGTCAAAACACAAATGGATTCAATTGTTTTCAGGAAGTATAGGGTGTGGGCGGCTGTTGTATCTCAGAAGGGATATTTTTGGCTTTTATGTATGCGTGGCATATATGATGTCAGGTGTGGGGCAGGTAAAGATGTGGCTGCAAAGGAGCAGTGGGGAGCCTTAAGTGTTCTCCTGGTTGTTTCTTGGCAAGTCCATTCAGCACCTTTTCAATTTGGCACCAAATCAGGGCTGGATTAACCATTAAGCAAAATAAGCATGCGCTTCGGGCATCAAGGGAAGGGGGGCACCACAAAAATTTTCCATTGCTGGATTTACCATGGACCATATGGCACAGCTGAACCAGGTTCCACCAAAAAGGCTCCCACAAGAAATGAAATGAAATGAATAAATAAATCATAGTAGTAGTAATTAATGATATATAACTTATTATTGTTCATACTTTGAATTAGATATAAGGGCACCAAAATCCTTTAAATGCTTAGAGCCTCATCTTAATCCGACCCTGTACACCCCTGTGGAATTAGTCTTCCTTGGGAGCTCATGACTGAAGTTCTTGGGTGAACCTGATCCTTGCTGAAAAGAGGATGGGTTGTAGATGGAGCTGGTCAGTGCGGACTGCTAATCTCACAGGCCTTGACTGCACTCAGGAGCTCCTGGTCAGGAACTCCCAAGCCCAGCTAATCAGTGCCACAAGTGGGGTTTGTAGGTGGGGCTGATCAATGCTAACTGCAACTCCTGCTTTTTGGTGGGCTGGAATCTTCCTTCCTTTGAGTTCAAGCTGGTATCAGAGGCAGAAAAGAAAGAATTGGGAGTGCCCTAAGAGTGCCTTCCCAGTTCTTTCCTTTGAAGTTTGGTCACCTGAAGTCATGGTTATGTCAGGTGATTGACAGGTGGATGGCCCAGGTCAACTTCATTCTGTTCGCACCCTTGGTATAGACTGTCCAGCCACATTGTTTTCTGGGTGGCTCACAACATAAAATAATAGAATCTATTATTGAACAGCTGTGGAATGAAAATGCCTGCATGAATAAAAATAAATAGCATTGTCGGTCAATGCAGCACCCATTGAAACTGTGGATCAATACAGGTTCTTAAATGACCTTGGGAAATATATAAAAAGTAGCCACCTGTTGCAAAAATAATCACAAATAAGGCATCAGGTGAACCTCTATGGGGTGTGCATTCAAAAGCTTTGGTGCCACCACCAAGAAGACCCTCTCCCTGGTAGCAACTCGTCTTACTTCATTTGAGGAGACCTTAAGCTGCACTTATTTCTGAGCAGTCAAATATCAGGCAGGCACCCCACAGCTTCAGCAATATTGATTGCCATTTTGTCTCTTTCTGATCATATCATAACACAACAAAGTCATGGTTTTGAGGTTTTAAGACACCATAATGACATGTAAAGGAACAGATGACATGTAAAGAAACTAATGACAACATCGCACTAAAAGTAAGGTACAGTATCCCAACTGTGACTTTAAAAAAAAAACACAAAAAACTTCCATGTTTAACTGATAGCATTATTATGAGAACTAATAAAGATACTGTAAAAAGAACATATTCCTATTATTCCACAGAAGTACAGCACGGGGCTTTCGGTTTATTCCAGCTTGAGTTCATAAAAGTAGACAGACAAAGAAAATAATAATAATATAAGACCCATGGTACTGGAGAGGTTTTTAAATTTAATATCCAAAAGGGAATTGGAAGAAAATTAAAGTTTCTGTGAACCCCTTGCAGCTACTGTTCTGGATCTACTGCTCCTCAGCAAAAATTGTGCAGATTGAATTGAACTGCCAACACAGCCAGCACTTTTCCTTCTGTTAGGTTCTCTGAGGGGATTGTTTACTGATCTCAATTAAAGCTAGTGCTGGAGACTGAGCAGCACAGACCCAACCTTGGACTCTGAAAATCGCCTCATGTATTGAGGGATTTAAGAGACAGCACCATATGGCTTCCACCACAAGTATAAATACAAAATGAAGGTGTGTACCATTGAGGGCCAGGTTTAAAATTCTCTTGAGTGGTACTTGGATATAATTTTTGGCAGAAGAAGAGGGCCATTACAGTATAGGGAAGGGCTGGGGAGCCTCCACACACCCACACCCACACCCATGTTGCTAGACTACAGCTCCCATCATCCCTAAATATTGGCCGTACTGGCTGGGACTGATGGGAATTGGAGTCCAACCACATCTGGAGGGCCAAAGGTTTCCCAGGCTTGGCGTAGAGAGCACACAAGCTCCCCACTACTGGGAAGAAGTGGGATTCTTTAAATAGTATTTCATGAAAGTGCAAAGTCCAGCTAACTACTATTTAAATATACACCATCATTTACATTTGGGTCCAGATTCAGCTAAGGGTCTTGAGCCAGTTTGAAGAAATGTCAAGCAGAAGTCCCTTCAAAATCAATAAGTATTAAGGTAGTTATGTAAATTTGGTTAGTGAATCATTCACTTAGGAATGCTTCACAATGGATATATCACATTGACACAAACTTTTGTCTCAGAGAGCCCTCACTGGTCTTGTGTTAAAAACAATAAATGGAAGGCTGAGTCATCTTCAGAGCCATCTCAAAACATCCAGCATCAGAAACAATCTCATTGTCATTGTGACTGGAGCTAGAAACTTCTTCAGATAAATGGTTGCAGAAAATATTACTTTTACCTTCCTGAGCAAAAGGGATTTTAATCAGGGACAACCCTACCATTAGGCAAAGTGAGGTGACTGCCTCAGGTGGTAGGTGCTGCAGGGCAACATCCCCTGGCTGTTCCTCCTAAGCTTCCCAGCCATTCCTCTCTGATGGAGGACAGAGCTCTTTATGCTACACAGTCTGTCCTGGGTCAGCTAAACTAGCCTAATGCTTCAGGTGCTGCTGTGGAGGATGCTATCCCATTGCCAGTGTTGAGAAGTAATTGTCCAGTCAGCTTCTGTCCATGGAAGCGGAAGGGATGCCTTATTCTTCTTTGACTCAGGTGGCAAAATGTATTGGACCAACCTGGATGTTTAGGATCATTAACTATACAGTATTGATAAAGTAGGGTCCCTGATTACGCAGAAGGCTTTTCGTATGTTCCAGTGAACCAGTGTTCTGCACAAATTGAAGTTCCCTACAACCCTTCCCTATGCAGGCAACATGGGGGCTGCAGGGAACACATATGATGCTGGGGCGTGTGGCTTATGCATGTACCCCTGCCCCCATCCACATTGAACAGTTGCCTGAACAAACCTTACATGCGTTATCTTTTTTTCAGTAGCAGTGCTTGAGTGCAGAATTCTTCATGTCAGCACTGCTGAGTTCACATCGTTTTACAGCCCTTTTACAGTGCTTGGTTTTCTTAACCTACGCTCTGCATTCATGCTGTCTGTAGTCAGTTGCCGCTAGGGATGGAAGGATGTGTCAATTTCGGTTCTCCCAGTTTACCATTTTTTTTTCCAATCATGACTTCAGTTCTCTACATGTTATTTATTTATTAAAATGTATGTGCTGCTTGATCGTACAGAACAAAGCAGTTTACAAAAAGAAAGCAGTTTACATTTCTGCAGCAATCTGTCTTTTTTAAAAATCTGCATGAAAATTCACCAGTATTTTAGTGCAAATATCTCCTTAAAACATATTGTATGCAGTTTTAACTAATATAAAACATTTTTGTATGTTAGCTTAATTAATCCTTTCTTTTTTTAATGCACACTGTCATGCAATATAATGCATTTTTTGCAAATGTTTCTTGGTTGAAGAACTGTATCACAACTAAAAAATTCAGTTGGCTTTTTAAGGTGCTGCTGGAAGGAATTTTTTTTATTTTGTATCACAACATTTAGAAAAGTGCAAATTTCAAAGAACGACCGTGTTTTAGTTTTCATCTTTTTTTTGGAAAGTGCTAATTTGATTTGCCTTTAAATGTGAACCAAATTGAATTCCTCCTCTACCCCCAGTTGCTGCATTATCATCACATCAAGGGCAGAGGTCTGAGCAAGGCCTGAAAGACAAGCTGATTGAAATCTTTTGCTTTGTATCACTTCATTTCTCCCCTGGATCTTTTGTGATGACTAAATGCTTCCCTAATTCAGCACAGGTGTGCATTACAGTAATTTCTTTAAATAACAGTAGTCCACTTTAATTCATTAATCCCAATTTGCAGGTGGAGAAGCAAAGGAATAGCTTCATGCCAAAGCCTAACAATTTGTGTTCACATTTATTTCCCATCCTTCAATTTAAAATTTCTAGGATGGTTTACAGTGACTAGAGAGTGCACAATTTTTAATATGAAAAAAGAACCAAATCTCAATCTTGTCTGCATGTCATTCTCCTTCAACTAAAACCCTTTTCTCTAAACCAGATATGAGGGGGAACAGTTGTAATAGTAAAGCAAGCAAGACTTTCCATACACCCTTAGTTATTTTTTCACATGCTCTAAGGCTAAGCCTTGCTGAATCTTGGCTCAGCTTTTCGAGAGCTGAAATGTCAGCCTCTCATTCCCCTTGTCCACAGGCATAATATTACCACTCACGTTAAGTATATAAAACATAGTTGGAAGAGGTAAAGAACCTAAGAGCAGGCCTGCTGGATCAGACTAAAGGACTAGCTAGTCCAGTTGTTATCACATTAGCCAACCAGATGCCTATAGGAAGCCCACCACAAGCAAGGACATTATGTAGCCTGTTACATCTTATCCATTTGAATTTCTCTAATATGGGAGCGAATGGAGAAAGCCTTCAGCTGATGGAATGCTTCTTAGTTCACCGCCTGATTAAAATAAACCCTACACAATTACAGTACTGGTAATACTGGAAAGCTATTTAATATTGAAATATGTCTCTTTTAGACTGAATCACAGCCCTGATTAAATTGTCTTCTTTGGAAGAATGACCTTGAAAGTATTTCTCAAACTGGGATATGTGTATGGATTGCTTATACTTGTCTATCTAGGCTTTCAAAGCATCAGCTGCAATAAAATACTCATGTATATTATATCCACAGTTTAATTGAATTGTGATTATTGAATTGGTTGTTTCATTGTGCTGATTAATGCCTTCAGCTGTAATTGTAAACTTCATCTAGGAGCACTTTAGTCAAGCCATGCTGTACTGCACTGGACGATAACGTACAATTTGTACTCTATAAGTACTCCATATAGTATAATTATCTTATCTCTTATCAAGATCTATCTAAAGTGCTTTTTAGACTACATACAGAGAAATAGCCTACACAATGGACGATGCCACTACTGTAAGTTTTCAAATAGAGCAGTGCTATTTACAAAATGTAATCATTATCTTTAATGATTCATGAAACAATTGTTGTTATTTTACAGTTTAGTCTAGCCTTCTAAAAGCCACCTCTGCAAGCCAGCTGATGTTTGTCCATTAACTGAATCAGCCATTCCATTCCAGACATCTCTAGTGTGGAATATAGACACTGAATGTTCTGCAAGTGCATCATTTAATAACTGTGCCCTAGAAACACTTACAGAAGATTTAAATGAGGGGTGGTGACACTGAATGGGGTTTGCACTTTGGGGGCAGCACTTGTGTAAAACAGCTGGTTGAACAGTAGTGTCCTTTGCATTACTAGCTCAGATAAATATGTGAATTTTTCTATTCATCAGTTGAAGAATTGGTGTGGTTTCCTCTAAATTGCCTCGGGGGCAGAAACCACAGAGGTTGTGTGATGCCTGCACTTGCAAGAAATCTTCCTAGTTAGTGGTAATATCTTTAAAAGAGGATGTCTGTATCTGCAGATTGACTTCTTTCGGGGGGCATCCTAACCCTCATTGCCTTTGGCCATTTGCAACTCACTTGCTCTAAGAATGCCCCTTCAAAGTGTTCATTCCATGGAAGAGAGGGCATCCTCTTATCTTTCACTTTGGGCAATAAATGTGTTGGGGTGGCTCAATCCAAAGCCATATTGTGGTGTCACAGTTGGCACAGAGGTAGCCAACATGGTAAGCTCCCGATACTGTTGCACTACAACTCCCAACAGCCCTGTCCATTGGTCATGTGGACTAAGGCTCATGGTGATTCTGGTTGTACAGCTTTTGTCATTTAAATATAGATTACCTATATATGCCAAAGTTCACCTGCAATCTCAAACTGAACTTCTTTGCATCTGACTGAATATTAAATAAATTGTGATATCCATGCACTAGATGGGCCTTGGATCTGAAAACGAGCCACATCTTGCTAGGAGTCCTTTGTACTGGAAGACAGAACTGTACAATATTCTGGAGTACAGCTTTATTTGTGCACTTCATCAAGAAACAGGGATACCATATAATCATGAGGGTGAGCAATAGCAAAGTTTTGCGTCGTGAAAACCAAAAAGAGAGAGAGAGAGTGTGCGTGTGTGCGTATATGTGCAATGAGAGAATATATTGTGCTGGTGAAAGCTATCTTTCTCCCTTAGGAACGATTTCAGAGAAAAATCTTATTGCAGGGCACAACTCCTGCTGGAATAGCTTCTCTTGCTCTATTGACCTGTCTGGTCTTCCTGCCATATCCAATCAGCAACATTGTTCTCTTCCACCGTTTGCTCTTCCTTCCCCAGCCCCCACTTCTCTTTACCACGGTCACTGTAAGCAGTCTCAAACTCTCCATTGCAATAACTTGTGCAATAAATCTAGCCAGGAAACCGTTTTACAGCCTCAGGTAGGCTCTAGATCCAAGACTCCTAAGTTTGCTGAGTGCAGGAACAAACGGCTTTCAAAGCTTGAAAGCTTTATGCCCTTTGGCCTCCCAGACTGACTTTGATAGCAGCAAAGCAGTACTTACTCTATTCTAAGGGATGCTGGTGTTTCATCCGCACCTTATTTTGACCTCAGGTATTGTGCTGGGTTTTAACGTCTGTGCTATTTTCCCCGTCAGTTACAGAAATAAGTCCCTGTTTGTTTCTATTTCTGAATGACAAATATAATTGTGTTTCCCCCAGTTGTGTGATTTAACATTTCAGATTTATCCAATCATAATGGACTGTTGTATCCCTATAACATTTCTCACCACTGTCTTTTCTTCAACCCATGTACCTTGTAAAGCAGGAGAAGGCAATAGATCTCATCATGAAAGTGGCTATGGTTTCTTTTGTAGTAAACTGTATAGACAGTTGCTCTTCACACATCAGAAGCAAGTATGCACAAACTTCTCATGATATAAATCCAATGAGGTGCCTTGCACATACCGAAGATGGCATGAAAATGAGTATGGGCATTGCTGGAGTTTAAAATTTCTCTTTGCCTGTGCAGCATTCACTTGGGTAATCTAAATTCTTCCCCCTTTTGCCTTGGATTAGAGGGAACATGGCCATTATTGACCTAGACAGGAACACCCCTAGGAATGCTAAGTTCCCTTCACGTTGACTAATGGAGACAGGTCAAGCGTCGAGTCACATTATTATTAGAATTATGAATTATTTAAGAAGACATGTACATCATTAACATGTCATTTATCACACCAGGGTTTGAAAGCTATATTAACCTCCTGCACAGTGTTGTTTGCTTGTGAGGATGGGCTGAGAGAATGGCGAATGGCCTGTCTTGGCACAGAAGAAAAATACAGCAGCTCAGAGGGAATGAAAAGGGCATGATTCCAGACTGAGTGGCAGTGAATGCTTGCAAGTTCTGATGTAGCAACCATGCACTACAGGGTGGCTCCTCCAGATGACCCCATTTATTGAGCATTCAACCTGATTTGCTTACAGAAAACTTACGTGGATGTTATATTACATGTGGACTTTATGGAAAATTTGTTCCCATCTGTTTCCAGGGGGGTTATAAGACAACAAGCATTCACCCTGATTTGCTTGCAGAGTGTTTATACATCTTCATATTAATAATTTGTTCATCCCACATTTTCCGGGGCATTCCCCGTCACTTTCATAACCGGAAAAAAAAAACCAAAACACCAGATTGTTTAAACAAAGTGTATTTCTTGTGTTAGGGCAATGAAGCCCTTCAATCTGCTTGAATTGTGCAAATCTAAATGTCTTGTATGTTCTTGGATCCCTCCCACAAAATCCTGACAGGTGACCTCTAGCCCTTTTACAGCATGATCCTATATGTGTTAACTCAGGAGTCGCACTATGTTCAATGGAGCTTATTCCCTAACTGAATGCATTTAGGATTGCAGCCTTGGTTTGATTTTATCATGTGCCTTTTATTTAACAGTTGTTGAAATGGTCTGAATTCCATGTCATTCTGAGATAAGCAAAAGGACATAGGAAATAAGGTAAACCAGGCTTTTTCTGCTCCATCTATGATGACTAGCTTTAAACTTCTTTTCCCCCATATGCAAGCAGACTGGGATTGTAATGCACTGTTTATGATGGTAATAAATACAGTGCCATTGTCATGGAACGTTCCAGCACTCTCGCTAATTCTCATCTTCTGAGATGTATGGCTCAGTGATGGGATGGCTGTTTCCAAGTGAGGGATACCATAAAAGTTGTAGGTACTTTGATTAAAAATAAAATAAAAATGCTTTGACAGGGCATTTGCAGACTGTGCAGAAAGAAAATTGTGATAGAAATGGTAGCCTGAATAATGTCTAATGTAGATTCATACTGAAGTGTCAAGAGAACAGGTACACCTGTCTTCACAAGTTCACAAT
Organism: Zootoca vivipara; assembly: GCF_965207765.1. NCBI lineage: Eukaryota > Metazoa > Chordata > Lepidosauria > Squamata > Lacertidae > Zootoca > Zootoca vivipara. The sequence continues at coordinate 51,768,133 of NC_142588.1, read as the reverse complement.
CATCAATGCTTTGCCATCTTCACAAGACCATAGGGCTCCCAAGGCTCTTAGTTATCTCTCCTACTCTGTCCTTTTCCACCCTCTTCTTCTTAAGATTGTATCTATGTTACTATAAACCCTTGGCTTGACTTCACTTTACCATCAGTGTACAACTGACCTGTTCACTAGGCCACAAGCTGGGTTTTTTTAATCAGTTGTGCATCAGTGCTCAACCCATCTGCAAAATTTGTACTGTGTTTGCAGGTCTAATACTGATGATGACAGGTCAACGTGTTGATATGTAGGAGTCCTGATTAATATAGTGCAGGACTTGATTGCACATTGGAGACATTGTTGAATATCATGTTCCTACCTTTGTGGTATGAACTGCATAGGTGGTGGGGGATAGTGATGGATGTACCTGCCTTAGGAGAAATTGATATATAGCTTTTTGATCATTTCAGGGGTGTACAAAGTGTTAGGGGAAGGGTAGTACCTCTTGTGGGGGACACATTGTGCTCCTTCTGGTAGTTTGTCCAACTTTAGTCTCCACCCTGCACTCAACTCTTACTTCTGGCTTCTAGAAGCTGTCAGTGTGTGAGAGCGGCCACACCCCAGGAGCGACTTTGTCTGATTGGCTGAACCAGGCGTCTCAAACCTTTCGTGAGTTAGGTACTTCCCCTGCATACAAAGGCAAGCTCTGGTGATTGAGTGGATGAGACCAATAGTGGACCCACTATTGTGGTCAAAAGTGGTCAAAAGGTGTCTTCTGTATATGCTGTTGGGGGAAGTGAAGGGTAGGTGGGGCTCCTCAAACCTCTCCTGCCTTGCAGGATATCTTTGGAAGAAGAACAAAGGAGTAAACCCTACACAAATCTGGAGTGTAGTCCCTTTTTCGGCTGGATGGCATCTTGTACTCCTCCTTCCTGCAACTCCTGCAGCCAAGCTAGTACTAGATGTATTGCTCTGCTTTCCTTAGGACCACATCAGTCCACACCACATTATTTTGGTGAATGTACAGAAGGGAAATAAAGTTACGCTTTGATGTGGTGTGGATTTCTCAGATTCATGGAACATTGTGACTGACAAAAGCCATAAAATAGAATCCAGTGGGTCTTTGTCTGCTGATGGATGGCATCTACTAGTGAAAAGAAGGGGAAAGCAATTTTAAACATTTCTTTCTGTACTCCCCTGCAGCCAGGGCATTCTCTCTCCCTCCCCCGGAGCAGATTTCAATTGGGAAAGGGATGGAATTTTTGAAAAATCACCTTCCTTCTCATTCCACTGATAGATGCTTACAATCAGCAGTTTGAGACCCACTGAATTCCACTCAGAGGATTTGATTAAAACCACAAATCTTCCAAAATTCTGCAGATTTTTAGGCTGTCCTTTATCTAGCAGTGAACCCCTTTTGCTTCCTGGTTGACTTCCATATCAATTTCCTCAATCAGAAAAAAGTAAAGCCATTGCAAAATAAGTGGTACTTAAAGGACAATTGCCTTGATGGTATTATTAACTTTAATATTCAATTAACTAGTCACTTCATTTTAAATAATTTAAATGGTTTCCATCAGGAATGCAGCCTCTCCTGGCTCAGATATTTCAGTCACTTTGGCAATAGATTATATGGACAGGGCCTTACTTCACAATGTGTGAGGTCACCTTGATGGCTTCTGTCTTCTGGCAGCCAGTAAATCCAGGTCTATGAAAGAGTGACAGATAAGCCGAAAGCTTTTCCATGGACTCTGACAGATTATTTTGACTTCTGGAAGCAGTGTTGTGAGCTGTAGAAGATCCTGGGTATGAAAAGAGAAAATAGAAAAATGGAAAGAAGCCACACAGCACACTGTTGCAAACAAAGAAATTAGAAACGATGCATGGTCTCTAGACTTTGTGAGCCCAAGAAAATCTTTCTTTATTCAGGGCAGATTCCAAACTACTGACCCAAGACATCAGATGTCAAAGAAACCAACTGTATCACAATCTCTGAAACGTGACTTTGGTGGATGAAATGGATATCCTATGTTTAGGAATTAAAAGAAGGTTACTGGGTGGAATGTTCCAGACAGCACACCCTCAACACACGATTTCTGCCTTAGGAAAAAGGAGGGAAGAAAAGTTAAAATCTTGATTTGTTAAAATGAAGATTGGCACACTTGTTAGATAGGAGTTTCAAGGCCAGTTGCATTGCCAGTTGTTTGGAGTGTTTAGATTATCAATTAATCAGCAATAACACTCACTCAGTACAGTTCAGCTTGGATTTTTTTTGTGGTAAAACCAAGGGTTCCATGAAAAACTGAAGTGTGTTAAAAGCAGAGAGCAAAAAGATATTATTTCTTTGTTTTGATTTTATTTCAGTACAATTAAGTTTTGCAATGGCAACAAACCATTAGAACTTGTGCAGTAACAATGGTGCTATCAGCTTGGGCAAGGGAAGACCAGAGAGGTCAATGTCTTGGGAATGGGTATCTCCCCCCAAATATATATATATATATATATATATATATATATATATATATATATATATATAGCTTTAGCTAGATTGCAGCTGATTACTCATGAGTTTTTGCATTGCAAAATATTAACTTGCAAAGAGCTGGCACCCTAGGCTTTTCAGAAGTCTTTTTCTCTGTGCATGTGGCTTTTGTGACAGTCACAAGGGTTTATATATACTGTATTTGAAGACATCATACTGTTACTATGGGAAAGAAATTCAGACAATCTATTTCTCTTGCATCATGTCTTGCAGAGGAACTACTAAAATTTTGGCATTAATTCACAACAACCATTTGTGAATGACCTGAAACTAAAGTACTGTAGCTTAGCAAATGCACAAGCATAAAAAGGTAGTCCAGGGAAAAAGTGACGTAATTACAGTTTTTCTTCTAGGGTTAACTTTTGAGTAGCTTGGCACTGACCTTGCCATTTCCCTATAATTCAAAGCAGAACATATGTGAGACCTAGCGTGGAAGGGGTAGTTTCCATATGAAACCAATGATGGATTCAGTGGTCCAGATTTATTCCTTGAATTTTGATGAACACAAATGCTGCATAGAAGCCCGGAATTAGGAGAGGCTTTCAAGGTCATTAATTTCTTGGCAGATGCTTATCCATGGTTTCAATAGACAAGAGGAAATTGCATGATTTAGGCAGTGTGAATGACAGGGTTTCAGTAGAGTTTGCGAGTTCCTCTAGTGTTAAACCTAAATTTAGTTGGCTGTCATTGAATTATTTTCCATCTAACCAATCACTTAAGTAAGAAGGAGAACACAAATATGGAACTTGATGTTATTTCACAATTCAAATTATGGTATTTTAAGTCTGTATCAACATTAGATGTTGAATTCAAGAAGAGAAGTCATGCTTTGATTGGATGATGGAGGCTACACAGTTGTCTCAAATACTATATTTGAAGTTTGATTGGAAGGGAGACATAGCAGCACACAGATTTTGAAGGTCATAGCTGACCATGATAGTATTATTTGACTCCAAACATTTTCATTTCAAGCATCCTATCTGGGAATTGCTACAGAATATTCACAGGTGGATTTTTAATGCTGAACTCAGTACCACTTTTATACTTCCTTTGGGAAAGTAGACAACAGATGTTCTTCATCTTCTTTACAGCAGCCTTATTTTAAACACATGCAAACAGTGTTATGGTATTCATATGTTCTGCCCCTTAACGTATAAATTTGTCCATGGAAACCTGTCATTAAACTTTGTGTTACTCTATGGCAAATGTGTCCAGTCACCAGCCTGGCTTGTATTAACTTACAAGGGAACCTGATCAGACAGAGGTGAAAGGTATGTCAAATCTCACAGTGCTTCAGCCTATAAATATCAGTGATACAATGGAGCTACTATGGGTAAAATCTATGAAATGACAAGTCTCATTCTTATGATAAGTAATGAAATAAGTAGTAGATAGCCTGTAGAGCTGGTCCACTTTATCTATAGACTGTGCACTATTCTCTTCACAAAATTTCTGAAAGCATGTGGTCAACCATTCAAGTTGAACAAAATTGAGCTGCAGCCCAGATGAATGTAAGAATAATCCTGCTAGATCACACCAAAGGCTTATCAAATCCAGCATCTTGTATCCTGTACAGTAGTAGCCATCCAGTTACTTCTGGGAATCCATGAGCAGAACAGGAGCACTGTTGTTCCCTGGTGACTGGTATTCACAGGGATGTTGCCTCTGATTCTGCAGGTATAGTCACCGCCAAGCACAGTCAGTTACTGCCAATGTTTTGCTTGCTTAGGTGAATTACAATATTTCACCTTCACCTTGTGTTGTACTTAATGCTGGGAAGTATAACAATAGTTCATGAAATGAGCAAGAGTTTTACGGTTTTCACTTTTGAATTATTCCAGTTTGGCTATTCACTATCTCACCTTTACAAGTATTCTTCTTACCTTGTACAGCTGTTGGGGAGATTAGAAAACTCTCAACCATGCCCCTAGAAAGGGAACTCAGTAGCATTGAAGGTTGTTTTGTGGTTGACTTGGGCTTGAACATTGTGAGGGTTTTGACTTGGCTTGCAATGAGTCTTTGTTGTCCAATCTTAAGAGAGTTTCTGGCCTGAATACCCTGCCCCCCACCCCAGATTTTGCCATCACCACACACCTCTTAAACAATTTATTTATGTAAATTTCATATTTAAAAGACATTATTCAAAGCCTAGAGCAATCATATATAGCAAATATTTCTCATTATATTATCTTGAGAATGTACAAAGTTATCATTTCACTTGTTTTTTTCTTTTTGCTCAAGTCCAAAATAGACAGGCACCAGTTTCGAAGGAATATCTGGATTGTGTGTATTCTTTTTTCTCTGTGCCATTTATAAATAGTAATTTTATTCATTGTCATTATATTACACACTTTCCTTAGCTGCTGATTGTTTTTTTTGGAAGATTACTGCTTCCACAAGTTTTTGCTGCCATTTCCAGAGCTGTTATCAACAAACATGATACTAAAATTCTTTGCTCTTTCTTTACCTTCATTAAATTGAATACTCTGTCACATCACATAATCGGTGTTTGGCAACCCTATGCAGGGAAATGATATTCATGTGCTGCTACAAGAAGTTAAACAAGTCTGACGATCAAGAATGGCCCGTTTAATTAATTTGCAATTACTCTCATTCACTTTGCTGAATTTATGTTACTGCTCTAAACAATGAGATCAATAAATAGCTGGTTGAGCTGAACCTAAATGAACACTCCCAAGAGCCCCAGAGAAACAAAGGATTCATATGGAAGGAGGAGCCCTAAGAGTAATTTCACATTTCCTATTCCAACCTACAGATTAATCTCCATGTCAGGACAAAACGTCTACTTTTAAAATGGCCAAATGGCAGAACGATGTCTCTCTTGCCCTAGGTACTCACATCAGGAAGCTGACAGGTGCATCAGATTTATCTCTGTGTCAGAAAAGGCAACATGAGACACGTCCCTTAAAAAAACCACAAGCTGGACCATGGAGAAGAAATAAGAAGAGACAATGGCTCAGGGAAGAGCACATGCGTTGCATGCCAAAGGTCCAAGGTTCAATCCTTGGCAGCTCCAGTTTAAAATGGCTCAGCTAGCAGGTGATGTGAAAAGCCTTAGCTGATTTCCTAGAACTGCTGCCAGTCAAAGTAGACACTACTAGGTTAGATGGACAAAAATGTGTGGTCTAAAGCAGTTCCCATGATACTGTTGTCTTAAGAGGCATTCTGTTACTCACAGAACACATCTCCCAATAAACTGGGGTGGTGGTGGTGGTGGTGTATGTTTCAGGTGGCACAGAGAAAGTAATTTTTCTTTTATTCCTTCAATTTGAACTACTCTTTATACTCTTGACATACAGACCTTGTCATATTTCTGCTTGTTCATCTCTGACAGCCCAAGGCAGCCAGCTCTTCTCGGGTATTTTCACTTTCTAAAGCTGGGATATTTTCTTGGGGCACTGTGATTCCTAAATGATTCCAGATTTCATTATGATTTATCCCTTCATCTCTCCAGTGAAGAAAGGAAGCTCATAAAAGAGAGAGGATTCTGATGAACTCTTTTTATTAATATTATCAGAGCAAGACCAGGGTTGTGTCCAAAGCATCTTAAATAATATCTCCAGCTGACAAAAGGAACTATTTAGTTCATAGCTGAATAACTTGGATGGGTAGCTGATGTTTCTTTCATTAAAGTCACCCCACTTGAACATCGAAGAACTGGGGGGAAAAAACCTATGGAGAAGCTCAAATAAATGACTACAATATATATTTCATGAATTTGTAGCCTGTTTTCTCCTTCTACAGTGTGAGTCTGTTTTGCAATGAAGTTTTATGTATCCAGGGATGTCAACAGAGTTGGGTTTGATTCAGACATGATGTTTGCTATGTGCTGAGTTTTATGTATCCAGCATTATGATTAAAAGTGCTGAGCTGAACCCTGCTCTCAAATTCTATATACCGTAATTTTCATTCTGTGGCAGGGGAAGGGAGGAAGGCTGGAGCAACTTCCCTCCCCAAATCTCTTATCCAGATGCTTTAAAAATCTTTTACATTTTCATTTTAGCAGAGTTTGCTCTTGACTTACTTTCGAGGTCACTGAGGAGTGTATATGGGTGGGTGCATGTGAGTCCTCTTCCATTGTACAATCATTTCTTGGTTCTGCAACATTCCCTGCCCACATTTTTTAAAAAACAAACAAACAAAAAACACACATCATCCTTGGCCAAACTTCTCTGTGAGCAGCAGCACCTGGGAAGGCTACATAATGCAGACTACTGTGCTAAAAATGATTTGTGGAAAGGAAGGAAGGAAGGAAGGAAGGAAGGAAGGAAGGATGCTCATCATATGTCCCTCGGCCACCTGGATGGTAAGAAAAGTGCAACAAATCCCCCACATACCACCAATGATAATTTCAACCAGTTCTCCACTTGAGTTTTCAAATGCAATCCATTTTCTCATTAATCAATGGAAAATGGGGGAGAATATATTTGGTTTAGGATTAACCAATACGCCAAGCTCTGTTGGTGGGTTCCAGCTGCCATCAGATGAGACACACTCAGCAGGAAGATGCATTTGTTGACTATCTTATTTAAAAATCATCCATATCCTATTTCTATGAATGGAATCCACTCTTTTTCTGCCATCATTTGATGCAGCAAGACTTTTCCTCAGAACTCTGTCCCATCATGTCCTCAACCAGAAAATAAGCTGATTCACTTCTATTTCACTCATTTAACATGGGAGGGGAGGGGGTAATATCACAAGGGCTCTCATATATCTGCCTCATAGCTTCTTCTGCTCTAGTCTTGTTAGCTCTGTTTGAAAACGCTGTCCCCTGTCAGAGGACAGAAGCTTTCCCTGAGGTTTTGATCCTTAAAGTCATCGTGATTTACTGCTTTCTATAAAGAGAAGCAAAAATGCTCATAAACTAAGCAGGATTCAGATGAGCTCTCTTTCTATCATCATCCTTTCCCTTCTGATCAGCCACGACAAAAGTTCATATTGCAAATTTACAGCAAGCATAGGTGGTATCACCAGCATGAATGCCCTGTAATGGCTAATGCTGCAGTTCTCTCTCTCTCTCTCTCTCTCTCTCTCTCTCTCTCTCTCTCTCTCTCTCTCTCTCTCTCTCTCTTCTCTCTCTCTCTCTCTCTCTCTCTCACACACACACTGGTGGCTAGTATCTTCTGGAACTGGAAGGGCATAAAGTGGGTATCCCAAGAGCATGTGGAGCCAGAGCCAATAACAGGTGGTCCCAACACATTCTAATGTTCTAATCCTCCTTCCTGCTGATTTTTACAAGGGCAACACTGAGACTAAGGAGGAGGAAGCTGGCAAGCAGTATCACCTACTGGAGTGGTTGCGAGTATGAAGGCAGACAGGCGAGGGCAGGCTGAGGTTGGTAAGGCAGCGCCCAATTCACCTTAATGGACCAGTCTTTAGTGCTAATGTATCATAGAGCGTTCTTTCCTTCTTAGAATGAAAAAAAGATACTTGCTTGATTAGACCAGAGAGTCATCTCATTCAGTGTAGTAGCGCCACAGAGACAGGGGGTTATTTTCAGTATGTGTGTGTGTGTGTGTGTGTACACACACACACACACCAGCAGTCAATTCCATGGTATTTCTTTTTCTGTCCTAAATTGCAAGTGGCCCATCATGTAACCCAAACAATGCAAAAGTTCTAGTCAGAGGATACAGCTTTAACCTCTATATACCTGTCTTTCTCACACCATTGATCAGCAGTGTGTGGAGTAGTCCCAACCTTGCTTTCCCAGTTGCGGCAAAAGAAACAAAACTTTAAGCCAAAGTTCAAAATCCTTTAAAGCAGAAATGCAAGCACATTTTGATATTGATTTAAGTATGCCAGTGATGTCCCCGCCCCCAAATCCAATTTGTTTGAATTGTGTAACATAATGATGAACATTTGCATTTTTAGACACTCTGCATGTCTGCATCTCCTATAATAAGCTATTGGTTTCCTTTAACCTTAAAAGGGTTAAGGGTAAAGCAGTTGGTTAGGAAATTGATAATGAGTTGAACTGTGTGGTAGCAAAATTATAGCTCAGGGACTGAAAGGCAGGAAGCAGGGATGGAAGAGGAGAAGGAACACAAAATTCCACTCCTAAGTAGGCAATGAAAATGTGCTTGTAGACACAAGTGTTTTTCATTCTTCTTGTAATTATGCATTGATATGATGCCACCCTTCAGCTTCATTACAGTCTTTGTTAAGAAAATTAGGTTTCTTTTGTTGAGGTTTTTAATGATATGTATACGATGCACAACAAGTACTGTTGCAAACAGCTAGTTACGCTCCCTTTTCCTTTTGCCATATCACACAATCTGTAACTATCCTTTATGACAGCACAGTTCAGAGATAAGCTCTAGTGTAGTGCCAAACAGAACAAACAATTATGATACACCTGCCCTCTCCTAAATCAAGACCAGGGGTCACATATTGCTTGGCTCTCTGGCAGCAGTAGCTTCTTCCGAAGATGCCCCAAAGAATCCACGTATTACAAAAATATCAGGATGAGGCGTATGCAGCTCTTAAGACCCCCTCAGCACAGACTCCAAGGCTGCCAATCCAACTAGGGTCCAGCACTAAGAAGAAAAATGAGCAACCACGATTAGAACAGAGCTTCTGTGCTTGTATAGGCTGAAATTAGCTAGAAATGAAAAGTCATGCACAGGAATTTGTGCTGTGTTGTTTAATTTATCACTGCAACTGACGCTAAGAATTGGAATCTGCCCAGTGAACTATGATTTCTCTTTTCTTTATGGGGATAAATTGACTATATAACAATCCACATAAATTCCATTTATACCACGGCAATTGGTGAAGGGTCGTATGTCAGACAGCAGTGACTTCTTTGCTAAAGACAAAGTTGCCAGAGATTAGTCTTGTCAGGGAATAGCACACTACTCAGAAAGTCACATGCCAACCATGCCATGCTACTTTGCTTTTAAAAGGCATTTTCGTATCATCTGGTTTATCGGAAATGAAGTTCCCTGTTCTGGGAATGAAAAATATTCATTTAAGAGGAGTTATGAAAACTCAGAATTAAACTGAATGAAAGGAAGGGTGGGCAAGTTGTCTCAGGCTTGGACCTGATTGTCTTGGAGCTATTTTCAGCCTCTCAAGCAGGAAATAGCTCAGCTTATTCTCATCTAATGGAAACTCTTCCAGATATCATGGCATCCCTGATCATAGATTTTGTGGGTCTGATCCCTACCCTCCTCCTACCTAGCCAATCCCAAGTACCCACTCTCCCAGCATTGGCAAGAGGGAGATCTCTTGCCCTGTTGTTGCTCCATGAGCTACTTTTTTTTAGTTTGGGAACACTACATTTCTCAGGTCTACTTGAACCTGGCATATTGAGTGGTCCACTTGGGATGAACAGGATAAGGCAGTCCTTCAGGTATCCTGAGCCTCAGTTATTCAGGGTTGTATATACTAGTAGAAGAACCTTGAACTTGACCCCAGTGGCAGATGGAAAGCCAGCACCTTTTAACACTGGTGTCATCTGCTGACCAGTAATCTGTTCATGTCCAGTCTACCTGCAGCATTCTGCACTAGCTGAAGCTTCTGGACCATGCCCAAAGGAAGTCCCACATAAAGTGCATTGCAGTAATCCAGTCTTGAGGTTATCAATGCATGAACCACATGCATTCCCTAACCAGGGATGGGCAAAGCTGATGTAGCAGCCGAAGCCGATAAAAGAGACTCCAAGCCACATAGGTTATCTGAGCTTCGTGGCAATGATGATTTTTTTAAAAAATGTTTTAATTTTATTAGTTTTCAAGTTATTATAGAACAACAAAGACAGCTGAGCAATAAACTAAATCAAATAAAATAAGTGACATTGATAGTTCAAACCATGTATCTACTCCTTCCCAGGGAGTGCAACCTCATCCAGGTCAGGCAACTGGCCTATTTGCTGGATTCTGGAACCACCTCCGACTTCCTCTGTCTTCCCAGGGTTCAGACTCAGCCCAAAGAGCTATTCAGTCTTTTATGCTTAAGCCAAGAAATTGTCTCTTCAACTATATTTAGCACTAGTAGATGTATTAATGGCTCAAGACTACTGAAGAAGCCCAGAAAACTGTGCGCAGGGAGTGTGCTATCCGCCAACCCCAACAAATTGGCCCCACCGGGGGGGGGGGGCGAAACAGCAGCCTCTCAACTGCTAGGGGATAGAACGCTGGCACCCTGTCTTTTTTATAACTTCATACGCGGGTTCATCTGCACCTCACAGCTACCGGGAACATCGTTGAACTTACCTTCTTCTTGAAACTTCTTGAACTTATTTTAAAAAACAAAAACAAGAAAAAATGAAAAACTGAGTCAGGAATTTGTAAGAACCCTAGTAAAATCTGATATTTCAAGTTCACATTATTTTAGGTAGTTTGTAAGTTTTCATGGCAAACAATTGTCTCTTTTTCACAAATTTGATAAATGTTGTAAAATGATTTTTGAACAACTGTGTTCAACGTGCTGTACGGGTTGCACTATCACTAATACTTATAAGGCACCTTATAAGGGTAGAGAACTTGCAAATAAATACATTAAACACTAAGAGTTCTCTTTGTGCCAAACTTTCCCCCTGAGAGCAACTTCATAAACTCCCTTCCCTTTCCCATAATGTTTCCTGCTTTGTGTTCTTCTTCATCAGCTCCCTATCCACCCCTAGAAAAGCAGTTTACACATTTTATTCCTCAGAACACCCTACATTTTATTCCTCAGAACACCCTACTTCCCACCTCCCTCCCACCCCAACAAATGATTCCTCTTTTTAGTCTCTTCTTAACTTCTGCTATTGATTCCTTTGATGGATTGGGAGGGGGATTCACATGAACAACTTAGATGAATGTCCTAATCAGATGAATCCTGTTAGGGAAGCAAAGGACAGCTTCCAGGTGTTCCTCCCAGCAGGCCGGTAGCATCACAACTGCGGCAATGTGCATGGCTGTTCAATTTGTGATCCCTTCAATCATTTCCTTCACGCTTCATCAAATAACAGGAGTCTTCAGGGTCATCTGTAACTTATTTCTTGCACAAATGCATGTAGGCTTTGGAGGCAGGTGCTGTGTATAATTTCAATGGATAAGAGCTAGTATCCATTTCACAGCTTTTCTTTAAATAAAACTACAGGCACTTTCTTGGAGCCGTACATGTTTGTAGGTGTGAATTGTTCTGCCCCCTCCCCTGGAAGCTGAAATCTGCTTCAGAATGGGGATCCCTGAGGGAGCTTGACTAAAACAAATATTTGTATTTTACTTCACTTTCTGTGGCAAGGTGATTTCATTTTAAACTCTCTGTGGAGAAAAGAAAAAGCCACATATATTAACCCCTTCATCCATTTCATGGAATGAAGGGGAAATAGGACAGCTGAATAGGTAATCGAAGGGGGTCGGTTCTTTAATGGCAAATTCATCTTTACTTCAGAAGAAACGCAAAATGTTTTATTGAGTGAAGGTGGGCAATTGAGATCCAGGAGTGGTTGGACCCTGTATAGTAATCCTTCTCTGGTTCTGGTCACTGTTACTATTTTTTTGCACCAAAGAACTGGCAGTGGGTATGGGTGTAGGATAACAACAGTAAATTGTCAGATTCTACTTTTTTAAACCGGTTTCTTTTAGCATCAGGTTATACACTATTCCAGATGTCTAGTTCTCTGTGATGAAAACTTTGTTGAGATTTCAAGTTTTAGTTTTTACAAAAATTGCATAGAAGAATTGCATAGTAATACTGTGGGGTGTGTGTGTGTGTTGTTTTTGTTTGTTATTATGGCATATATTTTTGTGTTTTTATATTGTAAGCCACTCTGATCTTTGGATGAAAGGTGGTATAGAAATTTAATAACTAATAAAATATTATTATTAATAATTATCCTATTTGGGAGAGTGTTTGACTGAACTTGGTGGGACTACATCTTAATACACATTTGTGGAGTAAGGCTATTGTAGCATCCTGCTGGTTAGTAAGCATACTAGTGGGTAGGGTGTCCAAATCAGAAGAGCACAGGGCTCCTGCACCTTTAATAGTTTAGCAGAACAGGGAATTTCAGCTTACACAACAAGCTGCACCTGCAGAAATTCCTTCTTCTACAATCTGGCCACCCTACTGGTTGGTGTGGTGCTTCTTAAATGCAGTATTTTCTGCAATAACTGGGCTTGGAGCACTGCTAGCTGTGTTATGTAGCCTGAGAGAGACAGGAGGAAGGAATGAGAATTTATTAGCCTAGGTAAGTCTGTTGCATGCTGCCCCTGCCGCTTCTCACTTTTGCATTCTGAGTGTGAATGTCTGAAGGGGGATTCTAAATGGTGTTCAGTTGAATGTGGTTAGGATCTGCTCCATGATTAGGAATCCTGAACTGCTGAAAGGAGGGTTCCAACATGCGTTCAGCTGAATGGGGGCTGAAACTCCTTGCATATCTTCATGCTCAATGTGCAAGGGCCAGGACAGGATGAGGCTAGCATATATCAGGGACACTGGGAAAGAGATTGTGTGTAGGAGCCCTAATGTGGGTCACCTGAATGCACAGAGAGGGTGAATGTGCAAGGATTCATCTGACTGCTGAAGCTGCCATTACAGGTTACAAGAATACTGTAACTTTGGCTGGTTTTTCTCTATATCAATTGGAATTAACTACCCTAGTTGTTATGCAGTTGTTTTCGCATGATATGGTTTCTAGTTGTACATATAGCCCATTTGATTTTTTAAAAATAAATATATTTTAAAATACACTTTTTCATGGACTAATGGACATGTTTGTTCTATTATGCAAAACCCCCAATCTCATAGGTAGCCTATTTGTCCAGAATGGAGAATGCATCTGTGTAATCTTGTGGGCAGGCAAGTGGTGGAGGCGCGGGGGGGGGGCAAGCATTGTTCTATTTATAGAGTCAGAGGGTGTTCCCCTTGGTAAGAAATTCCTGGGCCTGTGCTTGAGAGAGATAACCTCCTGAATGAGTAATTGTGCTGTAGTGTCAAGTCAGATCTGCATGCTACCGTATTTGCAGTGCATGCTCTGGTCCCAGGTGCTACCTCAGCCACCTTCCAGTACAGAAGCACTCTAGACTTAATTAGCCATTTGAGTGTTAACTCTGAACCATCCATCCATCCATCATTCTGACATTGTTACAGCCGGCTTTGGAAGAAAAATACACTCTGGCAATATCAGACTCTCTATAGTTGTTGGTGTCTGGGGAAAATGTAAGGTAAGCTAGTTAGAAAGGCTGAAATGAATTGTCTTTTCTAATCCTTAATATTTTTTCCCCCTGTTGATATTGAAATTCACGTTCACGGTCATTGAGAATGTTGATTCAGTCTAATTCTCTTTGACAATGTTCTCTTTGGTTACTTTCATTTGCTTTGGCAGCATTTAATTTCCTCAGTTGACTTTTAAGAACTTTAGCTTATCTAAATGTGTAACTTGAAATTTCATCTCACTTTTTATAGTGATGTCAGGTCTAGGAAACAGCATTTGCAAGGGGGAGAGATGGATGAAGGCAGGAACTGGTGCCTGAAAATATTGGAAGAAACGGGGGGGGGGGGGTATTTGGTCTTCATTTTCAGGCCACAAAATTTCCTGGGCTGTCTGTGAGGGGTGCTGATCATATTTGCTTTTGATACAATATTACCAGAAGGTGACCTTTTCTGCAATGTTCACATGATGAGCCACTGTTTTGAATTCTATATTAAGTTGGACTATTTGGTATTTTATTTGCCATGCAGGGAATACTTAAAGAAAATTCTTTGTTTTTCCCAACATGGGGAACACCACCTTTTGTTTGCTCTAACATGAATGAAACCTTTGTTTAACTTGATAGTACATGGACACCTCACCATGAAACTCACTATGAACCTTTTATTAAAACTTACTAATTTTAAAAAGAACTTTTACTTGACCTGCTCATGGGAGTTCATAGCACTTAATCTTTTCAGCAGACTTTACACTTGACAAAGTTGTGTTTTAATTAGGATTGCCGTCACCTGATCTGACTCATTACAGTTCTGACCAAATTTGCATGGTTGCTGAAAAGCTTGAGAATGATTCAGTTGAGCTGCCACCATCCCTCCATGTTAACATTAATATCCAAGTTGGCCCTGATGCATGTGCTAGCAGAGTACATGCATGCTAAATGGTAGGGGGCCCAGAGGCAAAGGAGAATGGGTTTGATAGTTTTCAGTTTTACTGAAAATAGGAAATGTCAGCAGATGAAACTAGTCATGCAGGATCAAGGACACCTGAACATTCTCAGATCGCCTCTTCTCAACAAGCCTTAAAGCTACAAGATCCTGATACATGAATTGCATTGCCATGGCAAAGGAGTATCACATGTAATGATGTTGCCATACAAACACCACCTCTGGTTGACTTGGAATTGTCCTGGAATAAATAGCTTCATCTGATTTCAAGCTAATTTGAGTTAAATTGGATCCCATTGCATCCCTGATTGGGGGTGGCATGGTATCTAATCCCTCCCCTCCACCAGTGAGAATCCAGGCCTCTCCATTCAAGTAGAAAGTGGCTCTATCCTGTAGGAAAGTGAATATTGAGGCAGTGGTATAATCATGACACCTGTAGGGAAATTACAATTCAAAATTCCCACAATTTTCTGAGTTAATAGGATTGCAAATTGAGGGTTTTTTTTGTGTGTGGGAGGGACAACTGACCTTGAAAAGAGTGCTAGATGTCTGCTAGAATCCACTAGGTCTCCAGAAGTGGCTTTTATGTTGTGTGAATGATCACATAAAATGCAAAAATTAATAGGTAAGGGCACTTCATTCCATTTTCCTGTGGTTCCATCTTAATACAACCTCAGAGGAGGGCCATGGGGTCAGATATGATGGTAACAGAATATGAAAATATCTCATGAAGTATCTCCTTGATGAGAAATTCATCTCATGGAAGCTGTTCATGGCCATAAGATGTAGTGGAGATGACATTAAAAAGAATTAGACAAATTAATGGAGTATGTTGCATATAACAAGTTTCAGTTTATTTTGTTTACAGGCTATAAATGGGATTATCAAAACAGCCACAGCGGAGGAAAAAATGCATTATACATGCACACAAATTGTACCTTTTTTTTTAAAAAAAAAGAGTATAACAAAATCCACAAACAATCAGAAACAGATTAAAAACACAGACAACTTTGACTCAGAGCTCACATTCCCTTTAATAACTGTGGCTTAATTTAAACGGCTACAATGAGGAACTGGGCTATATTTCTGTAATCTTAGGTTTGGAGCCTGCCATTAGAATTGAAACATAGAATTCATCTGAGTTCCCCAAGTGCAAAGAAAGTACTGGAGAGATAAATCAGTGTTGCGTTACAATGGGTCAATAGCATATAATAGCTAATAGAATCCCCACATCCAGAACCAGGCTAACTCTGGACCAGCTGCTTTGCTTCTGAGCTTCCCGGAGGGATCCAGCAGTTGTAGACTGAAACACTGGATGAAATGTATCTTGGTCTGATACCAGAAGTCAATTCTTAGCTTCTTATTATGAGTTTTCAGATACTTCAAAGCTTGTGGGACTATAGGAAGATGGCTATTAGGGCATGCTTAGCCTTCTTGCTATGCCATTTACTGTGCACTCAGTTATTTCTAAATATTTCTAGTGGTTGGGAGAAAGAAAAAAAATGTACCCCTTGCGTGGTGTTTATGAGATTACAGGATGATGGCTCAGCTTGAAGCGGCTTGGCAGTGCATGATTTCCTTTTGCAATTAAAGTGCATAAACGGTGGGGTATCGTGGAAGAATGAGGGGTTCACAAAAATAGAAGTCAAGCAATTACTTCCTCTGAGAAGGGCCTAGGGTTTACTGCTTCAAGACTGCACAGAGAGAGTGAGATTAATTTTCTGCCAGCTCCTCTGGTTTCATTAAACTTCTGGTCTCAGGCATGGATTCATTTTGGGCTGTTTCATTTTGGACTATTTACAGTTTCTGCTGCCATCTTTGTCACTTGAATGGGATATCAGCATGTTAATGCCTCATATAATTTGTGAATGATGTCCGTCTGCTGCCGTTCTGTGACATTCTCAATGTTCTGTAATTTAATTATCTGGCCGTTTTCTTCTTTCCCCCTGCAGTGTAGTGCTTCCGACATGGTGGTTGCCACATCTAATGTTTTTCCTGCAACCTCTGCCAAAGAATGCCATCCTTCATTTCAGGTGGCTTATTTGCTCCAGAAAATAAATTAGTTCTGCCAGTAGAAAGTGCTCCTGTTTATCCTTAACATCTAATACACCTAGTAGAAGGCATGACGAATTGCTCGAGCAGTACTGAATGATCACAGCAAAATGAATATCCATGAACATTTGAGTATCTCGGATCAATGGAGAAAGACCTTCATAAGCACTGTTCTTCTTATGAATATTTACCTTATGGCTATGTTCTACCTCCACTGTCCAAGACAGCTTTATTCTGAATACCAGTAGCTGGAAGTCACAAATGAGGAGAGTGCTGTTGCACCTAAGTTTTGCTTGTGGGCTACTGCTTGGCTACTGTGAGAACAGGATGCAGGACTAGATGGTCCCTTGGACTGATCCAGTGGGACTCTTCTTAATGTTCATAGCCTGACAAATAAAATTACATAGGATATTAGCTCACCAATGTGACTCCACACATACCTCTGTTGGTCATTTGTGATTTACTGATAGAGACAGAACAAACTACCTGGTCTAGTCCAGGTGTAAACTGGTACCCTTTTGGAAGCTCGATGGCCCTCAGCAACATTTGACGCCTCCCCCCCCCGCTATTGCACTGCTTTCCTAAAGCCAGGTAAGCAGGTGCTGGGCTTTGTGAAGGAGGCATGAGGGTTCTGGCAGGGTCTTAGAGTCCTTCCCAAAGCCCAGTTAGCAATTTCCCAGCTTTGGGAAGGAGGTGGCAGGGCTCTGGGACCTTGCCAGAGCCTTGCAGATGCTTACCAAAGCCAGGTGCCTTGCTTAGCTGGCTTTGGGAAGGCAATGTGAGGGTTGGGTGTTTGTGTGTGTCAAATTTTGGCCTTGCTCTACATCCCCTGCACAACAAGGCAATGTGTGGCTCCTGGGTTCTATGTTGAAATGCTTTTGCGGTCCCTCTGTCATGAAAAGTTAGACCACCCTTCCTAGGGTAAAGGCAGTATTCTTTTTTGGTTACTAGGGAACAACAGTTGTTGTTGTTGTTTAGTCATTTAGTCGTGTCCGACTCTTCGTGACCCCATGGACCATAGAGGGAACAACAGTAGGAACTGGCTATTATCTCACAGGTCCTGCTTGTGAGCTTCCCATAGGCTATTGTGGGGAATGGGACTAGGCAAGCCTTTGTTCTGATCCAGCAAGGCTCTTATACTGTCAGGTGTGAATAGGTCCTTTAGATTGTATTGGGAACATGAAAGGTGTACACTTGATATTGGTTATTTTTTTCTGTGTTTGTCTGCTTTCAAGCCAAATCTAAATAAATCTGATGTATGTTCCACCTTTTTTTTATTTCTTTTTTGAAAGAAGCAGTTTTCACTTCTTTAGCCTGTTGGGGTCTTATTGAATTTTGTTCTTCCAGCAGAACATTTGTTCTGTGTGGAATGCCTTTGATTTTTAATTCTAGGGTTTTGTTGTAGGTAAAAGAAGGCAAAAGAAGCAAACATCATAGGTAAAAGAAGCAAACATGAATAGCTTCAGTTTTGTTTGGAAACCAATGGGGGCCTATATAGGCTCAGGAGAAAGGGGGAAGAGGAGCCAGCATCTCACTATTGCCATTCCATGGTCCTAGGGGTGCCTGAAAAACAGGATGCATGAACATACCTGGATATCTTTGACTCCTTTTCTAGTGTGTAAATTTGATTCTTGACAGAAAACACTTATGTATCAAATTGGTTCATTTTGAACTTCGAATTTTAAAAAATACGACAATCGAACATGCCTGAGGAACATGACTCCTCTGTCTGAGGAGAGGAATCCAATGAGAGCAACTAGGCTAAAAAAGCCAGTCATTAATAATATATTTTTCAAATGTCAAATACTGGACAGTAAACTGTGCAATGCCAAATAATGGCTGTGAAGTAATGACATTCCAAAATCCTATTGTCGATTTTATTTGCATGTATTGGAATGAATTTGCAAGGGGAAATCATCTAAATTCCTTGGACTTCTGGAAGGATAGACACCAATCCCACTGGGACTGCCTCTCTAGGTGGTTATCTTTACAAACTCCTCAACCTTCTCTCGTTTACTTTAAACCCCAAGCTTATTCTACAAGAACGAAACACCTGTACTAATGGCCAGGTAAACATTCCCATGAACATGGACTGCATCTTTCCATTGACTTTATATGAGGGAGGAATGCCTTCATTTGGGGCTTTTAAAAGATAGGCTAGACTGTACAAAGCATTACGGTAGAAACTGTCCTATTGGGAACAATTTTGGCTTTTCCATGGAGATGATCTGGATGAGCTAATGAGTCTCTTGCACCTCTCCTTTCTGTTGTGCTGCATTGGTGTTCATTGTTGTTTTATAAAAGGCTGCACTTGGCAACTGGTCAGCTCTTTGCCAGGCCCTGTAATTCATGAGTATTGTACATGGGCTGTAGTTTGCTTAACACAGCAATTCATGTATTTTAAATTGCTCCATAGCTCTCAGCCAATAAAATTACAGGTTTATTATGTGCATTTGGATCGCTTATTTAATCAGCAGCACCTCCGTTACAGCAAATGCTATGTTGTCAAGCGAAGAAAAAAAAAAGTTTGTCAAGTTTCCTAGCTCTTTCCGCTTGAATTGCTTTCTTAATGATTTTTTCGTTTCAATATAAATTCAGCATGATATATTATAAAGGCTGGGCTGTAGGTGTTTTAAGAGCACCTTAGATGCTGTTGAAAGCAACCTTATCAGAGCCTGCTTCCACAGTCCTGATGACCTGATGTCACCTTGTATAGCTTGCTCCAAAGGGGTGGTGGTGGATAGCAATGTTACAGCACAACCTCACATCGTGATCCAAGGTTGTTTTCAAATAAGCAGTTGAGGTGCGGTAAGGCTGGCATCCTCAAGTATCTAAGGTGCCTTCAGCACAGCCTTAAGTGTTGTAGGGGCCAGGGGCCAGGGGGTGCCAAAGTCCTGTTACTATTTCTGCAGCAGAATTCGGTTTCTGATAATTGGTTCTCATGGGAAACTTACAGATTCTTGCTTCACACAATTAACTCAAGGCAGTGTCAATTTACTCTTGGCAGGAAGCCAAGGTCTGCCTGGCCTGGCAACAACTCTCTCATTGGTTAATGACTAGCACTGAACTCTGTTATCTAGGAATGCTAGCACAG
The DNA here is from genome assembly GCF_965207765.1 of Zootoca vivipara. Taxonomy (NCBI): domain Eukaryota; kingdom Metazoa; phylum Chordata; class Lepidosauria; order Squamata; family Lacertidae; genus Zootoca; species Zootoca vivipara. Next base: position 51,748,358 of record NC_142588.1, on the reverse strand, counting down.
TTGTTTATTGTGGGTGTTAGGAGTAGGAGTGCTGCGTATGGTTGGGGAGAGAGAGAGAGAGAGAGAGAGAGAGAGAGAGAGAGAGAGAGAGAGAGAGAGAGAGAGAGTAAGGATTTATTTTGCTTTGCTTTGTATGCAGAAACTCTGCTGGTTTTATTTTCTTTTAATAAATCCTGTAAATAGTTATTCTGCGTCTAGCCGACTAGTCATTTCCACCTCAACTAGCTTCTGCGCTGTGCAGGAAAACTCTGCTATGTTTGGGCTAAAGCCACTAGAGCTATGCCTGACACTTCAAAATTCTAAGACTCCAGTACCCTAGAATCACCCAATCAGTATGAAAGGGGATTTTTAAAGCCACTGTATACTCCAAAGCTATGCTTTTAGGAACACTGGAAACCATTCTGGAAGCTGAAATTTGAGAGTAAGCTGAAGATTGGGAATAAGGTATGGCAAGCCTTCATTTACGCATTCTGCCTCCTCTCTAATTCCTTTCACGTGAGTGAGAGGAGGGGAGTTCGGGACATTCCTCCATTGCCTCACTAACAATTACATTTCTCAGAAGAAGCAACAGGGCATTCATCTCTTTGAATATGGCCCTCACAAATAAAGAAGAACTGATTAATGAAGTGGAAGTAGTGGGAACCTGGCATCAGCAGAATAAAAGTCCAGATCAAGGGAAGTAATAGTACCACTATATTCTGCCTTGGTCAGATCACCGTGTCCAGTTCTGGGTACCACAATTTAAGAAGGATATTGACAAACTGGAACGTGTGCAGAAGAGGGCAACCAAGATGAAACAGGGTCTGGAAACATAGCCTTATGAGGAACAGTTGAGGGGGTTGGGTATGTTTAGCCTGGAAAAGGGGATACTGAGAAGAGATATAATAGCTAAAGGACTGTTGCATAGAAGATGAAGCAAGCTTGTTCTCTTCTGCTCTGGAGAGTAGGCCCCGAAGCAATGGGTTCAAGTTACAATAAAGGAGATTCTGACTAAACATCAGGAATAACTTTCTAATGGCAAGAGCTGTTCAGCAGTGGCAGGGAAGGTGGTTGACTCTCCTTCCTTGGAGAGAAGAGGTTGGATGGCATGGATACTTTAGTTGAGATCCCTGCATTGCAGGGGGTTTGGAGCCTTTCCAGCTCCACAATTCTATGATTCTGTAATTCAGTGGGATTTAACTCTGATTAGATGTGGCCAAGACTGCAGCCTTAGACATGTTTAAAGTATGTGAGACTTGGTTCATCATGACTAACTTCCATTGATTTCTGTGGATCTATTCTAAGCAGGGGAAAGACTGGATTGAACCCCCTCGATCTTGTAAAGGTAGCTTATGTTCAGAAAGAACAAAGGCGAACTGTCTCGCCTGATAGTTTTATCAATACTTTTGACTTTTGCAGTTGTCTTCCTCTTGATCAGTGATGTTACTGTCTCCCAGAATGTGTTCAGCAATTTATGGCCATCAGCAGCCTCTGTTGTTCCCCTGCTGTTCATTAGCTGTTCTAAGGATAACAAGTAGGCGGTAGAAAGCCTTGGGGAGTATCAGTAGGAATCAGGCAACCTCTCCTTCCATCCTTCCTACTGCATTCTCTTTTGTGCATTTCCAGGAAGAAAGAGCTATATGAAGAATAAAGCTTCTGTGTAGGGTTCACAGGAGCCCGAGAGTTAGCTTGACTCATTTATTTCAGAATCCTCACTGCTGCCTGCACCCATGTAAAATACTCCTCACTGACTGTTAATGCTGAGCAAATGGGCAAGCGCTGACCTCATTGGCAGGCTGCAAAGCTGCCCCCTCCCCTTTTGTTGAACACTTGCATCGTCTTCAGAGATGGAGGAAGTTTGCCCTGTGTGCTGGAGGCACAGGGATCAGAGCAGGTTCTTGCACTGCTTCCTTCTCTTCCTGCACTTGTGCTGCCACTCACTCCTACGGTTGAAAAATATTGCAAACAGCCACAGAAAAAGGGAATTAAAGGTACAGTTAGCATCCCCCCCCCCCAGGGGATGGGGTGGAATTTTGTCCCTTCTTGTGATTCTGCTTTGAATATCCAAGAAAATCTGGATTCCAGTTAATGCAGCTGTTGCCTACTCTCTCTTTTTTAAAAAGAATTGTAGAAATGGGGAAGCTTCTTCCTCTGGCTGTTGCCCCCCCCCCCACACACACACATCCTGCCTTCCCTTTGTCTGAAATTTGTTGGGCTTTGTCTCTCTGTTTCTGTTTTTTTTTTAGAGAAAAGTGTCAGGTGTTACTGTGTCAGCATTTTGTTGGACTGCATTACTTTTTTGCTTGTCTTCCTTCCTCCCACTTGGATCTGCAAAGGCTGCTCAGCCCATATGGACTGCTTCGCCTATGCTCCCAAGCACATTCCATTTGCACCTGTGGTCTCCGCCTTGCTACTCCTTGTCTCTTTCTGAGAATGTCTCAATGCTTCAGCACTTAGAGAGGCAAGGAACACAACGTATTGTGTCATATGTGAGGCATGCATGGCAGGAAATCTGTGTACGAAGCTATTTATTGGTTTGCCTATTAGATCCCATTATTTTTTCCTGTTACACGACCACCTGGGACTGGACAGATCCTTCTTGTACTGCTAGACTCATGCAAGCAGAGGTTAGCCAGGTTGGCCCCTGCCAAGTGTGCGAGCAAGGGCACAAAAATGGTGCTTCTCAACACTGGGTTGAGGAATCAGGAAGCTGGTGTGGGCTGTCACAGCAGCCCTGCAGAGCCCCCTGCCCAGTTGTCTGGTGGTTAGTTTGTGCAGTGGAACTCCCCATAAGGACACTGACATTTGACCCTCCATCTTAGTGTGGCTGCTGCTCCCTGTTCTCTGCTGCTCCTGCTTTTCCTGAGAGCGGCCTTTCAACTGATGTGGTGACTGAGAAATGTCAGGCAAGGCTCTTAATTTACCACAGGCAAGTTGCTTTCCCCTGGTTTCTTTCCGCCTTGACCAATTTTCAGCACATGCACTGCTGGAAGTTTACCCTGGAGAGCAAGGGCCATTGACTTAAGTGGGGTTACTTCCAAGTAAAGTGTGCACAGGGATGCAACATCCATGTTAGTGTCTTTCTGCTGGTGCCTTTTGGAGTAATGAAAAGGCAAGTGAGGCATTGTCAGAAGCTTTTGTCTCTGCCTTGCCATCTTGTATACACTCTGTGCTTGGTGTAAGCCCCATTGAACTTGTTGGGATTTTGAGTGGACATTCATAGGCTGGTGCTGTAAACACCCAGTTTAAGAGTAATTATGTCATTTTTTCCTCTGCAGATTTTTTTTTTGGGGGGGGGGAGGCGTCGATACAGCTCCTTGCCAAGGGTGCAAGGGAGCCTAGGTACACCTCTGCACATGACCTGAAACTTTCATGTTACCAGTATTGACATAGGAAGTAGTCATAGTATAGAAGCTCCCCCAACACCAAAATAATGTTAGGCCCTATGCAGGCACTGGTTTTCTTTCAGAATCTGGACATAACAAACTGTAAGATTGCCCACTACTTTCCCTTTAGTATACGTGGTTTTTGTTTTTATTTAGGTTCAATGTGTCCTCAAAGCCTCCAAATTCTCTATCATTCGTTGAGGGTTTCTGGTGTGTCCTTTATTTCTCCAGGATAAACTCAGGGACTCTTCTCATTACAGTTTATCCACACTTATAACGTAGCACAGCCCATGCTTAGTTACAGAAGCCCTCTACCATTTGGTTCCTCTGTTCTTGGAATTAACTTCAGTCGTCTTACCAGTTCAGTAAACTCCTCACCTAGTGAAGCAAATGAGTTGAATGGGCATTACCTACATAGGAATAAGTGGCGAAGTCACAAGGAGAGAGCAAGTAGGACATGCTGTACCTTTCTCTGAAATGCCGAGAATCTGTGACAGGATGGAAAGGAATGGATTTACATTCCTTCATCGCAATAAATCTGCTTGTGTGGAAGCAACCAACCGTTGTTGTTCTTTATGGCTCAACATCCTCATAACACCTTATGGGTCTTTCATAAAACCCTCACAATCTTTCAATAATTCCACTCTGAGGGAGAACAGTTCTGTTCTGTCTTGATTAAGCATGCCCAAGTGTTGAAGACAGAGATGGGAGATAATTTTTATTTGGTTCACATTTTAATGCAAATCTAACTAACAACTTATGAATCAGTATCTGACCAGAGATGTGCAGCTGTCCTTTGAAACTTGCAAATTTGCTGAATTTTGCAGTGCTGTTTTCCACTGTCTACAAAAATACATATTTTAGACGGAAATGCTCATAAAATGCAAATGTGAGTAAAGATAAAATGTTAAAATGCAGTATATCAGGCAAAATTGAATGTGAAATCTGTATATATTTTTTAAAAAATGCACCCTAAAATATTTCATTAATTTTTTAAAAAATTGTGAACTGATTTGGAAATGTGATGAAGTGGAGACTGGGGAAAAAATGAGAAACTCAAATAATCTGAAACAGAGATATTTTTCCATCCCTAGTTGTATGGGACAGACAGAGGAAGAGGAGGACAATAGAGGGTACCACAAGAGAGGCATACCAGAATTTTCCAGCGATAGCTGTACCAGTGCTGGTATATGGAGGGTGGAGACCAAAGAATTGCTACAGCACCCAGCTGCAACAATAAATTATACCCCAGGGACCCCTTGCAGTGGTGTTACATTACATTTCCCATCATTACATTACATGTTATTACATTACATTTCCCATCATCCCTGACCATTGACTATGCTGGCTGGTTTCAACAACTGCTAAGGGCACCATGTTGGCTACCCTTGCACCTACAGAACACAGGACTTGTGGCAGCGATGCAGCCTGTACCTCTGCAAATTACATTCTCCCTCTATCTGCCGTGCCAATACAATGCTTGTACAAATGGCGCAATCTTGGGATAGCAGCAGATGAAGGGTAGATTCTGCTGAGTGAAAGTGTGTGCATGATCCAAGGTCACACATAATACTTGGATCCCAATTTCACAGATTCACTCAGAGCCATCATCACTTCACTTCACTTTGTCCCTATTTATGTGTTTAAATAAGCATATGCAGGACAGGAACCCACAGTTCTGCCTCTTTCACCTTGCTCAGCATTGAAATGTTCAGCCGTAATGCTGCATTAGCATTGCTTTGAATTCAGCATCCTTTTTGGATGTGTCTGTGTGCTCCTATTCTTTCTCTCTTTAAAATAACAAAGCACTTAAGTGTGTAAGAAAAATTGCCCATGACAGCTTTAACTGTGCCGTTTCACATCTCCCGCAGCAGCAGACGTTACTAACACAAGATATCTTTTAAGTAGAAAGAAATGTATTTGTCTTATTTGCTTGGCTTGAAAACAGATGAGCAGATTTTTAAAAAGAAGAAGAAAATCATAACTCTGCATGGAAACAAAATGCTTTCATTTTGTTGTAAAAGTCAGCGTGTTTCCCCCTAACACCCACCTACCCTGAAAATTGTAAAAACAAAACAAAACCTGCCCCCACCTTGCAAGGACAAATCTTTCAACATATTTTCCACAAGGTCAAAATTAGCAAGTAGCTATTGAAAAACCTCTCTCCCCCCCTCCCCTCTTTTGGCAAATATTCAGATTAAAAAGACAGGTAGTTTTGTACAGCAGCTATGCTAATTCTGGCAAAGATTTCCTCTCTTGTACCTCTGCCAAGAGGCCATGTTCTCCTTCTATATGAATGCCTTTCTTGTCACCTGAGGAACCGACAAAACGCTCTTATTAGGGGAACAAGTGAACTGCATTCAGCCCAGGCCACAGGAACAAAGCAGGGCTCATTTTAAAGATGCGTTTTCTATTGTATTGCTGGTAATTTCTATAATATTGGAGGGATAAATATTTCATGCTTTGGCGTCAAGTGATAGATTTCTTCTGAATGCCTAAAACAGGGCTTTCAAATCGGTGGCCCCATAGACTGTTAGATGGACCATGACATATCTGCAAAAATACAATTAAAATCCTGCAGCACCTAGCAGAGCATCTTTTAAATGCTTTTATATACTAGTTTTTAACCATTTTTTACCTGGGAATTTTAATGTTCTGTTTTATTTTATTTTATTTGTAAACTGCTTGGAGGTTGTTTGGTTGTTTTTCAATTAAGTGGCATATAAATCAAGTCGTTTAGTCGTGTCCAACTCTTTGTGACCCCGTGGACCAGAGCATGCCAGGCACTCCTGTCTTCCACTGCCTCCCACAGTTTGGTCAAACTCATATTCGTAGCTTTGAGAACACTGTCCAACCATCTCGTCCTCTGTTGTCCCCTTCTCCTAGTGCCCTCAATCTTTCCCAACATCAGGGTCTTTTCCAGGGAGTCTTCTCTTCTCATGAGGTGGCCAAAGTACTGGAGCCTCAGCTTCAGGATCTGTCGTTCCAGTGAGCACTCAGGGCTGCTTTCCTTAAGAATGGATAGGTTTGGTCGTTTTGTAGTCCATGGGACTCTCAAGAATCTCCTCCAACTATCTTAGATGGCTTCAAAAGAGGATTAGAGAAATTCATGGAGAAGTCTATCAATGGCTACTAGCCATGATGGATATGCTCTGCCCTCCGCAGCTGCAGGCAGCAATGCTTCTGAATACCAGTTGCTGGAAACAATACGAGGGGAGAATGCTCTTGTGCTCAAATACTGCTTTCTAGGTTCCCATGGTTGGCCACCAAATGCTGGACCAGATAGGCCATTGGTCTGATCCAGCAGGCTCTTATGTTTTTGTCTTTCACACTGTGTAGTTTGAACATGGCCTGCATTGGATAGACCTAATGCTTGTCTCAATATGCACAGCGATCATAGGAGTCTGTGCATGTGATTTCCCATTTGCTTCCAGAGGTCCTATATCATTTATTTAGCCTTGAAACAGAGGGGTGTGTGTGTGTGTGTGTGTGTGTGTGTGTGTGTGTGTGTGTGTGTGTGTGTGTGTTTAATCCTCCTATCCCTGTGGGATTTGCAAGAGACAAATTGCTGTTTAAGGCCCGGTTTGGGTTGTATGGCTTGCAGTCACAGTTTGCCAGAAACCCAGAGGATTAGGCTCTTGTTTGAAGCTTGGTATGGGAAAGACTGAATGTGTACCAATTCCAGATGCATGGCATTGCTTTGCCAACATTTGCTTCCTCAACTGAATTGTTCGGAGGCTTTTTCTTTTCTTTTTCTGCTCTTCCCTTCCCTCCAGCAAGAGTATTGATAAACATTTCTTTTCAAAAAACATTCTTGGCAATGCAGGCATTTATTATATTGATCATGCTATTTTTGTGACCATTTTACAAAGTCTGGTGGACTCTCCCCTCTCCACCTTTTGCTCATTACCAATTCCTGCCCTATGATGATGGGTCAGCCAACTGGTTTGCCTTGAGCAGAGCTTAATGTTGCTTGCCACTGCAAAAAACAAAAGCAAAATCTCTTTCTGCAGTTTATGCTTTGATGGGCAGTGTGCAAAATTACTAGCAGCACTGCTTTTTTTTTTCCTTTGCAGGGCGGAGGATATGGCAAATGATTCCATTTTTAATCACAGATCCACCAAGGATCAAAAGAATAAAAAAACCAAGAAGAGCAGAGCAGTTGAGGCATTCACCCTAACTTAATGTCCCCCCCTCTTCACATTCAGTGTAACAAGTTTTAACAGATAATAGGATCAAACTCTTTGGCAATCCTGTAAGAGGCAGATTACACTATTATTACTATTATTATATTTATTATTATTACTATTATTATATTTATAATGAGAGAAGGGCTTCCCACAAAGATCTCAGGGCAGGTTCATGTGAGAATACAGTCCTTCAGACAGCCTGGGCCTAAGCCATATATCACTAGGTTGGACAGTTAGAAAACACGTTGCTAAGATTTTCTCCAAGCACCTTCATTGCTCAATTTGAAAAGAGCATCTCTGTATCTCTTGGAATATTGCAGAAGGTTCGGGGGCACAATTCTTGGATCAGGTGCTGCTGTGCAAACAATGCAATATCTGGGTTTTCCCCTCTATGTGAACCCCCTAACAATGACTAAATAAACAGTAATCAAGTGGCCCTTCATGGCACCCAGACCACTCCCCTGTGAAATTGACATAAAATGTTCTGTTTACTGCACAGAAAGCAGACCACGTGTTACTTCTAGCCTCCTATTCAAATTCAAGCTGGAAACTCTCATAGTAATTACAGTGGGATTTAGTGCTTCTGTTCCCCGCCCCTGAGAGGGAATGCCTGTCTCCGATTACTTCTGGAAGTGTTATCCTCTTGGAGCTCTGGAATGATGTAGCCCCTTACATTGTGCAATGCAATTTGCAGTGTTGCAGAAAACACCACTGAACAAAGTTCGCCCCGAACTAAGGGCAACACATATTAATAATCCTTGCAGTCCTTCAGATGAATGTATTCAGGATAAAAAGCAGCATATAAAATGTAAAAGCAAGTAGAAATTTAGATTGCCCTTATTATCAGTAGCCTACTACCCCAAATATTTTCTTTCCCATTTGTAAGCACCAAAGGGAATTAATGGACCTTGAGAACTAGGTGCAGAGGCAGATTTAGGGGAGTGCAACTGTCCACACTGGGTGCTGAGCTGAGAGGGTGCTGCAGGGGGCGCTGCCACAATGACAAACAATGGAAGGCAACAGGTGGGGTGGTGGTACTGAATTTTGGCATTGCACAGAATGCTGCTGAAATTTTAAGTTCAAGCTCTACCACTGCTAGGTGCATGGAAGTCTTCACTTTAACACAGAAAGAGTTTCAGTGAAAACCTTGGGACCATTGTGGTCACTTCCCTTAAAGGCAAACATGAAACCCCAGGGGTTTCCTGCTGTAGAGAAGAATTACTGGAGATCCACAAATCTATAAATTAGCAGACAGCTTGGAAGCCTCTGAGCACATTCAGTAGCTGTGCAGACCTTTCATGGCCATAAAATTTTACACGGAAGGAAAATTACTTTAGTTCATTAAACTCTCCTTGTGTTCCTGCCAACTTTAAATTGGAGAAATGCTTTGCATATATCCATGCACCGAGATGGATGGTTCTTTGTTTCTAACAAATTAGAGTGTAAATGCATTCAACCCCTTCTGAGGCATGATGAAGAACTTCAGAGACAACTAAGAAGTGTCAAGTCAAAGACAGTCTTATGTATCAAGGATATATGGTTATTAGGGGAAGAGATGCTTGATCACTTTGGATAGACTACTGAGAGGGAGGCACTGCTGATCCCCATGCATTGGAACCATCTCTGTTCTCAAAAATCCTGCTTTATCAGCACAGAGATTAACATAGCTCATCTACAGGGCTGGCCACATATTTACAAAGTATAATTAGTAAAGGGACTGCGGAAAGAATGAATCCAACTTCCTAGCAAGCAGAGTATGGGGGGGGGGGGAACTAATAAAAAATACCAAAGGGAAATGAATGTGGAAAACAAAACAGATTCTTCCAGCCCTGTTTCATCAGGGACAAAATGTGCTGTCGTCTTCTTGCTGAAAGCATGTATTTTTAATGTTATAAATATGATAAACATACAAAAAGTTATATAAACAACACATTCCCCCCACAGAGCTATAATCCGCAGAGGGGTTTAACAATCAATTGCTGTTTCCAATCAACTTTGGGAGTTGTAGCTCTGTGAGGGAAACACACCTATTTACTCAGTACACTTAATAAACTACATTTCCCAGGATTGTTTGGGAGAAACCATGAGTGTTTAATGTGTTATGACACAGCTTTAACTGTATAAAGCAGATGGGGCCTTATTGTGACATAAACTTTTGCAGGCAATCTTTTAGCTACTGAAATAAAAGGTACGGGTACCTATAGGCATTTAAAAAAGAAATCACGAGGCTCTAAGATGTGTGTAGCTAAAAACCACTAAAGAAGAATTGTTGATTCAGGTTAGCAAACTGTGAAATGGCCCCAAACATTCCTGACTGGCAGTATTAGCTTCTTAGTAAATCACTCAAAATACTACTCTACCAGCACCGATAAACAGAATTCTTTGGCATTCTCACAGTGTAGTTTTGAACGCAGTCACAATTACTAAGTTATTGGGCAAGCCAGCTGAGAATTTAGATTACAAAGTCCCTTTCATCAACTCATGGATGAGGCTCTACACAAAAGCTTCGTATTATTTATAATCAGACATAAGTCGGGGTGAGATAATCTTTAAGGAGATGCAGGGAATATTACACAGTCTTCTTAAAGCTCACAGCAAAACACAGGGGAAATCTGGGTAAAATCCCAAGGTATTATGAACAAACACGGCAAGGAGAAAAACAGCTTGCAAGTATCCCAAAGCCCAGAATTTAGAATCTGAAAAAGACCTACTATGTTATCTAATCATTTCCTCTGTTAGGCTCCAATTGTTCCCCATAGTATCTTTGCTAGGACTGCTAGATGGCCCTGCTTCCGGTAAACAGGCATTCCCACTAGAGAAGACATCTTGCTTGCTTAAAATAACAGAAGCCTGAGCTTTATCTCTATATAAGTCGGTTTAGAATAAATACGATCTCCACTAGCTGGCGGTGATATGATTTAAGAGTCCTCTACCATGCATTATAGGACGCTGCAGCAAAAAAAGCCACCATCATTTATTTTTATTGATTCGGCAACCCACAGTGGATCATATCTTCCAGTCTTTCCTTTTGCTAAGATACCACCCTCAAAGCCTTGGGAAAATTTATCTCTCTCTCTTTTAAGGTTGTGGTTTCATTTTTCTTAAAGCTACAACGTGCATCATAGGTCCAAAGACAGGGCAGAAAACATGGCAGGGAGAAAAAGGAGGGGGAAGGGGAAGGAAGCCTGCTGCCATTTCTAGCTTGTAATTCCCCTTGGAATCAATCACAGATGAGTATGGGTAAAGTTTGGGTCTGGATTACCGCAGAGATACCACAGATCAGTGTGATATACAACTTAAAGAGCCCCAAATTGCCAGCTCTTTAGATGTGAGGGGAAAAGAGAGAGCCGATCTTTACATTGCAGACACACTGACTTCAGAGTACAGATAATAGCTAATACCTTAAAACCTTTTAATGAAAAGCAAGGCATTGGAGGCCTTGTGATGACAGTTGAATGTGATAAACTGCCAGGATAGATTGAAGACATTTGCATAATCTTAGGAAACAATTGGATCTCATAGATTGAATGCCTTCAATTTGTAGCTGGTGGCCTGATTTGCTGCTTACAAGTGGAAGGCCATGGACATTTTGCAGCTAGATCTGTTTCAACATTGAAGAAAATGTAGTGAGGTATCTGGTTCTGCTAGGGCAAATACTTTTAGGTGAACTATGAACTCCTCTGCCCTCTCCTCTCCCTGTGTGTCCCCTATGGGACTATGTCAACTTGTGCACTCCCAGAGAGCTCCTCCTCAGTCCTTTTTACTCATGTGTCATGCTTAGTGTGTTGGCTTATGGTTAAGGTCTCTCCTTGTTAACCGTAAGCGAGGTTTGTTCTTGGCTACAGCTCGTGGTGAGCAAGGAAAGACCTTAACCATGAGTTTGGGTTCTGATGACACAAATCTTGGCTTGGTCCGGGAATGGACAAAAAACAGGGAACTGCAAAGTGGCTTCAAACTCCTCTCTGGTGGCTCACACATTCACGTGGGCCCAGCAAGCCATAGTTTGGTTTACCATGTCATGTCAACCAGACCCATATCCCTCTGTATTGAAACTGTTATGCGAAGTGGTGTGCCATGTGGGAGGGAGGGAGGGGGGGTGAGGTATAATTCACTACTTGAGCACCATGAAGCGCAAGTGGCAATGAGGCTCTATCAAGCAACTGCAGTGAGTCAATTATCCAAAAAATAAATAAATAAATAAGGTAATAATTCATAGATGCAATAGAGATGTTTTTGATTGCCTATTAGTTTTCTTTTTTTGTATGAGTGCCACTAGTGATTTGGCTTACTGTATTCAACTGAAGGCCAATAAGAGAGTGAACACAGGGCTGGTCCATCCATGAGGCAGAATGAGGCAGCTGCTTTGGCAATATCCAAGGGGTGCTGCCTTGGATGGGGAATTTATCAGGTGGGAAGTACTATTTGAACAGGAAATGAATGTGAGACAGCATTTGATGGTGTATTGGCTGTTCCTGGAAGGCAACTTAGTGTCCCGCTCATGGAAATGTATAGATTGCTGAGTTAGCTAGACGTATTGCATAAAACCACCCCACCAATTACAAAAAACAGCACAGAGCACATGGGGTGAGAAGAAAGGTTAACACTAGCAGACAGTTCAGAAAGGTGGCCAGCATTAGCTCATTAACAGTGCTGAACTTTGAGACGGAGAAGATGTATTGGTGTATTTACACGCCACATCCATATCATACATTTAAACCACTTTAAACAGTCATAGCTTCCCCCAAAGGATTCTGGGAGTTGTAGTTTGTTCAGGTTGCTACAGTTCTTAGAGTGGTTTGACAACGAATTCCTCTTCACATGGAACTTTGGTGTGAGGAGAATAGGGGCCTCCAAGCTCGTCTCAACACCCTCAACAAACTACAGTCCCATAATTTTTTTTGGGAAGCTATGACTAAAGTAATATAATGCTTTAAATGTATTGTGCTGTGTCAATCAATCTACTTTTTCTACAGGGGGACGTGAGTGGCGCTGTGGTCTAAACCAGTGTTTCTCAACCTTTTTTGGGCAAAGGCACACTTGTTTCATGAAAAAAATCACGAGGCACACCACCATTAGAAAATGTTAAAAAAATTAACTCTGTGCCTATATTGACTATATATAAAGTAAATCTCCCACGGCACACCAGGCAACATCTCGCGGCACACTAGTGTGCCGCGGAACAGTGGTTGAGAAACACTGGTCTAAACCACTGAGCCTAGGGCTTGCTGATTGGAAGGTCGGCGGTTTGAATGTCTGCGATGGGGTGAGCTCCCGTTGCTCAGTCCCAGCTCCTGCCAACCTAGCAGTTCGAAAGCACGTCAAAGTAGATAAATAGGTACCGCTCCGGCAGGAAGGTAAACGGCGTTTCCGTGCACTGCTCTGGTTTTGCCAGAAGCGGCTTAGTCATGCTAGCCACATGACCTGGAAAAACTGTCTGCAGACAAACGCCGGCTCCCTCGTCCAGTAAAGCAAGATGAGTGCCGCAACCCCAGAGTCGTTCACGACTGGACTTCACTGTCAGGGGTCCTTTACCTATACCTTTACTTTTTATACATTCAAAGAATAAACCCATCTGCAACATATGATTAAATTTGGGGAATTTAGCTCAACTGCACCAAGGGAAAACATTTCCCACTGTAACTGTCTCTCTATAGTATCGTGTGGGATACATGTACAAATAGTTTTTTTTTCCTTTGAGAATGCTTTTTCCATAAATGGTGCTGTATCTAACATATCAAGAGAAATTCAGAGTGACAGAAACTAACTGTGCTGTAATTCATCATCATTCACTAGGAAATGAAATTCGTCTTAATTACCTTCAAAAATAGCAAGAGCTTTCATTTAACAACAAGGGTAGGTAGGAGATACCATTATCAGAGGGGAAAGCATTTCTCACAGGCCAGTCAGGTCATGCTTCACTGGGGGCTGCTAGGCTTGGGCTAATTCAGACATAGCTATGGTCTTTTGCACATACAGTACAGCGGGGGAAGTGCAAGACAAAGGCTTTCTACATGGAACCAATGCAGTATTTTGGCAAAAACATTGGAGGGTACATCTATTAGCCATCTTTGTCTAGTCAATATCTCTCAGACTTTCTACCTATTAGCCTATTAGGAGGGGAAAATGTGCAGTGAGAGAACCATGTATGCCACCGTCTGCAAAAGGTGAGATCAAGATGAAAGGAAACTTATTGGGAACAATCCAGAGAAAAAGAGATGAGCCCAAGACTGAATTATCATGGACAGGGGCAGACTTTTGAATTTTTGCACCCTGTGCAAGGCCAATATTTGATCCCCCCACAGGTCTCAGGACGGTTCACAGGATAAAATCACAATATAAAAACACAAAATACATAATCAAAATAAAAACAAGAACAACCCAATAATGCTTCTCTCCCCCCCCCCCGCAAATAGAATTTAAAACACACATAGACAATATTTGTAGTAAAACATAAAAATAAGCACCCATCGGGTATCTTCAATGAGTAGATTAAAAGATCAATTTAACTATCAAAACATCTTAGCCATTGGTTCCTCCCCCAATTGCAAATGTTCATAGAAGCTCTTTCACAGAACCATAGAGTTGGAAGGGACCCCAAGGGTCATCTAGTCCAACCCCTTGCAATGCAGGAATCTTTGGTGCAGCGTGAGGCTTGAACCCATGGCCCCTGAGATTAAGAGTTTCATGCTCTACCAGCTGAGCTGTGAAAGGCAATTCATATTGTGATAGAACTTTGATTAATTTTGAGTTGATCTTCACATGCATCTCTCATGCATGGATCTTCTCAGTTTTGCACCCCCTCAACTTAGTGTCCTGTGTGGGAGAACCGCCTGTACCACCCTAAATCTGGTGCTGGCTTGGAGTAACTAGACTTGCGGAGGACTGTGTTTAAGCCTTATTTAAATTAGTGTTACTTAAAGACTCAGCTGTATGCACTCTGATTTAGACTTGCAAACAGCCACCTCTTTGGCCACCTATCATGAATAGGAATTCCTTCGAGGTGTCTAGGATACTGTTTTTTTCTTTTCTTTTATGCCACAAATAACATTGGTATGTTTATGGGAAGGGAGGGAATTGAAACTAGTTCTGTTTCTGAACTTATTTGAAAGGCTGTATTGATCTCAGTGATTTCAATGATATTAAAACATGTGTGAATTTCTTTGGATTTCATCTATCCAGCCTGGCCCCAAAAGTGAGATTGGAGCAAAAGAGGCAGCTTCTGTTGCTTATAGTTCCTTGCTGGGTAACACCCCAAAACAGGGTCAAGGAGAGAGAAACTTTCTCCCCTTTGTTCAAAAAACCTCTCTTTAATTCTATACCTCTGAGGTTTTCAAATGCACCACTCTCCAAATTCCCCCACCGTTGAATAGGAAGTGGCTTGTTATGTGAGAACGTCCTCTGTACAAGGCTGCAGTTTGGGCCTGTCTGCTTGGCTTGTGTGTGTGTAATTTATATGGGTGACGCGTTATACATTTTGTCTGCATTGTATGTATATATCACAAATGCCTCAGGCAGATCTTGCTGCTTGCCAGAACCCTACACGAGGTTGAGGTCCAAAGGGATGGTTTATCATCTTTCTCTCTTTCATCACCGTTTTCTATTACTCAGAGGTGGGAGGGCAGAATTATTATTTGATAACTACGGAGTACCTAAAAATCTACACTACTACTGCTACAGGCAGGGTCATTACTCTAGGTTTGCTATACAGCAGTATAAATTATGTGTCATTGAACCTGAACACATAACAAGCTACGTTGCATGAGGCCTGACACTTGTAAGCTTTTGGATGATGGAAGATGTAACAGCAAAGGCCATTCCTGATGTATATTTTTTTAGATGTCCCAAGTTGTGTGGGAAATGGAGTTCAGATCTTATAACTGTCACATTGAGTGCCAAGATGGAAAAATCTTGGATGTAGGTTGTTATGCTAATGTGTCTACTGCAGTGCTTGGGAACTTGTGACCCTTCAGCGCTGGTTGGACTTCAACTCCCATCAACCGCAGTCAGCAAAGCTAGTGGCCAGGTGTCGTAGTCCAACAACATCAGGACAGCCAGAGAAAGAAAGAGATGGGGGCGGGGAGAGATGATAATCCACTTCCACCCCTAGGCTAGAGTGCTGAGTTAGGTATGTGGTGGTCAGGCTCATCCTTGCAGCTTGAGAATCCAAACTATGCAAGAGGAAGGAAATAGGCTGACAACTAGTGTTTGCAAAACTGGGTGTACCAACTAATAGGACAATTTCTCAAGATTTTGATTGTTAATTTATTTAAAAGCTTTTCTGATGTTTCTGATTTTTAAAAAAACATCTAAGCGATATACAGAAATACAACACAGAGGCAATAAAAGGGTATAATAATAACAGATCCGACATAAAAGCCAGTTAAACAGTATTATAAAAACCCAAGAAAACTAGATGTCAAAAAGATATCCTCGTTTCTGGTGGAGGTTGTGGATACTACTACTACTACTACTACTACTACTACTACTACTACTATTTATACCCCACCCATCTGGCTGGGTTTCCCCACCCACTCTAGCCTGCTCAAAGCATATATCAGAACATACTAAAACATCAAACATTAAAAACTTCCTGATATGGGGCTGGAAATCTTATTCATTCCCCCAAGTAATTTGGATATACCTGAGTCATATGAGGACATGAACGGGTTATGGGTCTGCAGTTTAGGCTGTCATCCAATACTCATTTTCATGGGAGTAAGTCCAACAGAACTCAGCAGGACTTACTTCTGAGTAAGCAGGCAGAAGCATGCAGTGTACTGCAAGTCAAATAAGCCCAGAGGGAAAATGTAGGGAAGAGAAAAGCTAACAAGGCTAACTGTGGTATTTTATTTAAATAGATGTTTAGAAATTGAAACGAAATGTTTCTAGCTATGAGGATGCATTAAGCTAACGATTTCTCCTCATTGGCCTTCTCCCCGCTCCTTGCTTGATCCTATGATACCCCAACTTTACTGGATAGATGCTAAGCTCTCCTTTTGGGTGGTTTCAGATGTGTTTTATATCTATAAATATATTCAGAAGAGTAAAAGTAGGTTCTCTCTCTCCCCCTCTTCTTCTCCTCTCAGGTGATTCTCATTCTTACAAAGCTGTATGACTTCAACTTGGGAAGTGTTACCGAAAGCTCGCTCTGGAGGTAAGCAGATTATACATTGCATAGTATCTCCTGGGTAGATGTTTGCTGCATGAAATGTGAATGTTTGGGATGACAGAAGGAGAAAGAAAAGGTGTTTCCTTCCCCAAAGAAAGGTGAGGAAGCCTGTGTTTGAATTTTTGTATGAACATCATGGGCAGATTACTTTACATTGCAGAGAAGCTGCCTTGGATCTAGGGGTTCTCCTGATGATAAAGCTTCCTTTAGTTTGCCTCTTTCGATCAGTAGTGTGGTGAGACAGAGCTGTAGAACTGCCTCCCCAAACAGACATTGCTGCACTATCTGGGTGGGGCTGGGGAGGGTGGGGTTGAGGTTGTGCGGACACAACCAATTTGGTGCTTCCACTGGTCTGTCCACACAGCCCTGGACCTTACCACTGATGTGTTCCCTCCAGGTAGGGTCCCCTCCAGGTAAGGTGCCAAGACTTCGGTGTTGGGAGGGCATCTCCACTGTTCTGCAATACCAAACCAGCCGCTGCTGCTTTCAATCAAAGAGTTTCACAAGCACACATACAAACTATGGTTGGACCTTTTAAGATAAGAGTCGGTAAATTTTACAGCCTGGGGACCACACAGCTCCAAGGATGAATTGGGTAGCACAAGTGATGAGAGCAAAGGTTGGATGAAATGATTCTATGGTCCATGTGTAGCCCACTATGTATGTTCAGGTTTCTTTTCTAAGGCTATGAAAAATGAAATAAGGCCAGATTAAAAATGTCAATTAGATGGCAAAGGAATGTGTTCTCTTGTTAAGGCTTGCCTGGATGTTCGATAAAACATGAATGCAGAATAAACGGGTGACCCTTGAGATTGAACAATAGACCCGTATCCCATCTCCTACAGCATTTCTTCACATCCTTCTCTTAGCTGGTTAAGGGAAAGTCACTTTCAGGAACTGTTTCTGGAACATAACCAGAGAGAAAACAGCTTCCCTGACAGAACCTGTTAATGCATCAGGGGTTAATTGTTCCTAAGAGCTCTTGAAACTTTTCAATTTGCATGGTACCTCTAAAGCCTAATTGCACTGTACTGTGCTAATCCGCAGAGGTATAAATAACCCTGAGACTAATAGGAGGGAGCGCAGTCATTTCCACTTACTGCGTACTTTTCAGGGTATTTAAGCCTTGAAAAAAAACTTTTTTCCTTGTACCTAACAAGTGCAAATGACACAGTGATTATAGTATAGGCATAATTGCTGCACAATCTGGCTCTGCATAAATAATGTAACGAGCCAACAGAAATCCTCTACTAATGCTGAGAAGTGGCTGCAATGTTTGAGCAGGGTAGAAAATGACAGCAGTGTTGAACTTGGTGCCTTTTGGACAGAGAAGGGAGGGACAGAAAACTTGGGATTCAAAATGCGATTCTTCCTTTTTGCTTAAAAACCGTGCAAAAATGTTTGCTGCAATTAAAGATCAGACCTTTGTGTTTCTAAAATTACCCGGGAATATTCTGCATAGTGAACGTTGCTCAAATACTGGAAATGTTTGGATAGTGATGCTTGGAAATGTTCGACAAGAGTCATTTGGTCATGGTCAAGGCTTGGCTAGATAGCTCAGTCTTAACCTCAAGGTTGTGGGTTCAAGCCCCACATTGGGTAGAAAGAGTCCTGTATTGCAGAGGTTGGACTAGATGACCCTAATAGTCCCTTTACACCCCACAAGTCTATGATTCTTCTGTTTGCAGAAGCAGCCTTTAGTAAGTTTTGAAGATCAGAGTGGTTTTCATAAGAGAAACTGGAATGCAGGCAAGAGAACATTTCAACTTTGAAATTGAGCAGAGGTTGAAAAGAATAGGACAATTCTCAGTAACAGGAGGTGAAAGGAGGTCAACTGGCAAATCTAGCCAGTCTGGATGATACTTTCATGGCAAATCGTTCATACAGAGAATACTTTGTGTAGTCTGGACAGCCATGTCTTATTTCATGGTTACAAATGTACCTGAGTAGCTACTGCAGACCCAGGAGCTGTTAGTGAGAATCAGTAGCTATGTATGTGGAGAGCACAGTCCCTAGGAACCATGCATTGTGCAGAGACAAAATCAGCTGTTCCAATTTGCCTAAATGAGTTGCAGGACGCAAGACACATAGATTGTCCAGTTGTGTTAAGAATTCTTAGCATGACACTGATAGCTTCCAAACTGATTGACCTGGCCAAGTGGGAGTGTTCACTAGTCTGAAACTGCAATCTTTGGGTTACCGCAGTCCTAAAATGCATGCACTGGAGAGATGTGATTATTGATGTGAGGCCAGTGACGCCAGACGTAGTGACTGCAGGGGTAGAGCATGAAGGGCTTCTGGGGAGGCTGCTAGATGTACAGTTCTAACATCGCAAACTTTCTTGTCGGGGTGCTTGAGGAATTCGGTTTCTGTTAAATCTGTTGTGAACTGGCTGCTAATGTGTGGCTTTGAAAGTAATTGTGCTTAAAATAGGATGGAAGGGACTCATGAATGAAAACATGTGGAATTGACACACATCAGAAAAAGCATGAGCCATCCACCTCTAGCTACTTGTGATAGACAATTCAGTGCATTGCTTGTGACAAACTGCATGTAGCAATTGGCAATACCATATTTAATAGGGATTCTATAAAAAACGGGGATGTTTTTAATACTGTAACTTTGAATAAATCTAGTTCGTAAAATTTTATAACTAACTCTCTGGAGCAGAGACATTTTGTTGTTGTTACACTCCCATGTGATGCATTACCTTATTTTTGCATTTTCGCTGCTGAATTTTTCTCTGTCTTCAGCCATTCACACGTGATTGCATGAATAAAGTACTGTGGAAACGAACAGTGTGCAAATAACACTTCTGCAGTGATTGCTGCAATTGTAGGAACAATATACTTTCTGATGCACTCACGGAAATTAGGGCAAATTCTGTACTTTCTTTGCTCACATGACGCTTTCTCCATATGATCACATATACAGAGATGTGGAGCGATGATGGCTAAGATAATAACCAGCACCCTCTCTTCCATGTATCATGCTGATTTTTTGTTTTCTTTTAAATTGCATCTTGAAAGCTTCATATTTTATATTTTGCACTTTCTCTTTTGTCTTTCATCTCTGATTTTGATTTGTCTTATGCAAATTCCACTTGTTCACCACCAGCCCAAGCCTCTGCTTGAAGATTCAGAATTCTGCAGAAGTTCAAATTCTGCGATCAGAATTCTGTTTTCCTCAAGTCCTGTGTTGGGTTGGACAGCTTAATCATCTGGTTTGGCTTTCCCTGCTGTGTGTGTGTGCCAGTAGCTAAAGTAGCATCAAGGGATGCAACAAGAACGTCTAGCTTAACAAATTATGATACATACATGCCAATAAAGGGGGAATTTCCCTTTCTAAATATTTGCCAAAATATAATTAAAAAACAACAAGTGGTATTAGGACATCCTTTTTCTTTACTATGTAGAATATGTTGTGAATGCAGAGAATATGGCTTATTGAGCATGAAAAGCTATACCCTGCCTTTCTATTAAAAAAAGGAGGCTAAGGACATCAAAATCCACAATAAAAAACTAATCCACATAAGAAATAAGCAATAACACAATAAAAATAGCTACAAATAAGATAAAGCATATAAAAACATCATCCAATTAAAAACATCATTAAATTAAAACCTAGAGATGAAACGTATCATTTCAGGAGGCAAAGCAGCTGATTAAATGAAAAGGATTTTGCTTGCTGGTGGAAAGCCATCTAGAAGGGAGTTCCAAAGCCTGGAGGCAGCCGCTGAGAAGGTCATTTTTCGGCTTTCCATCAAGACAAGACAGGTGTTGGCAGAAAAGGGAGTACGACCTGTCAGCACCTGGGCAGGCTTGCATGGAAGGAAGTGGTCCTTTAGGTAACCTGTTCCCAAGCTATTAACTCTTGCAAAAGGCTGCATCAAGGTTCTATTCTGACATTATTGCCATTGGTTCTCACTGCTGGAAAAGAATAGTTGTGTTGTTACTCCTGCTACAGGGTGGATAAATTGCTCCTTTTCTTTTTCAGTGTTTTAGTGAGGGGCTAATCAGAGTCCTGCCACTGCACTTAGGACTTGGCTTGGGTCCTGTCACTCTCCTGAGAGGGAGAGCTTTTATCAAACACCAGCCTTGGAGCCACAATGTACTTTCACAGGAATGGAGATGCTGACAGGGCTGGGCCCAGGGTGTGTGTTAGGGTCGCCATTTGTACCGGAAAATTCTGGTGATTTCTGGGGGCAAAATTGGCACCTGGGGAGATTTTTAATTAAATAGTAAATGTCTGGGATTTCGTCTGTTCCCTGTCGGAAGCTGAAGCACTGTGCATTGGTTGGTTCGTTGTTGCCTCTGAGAAGGGTGATTTCGGAAGCCTGCCTACTTCTTGAAATATGGCAACCCGTGTGTGTGTGTGTGTGTGTGTGTGTGTGTGTGTGTGTGAGAGAGAGAGAGAGAGAGAGAGAGAGAGAGAGAGAGAGAGTACCAGCATCTCTGTTTTTGCTACCCAGTGTAGCCATTTTGTGCTGGCGCCCACAACACCCCTTTTATTAATATATAAGTACTTGCAACTTATATTTTTTTGAAAAAATAAATAAAAAAGCATTGCCTGGGCTATGACATATTCTGCCAGAAGGAGGTAGCCAACATGGTGCCATCCAGATGTGAATTTTAGCTCCCATCAGTCCCAGTCAACATGGCCAATGATCATGGAAGATGGGACAGAAATTGTACACAGCACCTTGGGACCATGTTGGCTTCTTTGTCTTAAACCAACAGTGTTTAGAAGATTTTTCTCCAATCCTTTTAGAGGATGGAACAGGGCAGGAAATGTCCCAAAGTATTCTCCAATCTTTCCTGACTTTACAGTACTTTCTGTATCCAAAGTTCAGACGGAGTTATCCAATGGACCCCTGGATCCAGTAGAGAAACCTTTTTTTTTTAAAGGAAGCTGTGCAGAAGTATAAACAATAACCTAATTCCAGCACCAGACTACTCAGGCAGATGCACTAATAAAGATCAGGGGACCAGTTAAATCAAAAATAATTAAAAACTGCATTTGAACTATTTTGCTAACAACTTGTATAACAGCTTGTTCTATGGGGTGGGTGGGGGCGGAATAGGCAACATGCCTGTTTAAATGCTCTGGGTCATGATCAGGACAGAGTAGGATGTCTCCTCACCTTCTTTGCTTGTGACAGGGGTTTATTTTATTATTAACATTTTACTGATTTTTAGCAAATGGAAACATGCAATTCACAGTACTGGGCACACGCCCTCTCAGCAAATGTACATAAATATCTCATATATTTTGGAAGTTCCCAGTGTTGTAAAGAAATGTAGTGAATGGCAGCAATTCAGTGTTATACTGCCCCTGCATCTAAAAATCCCCCTCTCTGTATACTGATCCCTCCTTACTTTGCCCTTTGCCATTTTAATTGGCTCCCTCCATTTGTTATATATTTAGGGATGAGCTAGTTGGCCTTATTCTTGTCTTGATGCCAATATACTCATGTTCCCTTTTGCTCATGCTTTCTAAATTCAAGGCCACTTTCTTCCAGGGTGCTTAAAATTGTAGAGATTTTTCCTCACTGTGCTGGCAAACCTTATAAAACACTGAATCCCAGACATACAATTTTCTCCAAGGTAGAGATCCCAATGCTTATTCATGTTTCTAAATGCAATTATTAAGTTTTGTCTAATCCTTTTTATATGGAAACGAAACTGGCAGATGGCAGTCATGACAAGATGACATCCCTGAGCAATGCTAGCGCTCTCTTCTTTATTATTAAGCTAACAATGGATATTATGCTGCCATTTTCAAGCTCACACAATATAAATTTCCCCCCCAGCAAATCTCAGACGTACCTAAAATAGGTAGATTGCTTTCAACCTAGAAGGTGCCTTGACATGAGTTTTGATTGATTTCCATTTTTGGTATAAGGATTTTGAAGAACCCAAAGTTTCTCCATGGAATTAAAATAGTGTGGCGGCCTGATCTTGTGCAGAAAGGTTTCTGCTACCCTGCACTTACATTCATGTCAGCTGGTTGGTATCCTGTGGGGAAGGGGAAGGTGGAGGAAGAGAGAAGATGTGGAAAACTACAAAGGTGTAGGATTAATATTTAATAGTGTCTAGTTCAAGTTTGTTCAAGTATTTGAACAAATATGGAAGGAACTGCTGTGTTTCAACTATCACTCTTCTTCAGGGGATCAATTCAATACCCAATAAAAATACTAGTTTTAAAAAAATAAAAGAAATGGGTTATAGGTGAATAGCCCTTGATAAATCTCTGAGAACAGCATGCTGGTCTACATGGGACATGGGCCTGATCCAATAGGGTCTTCTTAAGTGAAATATTTTCTCCTCATTTCCTTTGGACTTTAAGAGAAGAACCTGTGTAATTCTTCCTGTGAAGAAGAGTGATACCTGAAACGCATTGGGGTTGTCATGTTTTATACCTTATTTTATGCCTCACGTTATTAAAATAAAAAAAAAATTCCTTCCAGCAGCACCTTAGAGACCAACTAAGTTTGTCATTGGTATGAGCTTTTGTGTGCATGCACACTTCTTCAGATACCTTTAACATTATTAAAATGTTAACGCTCCACCTGTGTGGTTTCTCTCTCTCTCATGATTGGGTGTGCCAATGGGTTTCGACCTTGAAATATCAAATGTGTTAACCCTTTTAAAATTTCATGTTGGAATGGATCATGGAGAGAGAAATCCAGTACCTCATCAATAATTTGCCACCCACAGGACATTTTCCTATTGTTTCATGATGAGCACTCTAATGCTCCATGCTGGATTATGTTGATTTATTTCATGTGTATGCTTCATTTTACATTTAAAAAAACAACCAGTAGCAAAGTTGCAAACATTTACTGCGATTTGGAGAATGATTTCTCACATTTAGTCACATTCTCTGAAGAAGATCATTGTGGGAGTGAAATGCATCAGGACAAATGATTTTCCAAGTAGTATTATGTCTTTTTACACCACTGGAGGGGGTGCATAGGGTTGTTAGCGCAATGGCTGGTTGTTTCTGTCTCTAGGGACGACAGAGTAGGAACAGTCACAGGAAATGAGAACTATAGTCATGGTTGCAACCAGTACAAATAATGCATATTTTATTAGCGTCCAAATCAGGAAAAGAATTTAAGATGCTGCAGAAGATAGTAAACTAGATTTCTTTGTTATCCACCAGGTATTAGAACAGGCTTCCTCAACCTCGGCCCTCCAGATGTTTTTGGCCTACAACTCCCATGATCCCTAGTTAGCAGGACCAGAGGTCAGGGATGATGGGAATTGTAGTCTCAAAACATCCAAAACCTCGGAGGGCCGAGGTTGAGGAAGCCTGTATTAGAAGGATCTGATCAGTATTTGATGCTGGGTGTTTTTTTGTCAGTCCTCAATGATGAATAATTGGTTACTCCCTCCCACCCACCCACCCTATTTGCATTGTGTTTCCATTGCATTGAAGTGAGTGGTGTAGATCAGGCATAGGCAATCTTGTCTCTCCAGATGTTTTGGAACTACAACTCCAATGATCCCTAGCTAACAGGGCCAGTGGTCAGGGATCATGAGAGTTGTAGTTCTAAAACATCTGGAGAGCCAAGGTTGACTATGCCTTGCGTAGATTTTAGAACATAACAATAATGTAACTAATTACATTAAATTCATCCATGGCAGCCAAACTGCAGCCGAATGTAAGCAATTCTGCATGTGATGAACATGGGTTGGAACGTAAATGGGTCCTTTCTCACATCCTTAGATAGAAGCTGTGAATTTGTTGTGGAACCTGAACACCGACAAGAACGCTTCTGTAAAGAAGATTGAAGTTCTTTTTTTAAAAAAAAACACACACATTTTTTCCTTCCTTAGGAGTAAAAAAAAGTTGATGTCATATAGATATACTGCTAAGATGTCACCTCTTCTAGCAAACCATCATGGCAATATAGCATCAGGCAGAGTAATGCAGGCAAGGTGCAGAAGACTGTTGGTCGCACCCACAAAGGTAGAAATATAGCAATTAAAAAAAACCTATCTGCATTTTATAGAGGTTTATAGATTTGAACTTCACCATTGGTCTCTGCCCTTTATTAAAATACCTTCACTGTCAAGTCACATGAAAGTATTTCAGAGTTTCACAGGTCAAACTCCCAGGTGGTCCATTTGTTTTGTCATCGTAATTGCTCTATTGATGACCTTTCTGCGGGTCGGCAACTTTATACGATGCAGGGGTTTTTTTGGATTTATTAATTCTTTTTTGTTTTGCCAAGAAAGCTCTGAGACTAATTGCTGAGACTTCCCAGAAGATATTAGTTTACAAATTTTAATGACACTCATGATTTATTAATGCACTTCCCTTGCATCTGCTCATCTCTATTCTTGGTGGAATTCCTGCTGAATCCAAGTGAATTAATAAAAACAAAACTGCAGATTGTAATGGTGTTTTAGCCTGGCTGTTAATTAAAAGCTTTCTGCCCCTATTCACTCTTTATTCCCTTTTTTCCTCCTCCCCTCCCCGCCTTCAAATGCACTAGTCTCTAAAGACCAGGCAAGCATGAACCGGCAAAGCAGGTTCTACGTTGGGATCAAAATCAATATTATTGTGTTTTCTGAGCTTTCCACCCATACCTAAAACACAATGTTGAAGATGTTGCTTTGTACATGATTAATTTGCATGGGTTGTCACTGTCATTGGATGTGTAATGTAGCATGGAATTACCCAGTTGTACATGTGCAATTCAAAGCTGCAGGCATGATGTTATGTTTTGAGATACTTGGAAAAGATGTCATGTGTAATCCCTTTTCCCAAACTAAATAAAAGAATAAGGAATGTTCTTAATCTAAATGAAATTGATGGCCTGACCTACCCAATAGGATAGACTTTGAGCCTACGAGTCCTTTGAGCCCGTGTGGGTGTCCATTTCCATGGCAGCTTAGTGCTTGCGGGTGGAGCCACCCAACAACCACCAATCTGAAACAGGACCTTGGTCTACATTCAGAGGACCATTCAGTAAACTCAGAAGAAATGAGACTTGTTCCTCATTTTTGAAAGAATGTGCCTAGAACTATGATTCTCAAGCCAAACCCCCCCCCCATTAGAATAAAGAAATTCACATAGACGCAGACTTTTGGTTTAATGTTATTGGGCAAATTTTGACCACAACTTTATTGATTACAGGAAATGTGAGCGGTATTGGCTTAGACATTGGCAAAAGACTATATTGGACTCCTGCCCCCTTTGTAGTAAGTCAGTAAGGGTAAACCACCCAAAGGGGAGCTGCTTTGGGGGAACCCGCCTGCATCTCCCCCAGTATTCCCAGAGGCCTGGCATGACCCTAGCCCTTCAAGCGGACTTCGGACAGGATCCAGGCCCCAGGTTTCTTTCTTTAATGGAAATACCCTTGGACAAAGGAGGGGCAGGCGATGACCGACCTCCCTTCCCCCACTCAACAATAAGCCAATGCCTAACCGCCAAACCTTACAAAGTTGTGACAATTGCTAAGAGGTAGGCGAAAACCAAGTGGCCAGTGCCAATTTGCCAAATGGAAAAAATTCCTACCCGGTCCCCATCCCAAGACGGGCAACCAACCAAAGTCCAAAGCAAGGCAGAGTACACCTAAATTAAAGGGAGGATGGGCGGGTGTTCGAGAGTGCAAAGCAGGTGCTTGGCACATGTCACACTGCTACTTTTATACTCCCCCCCCAATGATCACCCCACTCAAATTGATTGGGCAAATAGCCCTGGGTAATCGTGGTGCCACCCTGGCATGAGGGTAATGGCTCCACCCACGCCAGGGTGGGGGTGACAGGGTTGAGGGCCTGCCCACAACCAGGACCATCCATTAAGATGATCCCACTTGTGCAACTGTTTGTTTGGTATTTGAAACTTGATAACTGTGAGTGGAAGAGTGTTGGGGATGTGTTTAAATGTGTAAGGGCAGTGGTTGGTGGATATGGGTGGGTATGGGGAAGGTGAAAGAATAATTCAAGAATTGTTGTGTTTTCTGTTGTCTTAACTACCAAATTCAAGGTCCAACAGGTGAGGTACACTATTTATTCATAAGGTTCTTTACAGTTCTTTGGCAGGGCTCTTAACACAGGCATATACAGTAATCTAGGGGATGGAAAGAAGGGAGGGTATGGAGATAAATGTTTTACAAAATGTAACCGTTAACTGTTAGTTCACCATGCCTGAATACATGAATGGGAAGTATGTATGCATGTAAGAGGATATGGGAGGTGTGCAGGGAGATGTACCCAAAGGAGTAGGGTAGAATACTTCTAGAAAACTAACTCCTTGGCTTATGAAATGTAGCAAGATTGAATTCAGGAGTTGCTTTGCAGCCAAGAACATGATGCTGCAGACCCTCTGAGTATTGCTATAGTTGCTATCTCAGCAAAGGTGCATCTGTTAGTAGGACCCCTCCTTTCCATCTGCTTGCTGTCGTTTGCAGCAGTAATTCTATTGCTTTCATTAATGAGCATTTAATATGTCTTGGGCTGTTTCATAAGACTTTTTAAATTTTGCCTACATTGAAAATCAGAAAACCTTGTTCAAAACAGTGAGGTTTGATGAATTGGTTTTGGCTCTGCCTTTAGCCCTCTGATTTGTTATGATTGCTTTCCCTGTATTGCTGCATGGCTGTGTTTTACTTTGTTGTTGCTCATACACATATGTAATATGTATATATATATTAGCAGTATTGATTATAATAATGATAATAAAAAAATTATTTATACCCCGCCCTCCCCAGTCAAAACCGGGCTCAGGGCGGCTAACACCAATAAAATTACAATAATACATAAAAGAAAAGAAAACAGATTAAAATGCAATATTAAATTTTAAAATGCAGCCTCATTTTAAGTAGTCCATAAATCAAAACCATGAGGGAGGTTATGGCAGTTCCAAACCTTTTTTGGTACTTCGTAAAATTGTCCAATTTGGCTTGGGCCAATTCAGAGGCAGCTGAATTTGGAGGTCAGAGTCTGCTCTGTTTTTCCTACCCTATTCACTATAGGGAATTAAAAAACCTGCATATTTAACCTTCTTCTGTTTGACAGAAGTGGGTGAAATTTGCAAGCTTAGTGGCCAATTTAGACTGAATAAAGCTTGTCAAATTACAGGTAAATTGGTCAAAGGACTTTTGTGCTAGACACAAAGGGCATATTTTTGTAATCATAGAAATAACTCTATATTTAAATTGAAGGCATGAATGTGATCTTCCTGCAATGAAGTGGTCTTCCTGCAATGGCAGCCATTAGAGTTTTAGAATGGGAGCCACTTAATCTCCAATACTATTTTGTGGGCAATTGACCTGAAAAATTGCAGGCATTAGGTAGATGACCCTGACTAAGAAACCTGTCAAGTTGCAGACAAATAGATCCAAGGGGCTTTGTGGTAGGCACCTTTAAAATTGGCAGGATTGGTGAGTGAGCAATGTGAGCAAGGGCACAGCCCCTGGTACATTAATAAGACTCCCTATATATCACATGCTATCTTGGTTCTTTCCCTTTTATTGTTAGAAACTACTACTACTACCACTAATGTAGCTATTTAGATCAATAGTTTAGTTGCTTTTTTTCAGCCAAGATGGCATCTGTTACATGCAAGTGTTTTCAGGCAATGAGTGCTGGCAGTCTGATCTTCCCAGCCCAATGAACAATGTTCCCATTTATCATATGCACAAGACCAATTAACTAACACTGCTTTCAGTACCTGGCTAAGTTTTTTGAAAACAGTTGAGAAATTACCTTTTTATTGGATCATCACTTTTGAGCTGTTATATACAACAGCTTTTCTCTGAAACATGCACACTGCAAGGAAAAAGAATTATCACTCTGGAAAGCCATTCTAAGAGAACAATGGGGGTTCAATGTACGTAAGCCTAGGGTTCAAATTGCAGCACAGACTAGACTAAAATCGCACTGAGTTCCAATTTTCTTAAGTCTAATCAATGACAGTTGTAACGATTAATGAGATAGGAAGTATTAAGTACTTGGCCTATGCAAAGTCCTATGCTGTGCCCAAGCCACTGCAGATTAGCAGGTGCAAGCTCTATATAGCATTTAATCCATAATGTATTAGCAGAATAGTAAAAGGTAAAGGTAAAGGGACCCCTGACCATTAGGTCCAGTCTTGACCGACTCTGGGGTTGCGGCACTCATCTCGCTTTATTGGCTGAGGGAGCCGGCGTACAGCTTCCAGGTCATGTGGCCAGCATGACAAAGCCACTTCTGGCAAACCAGAGCAGTGCACGGAAACGCCATTTACCTTCCCGCCGGAGTGGTACCTATTTATCTACTTGCACTTTGATGTGCTTTCGAACTGCTAGGTTGGCAGGAGCAGGGGCCGAGCAATGGGAGCTCACCCCGTCACGGGGATTCGAACCGCCGACCTAACCCACAGCACCACCCGCATCCCTCAGCAGAATAGTAGCCTTACACAATTGCTGGTATCTAACCACCAGTCAAGCCCAGTGTCATCTGGCAGTATCTTCAGATAGTTGCCAAAGGCCATTACAATGGATGCTGGCAGAAACTAATAGGCAGAGAAGCTGATTACTGGCTTGTGAGGCAGATCCAGGTCCCCTCAAGCTTGAAACCAGTCTTTACAGCAGCACTTGTTTCTTACTTCAGCATACCTAGAATTGGACTGTACACAACCATACCTCCCTTCTTCTCTACACCTTTTGTTCTCCAGTAAATGTTCAAGGAAGGGACGTGGGTGGCGCTGTGGTCTAAACCACAGAGCCTAGGGCTTGCTGATCAGAAGGTCGGCGGTTTGAATCCCCGCGACGGGCTGAGCTCCTTTTGCTCGGTCCCTGCTCCTGCCAACCTAGCAGTTTGAAAGCACGTCAAAGTGCAAGTAGATAAATAGGTACCGCTCTGGCGGGAAGGTTAAACGGCATTTCCGTGTGCTGCTCTGGTTCGCCAGAAGCGGCTTAATCATGCTGGCCACATGACCCGGAAGCTGTACACCAGCTCCCTTGACCAATAATGCGAGATGAGCGCCGCAACCCCAGAGTTGTCTGCGACTGGACCTAATGGTCAGGGGTCCCTTTACCCTTTACCTTTTAAAGGTGCAGGGAGAAATACTGTGACCTTGCTGAGGTTCCCATGAAGATGGCAGCACTTTCAGTTGGGTGGGTTTCCAGTTGGGTAGGAAATGTTGAAACTAACCAGCAGCTTTCTTTTGTTTAAAGTGATAAAAGGGGGAAGGATGGAAAGATTACCCAACCACTGCACCAAGTTGTAAGAATCCCCATCCCAATCTTTCTCCCCCACCCCCAAATGTCTGCCTGGCTCCCACTCCTGATCTTTGGGATTGGGATGGGTGGTCACACCCACCCACCCACCCTGCGAGGTCATAAAGTGTCTATAAATGTGGCTGGATGTGACACCTGATCATCCCTAGTTGACAGTTCCAAGGAAGCCGAGGGTTCTTATCTGACATGGATGTGCAGAACATGGAATGAGGCATATTAGTTGCTAATTAAGCAGAATAATTAAAGCAAAAGTGCACCTTTTTATTTTTCAGGATAAGGAGGGTAAATGAGAAGATGAGTAAGAACAACTCTGCTGCATCCTGCAGTGCAATATTCTTTGTATTATGGCAGCAAAAGTAAGGTTGTAGACTAGAGTATTGGTTCTAGTAATTGGGCAGCAATTGTTTGGTCCACATTTTAAAGCAGTATGACCCAATTCACACCTGAGAATGTAGATCAAAATGTCATTTTCCTTCAATTTTTGTACAAACCTGCATTAAATGGGTGTATTTGGAATAAAATAATTTAGAAATTCACACGCATTAATATTTAATTACATATTTAAAGATGATTTTGTGTGTGGATTTAAAATCCACAGGTAAATGTGAAATGGAATTAAAAAAACCTTATGAATGAACAAATGAGAAATGGACACAGACTGAAAATAGTCTGATTCATTCACCCCTATCCCTAATTCATTTCAAAGCTAGATGTTACACATTTAAATATGACTGGGTTGATATCTGGATTGTGTTAGGAACCAAAAGGACTAAAAGTAGGCAAACGTTCTCTTGAAGTCCTGAATAAAATGATCTGACACACAAGATTATGGTTCATGCAATGGAACTTTAAAAATCAGACCTGCCATTTTCAGCTAGGGTTTTTGTTCTGGCTGTTCGATGCAGAGTTTGTTTGTATAACAGCAGCTGTAAATGTTAAATAGATAATCCTGCGTAAGTGTCCCCTGATGATTCAAGAAAAGTTACGTGAAAAATTAGAGTTGCCGGTTCTTGGCACATCACAGGAGTGGGTCATGAACAATTAGTTTATAGCTTGGCAAAAAGCATTCCCTTTCAATAAGTGAAATAAGTCCCACCTGTCTAGTGTTCTCTAGCGGCGATGTATTCCTGATGACTTCCCTCTCCCACATTTAATAGAATGTGGAAAGGGACCCCTGGGTGTCATCTAGTTCAACCCCCTACAATGCAGGCACCTCAGCTAAAGGATCCCTGACAGATGGCCATTGCTTAAAACTTCCAAGGAAGGAGAGTCCACTGCCTTCCACTGCCAAACAGCTCTTATAGTCAAAAAGTTCTTCTGATGTTTAGTCAGAATCTCCTTTCTTGTAACTTAAAGCCATTGGTTTGGGTCCTACCCTCCAGAGTAGAAGAAAACATGCTTGCTCAATCTTCTATGTGATAGCCCTTCAGATATCTGAGGATGGTTATCATATCTCCTCTTTTCCAAGCTAAGCATACCCAATCCCCTCAACTGCTCCTCACAAGGTTTGGTTTCCAGATGCTTGATCATCTTGGTTACCCTCCTCCGCACATGTTCCAGCCTATCAATATTATTTGTATATTGTGGTGCCCAGAACTAGACACAGTGTTTCAGGTGTGGGCTGACCAAGGCAGAATAGAGTGGTGCTATTACTTCCAGATCAAGATCTGGACACTGTATTTCTGCTGATGCAGCCTAGAATAGAATTAGCTTTCTTTGCTGCTGTATCACACTGTGGACTCATGATTGAGCTGATTTACCGATTGAGCTGCTTTAAAATGTAGTTTTTAGGTGTTGTGGTTAAGGGAGATGAAAAGAGACTTTAAAATGCAATTAGGATGGGGAAAGCTTTGCATGCGATTAAATTCAAAAGGGGTAGCAGTCTGCATGTAATAACATGTATCTTTCAATTTACCATGAACTTTTACTCTCTTGTATCCTTCTGTTGGAAAAATGTGCTTACGATTTCACAAACATGGGAGTTCAAGGCAGAACCAGACAGTGATTCTGCACGGCAATTGGCCTTGCATTATGAAAACTAATTTTGGTGCATAGTTATCTTACTTGCTATGGCTTCTAGATGATCAGGTTCAAACAAAGACCCTTTACAAATTCAGAAAATACGTTAAAGCCCTTCAGGGATGCTTGGGTTAACTGTTCCTGCTGTTGCATCTGATAATCCCTGTCTGCCATTAACACATTTGGTGCATGTGATTAAAGGCTCTACATCCCCAGGGCCGTCTTTACTTGGGGGTGCAAGGGGTGTGTGGCATCTGGGCGCTGAATTCTAGGGGGTGCCAGGTACCCGCTGCTGAAGCCGTCTAAGCTCTTAATTATCTACCTGTTATTAAATAATAATTTTGATCAAGCTAGAAAAACAAAATACATATATACCTAGGTGTTACCGAAATGTATACCTACTGTTTCACTAAAGGACTTTTGACTGTGCGCTCATTTACCAAAGATGTGCTGCGCCAGAAGCAGTGCTTTTCATTCACAACAGCTGCGCATGTCAGGATGTAAACAAGAGATAAGGCATAAGTGTGGTGCCTGACATTAGCCCCCAAATTAACTTTTATTATGCTTAACTAAATTTCAGGATGTTGGGCAGATCTTTGCACCCTGGCAGCGCATATGTTAAGACAGCGCTGTACATCCCACTCACTTCTAAAAGACCACAGATAGCTAAAGACCAAAGGCCTGGTTAGAGAGGAAAGGTTTTTCCTGGCACCTAAAGCTATATAATGATGGTGCCAGGTGAGCCTCCCTGGGGAGAGCATTCCACAAACATTCCATTGTACAAAAGGTCTGTTCACATGTTGCCACCTTCCGGATCTCTCATGGAGGAGGCATACTAGGGGTTCCTAGTAAAGGGGCTGTAACCATTTAGTTAATTTAAGGATGCTTGCAGAGCGTTTATCTGACAATGAATTTGGTTGCATTTCTGAAGGAAAAGTTGCATATCAATAAGATTCAGGAACATTTAATATCTAAATAGCTATTTAGGCACACTGGGAATTTTTCTTCTTCTTTAAAGGCATTCTTAAATCTCTCTCAAAAGAGATACAAAGTAGGAACAGTGCTGTAAAATAGCTCCGAGAGAGAGGGTGGGAGGGAGGGAGGGAGAGAAAAGAAACTGGAACCTGTTATGAAGAGTGGGAAAAAGAGTGTGAACAGTGAAGAAATATAGCATTTGTTGGCTAGGAATATCTGTGCTTTCAGGTGCTCTCTCCTTCCCAACCTCTTCATGACATTTTACAAAGGAAAGGACAATGATTGCAAGCTGGGACAGGTTGATGGGCCATATATTGTCCCACAAGCTATTACAGGTGAATTTGCGGCCTTGGAACAAATCGCACATCCACCCTGACTTGAAACAATGTGCTTTTCTTTTGAAGCATCATTTTGGAACAATGAATGTCTATTTCAACATGCCAGGAAATTGTTTCAATTGGCATCTGAAAATAAAGGTTTATTTTGGCAGTTTTGAAATGTTGCTGATAGCAATTTCCCCCTCTCTACATTGAAAAATGGCATTCTTGCTGGAGCATCTGGTATTATTGAAACTGCATCCAATTGGCTTTGATCTCAGTCGATAGATCCCAGATTCCACCTTAGAATAGAGAGAGATGTATAGTACTCCGTTCCTGCCTTGTGTCCATGACTCTGGTGTACTAATCATTACATTGCTGGGCAGCTAGCTCTTAGGTTGCTGCCCAGAAGACAGCGCCACCTCCTGAACTATTGAACAAGTTGCCCCTGAGTGTTAAAATAAGGGGAGTGGTGGCAGCTACTCAATTTAGAGTCTAGTATAAAATCTGTTTGGCACAGTACTGCTTGTGGGTGTTCCAACATCATGTGAAGTGTTTCTGAGAGTAAGAAATACAAGTATCACTGTGAAGGAAACAGACTGCCATATGTGTGCATGTGTGTAGCTTTGGGGTTTGGAAGTTAACTTTTGAAATCTTAATGGTATGGGAAATCAAGTTGGAATCAGGTAAAATAATCGAGAGAGGTGTAGATTGCATGTAGGCAATGTCTGCTGTTGGGGAAAAATATTATCATCTAGCTTTCTTGTGTTTGTGGATTGGGAGTCATGAGCAGAACAAGGTGTGATCTCAGGATGCAAAGGGAACACTGAATGGCAAAAAAAGCATCAATGCTGAAGTAAATATTTAGCTTTAGGGACTGTGTCTCAGTAGGGAAAGTTGGATTTCATTTAACCTTATGTTTATTTGGCTGTACTTTTGCTCCACTGGGAAGAATACTTTTTGTGCGTGTAACTACTCTTCTGTTAAAACATTTCCCCTAAGAATCAGCTTTTTATCTTTTTAGAAAACTTCTAATTTTGCTACAGAAAACCTGAGTGACCTCACTTAATATGCAAGCTCATGTTCTTTTCTACCTTGAGTAGATTAGATACAAATAAAGCTTTAAAGCCGTATAGTGGAAGGCAGCCTGAAAGTAAATAAACTATTTCACCTGGTGGCCATGAAAGTCTAACAGGATGGTTTGCAAGTAGAGAGGAACCCTTGTTTTGTTAAGATCTCCCTTCCCTCTGATGGCACAGGATGAAACGAGGGTGCTGTGACAGTCAGACTGCAATTCAGGGCACACTCATTTTGGCTTGATTGCTGGAATAGCATAGCTCCTTCTTCCGCATGAACTGTCTATCAGCTGAAGTTTCCATCAACCTTCTGAAGCAGCTCTTGGCTTAGGCAGGTGGTTAGACCAGGCATCCCCAAACTTCGGCCCTCCAGATGTTTTGGACTATAATTCCCATGATCCCTGACCACTGGTCCTGTTAGCTAGGGATCATGGGAGTTGTAGGCCAAAACATCTGGAGGGCCGCAGTTTGGGGATGCCTGGGTTAGACCATATACTATACAGTAGTTACCATTCCATGGTGGCCAACTGACTATGGAACATCTTCAAATCGAATTCGCTAAGCTTATCTACCTTCTACCATCTTTTACATTCCAGGTTAAATTTGTCCTGTTGCATCAACATTATTATTTTTTTACATTTGGACTGCAATCCTACACATACTTACCTGAGAGTTAGCTCCATTGGGGCCCACTTCTGCATAGGATTGCACTGTTAGGCTGAAATTCGCTACACACTTCCTGTTGTAATTAGACCTGAGCAAATATGCATAAGACTGGCTAGATGGGAGGTTCCAGCTGAAGAACCTCCTAGAGAAACAGCAGACAATCCCGTCCCGCCCCCAACTCGTCCCTTGCAAATTTCTCCCAACCCCACCCCCTTTGGGAACATTTTTTGTTCACTCCCCCTTCCCCTCATATATTCCCCTAAGAAGAGCCGGCATAAAGTTTTGAGTGGTACTACATTTTGTTGATATTTACATGACTTAGGATGGGCTGTACACTCTGGCATGAAGTTGTAGACTACAACTTCTATCATCCCTGACCATTGGCCATGCTGGCAGAGGCTGATGGGAATTGGGAGTCAGGAGTTCAGCAACATATGGAGGTCATTAGGAAGACTACCCCTGGTGCAGAATGTTTTATCCACTTTCTTGTTTAGTGTTTCTGGCTTTTACATTTTTGTGTTATTTGTTATTTCTTTCATTGCTGGCACTTTCAAAATGATCATTCACTGTATCTGTAGGCCACCTTGTAGACCAAAATGTAGGGAAAGTAATATATAAAACTGTCATATAAAATAATGAAATAAACCTCTTGTGCATTTGCTGTTAACCAAGCGTGCCTGTGCTTTCCAAAAGCCACTTTTTTGTTTTTAGTAAATCCTAAACTCCTATTGCCATGTGGCCTTCTTCCTCTAGAGGAATGCCTGTTATCTCTAGGCTGGTCCACCAGAGGCTAATACAAATGCTACAGCAGGCTGCGATAGGGGCTGTTATCTTTACACATGACTTTCATAAAGGTTAATAATTGGAATAAGTTCTGGCAGTTACTAATTAGCACCATTACACAATCAGTTCACATTCTAGAGGCATTAGGCATACTTAATCAGTCAATTATCATTGATCTCAGAAAGTGCTTCCTCTAAAGTTAGCAAACGGTAAGGTGCCTTTGCAAGGCTAAGTTTGACAGCACACAAGTGACCATGCAGACGAGGAGCCTCATATTTCTAGGAATCGGTGTCCGGCTCCTCATGACAGTGGATGGATATATATTAGGGAAGAGATGCCCCAGACCTATTGTTGGCGTAGGACTTTCTGACTTAAGCCTTTTCTGTGCCCTTATAAAAAGAAATGGTTTCTCCCAGATGTATGGCTGTAATTCATCTAACAATAAGCTTTCTCGAAGCTTCGTACTTTTGGCTAGATGTTTCAATCTGACATTGGCTTAGGGAAGCTGGTGGAAGTATTTAATAGCTTCATTGAATCCCAATTAGCGTGATGGGATGAATAGTTCCCAATGGAAAGCCATAAGACAAGGCATTTTACATTTCTTTCTTATGTTCTCACACAGAGGATGAAGTGTTGCAATTGGGGGACAGAAGGGAGTCTTGGAAAAGGCCGGTAAAAAACAACAACAGGTGTCACCTGTGCAAGCTGAGGAATGAGCAAAATGGACTTCTGTACATATGATGGAATTATTATGGTGTGCTTTGATTGTGAATGGATTTTGTAACTGATTCTATCACTGTAAACTGCATAGAAGGCATTTTGAGCATATTAGTTGCATGTACATTAATAAAGAAGCTTAGTTTCTGAAGACTGGGCTTTGCAGGTTCAGATCTTTGCTCTAGAAGAGGCAGGCTCTCTGTTTATAAGATTAGCATTGCTATGCATGGTGGGGAACGCCTCCTCAGGCAGCATTGGCACCAAAAGAGATCAGCCATTTGCTCTAAAAATAAGTGCAAAGAACCATAAAGACTGAATAACTTTGGAGGGGGTAAGTAAGGCTGGCCCACACAGGAGGCAAGGTGAGACTACCACCTCAGGTGGCAGGATCCACAGGGGCAGCAGATCCAGTCTCACTGCTGCTACGGTGGCAGTGATGGCTGCATCACACTTTTTGGAGGCCAGATCTGCTGCCTCAGCAGTCATCTTTCATGCCTATAAGCAGCTTCCTGGCAAATAGGAGGCACTGCTGGTCTCCTCTCACCCCTTGGGAGGAGATGGCTGAGGCTGCCCTCTGGGGCCTCCTGGGCTCTGCGGCCACTTGGCATAGAATCATAGAATCACAGAATCACTTGGCATGATTGAAAGTGGGTCGCTTCCCCCATCTGTGATGGTCTTTGATTCCCACTTCAACCATCAGGTAAGGTGGATTTGATTCCCCTCTTGTTCCTGGGGTAGATCTTCTCCCACCACTGGTTCCCTGGTTGGGGAAGATGCCCTTTTGTAATAATAATAATAATAATAATAATAATAATAATAATAATAATAATAATAATAATTTATTACGTTCAGAGACCAGCTTGTAAAACACATAATGGGACTGCACTCCCAAAAGTAAAGCAGACATTTAAAACAATATACAGCAGTGTTTAAAAACATGCGAAACACATAAACACATAAAATCTTTGGGGAAAACTACCATAGAAAATTGGCGCAGAGTCACCCATGGGTCTGAGTATGGGGATTTTCTTGAGGGACTAATTTGTATCGGGGGATGGTTTGCGCCTACAGATCCATAGACAGAATCTGGCAACCATCCTGGTTGTCTTGCGATTTTTACCTAAAAGGAGAAGATCGAATTCGTGTTTTTCCAGGAGGTCAGCCAGCCTCTTCACCAAGTGGTCAATAGTATCTCTACGTGCCTCATTATAGAAAGGGCACCTAAAAAATAGATGTTTGGGGCTTCCTATATCCCCCAATGATGCCCTTTTGTGGTTCGCCTCAGGTGCCAAAATATATTGGGTCAGCCTTGGGGCTAAATGTGGCTCTAAGTGCACTGCTCCGTTAGAACAAAATCCTCCTGCATTGTTTTGTTTTTGTTTTTGGTAAAGAGTTGCTAGTGCATCATGCAAATAGGATTTGGATGCCCTTCAGGGTGTCAGTGATTGCACTCAGATCTCATCAGCAAGCAGAAACTTGAATCATTGACACACACTTCCCCTTGGGTGCCTTGGGATATCCTAATGATTTGGGAGTTTGAAATATAATTTTCTGTCTCGCTTCTAGTCTAATTATGAGAATGCATGGGGCAAAAACCAGCCAAGTGATATCAAACAGGGCAGGTGATGTATGGCTGCTTTTTCTGCATGGTTGATTTGAGCCCGGCCTAGCTGCATATTTAACGGCCATGGCAGGTGATGTTTGATACCTAGGAAAACTAGAGGTTTTATTTCAATATTCATGCTTTCAATAGCAGAAAAATAAAGCTAAACATTGTATGCATTTTGTGCACTTTTTACGTTAAAGTACTTGCTTTTCTGTGCATTCTCCAGTAAGATGTGCATTTTGAATGCTCTTTTTTTTGTCGTCAAATATGTATCAAAATGCTTGGCAGAACTAAGAGAAGTATGTAATCATCCTGGGATTTGCATTTTAATCTGAAAGAAAAGAAACTGGGGGTGTCATATGAATGTGCTGCAAAAGCCATACAAATTCCTACCCCATCGCTATTTCTGATGTACTCTGGAGCAGCAGCTGCATAGAATAATAGAATTGTAGAGTTGGGAGCCAATACATCATGTAGTCCAACCCCCTCACTGACATTTTCTTGAGTACTATTGAGTTTATTTCCTGAATAGGGTGGCTAGCACCATTACAAAGGACAGTCCTTCTTTTGAATATGAATTAGTGTTTATGAACATAGTCACAGGTAGGTAACCGTATACAAGATCTCAAAGCAGCTGTTTTATTACAGAGAAATTTCAGGAACAGACTGGAAAGAGAAGTTGCTGAATTGGAACTCATTACCAAGCTTAAAACCATGGAGCCACCTGGGATGAATAGAGACATCGGATTCTTATCTCATTATGCATGATCAAGCTTTCTTTAGCGCCTCAGCCCTTGCTTCCCCCCCCCCAGGACTAATTGCAGCCATCAGCAGTCGTTAACAGCCATCCACAGGTTTACCACTCCCATCAGCCCATCACCCATTCCCACCCACCCCCACCACCCTCTGTAGATATATAAGGGTCTGACACTTCTGTTTCTAGTGTATCTGAAGAAGTGTGCATGCACATGAAAGCTCATACCAAAATAAAAACTTAGTTGGTCTTTAAGGTGCTACTGAAGGAATTTTTGTATTTTGTTTATGAACATGTTAAGCAAAGTTTTGTCCTGTTTTTGGTTCACCCTGTTCCTGAAGTGCAGGTTGTGTCTAAGGCACGTTAGATGTAAGTGCAGATGCAGGAAATGTTAGCATCCGCTTGCAAAGCCCTTTCACAGAGAGCAGCCTGAATTTCCAGGAATGCTCTACTGAGAAGAACTCTATGAAATATGAATGAAAAATTGCTTTTAAGCTTTTCATATAAAATGCTGGCCTGTCAAGTCAAGGTAGAAGTGCTGGAGATCTCCCAAGGTGTATAATCTCCCTTAAATGTTTCCAATTTACACTGACACACACACACAAAACAGATAACTCAAGAAGCAAGGTTGTCTTATGGAAGAAAGGTGACTTCCTCAACATTTTAATCTCTTACGGAAAGAAGGGCTTCTGTGTGGATTTCGCATACTGTAGCACATTCTAAGTAAAATATACTGGTTGATGTCTAATCTAAGTCCTTATGTGGAATATATTAGTTTTGTATGCTTATAATATATTATACTGGTATCCAACTAAGTTCTAATTAATTAATTGCTTAATTTCAATGGATCTACTTTGCCTACAGCCCTGTATTCCCAGTAAGAATTCTCCATGGTTCTGATTATCCAGATAAACAATAAGCTAATATATTTA
Organism: Zootoca vivipara; assembly: GCF_965207765.1. NCBI lineage: Eukaryota > Metazoa > Chordata > Lepidosauria > Squamata > Lacertidae > Zootoca > Zootoca vivipara. The sequence continues at coordinate 51,708,552 of NC_142588.1, read as the reverse complement.
TCTCGTTCCTGCTTCTCCCACCCACCTACCCATACCCCTGTCAACCGGCAAGTATTTTGGTGGGTTTAAATATCAAATTATCAATATCAATATCAAAAAAGCACATCATTTGAACGCACTCAACTTACATGGTGAGCTTTCTTTAATTTATTTTCTCTAGTTTGCTGCTGCTGCTGCTGCTGTTATTAAATACGAATATGTACCAATCTGTTTAGGGATAATCAAATAATTTTTTTTTAAAAAAATTAAATAGCCCCCACGTCCCTCTTGCAACAATAGGCTGCATCTGTATTGAAATTGTTTTTAGATTTTTTATTACTTTATTTTTTGTGTGTTTGTTGGTCTGGGTGGGCTTCTTTATGAAGGGTGCACGATATTGATGTTGATGATGATAAAAAATGTAGCTAACTGATCACAAGAGCAATGGTTCCACGTGGGGTGGGCTTGTTTGAAAGATTAATTTATGTAGGGTTGCACAAATGATTAATTTATGAAACGTGGAAATGACTTCTTAATTTGCTTCACCCTTGGCCTTTTTCTAAGTATAGGTATAATAGTGAGTTAAAAGATGAAGGATGTCATGCACTTGATAAAGAATGGGCAACATGGAAATTGAATTTCTTACCTTGGTTTCTAGGTTGTGCAAACACATCCATCATTGGGGCAATTTTTCTTTGCTTCACTTGAGAGCTCTCTTTTTCCCTAGAAGCAGTCAAGTGTTTTGCCTCAAATGGGTGAACGAGAGATGGGGGAGGGTGTGCCTATATCTGAAGGATTAATAGAGAACTCTTGCGCAAGCATTCAGTAAAACTAGATATATTGTAGTAAACTTCTGGTGCTTCATATACCAGTTCAGAAGCCAGGGATGATTTACTTAGTAATAATGGTTTTCTGGTCTTGGCTAGACACTGCTAGCATGTGTGAGAGGGGAAATGATCATATATTTTATTTATTTAACAAAATTTATATACCACATGATTTTAAATCAAAACTCTCAATGCATTTTAAGTACTATGCTTGATAGTCCTTCATATTTGCATACATTTCTATTTTGAACAGTGTTACTATAGGTTTTTAATATTTATATTTGTGGCAAATGCCATAAACTTTGTGTACATTGACCTTTACTATAATTCATATTTTAGAATGCCAGTGGGAATTGACAGACACATCTGATATTTATTGGAAAATCTCAAGGCCAATCATGTACCTTTGGCTAATTTCCAAATCCCATTCTTGCTTCCATAAAATATTGGTAGAAGATGAATTTTAGAAGGACGGGTTGGTAAAAATCCTACCATATGATTGCGACACAGACATTTTATACATTTATTTCTAAATCTCTTTGGCCAATAGCCAGTCGTCCCCCCCCCCCCCGTCATCATTTATCAACAAATGCCCACATTTTCTGTGTGGTGTAGTGACAATATCATTTCTGACATTCACTCAAGAGCCACTAGTTTCCATTGATAAATTTTACTTTATTCGTTTATTTAACGATTTCTTTTTTTTCTTTAGAAATGAAATGCAAAACTGCATGCTGAAAGTTAAGAAAATACATAAAGCATAGTAACCCCCCCACAAACAAACCACAGTCCACATTGCTGAACCCGATAAACCAAAACTTTGTCTGTTTTTTTTAAAGAAGCGGCATTAGAACAGGAAGACAGTGCTTCAGCTCAGCTAGCCTAGGATGTGAAATACAAATTTCTTAGCACTTTTCCTGCAGCTTTAAATAAGAGGGAGCTAGATGAATCTCTCTTTGGAGGAATTTCCACACCATGCAATGCCACAGTAGGAGATTCCCAGATGGCTCACATCGTCCCAATTTTCACAATTTATGGTTTAATTCAAGCACTTTCCTTGTCAGATGTTGTTGGACTCCAACTCCCATCACAAACAGCAATACAGTTATAAGGTGGGCAGAAAATAACGAGTCTTGTTTTTATGAAACAGCTGCACCCATAGCTGCTGTTTGATACTTAGGGTGCAATTCTGTACCCACTTACCTGAAAGGAAGCCCCACTGATCTCAGTAGGGCATATAGCAGTGGCAAGGAACCTCTGGCTCACATCTCTGACCATCTTGAACCAAGCCACATCTATTTGCCCTAACCTGACATCCTATGCATTGTCTAGAATTGCACAGATGAGCAAATTTACACATACGGATCTGTCCTAGTGTCATTCTTGCCTAGTCACCTGCTCGTTCTTTATTCTACGAAAGAGTCTTTACCTGAATTGTATATAAGCTGCCACTGAAATATCTCTCTCACAAACCTTATTATTTTAAAGGACAGATGATGTGGTAGCACTGGGAGTTACTTTGTTAGCAGCAGGTTCATTTTTTATTTTATTTTGCTGTGCCTCCATCTCTGAATGGGTATGGAATTCCCATAAGGCTTTGCACAAATTCCATTTCTTGCCAGCCTGTGCAGGTGAACCTTTAAAAACACAAATTGCTTGGGAGATAAATGAGGATTGCTTGCTATGTTTAATTACACAGTCTTCTGTAATGTGTCTAGAACAGGCATTCATCTCGCCATGGTAATTATTCTTAGCATGCCCATCTCAGCAAGATTATGCTTTGGTAATTGGTTTTGAATCTAAGATCCATTTTATTTTAGAAGTTCTTTTCTTTAATTCTTGATATCAAGTGTTTGGGGAATGAAGAAGCAATGTACACATGATAGAAACACGGAGGTGGAGGTTTCACTTTCTTTTTAAGAATGTTGTCCAGCTGGCACTGGGCGAGGGAGCTTTGGAGAAAGGGGGAAACAGCAATTGTGGTAGCATTGTTCTTTGATAATTAGCTGGTCTAGACTGTATGATGCTATGACACTGGCTGCCATTGTGTGCTGTGCACAAACTGGAGCAAGAGAGCTCTAGAACTGGGATGAAGAACCATTTGCAGCCTAAGGGTTACACTTCATCCAGGCAAGTAGGAAACATTACCAGACTTCAAAGATACATTCCACCCAGACAAAAACACTCATAGAGGATGAAAAACAGGGTTCATTGGGGGTTTGGTCTGGGGAGAGTGGATATGGCTAAGAACTGGTGAGCGTCCTGGGGCTTGGAGAGGCTTGGAGGGCCTGAGCTTCCCCATCTCTATTCTAGAAGGAGACAGCTTGCTGGGTAAAGGATCTCAGTGAGGCCCAGGAGAAATGGAGAAGCTTATATCCACACTGCTGGCTGCTCCTTTTCCTATTCATCTGTTGGGTCATTGCTCAAATTCCTTGCAAATAGACCCTTCCTACAAATGAGATCCTTGACAAGAATGCTTCACTGCAGCTACACAACAGTCATTTCCAGATGTCCTATGGGTTCATTGCCACCTTTACTCTTGGAGGTCTGAGGGACCTTTCCCTGATTTCCTTCCCCATTCCTGAAGCACCCTCCTTAATTTGCTGGGGTGGGGTGGTGGTCATAAGAACCCCAGAACAGCATGGGAAAGAGGAGTGGGTTCCTCAAACTTGGCCCTCTAGATGTTTTGAGACTACAACTCCCATTATCCCTGACCAAACATCTGGAGGGCCAAGTTTGGGGAAGCCTGCCTTAGCACAACATTGAAATCCTCCCAAATGAATATGCACATGCTGTTTTAGTCCAGCAGTTAGATATAGCTCAATGTGCTGTTTGGATACAACTCAATGTGCTAATCAGAGGCGTCTGTAGTTGATCAAAATTTGCAATCCTGCTTTAAGGCTTGCCAAGTCTTGTGATATGCTGGAGCTGACAGTTTGTAGAACTTTTATTGGTGAGTTTTAGAATATGATGCTTCATTGAAATGATGGATAAAATATGCATCCAATTTATTCTAACCTATAGCCATAGCCCATCAAAACTGAAGACTACTACTTAGTGAACTGAGTACATAAGTATTAGAAAGAGTGTTTGTAAGGAATGGCAACAAATTATTTACTCTCAATTAAACTCCCTGCTGATGTTCTATTTCACCCATTTATATTTATGGTTTGTGCTGTTCTTTGTTTTTTAAAACCCTCTGAACTAAAGCAATGTCTTCTCAGTTAATAACTTTAGCAAAGGGGCTAATAAATATCCAATAAATACTGTGACTGCGGGCAGTTTGAAAGTTTACCTGAGAGACTCTTGATCTTCTTCAGCTGCTGAACAGAAATGAAACTGAGACAAATTTGGCACAGCTGGTTATTTCCATCCCACAGAGGATGATGAACATTTATATTCTTTCTAGCTATGTGCTTGTGTCTGCCACAAAATTTAAAGTGGATCAGAGTAGCAACCACTCTAATTTTGGCGTTAGGAAAAATTATCATAGGTCCATATAGCTGTGTGGTGGGCAGTCACATTCTAAGCAAGCAGAAAGGATGGAGCAGCGATGGGGCCTACAAGATACCTACACTAGGTGCAGATATCTGAAGAAAAATATCTGAAGTTAAAGCAATGATACATATCTGAAGTTAAAGCTATGGTTCTCCCAGTAGTGATGTATGGAAGTGAGAACTGGACCATAAAGAAGGCTGATCGCCAAAGAATTAATGCTTTTGAATTATGGTGCTGGAGGAGACTCTTGAGCAGGCATCCCCAAACTGCGGCCCTCCAGATGTTTTGGCCTACAACTCCCATGATCCTTAGCTAACAGGACCAGTGGTCAGGGAAGATGGGAATTGTAGTCCAAAACATCTGGAGGGCCAAAGTTTGGGGATGCCTGCTCTTGAGAGTCCCATGGACTGCAAGAAGATCAAACCTATCCATTCTTAAGGAAATCAGCCCTGAGTGCTCACAGGAAGGACAGAGCCTGAAGCTGCGGCTCCAATACTTTGGCCACCTCATGACAAGACTCCCTGGAAAAGACCCTGATGCTGGGAAAGATTGAGGGCACAAGGAGAAGGGGACGACAGAGGACAAGATGGTTGGACAGTGTTCTCGAAGCCACCAACATGAGTCTGACCAAACTGTGGGAGGCAGTGGAAGACAGGAGTGCCTGGCGTGCTCTGGTCCATGGGGTCACAAAGAGTCAAACACAACTAAACGACTAAACAACAACAACATCTGAAGAACAACCCCGAAGCATGAGGTATGCTTGGGGAGTTTTCTTCAGATTCCACTCTTAACATGGGGATTTCAGGGCAGGACTAGTTGTGCATTCCTTCTTGTGCTATGCTTCACTGCCCTGCAGGTGAGTAATGCATTCAGAGGGATTTTGTTACTGGGACTAAATAATAGGAAGAGGAATGGTGGCGCCCGCCCTGTGGAACGCCCTCCCATCAGATGTCAAAGAGAAAAACAGCTACCAGATTTTTAGAAGACATCTGAAGGCAGCCCTGTTTAGGGAGGCTTTTTAATGTTTAATAGATTATTTTATTTTTCTGTTGGAAGCCACCCAGAGTAGCTGGGGAAACCCAGCCAGATGGGCGGGGTATAAATAATAAATTATTATGAGTAGTATTAGTATTAAAGAGAACACTGAAAAAAGAGACCAGCTCCTTCAACCATTCCTCATAAGGCTTGGTTTCCATACCCTTGATCATCTTGGTTGCCCTTTTGATTTTTGATTTTACTGATTGCTTTTTAAATACAAATTATGTTGTGCCATTGGAATTGGTACTAATGAAGCATGGACAATATTTTATTTAAATACATACATACATACATACATTTTAAGGGCACATTCCACCTAGGGAAAAGCACTGAAGAGGGTACAGAACAGAACTGATGGTGGCAGAGCCAAGAGACTCTGTGTGACTTGGGGAGAATCCTGACTGCAGAATGGAGAAGTCTTGAGGGCTGCATTTGGCTCATAGTTCAGAGGTTCCCCACCTCTGGTGTAGACAATGCTGCATTAGATGGACCCAATGTCTGTATGACAACTTCCTGCATTTGTAGCATTTCCATATTTATTGTGTGTGTGTTTGGAGGAAGATCTAATAGGATGCACGGAGAAACTTTTGCTAATAGTTCTCAGAAAAAAGCAGCATGATCAGTACACAGGGCAAAATGCTTGTGACAGATGCACAATGTGCCACATTTGAACTCAACCTGTCTGCTGAAAAAATTGTGATACATGGATGCACCTTAATTTACAGAGAGAACAGCTATGTGTCCCATTGTAACTCTTTCCCATTTGGTCTTGGTTTTGTCCTGAACATGTGGATGCATTTGTGACATTGGCCTATGAACAATATCTAGAGAGAAGTCTATTGGAATTTTATTTATAGATGTGGCAAATAGCCAGCCCATTACCACTGTGAGGCCAGTCACAGCTGTGGGGTCTGGCTGGTATTTGATAGATCTGGGGACTAGCCAATTGCCACATCACAGAGACCTTTCAATATGATTTCATTCTGCCTTACCTCCTGCTCAATATGTACAGGTGCTTTGAGATTAAACTGTGCAAACATTCAGCACATCAAGACATAACTTCTCAAAATCAGGCTGGTTTTGTAGTCCCAGTGCTGATTCAGTACAACAAAGTCCCAGGTGACTAGTCCCAGTGCTGATTCAGTATAACAAAGCATGCATATGTGGTGCCACCAATTATAAATTGTGTGCGCACATTTCGTTGATATATTTATATACTTGCTTCTTTCCAGAGGTAAGGGGAGGAAAACAGTACAGATAGATTTCAGGGGCTGTCTAATGGTAAAGATGCTAACTCACAAAAGCATTCTTTCTTTCTTTTTTAAAAATATTTTTATTAAATATTTTGTCGTTTACAAAAATACATGCATTGTCTCTTTTCAAGTTGTGTTTTCTACAGATCAGTTTCATTTGTTGTGAGACATTAGTGTTCATTGTTAGGTCAGGAAGAAAAGAGGGGGAGGGGAATGGTGAGTGGGGTGGGCTGGTTATGCTTCTATTCTTCTACTTAGTGTATGTGTGGGGTTTTGTGTCAGTGTCAGTTGTATGGGTTCTTTTACTATTCACTTGTTGTATTTCCTTGGTGGCGAGAGAGGTTGGGGGTGGCCTAGCAGGTGGTTGGTTGTCGTGAGATTTGTTTTTGTGTGTGAATGGGGTGTGTGTCTGTGTATTTTTGGATCAGGTTAGCCAGATGAGAATCTGCCCCATTTAAATGGAAGTAATGATTGGTAAAGCAGAAACTAGTTATAATTGGGATGTGGCAGGTTGTGATACTGAAAGCAGTAGTTGTATCATAAGCATTTAAAGAGGATTGTTTCCTCATTTTTACAATCATTTTGGCACCTCCTTAATTTCCTTAATTATCATTCATCCAATCCATAATTATATAAAAAGAATTATCTTTGGCTTTTTAATGCATCATACCATCTCCCCCCCCCCCATTAATTTAACTTCTATATAAGCTAACAGATTGCCATAAAGGAAAACAAGAATTTCTCAAAACAGCGTCGCTAATAGCTGTATTTCAGAAAAGGCCCTCTGGTGCATGTTGAACAATAACTAGCACTCCTGCGCCACTTGCTGTTTTTAATTGAATTTCTATCCCATGGATATCATGTTGGAGCTATTCATCTGCTCCACTAAGTCTTCTGATATTAAACAAGTTCTTCCAAGTTATTATTGTAATATAAATATTGCTCAACAGTTGATTTGCATTAGAAATTGACAGCCGTGCTGGGGATAGCACTGCAGGAAGCTCTGCCCTGCCCATGTAGAAGCAAAGGAACCATATTAATAAGGATGAACTTCTGTTGCGCTTAGCAGGCATGTCAGTATTCTGCTCACTGCCACCATTTCTGCAGGAACCAAAGTGGACCAGTACTTGAACTAAAGCCAGCCCACCTTCATTTTTTAAAATTAAATATATTGATTCACATCCTTTAAACTAGAACACAAATTAGGAATTGTTAAGTCAAACAAAGCTGGCCATATTTTTTACTATGTGGCAGTTTGCTATTTCAAAACCTTCAACAATGTGTTGCTTACCCTTCATGGCTTTAACCTATCTGAACATCAGAAAGAAAAAGGAAATAAAGTGATGAGGCTATATTAAATGCCTTACATAGCTACCAACTGATAAATATGTGTTTCTGCACCTTTTGAAAAATGGACTTTCCAAAAGAGAAAACAAATTTATAACTGGACATTTGGATATTTAATATATCATTGTGAAACTTACATTATATTCAAGCTCGTTCTGCATCTGAAGTGGTTTTCATGGTAACAGACATCCATATTCCCTTTCATTTTTTAAGGTTGATCTGCCTTCTCCCATTAACCTTGTAAAGTCCTACCAGCTCATTTGTTTGTTTAACCTGAGTCAGGTTGTGCACAAGCAGGACTTGCCAAGCACAAAATGTTCATAGCATTGTGTTATAAGGGTTGACTTTTTTCATATACTGCTATAAAGGTTGTTAAAAACTGCTGAATTGTTTTTCTTCCAAATACTCCATTGAGTTTTACTGCTGGACTTAAGGCTCCCAATCCATACGACATGGCCTGTGCTATGAAAAGCTGCCTATATTGGACAGAAGTCAAAATAATTTGATGTAGATGATAATAACTTCAGAGTTAAACCACAAAAGAAGTTATTGCAATCATTTTGAGGTAGAGATCAATGTGGATTGCCCTTTGATGAATAATTTGACATTGATGTACTGCAGTTATTTTATTATGGTTAACGCACTGCTGAAGTCAAGAGTTCCTAACACAAAAGACCAACATCCACTTGATAGACCATCCACTGATATCAGCTGTCTCAAGTCAATGTCTATTCCTCCCCCTTATTTCAAATTCAACATTCTGGATCTGTTGATGTCAGCTTTATCTCTTGCACACTTAGTTTTAAGCATTTTAGAGCAACATTTATGCTGCACTCCTCACCCACTTGTCTGAGAGTAAGCCCTACTGAAGAAAATGGAGCTTGCATCTGAATAAACATGTATAGGATTGACCTCTTGGCAACACTTATATCCCAGATGTTGGATGAACCATGATACTGGCTCGTCCAGTGGAACAGGACAGAGCAATCCAAAGTCCCCATCTGCTTGCTGTAGGGGTAGAAGTGCCTTTCTGCCAGTGAAGAAAATCATTGCCAGCAAAGATACAGATTCGCCATAGAGGCCTCCACTACATCTGTGGGAAGCTCCAAGGGGTTAGCTCTACCACCAGTACTGTTTCCGGTATCAGGCCCCAAAATGGAGCATTTGATGGGCAAGGAGAGGCAGGGCAAAGATGGCCTTTTTTTGGAGAGGCCCCAATATTGGGCCTTCCGCCTATGGCAGTCTATGGTACAACTAACCTCCCTGCAATAGAAGTGTGTGTGTGTGTGTGTGTGTGTGTGTGTGTGTGTGTGTGTGTGTTGGTTTACAGAAAATTCCACACAAGGAAGATGCATAGATAGATCTTCCTATTCCCCTAGTCTCCCTTGGGACTAGGGCTGGACGATATATCGCTATATCCTCCAAAACTGTTTTGAAGTCTAGATCGTGTTATCAGTTTCATAGTTTTTGACCTGGCAATATATTGCAAATCATGATGTATGTGTGTACTATGCAAAAATAACAATGTGGGGAAAACCGTGAAGCCAGCCAATGCCTCTATATAGCTCCATCCTTGCTTCAGACATTGTAATATATCAGTACGGTATATCAGAATGTTTAGGTGGCGATATGTTGTGATGTTGAAAATCAGATATTGCCCAGAACTCCTTGGGATTGCACTGTAAGGAATATAAATCTACCTACTTCATACACCTTATTACCGTTTCCTTTGTGTTTCTTTAATATTCATATTTTTTGCGGTCAATGAAAATATCCCCCCCCCGTTAAATGCTTAGTATGTTTTAAGCATGTTGTTAGTTTAGTTTCACAGTTTTAATAAAACTTCAATCCATTCGTCTTCTTTAGGCATCTAAATGCCTGCCATCACATTTTATTATTTTGGTATTGTAGAAATTCATTGTAGTCATCATAGTTTAACCTTCACACATAATTCAAGCCCTGAATGTCACATTTATGTGCTCAAAGAACAGTCATCTTACTGATCAGGTCAGCAGGCAAGGATGCAGTTCTGTTTTTTTTTTCCCTTTTAAGAGAACATAAACCTTCATTTTCTTTGCCTGCCCAGAAATGGAGTCGGTGTCAAAGAGATAAAAAACAATAGTGCCTGGTATATCATATAAATATAGGAAAGAATGTCAGGTAACAACACGGAGATCACAGTGACAAGGTACTGGATGGATATACAGTTATAACTCAGGGATATTTTATGTTGGTTAAGAAGGGGTGGAGGAAGATCAGCTTGCTTTGGTAGATATGAGTCAAGGTAGCAGTTAGAACATTTTGCTGCATTAAACACAAGCCACAATACTTATTGTCCTGCTGAAACACACGAAGGGCCTAGATAGCTTTCAGGAACTACCCAGCCTCTGCATCTTTTGTTTCTCCTGCTTCTGCACCAGCTCATCCTCAGCTATGGTGTTCAGATGGAAGTCCTAGTTCTTAAGGAACTTTTCATTTGTTGTCTGTGATATATGATTCAGGAGGTATGTGACACACAATTGTGTCTAGAGGCTGTATGGCCATACATGATATTGCACAGATCCCGGACTCTATGCTTTCCTCATTAGGTTACAACGCAGACATTAGTTTGGTGCGGGCAATTATTGATGGTGTCATTAAAACAAAGATCCCATTTCCATTCATCTTTTTCTTTCTCCCAGCAGCAAGAATGCCACTAAGTGTAATCACATAGGATGTTATAAAAACGACACATTTTATTGGTCTGTGCAAAGAAGAGGGATTAATACTTACAAAATCTTGGAAGTATTCTGCACAATATCTTTGTAAGATAATAACTTGCAGCAAAATTCCCCAATCATTATTTACTTCCTTGGTCTCCATTATTACTTTATGCATGAAGTAGAAGACAAACATAATTCTTTCAGATGACACTCCTCAACATACATTACTGTTGACTCATAAAAGCAGTCACAGCTTCACTGTGCTGCCCTGGTTATTGCAAAAATATGTTTAACATCAAGTAGCTTTGCAATATATACATGTGCAAGGCATAATATTGTTCTCCTTGGTTTACGCCTATTCTCCCTGCACTGCAGTTAAATCTTACCGATAGCTTGTTGATTGATTAATCATGGCTACATATTAACATGCAGCTGCCTTATGTCAGAATCGCAGACATATTAGTTATCACTCATTGGGACGGGATGCTGCTTGGGAAAAGCAAAGCACAACTCCATGCACTTGAGGCAGGAGTTATTCAAATGCAGCTAGCGCATCCGCCTGTTTATCCCATTGCCATCCAGATTAAATGGTGCCTCAAGAGCTGCCATGATGCATCATCCCAGAGGTTCCTGCAGGACCAGGATGGGAAGTGTTGTGACGTGGGGTTCGTGATTTCAGCTCTCTTGACATAATATGCTGGAGACAGTTCTCTAGTAACACTTCTTTATTAAAGCAAACAAGACTGAGCTCTGGGGAGAGGAAAAGCTACAGTGGAACCTCTGTTTATGAACACCTTGGTTTACGAATTTACGAACGCCGCGGACCCATCTGGAACGGATTAATTCACTTTCCATTACTTTCAATGGGAAAAAAATTCCTTCAGTAGCACCTTAAAGACCAACTAAGTTTTTATTTTGGTATGAGCTTTCGTGTGCATGCACACTTCGTCAGATACCAATGGGAAAGTTCGCTTCAGTTTATGAACGATTCAGTTTATGAACAGACTTCCGGAACCAATTACACCCATGCTTTGGATTAAGTATGCTTCAGGTTGAGTACTCCGCGGACCCGTCTGGAACAGATTAATCCACTTTCCATTACTTTCAATGGGAAAGTTCGCTTCAGTTTATGAACGCTTCAGTTTAAGTACTCCGCGGACTGTCTGGAGCAGATTAATCCACTTTCCATTACTTTCAATGGGAAAGTTCGCTTCAGTTTATGAATGCTTCAGTTTATGAACAGACTTCCGGAACCAATTGTGTTCATAAACCGAGGTACCACTGTACATTTATAGGGACGGGACTAGCTAGAAAGGGATACACTTTGGAGGGAACAATATCAGGCAATCACAGTGCTGCCTTTTGGAGGAAACCAATAAGACAGAGGATCCAAATACAGCAGCTTAAATGAACCAATAGCAGCTGTACCTTTTGGAAGCAAAAGGCAGTTACTTTACCCTAATGCAAATACAGACAATAGTAATACAGATATAAAATCCTTTGACTCAATACACAACAGGAAGCCTGAGCCTGATGCCCTACAAATGTCCCATCAGCCCCAGTCATTGTGGCAAGTGGTCAGGGATGCTGGAATTGTAGTCAAGCAACATCAGGAATTTCCCTTGTGACACTGAAAATAGTATTTTATTTTATTTTAAAAATGTTCAGATATCCTCTAAATCAGGCATCCCCAAACTGCGGCCCTCCAGATGTTTTGGCCTACAACTATGAGCCCTAGCTAACAGGACCAGTGGTCAGGGAAGATGGGAATTGTAGTCCAAAACATCTGGAGGGCCGAAGTTTGGGGATGCCTGCTCTAAATCGGCAGTTTCCTCTTCTTACAAATTCAGGTGTCCCCCCCCTTTTTTTTTTGCTGCCCAGGCAGCCATAGTGTGCTGGCACACATGGTAGTTTTTTCAAGAGGTACCAACCCCCTTTTTTAACAACAACAAAAAAGCACTTAATTAAATCTACATAAGAACAGACGGGCTATTCTCTTCCTCCCTCTCCTCTCCCTGTTGCCAAGGTCAGTGGGAAGGAGGCAGTGGTTTGAGGGCAGTGGGCAGATTGGAATCTCTCTGCATATTTTGTTTGGATCTGAGAACTCTGATTATATTCTTTGGGGTCTTCAATGGTAGCTGTGTATGCAACTCTGCCAACCAAGCTAATGAAATCAAAACTAGGTAAATTTTCAGGCCCTAAATTTCACTATAAAAATTGTCAATTGCTGTGGAATAATTGTGAGAACAGTAGCTTTCATTTACAGTATGATATTCTCTGATATATGTTTGGTATACAGCTTTCCCCTTTTTAATATTCCATTGTTTCTCCTCTGTTTTCTTTCTCTGCCATTCAGTTTCCCCACATGTTCCTCAAAGAACCCTAAGAAAAGTGTGGGTTTTATCTGAGACTTTTTGGAGAAATGCTGGAAAAAAACAACAGCACATTTGCTAGATGTGGGAGGGAGAAAGACTCCTTCCTTATCTCAAACACGAAGGTGTGTTAGAGTTTGGATTGGAGGTGCCTTGGTGGGTGGAACAAAGAGAGCTGGGATGAACTTGGCAGAAGGCTTAAAGAAGTTGCATTTTTCACAGATGTGGAGTCATAAAGCTTGTCTCATATCTGAAACAAACTCAACTTGTTTAGCCTGGATATCTATATATATCTATATATCTATATATCTATATCTATCTATCTATCTATCTATCTATCTATCTATCTATCTATCTATCTATCTATCTATAAACAGCCCAAAATCCCTCATCAGATTTGATGCACTATCCTCGGAAAACACCTTGTACTTTCCATTCCATCTTCTATGGCAATTTAGTGAATTTGCAGCCTATGTTGGTATAAGAAGAGCTCTTTGTAGAGCTGACAGTCATCTCTGGCCTCTAGTTGTTGAGGTTAGAATCCAGACAGTATAGTCTGTCAGTTGTGAACACCCTAATCCAAAACATCTCACTCTGAGGGAGTGTCATTTTCTTTAAGTTGTCATCACAGACCCGAGGCTGCCTGTTTGGGGGCTGGCCAGGGATGGAATGACTTCTCAAGTTTGGGCTGTTTTATCGATTCCAGTGTCTGACAAGTTTATTTTTCCCAGCCTAGGTGCTTTGTGTTAGATGAAGCTTTGAAACGGGTTCTGTAAAAATGACAGAGAAAGCCCTACTGAAGGGAGATTTGGCCTGATGAAAGTGAGGAGGCATTAGCAGCTTGGAAATCACTGTAGGCTCACAGCTGAGATGACAGGTTAGACAGATGCATGATTCAGCAGAACTGGAATCCAGGGACAAGCTTTTTCAAATTGGTTTCCTTGCCAAACCTGGTCACTGTTTGGTTTGTCACTGCAGCATCTCAAGAAGCGATGGACAAATCGGTCTATTTGCAGCCTGTGCCACTTTTCCCCATGGGAACATATAAGTTCATTCCATTTAAAACAACGACAACAAAAATGTGTTTAAGTATGTATTTGAATAGCTTTTTAAAATGCATTTTTGATCAAAGTATGCATCTCTGAAATATATCAACACATCTAAATATATGTCCTCTACACATTCATTTTTAAGTGCAATGTGTCAAGAACAGGTTTGGAACATCCAGGAAATGTAAAATCTGATTGGATATCAGTGTTCTGACATTAGTGCATTTGATCAGTGTATATTGGAATTTGCAAGTATCAGATTCTCCAAGCATCCCTTCCCTTAAAATGAGCTTTTTTAAAATAATAGATGTTGACTCCCTCTCTCTGGTAATAGATCGATTGATATCTCTGTGTAATATTACTTAAGTTTCACTTGTCTAACTAAAAATAAATAAATAAATAATTCGTAATTTTGTAGGTTTTTAAATAAATCCTTCTAATCCAAAAGGAGGCACAATTTTCTCGTAATAATGTAAACAAACATATATATTCAGTTTGCATGTCAAGGCCCCAAGCCAGCCCCCCATAAGAAATAAATTCACACTGACATAGAATTTTGGTTTAAGGTTAATAGGAAAAAATTAGGCCACAACTTTATTGATGTGAGCAATAAAGCAAGATGACGTTAACATTTTGGCAAGGATTGAATTAATAGAAAGGAAAGGAAGAGTTGAGGTGGGGACCTTATTGGACCATGGCAATAAGGTAGAAACAACCCTCTCAGTTGCCCTGGCCAATATGGTTGGGATAGTCACATGGCTCTTTCTGTGTGTGTGTGTGTGTGTGTGTGTGTGTGTGTGTGTGTGTGTGTGAGAGAGAGAGAGAGAGAGAGAGAGAGAGAGAGAGAGAGAGAGAGAGAGAGAGATGGTCACTGGTTTCTTGCATACTCTATGCATCAGAAATTATGCAAATGCTCTTTTACTTTATTTATAGACTGTTCCTCAGCAATGCTCTCGGAGTAGCTCACAATAAAATAGTAAAATCAGTGAAGCATAAAAATCACAATAAAAATCACAATAAAACCAGTCACAGCAAAGCAGTAAAATGAAATAAAATCCCAGCATAAAATATCAGATACTTAAAAGGCTCTGACAAATAAAATGCACCTGACAAACAAATAAGAACAGCATGGCACCAGCCACACTTCTTTGGGCTGGGAGTTCCAGAGACATTGTGACACGAAAGAAAAGACCTGTCTCCCGCCATCACCTATCTCACCTCAGAATTCGGCACAAGCAAGCCTGAGAGGCTGATTTTAAGTCCCATAACGGACATGCATGATACTGGACCACATGTTAATGTTGCTTGCATGAGTAAAAAGAGTAGCTAGGTATTCATAGGCCAGATTAAGGCCCCACCTGCAGTATAAATGTAAGGTAATAGTATAATACTGCTTTGCTTTCCTGAAGAATAATGGAAACTGTAGCTTGTTAAGGTTGCTGAGAGTTGCCAGTAGACCACTTTTCTCCACACAGCTATAGTTCTCAGGCAGTGGTTTAACAGTCAATCCCTCTTCCTAGGGAACTCTGGGAATTGTAGCTATGTGAGGGGAATGGGGGAGGGGGTCTCTTAATAACTCTCAACACCATTAACAAGCTACAGTTTCCAGGAGTATTCGGGGGAGGTAAAAAGGTAAAGGTAAAGGAACCCTGGACAGTTAAGTCCAGTCAAAGGCGACTATGGGGTTGCAGCGCTCATCTCGCTTTACGGGCTGAGGGAGCTGGCGTTTGTCCACAGACAGTTTTCCCGCTCATGTGGCCAGCATGACTTAAACCACTACTGGCGCACGAGTGCCAGAGCGCACAGAAACGCCGTTTACCTTCCTGCTGCAGCAGTACCTATTTATCTACTTGCACTGGCGTACTTTCGAACTGCTAGGTTGGCAGGAGCTGGGACAGAGCAATGGGAGCTCATCCCATCACGGGGCCTTGAATTGCTGACCTCCTGATGAGCAAGCCCAAGGGGCTTAGTGGCTTAGACCACTGTGTCACCCGTGTCCCTCAGTATTTGGGGGAAGCCATGGCTGTTTAAAGTGGTATGATACTGCTTTATATGTATAGTGCAGACAGGGCCTAACTAGGTCGTCACCTTCAAAGCAGAGCACTCAAATTGTCATATGCTGGAGTGACTTTTGCCAGCAGAGAAACATTCTTCTTACCAACTTTCAGGATTCTGAACTGAGATCTCAAGCAGCATACCCAAAGCAGTATTCACAAATCCTATTATCAATCATATCAGGCTAGATCATTATGACAAATTATACAGATTGTGGTTGTAGCAAATTATTGTATGTAGATCTAGCATGTGGCCAAGATTGCTAAACTGCTCCCCAAAGTGTCATGCAACAGTTGATCATTCCTCAGTGAGTCCCCCCATCTCCCAACCCCATGCTGTTTTTTTTGCTCTACACAGGGATAGGGGAGGTTTCCAGGTGTGTTGCACAGAAGATGCAGGAGCGGGCAGATGGCCAGCTCTGGAGATAAATGAATGGGAGAAATTATGGCTGCCTTGGCTTCTGCTGCATTAAGGAATTAAAAACTTGTGGGGTTGCAAGCTGGCAACTGTAGCTGTGGCACATTGGAGACAGATATAGAACACACAGAGCCATGGGTTTTATAAAAAAACACCCTGAGATAATAAAAAAGACAGAGGAGAGATAGAAAATACGAGCAAAGACACACAAAGGCATCTATCTCGGTGAGCAATTCATAATTTCCTGCATGTACACTACTCTGTCCCAAGAGGCTGATGCATCTTTTACAACACTCATTTCCCTGGCTCAGGACACAAACATTGAAAAGGCCTGTCACTGACCTTCAGTGCCCTTGCAAAAGTGAAGACTTGGAACAGATAAATTGAAGGCTATGCTAACAACATGGTATTCATATATTGGCTTTAAAATTTATACCCACCTTTCTATGCAAGGGGACATAGAGCAATTAAAGACAGAAAACAAAACCAGATGTTAAAAAAAGAAGAAGAAAAATCAAAAGTCTATGAGCAGCAGAGAGTAAAACAGCAAAAGTTGTAAAAACCAAAACCCAACACATAAAAGATTTCCCTGCAGGTTAGGTTTTCCTTTTGATGAGTTGGAGCTCTGCCTTCAGGTATTCCTTCCAGGTATTCCTCCACCTTCTCCTGTTTGTTCCTAACTCTTTCTCCTCACTTTCCTCTTTCCTCTTCATTTGCAAGATTGCAATATAAGGTGGTGCTACTACTCAGATCCCTTTTATTGTAGGATATGTGGGGAGTCCTTAACTTACAATGAAAGGAATAAGCCTTGACTTCCATAGATGCTGATTTTGCTACAATGTTCATGATGTGGAAACCATATGTGAGCCAGTCTCTAATGGATTTTGGATGGTCCGGACCGGTGCATTGTGGTTTAACTGTTTCATAGCCTGTAAGGGCAGCTGAAGCAAACTGGAAATTTTCATTCCTCTTGCAATTTCATCGCTACGAGGTACTGGGGAGAAAGTTTACTGTGTTTTAATTTGTAAGTGCTTGTTTCCTGATAGGGGTTTGGAAGAATTGGGTGCCATTATAATTAAGGGCAAACTTGATTTATTTGTTTTTACAAAGGTCTCCTGTGTCACTTTTTAAATGTGTGCAATTCCCACGGCAGGCTCAATCCCCTTTTCCTTTACTTTTTAATCAAGTTTATACATTCAGCTATAAGTTGTGTGCATGTGGGTTTTCAATTTTTATTTTTTTGCATTTCCATCCAAGTGCTATTTTGGATTAGTATCCCCTATAGCCATTTATTAATAAGAAGCCTTTACTGATACCTAATCTCTATTTATTTTATTTTCATAAAAGAGAATCATAGAGTTGTAGGGTCCCTCAAAGGTCATTCAGTCCTACCCTCCATGGGTGCAGAGAATTCCCTACTGCAGCATTTCTGATAGGTGACCACCTAGCTTTTGCTTAAGAACCTCAAACAAAGGAGAGTCCGTCAGCTTCCAAAGCGGTCTGCTTCATTGTTGAGCAGCTTGCACGTTCAGGGCATTCTTGCTAACATTTAATCCAAATCCTTTCACTTGTAATTTGAACCCATTCAATCAGATCCTATCCTCTGGAGCAACAAAAAAACAGATTTGCTCCCTCATCTATGTGACAACTCTTCAAATGCTTGGAGATGGTTATATTACTTCTTGGCTAAGCATATCCAACCCCTTCAACCTTTCCTCAGAAGACTTAAAAGGTTTAGGTAAGCATTAGAATTTACCTGAGAAATAATAAAACAGTAAAACAGCATTTCATCAATGTTTGCTAGCATTTGGGGTGTGTGATGAGAATGAGAGAGGAACAACTGTATACCAGAAAGTGGAAATTATAAGCACTATTGCCTGGCCAGAATAACTGCTCCTAATTTTACTATGGATCAGCCACCCAGCCACCTATTTGAGTTGTTAGCCCTTTTCTAAAACTATTTTGTTATGTAGAAAAGATACACACAAATCTCTGTGGCCTTTAAAAACATGTGTTGAAATCTTTCACAATTCTATTCACTTGTAGTTTATTCCCTTTGCATTTCTTTTTTAAAAAAACATTGTTTGATACTTGGAGAAAACAGTAGTAGCATGATGGGGTGTGATGCAGACAGAATTAATATGATCATAATTAATATCAAGTCCCTAGCTAATCGAAGTGTCGGAGGAGTTTGGGGGCTGAAGATGTATCTGTTATGTTGTTTGAAAATTCTTAGTTTTTGAAAGCAACAAATGAATGCAATGATAATAATAAATACTGAAACCCAGTCTGTGCATCAGGTTTGCTTATATTTCCATTTCTGCATTGTAAAATGTACTTGTTAAATACTGCAAGATGCTAAGAAGAAAGAGGATAGTGGAAATGTTAGGTTTTTCTCTAGGTCCCTTCAGCCCATTTTTGCAAGGCTGGAGCTGGCCAACATTCCAGTAGAAAAGATCTACTGTATGTCCGATTAAAGTTACTAAGAGCCAGACTTCCTCTCTACCTTTTCCTTAAAATAGTGAGAAAAATTATGAATAACTGAAATGGCGTTTTTTCAGAAGTAAACATAACTGCTGGGAAAATAGAAAATGTCCAATTATTAACTGATTATTATATTATTTGTTTGAAAACATATTGGAATAAGTAGGCATAGACTATTTTTTTTGTGAACAATCATTTTTGGTGTTGCAGCCCCAACCCTCTGGAGCAGATTTGGGGAGGGTGGGAGGGGAAATTCTGTTGTGCAAGTGGAAATCCTTGCACTAGCAGGATCACTTTATTGGATAATGAATTTAGCAGGAATGGTATGGCTCACTTGTGGCATCATGGTTTCCAATTTCAGGTAGACTGAGCAAAAGGAAGGGCAAAACTCAAAGCCAGTGTGACACATTAAAACTAATGCGCCCACCATTGTTTTTCACATTCATTTTTGTTTTCATATTCACTTTATGATAAAATAAATGTAAAATGAATAGGGTATATTTTTGTTTAATTTTTCATTGATCCCTAGATGATGATGTGTTGTAAAGTCAAATCCGAGTGAGGGCAATGATCTATGCCTTTTCACTCTCAGTGGGGAATCCTTGTTGCCCTATTAACAGACTTTCTGGACATTTGGACATAATGGAAGGAGGGACATTTTTTCAGGAAGGATATATGTGACACCCCCCCATTTCTATTTTTTATTTTGCAAACTGCACCACCCTTTCTAGTTTAGCACTGTAAATTAGCATTACCACTCATTGGCTCTCTCTCACACATACCCACACCTACACCCTAACTATTAAATGACTTTCTATACCTCTTCGCTTTGATAATAGGAGTTTGGATGCTTCAGAGCCTAAGCCCTGCTGGTGGGGTTAGGTTAGGAGTTACATTAGTGCTCATGCTATTTCCATTACAAAGCATTTAGGGATATTCATCCATTAAGAGCTGCCTGACCCTATGAATCTGCAAGTACTGGATGTCTCCTGCTGTGCATTTAATTGCTCCAACATTACCACTATTCAGCTATATACATCAGGGAACTCTAATTCCAAGACCTGCTTTAAGAGGAGGTCACTTGTCAGCAATAAGCCTGCTCTTGGTACCAAGATAGATATGAAGGAGCTTTGGATCTTGACCAAATGCTCTTAAATCTGTGGTTTCTCAAGTTGTCTTGGCCCATCTTAAGATTAAAAGCCAATTGCAGGGCTTCCGGTTGACCACGCCATCTTGCTCAGACGGGGGTCCGCACAGCGGAGCGGACCTCGGCGCTTCAGAGGTGGAGGGAATCGTTCCAGCGAAACGAAACCTCCTTAAAAGCCCCAAATCGTGCTTTTTGGGGACAGATTTTGCCTGGCGGCGCCAAAAGCGGGCTCTCTCCTCCCCGGATCGGCTTTGTTTAAGCCCCCGAGAGCGAGGAGGTGAACCGCGGCGGACAGGCTGACATTGCTGCTCTGAGAGTGCGAAGCTGCGAGTCTGGGAAGTGGAGGTGGCCAATTCTTCAAAGAACATTCAGCAAATGAATAGACTGTGAGTAATTTGGATTCTTTGGAATGTAAATTAAGGCAACAATTTGGACCTGGGAGAGAGGGGAAAAGAGGAAGCCACCCCCCCCCCACGGTAACATAAGAGACAGTAAACAGAAACCCGAAGCCGTAAACAGAAGATTTTAACTTAAAAGGATTCCTCAAAGGCATCAAAGAGAATCTCCCCTAAATGCAGGGTAAAAGGGGAGAGAGACTGTTGTGATTGCCCTGCAGAATGAAGTTAAGACTAAGAAAGACCTTTCTTTTTCTCGGGAGCCGGCAGCCCAGAAAACCCAGTGAGCTGACCAGGATTTATAGTTAAATTTTATTTCTATCTTTATCTCTGGACTTTTTGGGAATTTTTTTTTGGTTTATATGCTTTTGAAATGTGAGTTCGAACTTTATTTTTAAGAATGCAGCCAGCTTGTTAAAATGGAGTCGAGAAAATAGACTGCGATCATATTCCACCCCATGTGATAAGTTTTGACCTTGACAGGACTGAACTATGTCAACAAAAAGGTACCCGCCTGAGTTTCAGCGGACTGTTTTGACCTTAATGTGGGAAACAAGAATAGAACTATGTCAAGAGGAGACACAACGGCTAGTGTTACAGCAACAATTCCAGATTGTGATGACAGAATATGATTTCCTAGAAGATGAAGCTTTTGAAACTGAAGAAGATGAATGTGAGAATGACAATGATGACGACTGTGATGATTTAACACAAAATGAAGCCCATCACGAAAAAAATGATGATTTTACTCTACAAAAAGTTGGATGGAGTGCCTCCCCTTCGAGGGGGGCACGACTGGATTTACTGGAACTCCAGAATGACCACAGGGAAGAAGGAAAAATTAAGCAGAGAAGAGAAGAAGCTCAGGGGTCTGATATGGAGGCCTGGATGGCAAAAGACTGCAAACAGGGGGTGGGGTGAAGGGAAAGTGAAGTGGTGATTGTAAGGATGGGTTAATAGGACTATAACTGGACTGCTGACTATGGAACTTGCTGGATTGGAGGGGTGGAGCAGGTACTCGGGGGGAGTAAGGTTAGTTTGGGAATAGTTATAGGTTTAAAAAGTGAATTGATTCTGGAAAAAGGTGAAAATATGGAGGCCTATAGAGGGGTAAAAATTAGGCACGGGAAGAAAAAATGGGAGTTTGATTTCTCAGTGATTGGACAATAGGCGAAAATGATAATAGTTTAAAAGTGGTATAAGATATAAAGGTGTATGTTATAAAATATGAACTATGAAACTGTTGAAGATGATAAATAAGGGAGGAAAACCGGGGAAGGGTGGGAGGGTGGGGAAGCCCACAAAATATGGTTTAACAATTATGAATTTAACAATTATGATGAATTTTTTTTTTTGTCTTTTTTCCTTTTTGTCTCTTTTTTTCCTCTTCTCTTTTGTCTCTTTTTTTCTTTTTGTATTTTCTTTTTTTTTTGGTATGACAATAGATGGTTGGATGGATGAACTCCTGCGTACTGCCCTGGTTCACTGGAGCTCCCTGGTGGCAGGGGGGGGCTTGGGGGGCAGGGGAGGGGGAGGAGGACAGAAACCCAATCATAAAATGGACCACTTCTGACTGATCACCTGCGTGGGATACTTCTGTGGCAGGGGAGGACCCATGGAGGGGGGTGGGAAGAAGGTGGAAAAGGTGTTTATGTATGTACCATCTTTTGTAATTTGTAAAAACCAATAAAAATTATGTTAAAAAAAATAAATAAATAAAAGCCAATTGCAGAAATTGGCAAAGGACATGATAGCACAGAGCTGGTCAGTGGTATTGATTTATACCTCCCATCTTATGGATCCCACAATCAATTGACCTTGTAATCTGACTTAGAAGAGTGGGTGTAACTTTTTTTCTTTTCCCTGAACAAGCAATGTGTACCTAAATTATGTGTTCCTAATGCAGCAAGAAATTAACATTAATGCTTGCTGTCTGCTACAGTGCAGCAAGGTTGGTGAAACAAATATGGCAGGGGTAGCTAACCAGGTACCCTCCAAATGTTTTGGTCTACTGTTCCTATCATTCCCTGACCACTGTTGGCTGGAACTGTGGGCTGTTGTGGCCCACAACACGTGGAAGGCACTTCTTTGGTTACCCCTGAAATGTAGAGTCATCTGGGAACTCATAGAAATGGGGGCAGAAAGTAGTGAAACAGTATGCCAACAAGTATTCTGATGTATAGTGGTTTTAAGAAAGACATTACAGAGATATTTGAACCACAATTCAGCTAGCAGAAGTCTGTGATCTGTCTATAAATCATCCATGGCAGATTCTCCAGAATCTTTCCTTTTCAGATGCTACATTTTTGGTTCACTCTCAGATCTTCCCGAAACATGCAGTCATATATCAACATAATGAGCAAACTGGGCAATTGTTGTTAATGGCTGACAGACACATCTGTGATGGCAGTGCCTATCAAAAGGGAGGGGGGGTTGGCATTTGTGATCCAGGAATTCTGGTGAACTAAGTATTTTGCAATAATTCCTCTTGCTTCCTGCCATATTGGATAATAAAAGAGTGGTGGTGGCTTGTGCCTATTCGGACTGGTAGGACGGAAGGCAGAGAAGCCAGCAGTAGGTGGTGCCAGAGCCAAAGAAAGTCAGAGACAAATAATCCTCATCTTTGTCCTCATCTTCCTCCATGCTTTCATTCTTCAATGGTAACACTGAGACAAAGGAAGAGGAAGCTCATTTTCAGTGCCATCCCTTGGACTGGTTGTAAGAAAGAAGGCAGTAAGTTGGGGGCTGCGCAAGGGTAGACTGAGGTTGGTGGCACCATGCCTAAGGACGGTGAAGAATTTTGACTCACTTTTAAATTAGTTTGCTTGTAACAGAATTCGCACTTCCGAAACAGTATGCGATCACAAACACAGCCATCTTCCATTGAAGTTATCCAGACAAGTAATGTGTACCAAAATGCATATACTAGGGTGAAGTGCATATATGAGTGAAATTAAGAGACAAAACCCCTTTATATTAGGATAAATTGCCTTGCAAAAATGTGTGTATTCACAGTAAAATGTTGACAAATTTTCACGAGGACTTCTTTTAAATAAAAAAAATCAAGTGATTGTGGAAATGTGAAGAACCGAACTTAACCCTGAAATAGTGAGAAGCTGAAATTGACAGATTTGCCCATGACTAGCAGTGCCCCAATGGACCCCCTTAATGGGCCAACCTCCACTGTAGAATATTGAGAACATATATTCCTCAAGATGCATTTGCAACATTTACAGCTTTATTTGTTTATTTCTTTAAAAGGCACAAACTTGCCCTCTCTTTGTATTATCAAAGAAGAAGGGTGGAAAAGAGATAAGGTATAAAGGAGGAAGCTCTTGGAGATATAATCTACACTTGCAAACGGGGAATGCCACCTCCAGATCATATGTTGTATCTTTCAGGCTTTCAGCCAATACCTCTCTTCCCAGAGAGGGGAAAAAATGTGACTGGCACTAAGTCAGCTACTTTAATCTTAATATACTAGAGATACCAATTTTACCGATCTGTGGGGATGATTTTGGTCTCTGCCACTTTTGCCTTCAGATTTTTCTCTACCTCTGACTTCATGTTTCCGTTTGCTTCATGATCTTAACTTTGATGTATATCCTACATTTGTTTTAAGTGATGGTCCTTGCTCTTTATGGATGTGTTATCTGAAGCTGTCTGTGAGTGAACATGGCTGTGCGTGTAGTGAGTCTCATGTTATTACTCATACAATTTTATCACGGCATACTTTTAAAAGTGAGGACCATATCGAAAGTGACATCCAGCAAAATCTGACATCGTATGGAAAGCGAAGACAGTAAAAATGGCTAGACTTCTGTGAGAAGATGTCGATAACAACAGCCCTAAATCTTAAACCCAGTTAATATATGACTTGGTTCAGTCTCCCATGTGCCCCTATTTTCTCAACTAACACATGAGATATTCCACATGGAGGCTTGCATGTGCACTGAGGAGATTCATATAGCCTGTCCTCCCCCTTTTGTGCCAGGAAAGAGACCGTGAATCATAGCATCACACATTATGGGGCTTGCTTGAAGTGCCTATGACACCTGCTAAATTGGGAATATGGGGGAGAGGAAACAGCCTGCTTGAGTGACATCACAACCATGGATAATGGATGAGCCTATACTCAGTTTTTTTCTGTTTGCAGTCCAAAGACTACATTGAGGCTGCATAGATACCATACATTTTAAGCACATTTTAAGCACATAGTTTACTAAAAACAATGATGTGAACTGTAGTTTACCCCCTTACAAAGCTGCAGCGCCCAGCACCCTTAACAAACTACAGTTTCCAGTATCCTTTGGGGAAGCAATGTGCTTCAAATCTTCAAATCAGATTCAGAATCAGCTCATCATTTATCAGTTGGTTTACGCAAAGAAAACTCGCTGTACAGGATCTGCCTAGTGACCTAACCAGTCTAAGTGTTCTAAGAACACCAATATTAAATAAACAAAAAGTTTCAAAGAGAAAATTCAAACTAATGCAATAATGTATCTTTTCAGCAATATAAATAAATAGCTTGTAATGCAGTCTTGATACTAGCTATCATTATGCTTAGATACATGAAAAAGAGTAACTGATTAAAGAAAATATCAGCGGCAAACTTGTTGACAAAGCACCCATTTGATGCTGGATGCCAAACATCCCATTTATGGATCAGGAGTTTTGCCAAAGTCCCAAAGAGTAACTAAATGCATTTTCTCTTTATTCCAGGTCCACAGATTATGGGACTACTTATGAAAAGCTAAACGACAAGGTGGGACTGAAAACAGTGCTGAGTTATCTTTACGTCAGTCCTACTAATAAGAGAAAGGTAAGGAAGCTATTTTTGAACAGGTAGCTAAGTACAGTAAAAATAATAATAATGAAAAATGAAAAAGCTCTGCTCACACAGGTGAGAATTCCAGCTCCATATCAAGAACATGAAATGCTTTGGCAAATCAGATTCTTGTTTTCTTCTTCTTTTGGCATGAGCTTTTAACCTGCACCCAGTTGCTTATACCCTACAAACTAGGTTGTTGCTAATGTTTCAGTTCTTCTACCAGTTTACTTATGAGTAAGCTTCATTGTTGTGAATGGGAGGTACTTCTACGGTAAGTATAGGAATATTTGTAAGGTAGGTTTCATGTGGGCCATTAAAAGGCACATTGGTTCATTGTTTACACAGTTCTGCATGTGAATCTTGTTAACATTTGATTTCTCTTTTGCATTTCTGTTATATTGTTATTTATATTATTATTTATTGCATTTCTTACCCTTCACCATAAGATCGGAGGTTGGGTTACAGGATTAAAAATTCAATATTAAAAATCAATGAAAACAATTTACAATTGGTTGTGTGTGTGTGTGTGAAAGGCTGGGGTCAAGAGGTTCATCTTCAGCATGTGACAAAAGTGATACAATGCAGTTGCCACATAAACCTCTGTGGGGACAGAAATTCAGAGAATAGAGCAATGTCAACTTCACATTTACTGGTATTAACTATAGAATATCGACCTACTTAAGCATCTGCCATTTTAAGCCTTACCTGTAATATGGTCTGAAGATATAATTATAGAGCACGTGTTCCAGTTTCTTCAAACAATGTGTCTACTTCTTAATTTTTTTTTAAAAAAATCCTAATTATTCCTCTTCTAGAATTTGGCTCTGCAAATAACTTTTCAACTTGGCCTCAAACAGGGTACTCCTACTCATATTAGGCCCTTTGAAATAAATGGACATCACATTTATGTTCATTAATGTCAAGGGGTCTACTTTGAGCATGTCTTAGTTGGATACAACCCAAGGCTGCAATTGTTTTCTAGCTTCTGGTTTGCACAAAAGATTAGAGGCTTCATGGAGTACCAGAAGTACATGAGCTGAACTTGACTTCTGTTGCTTCCTTTCAGCCTTTGGTTCTATTTGCTACCACTTAAGTTTAGCAAATTTTAGTGTTCACAGCTGGGGTTTGAACAATATACAAAAAGCCAAGAGTTCAAAGTCACTAATAAGGATATGCAAAGAGTATGAGGCAAATAGAAAATGCTAAGCATTTGCTTGGAATGCGTAGCAACCAGAGTGATGTCACTGTTTCCCCGTGTTATGTTCTCTATGCTCCTGCAGACTTTTCAAGAGAGAATCCAGGGTCATTTGTTATAATTTTTTTAAACTAAAGTAATCATCATGTTGATTCACTTTGTGGGAAGGGAACAGATGCCTTTATCTCTTGTGTGTTGTCAGAGACAGATTGCCATAGTAGATAACTAAATGGCAGCATCAGAGCTGTGTAAGGGGAAATCTTTGGGACTATTACATTTGATCTTTTTCAAAGTGCCATTTTGGTCACCTGCTATATATCAATCTGAATGTGTATTTTGCCGTTAGTATTTTTACTATTATTTTTTCCATCTGTTGTCAGGTCACCAGGTTCAGGACTGATGTTTATTTTTTCTGCCAGGTATCTTAAAGCAGGCGCATCACCATAGCTACAGTTTTGTACTGTCACATCTACGGGGAATCTTTTCTTTTTAAATTTCTCTGTCTGAATACTCATCAGTCATCATGACCTGCTCAATGTTCTGAAATCAAATCACATCAGCTTCTGTTTCATATGATAGACTAGGATATCTTTTGTGTCCACATGCTTTCAGCGTGCTTTCTCAGAATCCACAAACCCAGGCACCCCAAGATTAAGATTGTTGTAATGTCTTTCCCTAAAGCAGCACCCATTGATTCCTGATCACATTCCTCGCTGCTAATACTTCACGATTTTGTAAACTTACTCTGTCAAGTGATAGAAGGGTAGTGGTTGGGGATGGAAAAGATGACAGTACTCCTGCACCTTTGATAGTTCTGTTGAGCAGGTATATATATTTCTTATGCACCCATTGAAATTCTCAAATCTAAGAACACAAGAAAACAGTATAAAGAAGTAATTTCTTTTGTCTGTTCTCCTAGCATTCAGCATAACTGGATGTCCACAAGTTTTAGTGTTATGAGAAAAAAAGTAAAAGTTTTCTTTATCTACTATTCATGTGCCATGCATAATTTCACACACACACACAATTTTATTAACTGTTGTCTTCTTTTGCATCTGGTCATACTATGGTAGGGATAGATTTTTCTAAAAATAATAATAATCCATATGAAGCTTATCAACACTGTTCCACCACCCTAATTTTATTTATGCTTGACCTCAGCATAAAGCTACTCATTTTTTTACTAACGCTGCTAAAATTTCTAAGAATCCTCATGTATTATATTCAATGCACAATTCAAAGTGTTGGTGCTGACCTTTAAAGCCCTAAACGGCCTTGGTCCTGTATACCTGAAGGAGCGTCTCCACCCCCATCGTTCAGGCTGGACACTGAGATCCAGCGCTGAGGCCTTCTGGCGGTTCCCTCACTGTGAGAAGTGAGGTTACAGGGAACCAGACAGAGGGCCTTCTCGGTGGTGCCGCCTGCCCTGTGGAATGCCCTCCCATCAGATGTCAAGGAAATGAGCAACTATCTTACTTTTAAAAGACATCTGAAGGCAGCCCTGTTTAGGGAAGTTTTTAATGTTTAATGCTGTATTGTGTTTTTAATATTCGGTTGGAAGCCACCCGAGTGGCTGGGGAAACCCAGCCAGATGGGTGGGGTATTATTATTATTATTTTAATATCATGCACATATAGACTTCAGGTTTCCTAAAGTAACCAGCAGATAAATAGACATGTACAACAATGCAAATAATTAATATTTATTAATATAAATCTATTTAGAACAGATTCCTAGTCCATCCCCTTTGGGGCTTTAGCATCGATGGTTGCCTCAGTCTCAAGGTATGGAGTCTCTATAATTCTTCTGGGTGTACTCAGAACTGACCATTCCAGCTGAGGAACCTTGGGAAATGGAGTTCACAATATGGCTGCTTAATGAGCCAGGGAGCATTGGTAATTCCTCATTAATAAAATCTCCCAACACAAGACATATGCCTCAAATCTAGCCAATTATTTAAGTTACCTGATTTATTAGCCTCATAAATTGTACACAAATGTTAAGAGATGTTAAGGGGGAAATTCCAGGTATTAACACCTCTTCAGTGCAGAAATAATAGCAATTCACACGTCATTTTCCTATCTGCCTTCCAATTTATTTTAAGAAGCGACATTCATTGTCGCTCAGTCTTCCAGTGTCCATGTGGACTTACGTCAGAATTCCTTAACTGTTGGCTCAGTGCTACCTAAATTACTGTTTGATCATGTCTCATGATGTTTGTAGCAACTAATTTTGCATTTTTAACATTCCACTGGATAATTCTGCTGCTGATATTGGTTAATATTGCTTTGAATAATAAGGGATTTTCAATGAAAAGGACAAGAAGAGAAAAATATGGGATAAGTCCTCCTTGATATTAGGAGGGAAGGGACACGGGTGACGCTGTGGTCTAAACCACTGAGCCTAGGGCTTGACAATTGGAAGGTCAGCGGTTTGAATCCCTGCAACGGGGTGAGCTCCCGTTGCTCGGTCCCAGCTCCTGCCAACCT
Organism: Zootoca vivipara; assembly: GCF_965207765.1. NCBI lineage: Eukaryota > Metazoa > Chordata > Lepidosauria > Squamata > Lacertidae > Zootoca > Zootoca vivipara. Next base: position 51,679,474 of record NC_142588.1, on the reverse strand, counting down.
ACCGGTAGCAGTCCGAAAGCATGTCAAAGTGCAAGTAGATAAATAAGTACCGCTCCGGCGGGAAGGTAAACAGCGTTCCCATGCACTGCTCTGGTTCACCAAAAGCAGCTTAGTCATGCTGGCCACATGACCCGGAAGCTGTCTGTGGACAAACGTCGGCTCCCTTGGCCTATAGAGTGTGATGAGCGTGCAACCCCAGAGTCGTCTGTCAGGGGTACCTTTACCTTTACCTTTAATATTAGGAAGCAGCAGGAAGTGGTGTAACCATTCTTCAACATTCCTTGAATAAAATTCAGGGATGAGCAGATATATTTAGGTGATGCAGATATATATCAGATGATGATTGCAGGGTCTGGGTCAGTTCATATGGGGAGAGATGGTCTTTGTCATAATGTGGTCCTGAGCTGTTTAAGGCTTTATAGGTCAAAAACAACATTTTGAATTGGTCAGTCCAAACCGAGCATGTCAGTGAGTCCTCATCCCACTTCACCTTATCTTGTAATTGGATTTCTCTAATGGTTGAGTTTTAAACTTTGGCTTTCATACACAATCCCAGCTATTCCATGGAATTCATTGTCCAAAAGAACTGGAAAGAGATTGTAAGAATAAGTGGTTTAAGAATTGAAGCCATCACTTCCACCTCTCCCCTCTGAGTTATTTTTTTCCTCCTGAGTTTTACTACAGACATCTGTTCAATTTAATTTTCATATAAGATGGCCATAATTGTATTCATTTGCTCATTAGGCTAATTAATTTTGGCATCTTCATCCACTGAGGAGCTCAGTATAGTGAGAAGTATTAAAGCATCTCTCAGAATGGGCAGTCCATAGTCTGAAACTGAGGAACATCTTACAAGCGGTTTTTTAAAATAAATAAATAAATAAATATTGCAATAATCTAATACTGCCCATTTGGCTTTTTTAGTATTATTATTAAAAAATGTTCCCCCAGCAATGTGTTTAAGGGGCAGGTGGCCACCATATACTTAAAACACATCCAACACCCTTTAAAGCACATGACTTCTCCCAAAGAATCACAGGAACTGCAGTTTGCTAAGGGTACTGCAAATTGTATCTGTGAGGAACTACAGATGGGACTGAGACATAACAAGGTTAAATACCAACAAGACTAGAAGAAGTATCTGAAGAAGTGTGCACGCACACGAAAGCTCATACCAAAATAAAAACTTAGTTGGTCTTTAAGGTGCTACTGAAGGAATTTTTTTATTTTACTTCGATCCAGACCAACACGGCTACCTACCTGTAACCTTGTCCTGTTGGTATTTAACCTTGTTAAGTCTCAGTCCCATTTATGGTAGAGCTGGTAACTCATATTGAAGATGCAAGGCAACTAATGTTGGGGAAACATTACATTTTTAAGGGTTTGTCCAAAGATTAGGACATTTTGCGTCAATATAATGAGTGTAATTGAGATAATAACTGGATATAGAATGCTGATGGGCCCTTTAATTACCTTATTTGGTTACAACAAAGATATACTATTAGCAGTGGATAGGTAATTAGTTCAACATTTACTAATTGCTGCCGAAATAATTATTTGCTGCAAGTGGAAGAAAATGAGAACACCAACTTTGGAAGAATGGTTCATTAAGATATGGAATATTGTTTGCATGGCTGAGTTACTAAATATGGTAAGAGTTAGAGGAGGCAGACAGTCCGATAATCCTTTTCTGGAGGCAGTGGAGTGTTTTCATTTATTGGAATGAGGTTCAAGATAATGCAGACCCATATGCATTAGTGGGAACATTGTTATCTGTATGGCCTTTCTGATTATGTAACAGAGATTTTGTGTTTGTTTTTACACTCGGCTAATTGTCTTATGCAAATGTACATGTATATCAGATGGATTGTAAATACATATTTACTTTAAAAAAAATAGTAAAGAGAGCGGATTGTGAGCATTTGTGATGTTGACAGAAAGGATAATAGGATTGTGACTAGCATCACCCAGAGAAGCTTTCACCAACTTGGTGCCCTCCTGCGGTTGCTGGACTACAACTCCCATCAGCCCCCAATCAGCATTTGGGAGTTGTAGTCCAGCAACAGCTGGAGGGCGCCAGGTTAAGGCTGACATAGAGGAAAGTCATTGGAGATCGAGATATGGTGCTTCCCACTGATTTTGAGTTATAGGCAAGAAATAATATCTGATAGTTGATTTAAAGACATGTGATAATGAATTTTCACAAGATTCAGATCTCATGCAAAAGTTACCATTTTGGGAAGAGTGACATTTTTTTTTTAAAAAAAAATTAAACTCATCCACTCCACATAGCTTCCACTCTTTTACATATTTCTTGTCCTCTTCACAGCCATTGTTCTCCTGCTGAGGGGTTGAGGAGAGAAGAGACTATAGTCCCCCTGCTGCCCCAATGCTGAAGCAATTGGGGTGGAGGAAAGGGGTGCAGTGGGGGCAGGTCACCCCAGATGTCACCCCTGAGGGGGGTGACAAAATGGCGGGCGGCACTCACTGCGGAGCCTGCAGCGTGCCTGAGCCACGCGTCTCTCCTGGGAGTGATGTGGTGGCTTGGGCCCACTGCCTCCCCCCCCAGCTGTGGGGCAGCTGAGTGGGAGGAGGCAGGCAGACTCCTTGGAGGCCCCATGGAGTGCCCTGCCCCGGCTGGCCCCACCCCTGGGCACAGGGCACGTGTGCCACCCCAGGTGCCCAAGCGGCTTGCTCCGCCGCTGACCAGATCAGCACAATGTGTGTTTTGATGAAAGTAAAGTAATGCTATAATTTGGGCACTGTGCAGTTCAAGGAAATCCACTCTTCATTATATATTAAAAAGAACAATGCCTCCAATCTAGTGAGGACCATTTGCAAAAGCAATTTTCATAGCCAAATTGCCACCTCTAGCATGAATGACACCCCATGCAGAACCCTGTGTGCTGCTTGACTGGATTGGTGGTACTGTCAGGTTTGACAGTTCTAGCCACCTGCTAGAATTTGTAGAAATCAAATCCAGGTCTACCTTCTTCTCTGCCTCCTCCAAAGAATAACTGATGCTGACCACGCTTAGCCTCAGTTCTGTGGGTGCAGGTATCAGAGTTTTTCAGACAATAGCTCATGCCTAACCCGGTGCTTATCTCATAGATCTTTGAACTGAAGGAACTATGTTGTTTATTTCTTAATGTTATGTATTAGTTGGTCATCAGGCTTGAATCTTCCTGGATTCCCTCTGGGTGTGAAAGCCCCCCCCCCCCATAGCTGCCAAGTTATCCCTTTTTTTAAGGAATTTTCCCTTATGCTGAATAGGCTTCCTCGTGAGAAAAGGGAGAACTTGGCAGCTATGCCCCCCCCCCGTGCTCCTCATTGCTGCAGTTTTGTGGCTGACACGCTTTGCTCCTTGGTTCTCAAAGTAGGAGTAAAGAAGTAATAGTTAGCAAGAACAAGAGAAAAGTGCTACATCTCTCCTTCCCTAATTGATTTACCAGACAGAAGGATAATTGCTTCTCAGCTGTCCTGCAGGACGACATTGGGAATTACCTATCAGGTTTCCCAAATGTCTCTGATCAGCTGCGAAATAACAACCATGCAGCCATTGGAATGCCAGTTACATAAGTGTCATGGACACTGGTCAAAAGCAAAGCCCAATGAGATCATAAAGCACAATGATCCGAGCTCTTAATTTTTACAAAAGAAAGTGGTCGTCTCCACCCCACTACCTTAATTATCTGGATTCCTCTCCTTTATCCTTACAAGTCTGCCTTTAGAGGAAGGCTAGCATGACTCACTGTTTAAGTGTTGCGTGTCCCTTATAATAGCTACTACTGTCAGGAACAATAGACTAGATATGGTGAATCATTGGTTTTCCTCACTGAATATGGTTTTAGCTTCTCTTGGTGAAATAACCAGTCTACATCCTAAAAATGTAATTACTGTTTAACAAAAATCTGAACAGCAATTCTGTATGACTCTTTGCTTATTGTCACAGGCTTTTGCCTTTTTCTATTAAAATGCGTCACCTCCATCAAGTTATAAAACAGAGGAACATTTGATTGGAAGGGACTTGCACAGTTTTGCCTAGTAACAGTTATCTGAAGTGATGTAATGTGGTCCCTAGGGTTGGTCCTATCATGAGTTAAGGTGAGGCTCTTGGTGGCAGCTTTCTGCATCAATATATATATGCCCTTATCCAAGAGGAAACATGGATCAGCTGTGGAATATGGCAGACTATGGTCAAGTTTCACTTTCCCCTGTTTGCTTAATGTTCCTGATGCCATTGCACTCAGTGTCTCCTGCTCCCATGTCAATAGCCAGTAGCTAGTGATGTAGAAAGGGAAGTCACTTAGCACAATAATGCCAGCACGTGAAATGTATTAAACAAGTTATATTGGGGAAGGAGGAAATTTGTAGCAAAGCTTCTGTTTCAGCAGAGCCCCCTGGACTGTTCCACCCCAACAGCCTTCCTTGTACGTGTTCACAATAGCTATTGAGACAGAACAGGCTCAATAACAATGCCATGGACTCTGCTATTCCCAATCCTGTGACAGTTGTACATAAGGAAATCCTATTGATATGAGTGCAACTGATAGAATCATAGAATTGTAGAGCTGAAAGGGACCCCAAGGGAATATCGTAACTGGAAACCTTTTTTTCTTTGCAGAAAATGCACACATTCCTTAAACTTTCCACCTCTATAGGAACCACCTGTCTCCAGAAATTTCCTCCACCTGAAGAAATAAACATGCCAACATCTGTGTACGACAATTCTGGGCTCACATTGCCTGAAATACAAGCCTGTGCCTGTGTAACTGTTGCAGGCTTTTGGCTTTTTGTATTTAAGGATTAAGTGGCAGAACCCTTTGATTTTTGACTCCAGAGAATCTGTGCTTAATTATTGCCAAGACATTACAGCTCTGAGCTGCTCTGGAAGCTTCCTGATGCATGGAAACTGCTACGCGGCTCGAGGTCTCCTGCACAATTATAATTCCCATTTATAACAGGGATTCTGAGAGCCTGTTACTCTGAGATTTCCCTGTTAAGGAGCTCTAATCAGGAAAGCATATTCTGAGGCACGTTTTTCATTTCACGGACATACTGCTGACTGATGATTTGCATGAGAAGCCAAGCAAGGCGGCATCTGGTTTAACTCTACTTCATATGAGTTATTGTAGCTTGATCTAAACTACAAGATAGATTGAGACTCAGGGATCTTTTTACAAGTTTCAGAAGGAGAGGTGTCTATCATAAACTGACTTTCTGCAGACCATGAATAATCAGCCAGCTAATAGCAACCGTGCCTGCCATTATTTTCCAGGTAGGGGCAGACAGATATTAGAAGGCTTCTGAGAGCCAATGTAGTCTAGTGGGCAAAGCTTTGGCTCTCAGCTTCTGTGCCACAAGACTCATTGTGTGGCATTTGGAAATTGCCCTCCTCCCAACCTGCCCTGTTTTGTGTATTTTAGCTGCTTAGAGCCCAGCAGCTTTGAGGAGCGCTTCTGGTTCTGATGGTGGAGGAGGGTGAGGCGGCGTAATAAGCAGTAAATGAGTAAAGGTTCCCAGGACCCTTAAACTGTTACACTATCCAGGTTCCTTTGTGGGGGGGGGGAGGAGCCATATGTCGGATGTTCTTTAAATGTGTGGTGTTGATGTGCCCATTAACATAGGAAGTGTAATCTCTGGGCTTTCCCCAGAGTGGGGGTAAGAGGGCTAACCAGAAGTTCTTGTGTGAACCAACCTAGTTGGGGGTAGAGATCCATGTAGGGATGCGGGTGGTGCTATGGTCTAAACCACTGAGCCTCTTGGGCTTGCTGATCAGAAGGTTGGTGGTTCGAATCCCCATGACAGGGTGAGCTCTCTTTGCTCTGTCCCAGCTCCTGCCAATCTAGCAGTCCGAAAGCACACCAGTGCAAGTAGATAAATAGGTACGGTTGCGGCGGGAAGGTAAATGGTGTTTCCGTGTGCTCTGGTTCCCGTCATGGTGTTCCATTGTGCCAGAAGCGGTTTAGTCATGCTGGCCACGTGACTGGGAAAGCTGTCTGTGGATAAATGCTGGCTCCCTTGGCCTGAAAGCAAGATGAGTGCCACAACTCCATAGTTGCCTTTGATTGGACTTAACCGTCCAGGGATCCTTTACCTTTACCTTTTACCTTTAGAGATCCATGTATTAATAATGGATTCTCCTTCTAATTCAGGAGTTGATAGGCAATGTCTGAAGCAACACAGTGGTTCCCCCCCCCAAAAAAAGGATAATAATTGGAAGTTTTCCTTTGTAAAACAGATTAGTCATAATACGTAGCTCATTTCAATGGCCCTTGAATGTGCCATAGAATTATTTGGGCAATCAGGGTACTCAGGAAACATATCTAGTTCTCACGGTCTACATGCACTGGCATCATCTTCACACAGTGCTCACCTGCCCATTCATCCAATAGAAAAGGATGAATGCTAGACCTGCAATGTAGACTGGATTCCAGGTGTTGTGGACAGGGTCTCTGGTCTCTTAAAGGTATACTTCTGATTGTTTGCCACAGCATAGAGCTAGGAGCATCAGTATGGATAACAGGCCATGAGAACTGGGCAAACACAACTTCTTCAGTGCTTTTCTTCTAGGAAAAAATGTGCCAGTACTCACCATGAAGTTGATACAGTAAGTGCCACACTTTTAACCACTGCTTTTCTTTTAGAAAAAAATGGTGTCTGCACTGCGTACCCTTGAATACCCCTGGGGGGAAGCACTGGTTTTCTTGAGTCTGAGGGTTGTATCCAATGTTACTCTTTGCCATTTTTAAAATCTTCTGCTCTGTCACAGCTAAATTACTGCTTGTAGTTTTTGTTTTGTTTTGTTTGATTGTTCCAGCTGGGCAATAGTGTGATGAGGCTGCAGTTTTCTGAGCGCACTTGGCACTCACTTGTGCCAAGTGAGACGAACTGCTGCCCACCAGTGGCATGTCCATTTGTCATTTATAATATGTTTAGTGCCTTGGTATTGCATCCCAAGCAAGTGGCGGGGAGGGAACCAAGCTCTGGGGAGTCCTCAATCCATTTAGCAGATGGAAGGTTTCTCTGGGCCCTTTTCATCCTTATCACACTGACACTCTTTTGAATGGCATGTGCTCCAAATCGAGATGCATTAATCTGATGTGGAAGATAATGTATTTATAACAAAGGGAGCAAACCAGCACTCCAGCACAGGCTGAATTAGAGCCAAAGGGAAGGAATAATAGAACTGTTTTTCTCCTGCATTCTATTTCCAATCTTTTCCTTAGGCTCAGCAAAATACATTTACTGTGAAACAGTTAACTATTCGGCTCACACTAATGGACAGCTATATTACCTGGGCTTTGAATTGAATTGAAGCCTCCTCAATCCTGTCTGCTACTTTGGAAAACCCCTCTAAGATGTACTGTGGGCAGCCATCACAATTATTGATAAATATTGAGAACTTGCATTCTCTCCATTGGAGGAGTAAGACAGAAATGCTCAAATCAGTGTCTATGAACAAAACCCAGTATACAGTCGTACCTTGGATCCCGAACACCTTGCAAGTCGAACGTTTTGGCTCCCGAACGCCGCAAACCTGGAAGTGACTGTTCCGGTTTGTGAAAGTTCTTTGGAACCCTAACGTCCGACACGGCTTCCACTCCTGTAGCCAATTGGAAGCTGCGCCTTGGTTTCCAGATGTTTTGGAAGTCGAACAGACTTCCAGAACTGATTCCATTCGACTTCCGAGGTACCACTGTATATGTGATTGAAGCCAGTGATGTGTAGTGTGCCCATTTGTATACATTTTCCAAGGTTGAATTCTCCTGGTCAAATGTGTAGATTTTAACTGAAGAAAGGAGAAACATGTTGTGTGGGCATAATTAGTGCTTGTGTGTTACAGGGCAATGCCAGCAGGCCATAGAAAGAAATGGGGAGCAGGGAAGTAGAGAGAAATCCCATTTGTGTTCCACTAAACCCTACCTAGATATCTCCTGAGATCCTTGTCTTTGGCATACACCATTTTCTTGATTGGAAAGCTTTAGCTTCAGTCTTCTGATTGACTATGTTGTGTTGCATGGCATTGTGAAATCATTTTGCTATACAATCCTTGATTGGCAGGGTTAATGTTTGTTTGTTTTTTAAAAAGCTTCTCCAACAGCGTTTAATCTGGCTGGCAGTAAACAGCAGCTTAATAGCAATGAAATAGATGATGAAGGGGGAAGGCTCAGGGGCAATTTGGTATCCATTAAAGCTCGATTTTCATGCCTAAAACATTTACCTGTAAATATTTGGTACAGCCATAATATTTAGCTTTACAGGGCCATACAAGAAACTTCCCACTTAAAAAACAGACGGGCATAAATTTTGCTATAGTGTATATCTAGTTTCTGGTAATCTGAGTTTAGGAACACTGAAAAGGTGAGGGTCACATACAGTCAGTTAGTAGTAACTAATAAACCTTACTAGGCTACCACATTTTAAAGAAGTTGTTTCTATGATAGGTATTTGCCCTTATTGAGAATTTGCATTTCTTTCCATATATCTGGCATCAAACCCCATTTCCAAGTTACTTCTCCCTATTTGTCTGCTTTGAAAACAGTCTTCTTCCTTAATATTTTTCTTCCTATTATGCATGCATCTATATGCCAAGATCAAGTTGCTAGTTGAATATGAACAAATTCAATAATCATAAACTAGCTTTCTAGTTTTTAAGACAATGTACTTAGATTAGTTTTAAGGGGGAATTTGGAAAGCATTATGGCAAAATAATGAAGCCCAGACATGTAAGCAGAGAAGCCCCATGTTGCTTTAACTAAGGCCTTCACACTATGCAGAAGATGCTGCGGCTCCCAAGACAGCTAGTAATCAGGGATTGCTAGACTGACCATATGCCTTGCTTTGTAGAGGACCGTCCTATTTTTTAAGAAGTCCAGTTTCAAGATGAATAACCACGAGAAGATAGAACAGGGATCTTGATATTGCCCAGCAGCAATAGATCCTAGACACAGCAGGCATATAGGTCACCTGGTCACAGTCTTCCCCACTATGATAAAATATACCAGAGGTGCTGGCTTGCAAGGGAGATTTGGGGGACAACATCGTGCACATGCTGCTGCGATGTCCCGTCGTCAGAACACCAGGAGGAGCTGGGGGCGGAACCAAACACAGTGGCTGAATGGCTCAATGGCCCGTGGCTCCTTCTCCACCTCTTCTTGGTGCCGCCACCGACAGGAGTCTGCTTCAACCCTCCTTCCCCTCCATGGCAGGAGGAGGAAGAGGAGGAGCTGGGTGCTGGAGGCATGCCACACTCAGCTCTGTGCTTCAACCCTGTACTTTGGGGACATTGTGGGGGAGCCCAGCCCCTGGGGGCTGTGTCTCTAAAATATACTGTCTTTTTGTTTAAATTACAGGAATTGTTTCTAAATATAAATTAGCATTCTTTCTCCCTTTCCCCCTCTCAGATCTGTGTCCATTTTTGACCTCTTTCATTGGTGATGTCTCTCCCCCCCCCTTTTTTTTGGCTGTTTAAGTGACAAAAAGACTGTGCAAAAAAGAAGTTACCTTTCAATAGCACTACCTGAGGCCGTAAACATACTGCATAGTCTTTGTGATGCAGGGATGCTTGTGATAGATTCTAGGGATTGCTTCCAGAGACAGAAAGTGATTAGTTTATTTGAAGCTTTTAATGGTTTCTCTTTTTTGTGGTATTGCAGAAGTCTACAACTGGAGATGAGAACATGACATTTTATCAGATGGGATGGAAGCGGGGGAAGACTTAAAGAACTCTAACATTCCACAAGTATATTTTGAATCCATGCACAAATTAGCTGGAATGAATTAGCTGGAAATGAATTACTTTCCCCAGATGACATTGGGTGCTTCTGTTACCTTGTGCTTGGCATAATTTACAAACGTGGTGGATTTAATTTAATTTATTGTTTCTCCTTTGACCCTCTTTAGTAGCATTCACTTTGGCTTCCCAACATTGGGGCTGCAATAAACAAGTTGTGGCTAATCAGCCCCAATGGAATATCCACCCACCCACCCACCGTCAAATAATCTTTTGCATGGGGTCCACAGTCTGCCCCTTTTCATATTTAATGCCCTTGGAATTAAATAAACATGCAAACTTCCTGCTTAGACACAACCTTCTCTTAATCCTTGTTTAAGTTGATTCTCAGCGCTAGAGACATGACACAACCTCATTTTTTAAAAATGACACATGCTTGGGAGAATTTTCTTATAAACTGTGCCAGATATTCCACATATCAATGTAGCAAGATATGGGGTAGCTGAGAGTTATGGGGTAACTGATAATTTCACTCTTGTCTCCTCCTCCTCCTCCTCCTCCTCCTCCTCCTCCTCCTCCTCCTCCTCCTCCTCCTCCTCTAAAAATAATGTGTCTCATGGATATGTGTAGCATAAAATGAAATTCATAATGTTGAAATGGGACTGATTTTGAACATATGAATAACACTAATGGTGATACTGAAAATATTGAATTCCCACATTCTGTTCTCTTCTCACTTGGCTTCTCCGAGTGCAGTTTTCCTGTTAGCATTCCAGCTGGACATTGTCCCATTGAACATGAGCGTTGCTAGTCACTGGCCTCTGAAAGTATTCTTCTGAGATCCTTGCATTGACAATGTCATGCACCCCAGAGCCAGTAAATTATTAAACTTCGTAAAATAAGAGTCCTTATTAGTATTCTTCATTTGCTTTTAGTATCATGTTATTTTTAATGAATGCTTGAATCATTTTTAAAATTAAGCCTCAGAGATTAAATTTGTTAACATTACTAAAGCACTTGGATGCAAGATGTGAATTAATAGTAAATAATTAATAAAAAATACAACAGCATTAAGTTGCAAGCTATTATTGCTGTAAAATCTTTTTGCGTTATACATTTTCCGGCATGTTCATTAGTGATCTGAGCACGTATCTAATTCATGGCCCGTGGCTTCTCTAAGATAATATATGATCTATGTCTCCTTAATTTCAGTGAAGTATTGGGTAATATTGTGGATCAATTTCATGCATGAGGCTCACCTAAATAAATCTGAACCTTTAGCACACATATGGGCAACCGGTGGCCCTTGAAGACCTTAAGTGTGGCCTGTGTGGGCTTATACAAGGCAGAATCCTAAGTTCCTTTGTAGTTCTATGGTTCAATAATGCTTCTATGCAGGTTGCATGCCTTAGAAGGGTTCCTTATTCAGTGGAATAAAGGGAGTGCTCTATGCACCCAAGAGGCTGGATGTACAGAAATGAATTGAGAAATCTGCTAATTAGAAGCTCCATGTGGGCAGTAAAGCACATAGCAGGTAGACAGCATGTAGTGCACAGCGTCATCCTCAATGAATCCTGGAGGTTTATAAATCTGACTTTGAAAATGTCACCTGGACTCTGTTGCCTGGTCCACAGTAGAAAGAGACTTCTGTGACCAGTGAGGGTTTTTTTTTGGGGGGGGGGGCGACGACTCCATACCCTTTCCCAGAAACATAACTTTCTCCTCTACTGTTTCAGCAAGAGTAATATATTAATTTATGAAGTATGAAAAATGAGGTAGTTTTGCATTAACAAGGAAGGGAATGGTGCTTTGCAGTCAGCAGAATAATCAATCAATAATAACGAGTCAGCATGTTCTGATTTTATTTAAAAAAAAGAGGAGGAAGAAAATAATAGAATGGGTGGAGAACAGCTCAGCAAGAGAAGGAGGGAGGGAGGCATTCAGTTCTTTAGCAGTATTACCAGAGTTGCCCTGGAGACCTCTGGAGGCTGGAATTACGGTAATATACCAGGGAGCAAATCACCCCCCTCCCGCTGCCCCTAAATATGATGCCATCTGGAACAAGACATCCCCTCTTCTCCTTTAGTCAAATGGGAAATGCTTCCTTCCTTTGCATTTTTTTTTTGAGGCTGGGCAGATCCTGTTGATAGCTTTTAAACATTCACACAGTTTTCTAAGTTATGCCACCTCCTTTGAAGCTGACACCCTCCAAACATTTTCAGGTAGAACTCCCTGAGCTTAAGCCATTACAGACATTTTGGGTGGGACTGATGGATGTTGTGGTCCAAAACATTGGGAGGGCACCAGGTTGGCAAAGGCTGTAAGGTAAAGGTAAAGGGACTCCTGACCAGTAGGTCCAGTTGCAAACTCTGGGGTTGCAGTGCTCATCTTGCTTTACTAGCCGAGGGAGCCGGCATACAGCTGGTCATGTGGCGAACATGACTAAGCCGCTTCTGATGAACCAGAGCAGTGCACGGAAATGCCGTTTACCAGACCGCCGGAACAGTACCTATTTATCTACTTGTGCTTTGACGTGCTTTCGAACTGCTAGGTTGGCAGAAGCTGGGACCGAGCAACAGGAGCTCACCCCGTCACGGGGATTCAAACTGCCAACCTTCTGATCGGTAAACCCTAGTCTCTGTGGTTTAGACCACAGCACCACCCGCATCCCTGGCAAAAGCTGTAACACAGCATTAATCCATACTCCTCTTTTATGCAATGTGAACTTGAAACAGCTGGATGTTTTCTGGATTTTTTTTAATATATAAAAAGAATTCTCCCTCCCTGCATGTTTATTTATAAATAATAGAAGTTCAATCATTCTGAAGCATCCTGCATCTTATAACAGAAGAACTGGGAGTCATCTAAAGCAATATATTGGTGTGGTATTGTGGTAAGGGAATTGCACACTGGGGTTCATAGTTAAAGACATGCAAAGGATCTCAGTGGCATAGGGAAGAAAGGGTGAGGTTGGTGTGTCGGCAGTGTAGCTTCAGTTTCAATTCTAAGTGAGTTCTTGGAATAAAGAAGCTTCAAGCATTTGTCTCTGGTGTTTGGGGATTTCTTACCATACTGTATAACCATTAGGCGATCAGCAGTTTTTCATTCAGGAAGAAATGAAAAACTGCTGGTCACATTAATACAATGTGTGGAATTCAGCATAATAATGTGGTGTATGTGTGGGGGAGAGGGTGAACTGGGTCATGCAACAAGATTTCCCCCTTCTTCTCCCCCTGCATGTCCCTAAAGCTATTACGGGTTTCCCCCAACTTTCCAGGCCAGATTTAAGGAGAAAAGTCCCATGAGAAGACCTCATCCTGTACACGCAGGAACTTAGTTGAATCCCACCCATTGCTTTTAGACAAATCTCAAACATTCTGTTACATTGAGGTTAATGAAAGAATAAAAGTGCCCCCCCCCACAATCAGGTAATTTATATTTGGGAGAATCAAATTGGAATGATGTTGAAATGAATCAATAGACATATGTAAGTCTATGTACATTATGGAATGCCATTCATTCAGGCTGGCCCAAGATATTTTGCTGTCTGGTCACATAATGTCTCAAATTGGCCAAGTTATTTTAGTACCTAGGTGGAAAAGACCACAGATACCTTTGGAGTAAATATGCAGGAATGGTAAATTAAATAAGTAAGAATTTTCTGTCCTTTCATGACCTGCAAAAGCGCTCTCTGCCTAATGGCAGGGCTGGCTGTGCTAAGCATAGTCTCATGGGGTACATTCTGATTAAAATTGAGTTAAAACCTCCTTTTTAAATCTGCAGTTAATTCACACTACTATTTCTATCGTGCTTTTTGTTAATGCTCAGAGCACTTTGTATATATTATCTCAGCACCCTTACATGAAATCTGTAAGGCAAGCCAATAGTATTGTTCCCAGATTGCCAATAGGCAAGTGAGACTGAGAGAGAATGAATTTGGGATTGCAGTGAAACTCACACAGGGGGCCCATCTGCACATTTAAAGCCATTGCAGACAACTTTAAACAGGCATAGCTTCCCCCAAAGAATCCTGGAAAGGGTAGTTTGTTAAGGGTGTTTGGAATTGTAGGGAGATCCGTAACTCTCCCCTCTCCCAGAGTTACAATTCCCAAAGGGGAAAGAGGGACTGATTGTCAAACCATTCTGGGGACTGTAGCTTTCTATAGGGAATAGGGTGCCATTGAACCCAATGGGTTTTGCCTAAATACACTTTTGGCTTTAGGCATGATCCCTGGAACGTAAGCGTTGTGCAAGTTGTGAGCTTGCTGTAAAGCAAAGAGAGAGCCAAGGATAATAGCTGACACTTAGCTGCACAACCAGATCCTGGAAAGAGAAATAGGTTCCTCCCTCCTTCACACATCATCATCATCAGTTAGTTTATTTCCTCATAAAAGTGACCCAGGCAAACGTACATTAAACCCAAATAAAGCAAACACAATTGATAAAAGCTTTAAAACATCTACACAGATAAAAGTTGGGTCTTACAAATCTTGCTCCACTAAAAGTGACCTCAAATGCCTGGAACCCTTCAAATTAAGGCCCGAAGTCCTGGGTAAAGAGAAAAGTCTTTGCCTGGCACCCAAAAATAAATAGAGTAGAATAGCAAACAGCATGCCTCCCTTAGGATAGCATTCCCAAACAGGAGGCACCAGCAAAGCCCTCTCTATCTGGCCTCCAGGTTTCTCCTCAAGCCACACCCCCTCCTCTGGCCACACCCCTCCCTGGCCCCTCTGTGTGCTCTTCTCTAGAGTTCAGGGTTTGCTGGGATCTGTCCTTCTGATGCAACAGTGCCTTTTGCTTTGTGTTTGTGTTTTGTTTTGTTTGGACAGCTTTGCCATGTGTGTGACTAGAATGTAGCCTGCTGTACAAAGGTAAGAATCGTGCCTACTTTTCTGTGTGTCTTATAAATAGGATCCACCTCCCACATCACTGTCATGTGACCCCTGAATGGTTGCCCATAGTAGAATAAGTCCTTCAGGCTGAAAAACATTCCCCACTCGTGTTTTAGCTGGATACAACCCATTTATATTGAACAGCAGCCTAGACCTTCTTAAAAAAATAATAATTCTAGGTCTAGTGATGTGTCAATTGAGTTTTAAAGTCATAGTTAGGACCAATACTTGGGAGCCTTATGTTGAGCACAGATAAGAGGAAGAAGTCTTCACATTCTGTGATGCAAATAGCAATTCTTAAATTGGTATTTGAATTTCTGTGTGGGTTTTGTAGTATATATCGTGTTTCACCCGCGAATTCATGAAGGTGGTAGAGATGCTGAATGAAAACAAGTGTAGGAAAAGTAGTTAAGCTAAATATTCCTTAAACCTGAAATATTCCCCATGTAGTGTTGCCGTTAAGCAAGCTGTATTGCTGTGTCTTGTTGCCTCCTCTTGTATCTTTGGCACTTGACATGTGTACTTTTCACTTTTAATTAGAAGACACCACAAGCATAAGAAGCATTTGCTTGTTAAATTTCAGGTGACAGTGGAATTGAAAGCCATCCAAGAAAAGCACATTTGACCTGACAAAGAGGGAGGCATAGTTATTGGAAAATTGTGGATGGTTTTATTTTTATTTTTAATGGTTTGCATACCTGCCTGCTGTCAATTAGTAGCATTTTATGGTTTTTTAAAGACTGGTAAAGGGGAAAAAAAAATCTAAAATCCACATTAGAGCAATACCTTGATGGAACTAAGTAAAATATCAAAAAAAATAGTGTGCCAGCTTTTGAGTTTTCTGTAAGCTTTTTTATCAGACTAAATAGTAAAAGACAACGATGGCCAAGGAGGGGTGGTGTTGGCCGATGTTGAAGATTAAGATATATTTTCATCTGGTATTTATGGGACGTATGGATAATTACTGGGCAGAATGGAACAAGTGAACATCCACTTACACAATGGGACTTTACCTTCCTTTGCTGCTCCTTGCTCCCTGTACACACCCCAAATTTGCCTGGAGGGCCCCCAGACCTCTGGAGCAAATTGTTCAGGATTCATTGGGTGCAGCTGCAGACTGAGGAGAGGAAAATGAAGTCCCATTGTATGAGTGGAAGTCCTAATGCAGTGATGCTGTTGGGTACAAACATTTTCTTTTAATATTCTTCTTTCTTTCCTTCCATTGAAGCTCTTCATATTTGGTATGCTTAGTGAGCAAACTCTGTTATACATTTGCAGCAACATGTTCCTCTTAACTTTGAGGAGGAGATCACACCACTGAGGATAAGATGAGCCTCCTTGGAATGGGGTCCCCAGTATGGCAAGGTAGAAAAGGTAAAGGTAAAGGGACCCCGACAGTTAAGTCCAGTCGCCAACGTCTCTTGGGTTGCGGCGCTCATCTCGCTTTATAGGCTGAGGGAGCCAACATTTGTCCACTTCCACAGACAGTCAGGCGACCAGCATGACTAAGCCGCTTCTGGCAAAACCAGAGCAGCGCACAGAAATGCTGTTTACCTTCCCGCTGGAGCAGTACCTATTTATCTACTTGCACTGTGTGCTTTCGAACTGCTAGGTTGGCAGGAGCTGGGACCAAACAACGGGAGCTCATCCCGTCGTGGGGCCTTGAAACGCCGACCTTCTGATCTGCAAGTCCAAGTGGCACAGTGGTTTAAACCACAGCGCCACCTGCATCCCTATGGCAAGGTAGAACACACAACCTTTTTGCAGGTCTTTTCTCCTTCAAAGCACAAAAGAGATTAAAACACCACTCATTTTTCCTGTGTGTAAAATAAAAGGTAAAGGTAAAGGGACCCCTGACCATTAGGTCCAGTCGTGACCGACTCTGGGGTTGCGTGCTCATCTCGCATTATTGGCCGAGGGAGCCGGCGTATAGCTTCTAGGTCATGTGGCCAGCATGACAAAGCCGTTTCTGGTGAAGCAGAGCAGCACATGGAAACGCCGTTTACCTTCCCGCTGTAGCGGTTCCTATTTATCTACTTGCATTTTGACGTGCTTTCGAACTGCTAGGTTGGCAGGAGCTGGGACCAAGCAATGGGAGCTCACCCCATCACAGGGATTCGAACCGCCGACCTTCTGATCAGCAAGCCCTAGGCTCAGTGGTTTAACCACAGTGCCACCTGGGTTTGTAAAATAAGCTTGTGCAAATTAGATGCATGAAACTTACAGAAATTCAGTTCTCTCTGCTCAGAGCAATGAGGTTCTTGTGAAAATTGCTACACATATTTGTGTTTGTTTTTTTTTAAAAAAATATTTAGTTTCCTTTACTCAGCCATTTTGAGTTGCTTACTTGATAATGAGGCACTGAATGTATTATGCACAAATGCTTTGCTCACAGTTGCACTGCAGCTTTTGTGCTCTTCCTCAGGACATAGCAAGAAGAGAGAGCTGGGAAGGATTTAAAAAAGAAGAAATTGGGAACAGAGTGGTCATAATATGCATGCTAATGAGGTCCAAATCCTAGCTTTGGGATGCAGATCTAGGGCAGCAAGGTGCTTAGAGTGTCCTTCCAATGTGAGGCTCTTGTAAAATTCTCTTCCCACAACTTGCAACCCTATTTACAATGAATGACATTGTGGAGGACGTGTTGCCAGTTTTCAGGGGTGTGAGTAACCCAAATGTCAGTGGTTTTGAAGAAGGAAGATAGCACTTTTTAATCTTTTCAGCAGCATGACAACCTGAGCAAAAATGGCGTTAGGCAGGATCTAAAACATGGTGGGGTGTTGGGGGTTCTGAGGCAGAGTATCAGGCTTTGTTCCCAGCTCCAAATGGTGTGACATACCTCACCTCAGTTGACCAGTGTGATCCCAGATGTATAGCCTGCAGCTCAGTGTGTCTTCACACTGGATTAGCTCTCAAGGACACTCATCAGCTACCATGCTGGGATGGCCTAACAGCCAACCGGCAGCCTTTTTGAATCAGGGACTGGGTACTTGCCCCATTGCCATGCCAACCCCACTTACCTGCTGTACTTAATACAGTTGTGACCAGTTTTGGCCTACACATGGGTTTGATTTTCTTCGTTCCTCTGTTGGCCCCTGGAGCAGCCTATTACTCATGCTTCATAACTGTGTAACTTATGAAAGGCTTGTCCAAATTGCAAGATCCTGGAGAACGTCTGCACGCTTCTCTATCACAGCTTCCTTATCATTCATGACTGACAATTTACTCATTTTAGGTCTCATAATAGAATTGCAGAGTGTATAGTGTGATGCAGTGTCTTTATTTAGAAGCTTGTAATGGCTGGTTTTTGAAAAGAGAGTTAAAGGGATGCATTGTACCAAATGGGTTTCAGGTTTCTTTGTTTTTTGCTGAGAATGCTATAGTTATGTTGACTGGAGCTAACTATTGCCTCCAAGGTTTATTTCACTTCATTAATTAATAGTTTGTTTGGATGTCAAATTGATTAATTTGCCTCTATAAGTCTTTGCCTACACACACACCCTATTGGGAATAAACCAGTACCTACGGTAATTGTGGAAGCTTGGCCAAGATCTCAGGATGGTATATGTGCAGAGGGAAAACCTTCTATGCAACTGGAACTGAGTGTATTGTTTTAGAAATATGAATGTAAACACACATTTAAATGCAAAGTTTTATGTGTACCTCTAAAATAAAAAAAAGAAAAGACTTATGATTGAAAGCATAAGGAAGTGACAGAGACTGGAATTAGGCTGGATTTTGCCACCTGGACACCAGACTGAAGTCTACTCAAGAGTCATGCTTTGTCGTGTTTTGCCAAGACCTTTCTTTTGGTGTCTGCCAGGCACTGCAAGCACTAGGGTACCAGTTGCCAGACAGTTGGCAGACCCCATCACACATGTCCTCTTGTTGGCTTGGAATACATAGAGATCAGGAGCAGGCAGAAAGTGCAATCCCTTTCCCCTCCATATAGGCTGGATTATTGCAATGCATTCTACATGGGGATAACTTTGAAGAGTCTGTAACAACTTCAGTTGGTTCAGAATACGTCTGCAAGTATGTCTGTGGGTACTCACCCTTGGAATCATATTACATCCCTCCAGCACCAGCTGTCAAATTATTTCCAGCCACAATTCAAAGTGAATTGGGGTGATTGGCAGGTCTCTTCACCTCTGAGTCCATGTGATGACAATAACTCTCCAAGTCAAGTAGGGCCCCCCATAAAGCCACAATATAGCCCTATGTTTTCCTATATGATATCGCTATGTTTCTCTAGGTCTATGGACTTATTACTATTGCTGTTGCTATTATTATTTAAGTAAAATTAATTTTGAGCCGAAAACTGGCTCAGAATATTTGGGAAATGTAAAAGCCATTGAGTAACCAAGTTCTGATCCATGCAGTTGTTAAGGATGTGCTGATCACGTCAGTCTGTACTGGAATTGTTGTTGTTATGAGAGAGAGAGAGAGAGCGAGAGCGAGAGAGAGAGCACCTCAAGCATTCCTATTTTGCACCCTCATCTGGAAGTTTGGTCATTCTACACCCATCACTGTGTAGCCAGCCTGGTGCCCTCCAGATGTTGGGACTGCAACTCCCATCCTCCCCAGCCAGCATATGCTACATATTTGCACCTTTCCCAGTATTGCTTCTCCCAAAACTGCAGAGATTGGGAAGCAGGCAGTATTTACCACTTGTACCTAGAATATTTGAGTTCAAAGCAAAGTACATTTCTGTTGTTCCCCACAGACCTCAAAAGCAATTTTGCTTGTTAAAATGACTCTGTTTTGTAAGCAGAAATAGCTACAGTATTATAACGATGGTGGGTTTCCCCCTGTGTATTCTAGGATTCCCAGCAGAGAAACACATTGGGAATTCTGGTTCCATAATAGTACTTTTGTAGATTGAGTTCCTGGTCCAACAATTGCCAACACAGCAAAATAACTTCACTTGTACTAATAGCTCTATTAAATTACTTGTGTGAATAAAATGGTCCATTGTACATTTCCTTAGCCTTCTTCGCCTTTTAAGGTTAAATATGCCACTACTTCCCCCTTTACATATTGAACATATAAAATAAGCAAATGTGACAATCTCTGTGTGGTATCTCCCCTCACCCCCAATCTCTATACAGTGGTACCTCGTTTTACAAACACAATTGGTTCCGGAAGTCTGTACTTAACCTGAAGCGTACTTAACCTGAAGCGAACTTTCCCATTCAAAGTAATGGAAAGTGGATTAATCCGTTCCAGACGGTCCGTGGAGTACTTAACCTGAAGCGTACTTAACCTGAAGCGAACTTTCCCATTGAAAGTATTGGAAAGTGGATTAATCTGTTTCAGACGGGTCCGCGGAGTACTCAACCTGAAGCGTACTTAACCCGAGGTATGAGTGTAATTGGTTCCGGAAGTCTATACTTAACCAGAAGCGTACTTAACCTGAAGTGAACTTTCCTATTGAAAGTAATGGAAAGTGGATTAATCCGTTCCAGACGGAACTTAAACTGAAAATACTCAAACCGAGGCGTACTTAAACCAAGGTATGACTGTACTTATTTATGGTGGGGAGAGCAGAAACAAAGGGATGTATTTATGCACCCAGTGCACAAATGAACTCTGGAAGTCGCTACGACAAGGTGGGGTGATGACAACTGCACCTATTTTGCTTTCAAAGGGGATTAGACAAATTTATAGAGTATAAAGCTATAAGTGGCAAGTGATCCTGATGGCTTTGTGCTCTTCTAGATTCAAAGGCAGCATGACATGTGTTGCTCTGAGCTTTGATCTCACTTGGTAGTGGTTCACATCATAATATATCTGAGTACAGTAGGGGCCCATGCAAGTTGTGTTCAACATCAGCTTTCATACTGTAAACTTTTGCTTCCCAAATTCTGGTCATTAGAGTTTGAAAGTAGCACCAGCCTTTGGATCTGGCACACATATTGAGAACAAAAGCAGCACAACCTTCCATTCTGGAGAGTTACACAAACATCTTGCAGTAATGGTGTCTTTGAACTAACTGTTAGAGCTGTAGGGGGAGTTATGTTTTCCACATTTTTCATTGTACAGCTGAGTGTTTGCATCCCCAAAGGGATTCCTTGCCAACTACATGAGAGAGATGAGAAGTTTGGTGGGGGTGGAGTTTGGAGGAAGGGAGAAAGCACAGAACAGTCAAGGAGTGAAATCTACCTTGTTCCTAGCTTATAGCCTTGGGGCACACTCTTTATCATAGAAGCTGAAAGGTGATGCTTTATTTCAGTGTTGCAAATTTTCGCTCCTCCATTTTTGAAGGTTGGTTTTAGAAACTTGTGCAAGGCAATGAAATATTGAGCTTGTGCGTTGTTTTACACAATACTAAGAAAAGGATAGGGTGCTGTTTAATTTCCGTTGGGCGTCTGTCTTGTTCTTTCATTACTGTAGTGAAAGTCACCTTTAACACTTTAAGATTTGCATGAATTTTATGGGATTGCCTTGAAATGGTTGCCAAGTTATAAAAGCCGTATGGCTGAGGTACTTTTATAACACATGCTTCATAAACCCATATAAAGTGAGAAGAGTGCACTTCATCCTGTAAGATTGCATCATTATGTTCCAGAAAGATGATTATCTGCAGCTATATCTGCTAATTAAACCTGTTATTAATGTTAATTTCCAAGTAATAATAAGTCATGTTTCAAGAAGTTGGAAGAGTAGGTCCAAGTCGGCTGGCCCTTTGGGGCGGAAAACCCCCCAGATTTTTCTGATAAAGGATTGAGGCCACTCAGAAGTTGGCAGTTTTGTAATCCCTGTTGGCCATTGGAATATTTATCTGAGATCTCAGATTAGAACAATTTGCAGAAAGGAATGTCATGAATCACAATGACCCTCTAGGCAGAATTTGAAAGGGAACAAGTTAGGCATGGGAAATTGTAATGCATATAATATAAACTCAATTATAGTGTTGAATTGGAATTGGGATGAGAGAGAGCCCCACTCTTGGCAGCTTTCTGGAGACCATTCCAATAGACAGATCCCTGACTGGCTACGGCCAACCATGTGACCAGGAGATGACAATTATTCCACTCTAAAGGCTTTAATTTGCCCTTAATGACAGAGTATGCGGCTAAATCTGAAACATTTACACACACACATACACTGTGGTCCAACCAGGGCTTTTTTTTCAGTCAGAGCTCCCTGGGAGTTCAGCTCCAGCACCTCTCAGGTGGGTGCAGTTGCCATTCTAAGAGAACAAGGGAGAAGTTCATGGTGAGTTCTGGCACCTCGTTTTCTAGAAAAATAGCATTGGTTCCATTGTAATAGAATCTATGACTTGATTCCTGATTGGAAGAATGAAGTAGCCTTGAAGGCTGGAAATCTTGAGAAATGAATGGCTTTAACAGTTATGAATAGCCATGAAAAACCTAGGATTAGAGGGGGGATTCACTTATGTCTAGGTTAAACTAAGGCAGCAGGCCTTCTACAGACTGGACATGTTAGGTAAATCCTGGCCATTGTGTCCATGTATACACAGAACCTGAAAACTGCAGGGTACTGGATTGCTCCTGCAGAGCTAACCAGCACATTGAGTCTTTGGCTGGGACTAGCAAGCACCATCCCTGTTCCCCTTCCAACATGTTCATGCTTTCAGAATGTCTGAAGGTGGTTCTAGCCTACAGAATTTCATTTAACCATCTTGAGTTTGAATTCAAGCTAATTCCTGCGGTTGAAGACATGTCTTTTCAGCTAAACACTCTTGCTTTGGAAAGCATGAATATGCGCTACATACAGAGCCCAATTAGGCCTGCTTTTTCCAGACATTTCTTCAGGTGCAGCTTTATTTTGCTTTATTTTTTTTAAAAAAAAGATGTTTCAGGCACAGCATCTGTGTTCTGTTAATGACAATGGGCGGTTGTTTGTGCCAAGCAGAAGCGCTCTTCTTTAGCCCAGCGGTTATTCCAGCATCAGGATGGTTTTGCGGCTTTCTGCCTACAAAAATTAAACAGAGGCAGGCAAACCTGGGGAGCATATATTCAAAATGCTGACAAACTGGCTGCCTGCAAGCAAGAGTTTAATGTCCCCTATTTATTCCTGGGAACAAAAGACATTTATTTCTATCCTGTCTTCTTTATTCATTTTGTAAGATGCTTCTTGCTAATGTAACTCAGCAGTGATATTGTTACAGATATTGTACCTACAAAACTTCTCAGCGCCCATTTAAAGAGGCGGACTCAAGTAATTTGCACTTGAAATGTATGTTTGGGGTTTTTTGTGGGGGAGGAAATTAATAAGGCACAAAGAATGGTACTTTTGATGGAAATGTCCCTTTATGGTACGACATAACATCCACAGTCAAAAGGGCTTTCTTTCTTCCTTCCCTTCTTTTGTCAAGAGATGCTGTTGTGTGGGCCAATAAGATTTGTAAGCATTTATGTTTGTAATCCAAACTGAGAATGGGAAGGGGACTAGTAATGATATAATTTTACAGTCTCTCTGTGTGTACCAGTAATTTGCTGAGGCTAGGCAAGTTCAGCTGAATTTCAGTAGGCTGTGGGTGGAAGAGGCCTGTTTTCAGGCAGGTCTTTTAGACTCATTGCACTTTGGCTGTACTGTGATAGGGATGGGGGAGGGAATATGATTCAGTTTCATGGCAAATTCGCCTCCCATCTGTAATGCAGGGATAATAATACGGACTTGCCTTTCTGGGTTGTTGCAATAACTACAGCTAGATAACAGAAAAAGCAAAGACTGCGGCCCCATCTGCACTATGCATGTAAAGCATTGTGATACCACTTTAAACAGTCATGGCTGCCCCCACAGAATTCTGGGAAGTGTAGTTTGTTAAGGGTGCTGATAGTTGTTCGGATACCCCTGTTCCCTTCACAGTTCTCAAAGTCCCCTGGAAAGAGGGACTGAACTGGGGCTCTGTGAGGAGAAAGAGAGGCCATGGCTTGCCAAATGCATTCATGACAGAGGGGCTTCTTGATTCACAGCTCAGTCTCTATGGGCAATTCCAGATGAACAGTTTCTGAACCATTCATCATGATTTATTTGCAATGAGTTTCTGACTAAACATTAGGAAGAACTTCCTGACAGAAATAGCTGGTTGACAATTGGGCTATATTGGAAGGTGGTTGTCTCCCCTTCATGGAATATATTTAAATACGTAGAGGTTGGGTGCCCATCTGTCAGGGACTCCTAAGCTGTGATTCCTGCACTGCAAGGAGTTACGGAGTAGATGACCCAGGTGATTCTTTCCAACTCTGCAATTCTATGATTCTATGAAATGTCCTTTAATTGCCCAACTTGAACTTGCCCTGTGTGGTTGAATCCCACCCACAAAATACTGGCAGCTTGGAAGCAGCCTTAGTCAATATGCTACAATGGAGGGTATGGATTAACAAGCACCTGTCAGTCACCATACTTGGCTTGTGGGTTGCATCTGGTCAAAGGGTATAAGCATGGTAGGTCTTCGTATTTGTTCTACCTTCTCAGTTATGAAAATTGTATCTGAGAGAGAGGACCTCACAGAGAGGTTTTTATGCACAAACAAAAGTGGAGGGAAACTTAAAGAGATATTTTAATTTTGGACCCAGCATGACCACTTAGAGGCAGGCTATACCACAATAAGTGGGCCAATCAGTCTATTCTTTTATTGTGGATATGTACACCTGAGCAAACATGAAAACCATCTGGATTCTTTAAAGAAGGGAACATTAAAATGGGTATGAAGTGAGACATTCGCTCAAATGCAAACATCTTGTTGGAGGCAGTTTGCACCTGAATGCCAGTTGCTGGGAATCACAAGTGGGCAGAGTGTTGTTGCCCCCATGTGCTGCTTCCAGGTTTCCCATAGGAATCTGGTTGGCAACTGTGAAAACAGGATGCTGAACTAGATTGACCTTTCACCTGATCCAGCAGGACTCTTCTTATGTTAATTAACATATCACACAAATTCAAATTCAAGATTCAAAAGAAGAAGGAAAGCTATTAAAACCATGAATTCTAGAAACATGCACTTCAAAACTATGCCTTAAAGCAAGTAAACGTTTTAATATTCTAGCAAGAGTCACCTATGGGTGATTCCTGTTTTGACTGGATTTCCTTGCTCCACTGGAATGGCATCCAGGTATCCAGCATCGCAGTCTAGACTGTGCCCTTGAAAATCATCCATAGAACAATTTCTGCAGCCAGGATGCAGAAAGGAAAGGGAAACCTTATTCCCTTCAAGTTCGTTTTGTAGGACTTCGTCCCCAAAATAATGTACTTTATATCCTTCTGTAATGGACAGAGAAAAACAATATATAACAAAATGTTCCAGAAAGTAGCAAGGTGAACTATAATTTCCTCTTTAATAAAGGGCTGCCATTTAATCTAATATTATAGAAAATGATTAGATCTTAAAAGGCTATAAATTATATTTGACAACTCTCTGGTGTTCCTTATGGCAATTATAAATGGCGGTGCTGGGCATTGCCAGAGAAGCTGGTGTTTGTTTATTGGCTGCTAATGAAAAGAGATTAATCTAAATCACGAATGGGGTGGATCCTTTGCTGAAGACACATAATAAGAAGAGGTAGTTTTGCCCTTTGACAAATGTAAAGTGTTGTTTTCCACATATATCTATTTTTTATGATGATTATTATTTTGGTTCACATATTATTATTTTGGAGGGGTTGCTGTGGAAAGGGTTAAATGTTATTAAATAGGGAGGGAGGCTTTTACTGCACAGTCTTTTCCTTTACCATGAGCTTTTCTATCTTTGCTTTACTGAAGCTGATACCATTTGGATGTGTGTGTGTGTGTGTGAACCAAAGCTGGAAAGGCTCCCTGCTGATTTGTATAATCCAAGCCAAACTGATATCGGTTTCAGTAAACCAAAGATGTTGGGGATTTTGCTCATCATCTGTCATGTCTGGGATCAGATTACCAGAAAAAATGGATACAGCTATGCTTCATGCTCACTCTCCTTGTTGTGTTCAGATGCCTGGGACTCTTATACATGTTCAGGCCAAGCTGAATAGATTAGATTTCTATTTCATAGCTCCTTCCTTGAATAAAGCCACAAGCAGGCTCCTGTTCCTCCTTCCAGGAACCCCCCCCCCCCGCTAGTCTGTTGTAGGTTCTGGAGTGGACTAGTCTGTGATGAACCCAGGGCATTCTGAAATCAAGGAATTGCTGTTCCACAGATTTTATAGGAAGGTTGTACAGTCATACCTCAGGTTACAGACGCTTCAGGTTGTGTCTTTTCAGGTTGCGTCCCATGCTGAACCCGGAAGTACCCAAACGGGCTACTTCCGGGTTTCGTTACTCGTGCATGCGCAGAAGCACCAAATCGCGCTTTGCGCATGTACAGAAGCGCCAAATTGCGACCCGTGTGTGTGCAGATGTGGCGCTGCGGGTTGCGAACGTGCCCCCCCCCCGGTATGGATCACGTTCGCAACCCAAGTGTCCATTGTATTGGGATCAGGCTGAAGACTTTGATCAGTTCAATCAGGAACTGAACCAGTGAGTGAAATATTGTAGAGGTCACTTTCTGTGTGTGTGTGTGTGTGTGTGTGTGTGTGAAGCAGCTAACTGGGAATAGCTCAGAAAGCAAACAATGCAGGTCAAACTGAAGTGTTCCATATTGTCTACTCCTCAACTCCTCAATAGGGATAGGCAAATCTTTCAGTTTTGATTTCTCTCCATTGCTCATTTCCTCAGTACAGTTATACCTTGGGTTACAAACACCTTGGGTTACAAACACTTCGGGTTACAGACTCCATGAACCTGCAAGTAGTACCTTGGATTAAGAGCTTTACCTCAGGATGAGAACAGAAATCGCACACCGGAAACACAGCTGCAACAGGAGGCCCCATTAGCTAAAGTGGTACCTCAGGTTAAGAACGGCTTCAGGTTAAGAATGGACCTCCAAAATTAATTAAGTTCGTAACCAGAGGTACCACTGTATTAAGTTCACTTCTCCAGATATCTGCACCAGTTCACTTTTTTTAGAAGTCCTTATGAAAATTCATCAGGTACTAATTTCTTCTAATATGCAAATTTCTGTATGCAACTGTGCCTAATATATAAAGTTTTGTGAAGCAGTTTTCCTGATTATAGTGCATTGTACATTATTTTCATGAATACTGTATTTGCACACTTTACCTCAGTATGTGCATTTTTGTACACATAACTTGGCTGCAGAACTGCATTGCAAAATTCAGAGAAGTGCAAATTTTGATGGCTGCATTGGCTGCATTTCAGTTTGTGCATTGTTCCTGAAAGTGTGAATTGGGGATTTTTGCCTTTAAATCTGAACTGAACTAAATTCCTCCCCTTTCCTACTCTCATTTACTTGTTCTAGATCAGTGAAAGCTATGCAAGTGTGAATACTGGCTGGATCACACCCTTTTATTATGCAGATTCCTTGGTAACGCTTTTGAGGGTAACTAGTTGTTACAGGATGATGTGGAAGGTGAAGCTCATCAGAACTTGGGATGAGGCTTATTTCCCTTTTCAACTCAAGTAAGAGGAAAAGTTAGGTATTTATACATGAAGGATAAGACCTCTCCTCCTTGCAGAGGGGACGAGTTGCAAGTGGGAGCCATTTCCCGTGCTTGCAGCGGGGCATGTTTGGCCCCCTGCGTCAGCCCTGCTCCGCCACTGCCCCAGGCCCCTCAGCTGGGGAATGTGGCTAGCTGGGGGCAGAGCCATAGCTGCCAAGTTATCCCTTTTTTACAGGGATTTTCCCTTATGCTGAATAGGCTTCCTCGCGAGAAAAGCAAAAACTTGGCAGCTATGGGCAGAGCCTGGCTGCATTTAAGCAGCCATGGCGGCGCCTATTCTCCACTCGGTTTCCTGCTTGCATCGGATCTTGCCGGACATCCGTTGGATCTACATCGGGTTACTTTCGGTTTCGGTTTCTCTGAGAATCTGATTTGTGGCAGTGAATTTATTGGTGTTCTGCAAACACTGTGAGCTATATTTACCAATAAACCCATATATTAATGCCAAAAAGGAAGAAGAGAGATGGCAGTGATCTCTCCATGCAAAGGAAGCCAAACTCAGTTGTGCTCTGTATCTGGAAAGTCTGATCACTTGGGAAAGTGGAGATTGCACAAGGAATAGGCTCACTTTGCAGAGCTACTAGAGAAAACTTTTTTTCTTGGTTCACTCTTCAGACATGAGTCCTATGTGGTTGATGCTAGTTGCAATTATTCAAAGCTACAGCAAACAACTTGGTTTGCAGGAAACACCTAGGGAATCACATCTTTCCTTAGGATATTATGGAAAGATGAGAACTTTGTTCACACATTTCCCACATCTTCACTGAATATGGAGGCTCAGGAAGATGATCATGCTTTTGGCCCTGCCCAAACCTCCACATGTTCAGTGGATTCTCTGAGCAGAGCCAGTGTTTGCAGAAGTTAAAGTACATACAGTAAGCTAGGCATATGTGATTCAGGACTCGGTTTTCTGAAATGTATTCAGCTGCATGGAAAGAGCCTGGCCCCATCCAACTTGTTCGCTTAAAGTACTGTATTTTTGAATGTCTTTGGCTGAATATACAGGTGTATGGAGCATAAACAGTGAGCGCCATGACATTCTCCCAGTCAATCTTTTAATCTGAATGTGTGGAGCCCCCTAGAGATACAGCTTGCACAAGTTCCTTTACGCAGAGTTTCCTGACAAAGCAGCTGGAAAGGGAGATATGCCACACACATTTGAACTATGGGGATTGTAAGTCCCCAAACAGCACAACCAGTTCTGTAAGGCTGCAATCCTATTCCCGCCTATCCGAGAAGAAGCCAAAAGTGAGTCAACAATGAATCATTGTGAAATTTGGACCCTTAACCTCTTTAGCCAAGTTTAGAACAAGAGGAAATCTTTAATCTATAGCATTCTTCACTTGATAACCTTTAGTGAGTGGCAAATCTTTGTTTTAAAAGTAGCATCCTTCTGAAATGTTTTGCTTTGTGGCAGTCTTCCATTCTCTTTCATCTAGTCTGCAGATGTAAGCAAATGTTAGTAATGTGAGCTACAGATATCTCTCTTATCCTCTGGATATAAATAAATAGATCAGGAAACAAAGTTAGTCCCTAACAGAAGCTTTCTTGAATCCTGAAAAGGTGATTTAGTTTTTTCCCCAAATAGGGATTAGAGGTGACAACCTTTTTCTATTTTATTGTGCAATATGGAAGTCCTTTGGGAAGCAAAAAGAAATAAAGGCTTATTTCCATGGTATGCCGAGCTTTTGTCACAGCAGCCCCAGAGTTGATAGAGGTGATAATTCCTATTGAACTAAGTTTTTGCTGAAGTGAGGCTTTGAGATTCTCAAAGCTGATTTTTTAGTGCCAAGCTGAAATGCTGCTAGCCTGATCTTACACTCTGAAGCAACGGCAGGTCTCCACAGATAAAACTGCTTGTGTGCTACGATTCCTGTTGAACACAAAAAGTACATAATCTGGCACTGGGAAATAAAATCCAGCTTCCTGCAAATTTCAGCTATCAAAAAACAAAAAAGAGGAATGTGTCTGAAAATATATGCATGAAAGCTGATCATTCTAATTTAATGGATAGTTCTTCTTATCGCTTGAAAGACCGTGTGAGCAAGGAGTTGCTGAATAAGATAAGAGGTGGAGCTTAGTCACCCACATAGCTCCTTGCTTCTCGCCATGACTATGAAAACTGGAATAAATTATGCAAAATAGGAAATATTGCAGAATAGATCATGCAAAATAAGACATTATGTAAATTTTCCCTTTCTGTGAAATTTATACCAGCCATAGAATAATGCTTTCCTTGTTGCAGAATTTTGGCGCACACGATAAAAATCGGTGACCGTGGAGTATTGTACAGACCATTGCAACCATTTAGAGTTAGCTGAAGGGGTCACCTTGACCCTTGTCACTGTGTCTGCCCAATGACAGTGGTGAATTCCTAGGTAGAATGCTTTCCCTTTTCTGCTATCACCAGTATAAATAATTAGCTGATCTAAGAACAAGCTAGTTTTTTAGTTTCTTAAATTTATTACTTCCCAGAACATAAACAGAGTAAAAGCATCCGATCATTGCTGCTGCCCAAATGCCCAGGAAAAGAAAAGTGTATTTGTCTGGCATCAAAATGATGACAGAGTTGGTGCTATGTGGACCTCTCAGGGAAGAGCATTCCATAGATGGAAGCTACTACTCTATGGAGCTCCTTTGGAGCTGGTGCACGGAGTAGTTTGTCAGATGACAATCTCAGGGTCCATGCAGGTTTGCATGAGGAGATGTGATGTAGTGAAGAATATCCTTGTATGAGCCAAGAGATGTCAGTGTCAAGCGTGCTACCACAAAGGGCTTGCCAAAGGAACTAAGTTTGGAATAAAACATTTTAGTGTACAGTATATAAGGCCTTCTATATAGTTGATTGTCATATGTGATATTGGCACTATTATCATTTCAGATGCAGAGTTCAACATTTGAGTGTGGAATATGAAAATCATTCACTGGGCAAAATGTTTAAACCAGGAGTGGGGTGCATCTTGAGGGCCACATTACCTCACAGAGAACCTTCTGGTGGTCACATGCATGTGGGGATTACACGAGGAAATTGTGCAGGCATGTGTGGGAATGACTGAGATCTGGTGCTGGCAAGCCACACCGATCTGCGAGTGTGTGGGCATTAGTGCGGCAAGCCGGCTAATGTCAGAATGGGAAACACGTGAAGAAGGACAGGTCAGAGGCTCAGGTCAGCAGGGCAACAGGTCACAACAGAGCTAGAAGGATCAAGGAGGATATGGATGGAACTGGATGAATCAGGACAAACCAGATGGGTCAAGCCAAGGAGGGTAACACAATGGGAACTAGGAGGGGGTGTTTACAGAGTGACATGTGCTTGGAGCATGGACAGAGGGCATGACAAAACAACACGTGGGCTATGGAGGATGTCTTAGGGAGTGACCGGTTGTGACGTTACAGGAAACATCACCTTGTATGGGACTGCACTGCTGTAATTGGCTAGAAGTTACACTGTCGTTGTAATGATTAACTGTCATCCTGAGCTTTCAATAAAAGGAAGCGCTCGAGCTCTGCTCTTGGTCGCCTTCCCATTGAGTTCAACCTGCCTCGAGTCGTGCCGTCTTTGCCCCAGACAACACATGCAGATGGTGGGCAGGGCCAGAGACAAAGGTGGGCATTAAAATGGATGTGACTCTTACCTTGTACAGTTCTAGCCACGCAAAAGCCATAGGGTTGAATGATGGATTCCAACTAGACAATGGTACATGCAGTGGTACCTCGGTTTAAGAACAGCCCTGTTTACAAACTATTCGGTTTACGAACTCTGCAAAACCGGAAGTAGTGTCCCGGTTTGCGAACTTTACCTCGGTCTACGAATGGAAGCCGAACGGTAGAAGGGCCCTACAAAAGGAGGCCTCATTAGGGAAAGCGCGCCTCAGTTTAAGAACGGTTTCGGTTTAAGAACAGACTTCCGGAACGGATTAAGTTCATAAACCAAGGTACCACTGTGGGGACAATTCTTACATGTAATGTAACTATATACGGGCAATTCTTATCACATGATAATAATCTCAGGTTAGTATCAGATATGTAGTTAAGCCTATTTCCACCTTTATCTTGTCTTTTCTTTCTTTTTATATAGATAATGCTCTTGAGTGATCCTGAGATTGAAAGTAGCATACTGATCAGTAACGACGAAGGCGCCACCTATCAAAAATATCGGCTCAGCTTCTACATCCAGAGCCTGCTGTTCCATCCTAAGCAAGAGGACTGGATTCTAGCATACAGCCTTGACCAAAAGGTACATTGCTTTATCTTTGCCTTGTTTCAGTTGCAATGCTACACTAGTACTACAGTACATGCACTAGAAGCAGTAAGCCTTAGGCGCAAGTGCTCTCTCTTCTCTGGTATGTTAGGAAGCATTTATATTGTGAATTGGAGTTCGGCAACATCTCATCAGCCCCAGCTAGCATGAACAATGGCTAGCCATTGTAGTCCAGGAATATCTGGAAAGCCACAGGTTCCAACCACTGTTTAAAATACAGTTTGTTGAAACAAGCCAGGATCAAACCTAACCTATGGTTTGATCCTGGCTATCAAATCATGGTTTAGAGTTTTCCCGGATCAGATCAAACAACAAACTCTGGTTAGTTTAAAAACAGGGAGTGAAAGCTTCTGATCACTTCCTTTTGGCACATTGGAAGCTGAGAGGGAAGAAGGAAGCAGTGCCTGAACTTTAGGCCGCTGTTACTCATTCATTGTATACATACTATCTGGTGAATAAATGTCTGGAGAATCCGTACTGTCTAGTGACGGCAATTCATGCACAGAAAGTTTTTCTTTTTGTGGATCATCTGTATCAGGTACTCAACAGGTTGCTACAAAGGAGAAAGAAGATTGCATCCAGCAATGGGGCAAAGCCTTAAAAAAATACTTGGTTAACACATTCACATTCAAATGCACCAGCTTATTCTGAATGGCTGAACATGCATTCACCAAACTTTATTTTTTATAATAATTTTTATTCATTTTTCATTAATAATAATCCAATATAAACCACATTAAAAGATAAAGGGGCCCCTGACCATTAGGTCCAGTCGTGTCCGACTCTGGGGTTGCAGCGCTCATCTCGCTCTATAGGCTGAGGGAGCCGGCATTTGTCCACAGACAGCTTCCAGGTCATGTGGCCAGCATGACAAAGCTGCTTCTGGCGAACCAGAGCAGCGCACGGAAACGCCGTTTACCTTCCCTATTTATCTACTTGCACTTTGATGTGCTTTCGAACTGCTAGGTGGGCAAGAGCTGGGACCGAGCAACGGGAGCTCATCCCGTTGCAGGGATTCGAAACGCCGACCTTCTGATCAGCAAGCCCTAGACTCTGTGGTTTAACCCACAGCGCCACCTGGGTCCTAACACAATACTAAATCATAATACAATTTTTAAAAGCCAATTATTCCATTTCAAATTAAACGTTTTTGGGTGACTTCCCATGTTCTGGACTTGGGGAGATGCTGTTGTTGTTCCTTTTCCTGCTTCCATTCTTATTTAATCCAAATAATACTGTTCCAATGTTATTCCTTTATGCATTCACTGAACTTTAAATGGTGCTCCCAGTTCCTTGTGCAGGGTATTCACCTGCAACCCCCCCCTTTTTTGCCTCACACTATTTCTAAACATAGGAATTTAAACTACTCTTTGTGGCAGTAGTCAAGGGCACTCATGGAGTCATGGTATACTGAAAGGAAAATTGCAAAGGGGTCAGGTACATCTGTGCTATCTGTCTTATTTTGAGCTATGTAGAACTCTTCCATGTTTTAATTCTCATTGAACACAGCTGCCATCCCTGTTTGTTGTAGCACTGTTAATCCTGTCAGGTGCAAATTGTAGGGAAACTGCAGTCCCTTATTATGCCTCAATCTTTAGAGAAAACGTCAATAGGATTCCAGAAACTTAGAAGCCCTGTTTAAGCATTACTCACATTTAAGAAGAAAAATAAGAAGGGGTGGCACTGTAGTTTTAGTTCCGCCTTACTATCACATCTCTCCCCCGCCACCAGCAGCCACATGTTGCACATGATTGGGTGAGCCAAAAGACAGCTTATCAGCGGCAGTGCCGATTGCTGTGGGAGAGCTGGGGTGTGTGTAGAGGGTTTTTCCCCTTTCTGCGTGGTTGGCTGACTCTGACATTATAGGATTTCCTGCTGAAATCCAAAAAAATGAATTGGCCACTGATGGCCTTTCTGAGAGGCGGGGCTCTGGGGACAGACTGGGTGAAGCTCAGGGCTGTCTCTAGGCCCGGGTCCGGAGGCGCGCGGGCCTGGGGCTGCCTCCGCCATGCACAGGGGCGTCGCAACAGGGGGCGGGCAGCGCCCCCTGGCCCAGGCCGGCCCTATGGCCAGGCTGGGTGGTGCAGGGCGCCTGCCCGCCGTGCTGGGAAACGGGGCGGGGGGGCACCGGAGGGATCCATCGCACCACAGCGCCAGGGCGCCAGGCATGCTGAAGACGGCCCTGGTGAAGCTTGTCATAACTCACATCCTCCTTCACATCATTAATCTGGCACGACTCTTCTGTGTGGCTTTCTGCTCACATGGCCATAGGCAACATGTAGTTTCTGGGGGCTGAGGGCAGAAGGCATTTTACCATTGGGGAGGGTCTAAAAGTAGCCCTGCTCTGTGTTCTACATGTACTGTACAGTGGTACTTCGGTTTATGAACACAATTGGTTCCGGAAGTCTGTTCATAAACTGAAGCGTTCATAAACTGAAGTGAACTTTCCCATTGAAAGTAATGGAAAGTGGATTAATTTGTTCCAGACGGTCCGCGGAGTACTTAAACTGAAGTGTTCATAAACTGAAGCGAACTTTCCCATTAAAAGTAATGGAAAGTGAATTGATCTGTTCCAGATGGGTCTGCGGCGTTCGTAAACCGAGGTTTTCATAAACCGAGGTTCCACTGTATATGCTGAGCAATGCATGAATAGGGCTAAACTGTCTGAAGAAAATAATGTTATCCCATAGACACTGTAATGTTGACAGCAGACATTTTTCATGAAAGATCATCTAAAAGGATCTCTGTTAGGAACAAACACATTACAGTAGTTGTCCTTTTGGTGATGGGGTTATGCAGTACTGTTGCAGGATATGGATGAGAGGGTAACTGCAAAGCAATAGTCTTGAAATCACGATAGATTCAAAAGAAGTGCTCACCATGTACTGCCTGAAATTTTTCTAGATGGATGTTATTGATTTGATGGCAATTGTCGGTTGTTGCTTTTGCAGAAACCATGCTTCCTCTGTTTGTTGCCTTTTCTTCCACCTAAAAGCTGGATTCTGATCTAACCCCTGCTGCAGTCTCTCTTCTCCCACTCAATTTAACGAAGGGGCACATACTGTGAAGTGCTTTCAAATGCGGCAGGAGCTGGGATATACCTTTTAGTACTCTGCAAAGCATCATGTATATGGATGATGGTGTTCAATGGATGGGTGAATAAAACAACATGGAGCACCAGTTTATAATTTTACAAGATATGTTGTTTAGTCGTTTAGTCGTGTCTGACTCTTCGTGACCCCATGGACCATAGCACGCCAGGCACTCCTGTCTTGCACCGCCTCCCGCAGTTTGGTCAGACTCATGTTGGTAGCATGTTGGTAGCATGTTGGTAGCAAGATATAGTCACACCCATTTTCAATCTTTTTAGAACACTGAATTATTTGTAAACATCGAAATTAGGAAGTTCTCCCAACCTTGTCAATGCATGCTTGAATTCAAAAGCCTTGATGTGTCTCTCATTTAGACCAGGCCAGATCTCTCAGGGAAAATCCAGCATATCTTCTCTCTTCTGCAATGCCCCTTGCTTTAAAGGGCCCATCCTAAGTTCTTCTAGCCAGGGCTGGACCATTGAGCTCAGAGAAGCAATGAATTGTGATCAGGCATACTCTTTCCCAAAGCTGAGTTAGTATAGAAGCATATATGCCTCAGGTTTCCTACTTTTTCGTGAGTACATGCATATCCCCAAGGAATATAAAGACTGGGGGGAGAAGTGGGGCAGACAATGGGTGCCAACTATTATTATTTTTACCTTTTACCTTTACCTGTGGACCATTTGCTATAGGAGATGGTCTTGCAATCTGACAAAAATGGTCCCTAGACTTTTGAAGCAACAAGTACAAAACTGCTTTCACATGGAGGTTTGTTTTGGGATATTGGATATGCTCATTACAAGTATGATGATGATGATGATGATGATAATAATAATAATAATAATAATAATAATAATAATAATATTATTATTTATACCCTGCCCATCTGGCTGGTTTTCCCCAGCCACTCTGGGCAGCTTCCAACAAAAAATGAAATAAAATAATTTATTAAACATTAAAAGCCTCCCTAAACAGGGCTGCCTTCAGATGTTTGGAATTGTGAGCTTTGTGAGGGACACAGAGGGGTGAGCACATTGTAACGTTTTCCTCAGTGAAGTTCTACCTCAGATCTTGGAATGACTGTTGGAGCATGCACAAGAAGCAGGGGAAGTTCTTTGGCTCAGCAGTTCTATTTGTGAAGCATCCCGGCTTTCCCTTGGAGAGTAAATTCATTAGTGGCCCATTGAACATTGTCTCCTGTGCTGCAATATACTATAGTCCCCAGGTCTTTTACTGCCTGACCTCAGTAATTTAATGCACTTTAAAGTGTTCTATTATATACTGCACCAGTAACCACAGATAATAACTTGAATATAGCCTTTACCTTGTTAACAGAAGGCATCAGGTTCACATTGCTAGTTCTTTGATGATGCCACGGTGACATTTGCAGATGCAAAGCCACTGTAAATGTAGAGTTCTTTACTGTGCCAGGCAGTCATTGTATGAAAGGACTTAGCCAAATGTCAGTCCTTTTTGCAAGCTCAGATGTTCGGTGTATCCAGGAATTTCGCAGTATGAATTGAAAGACCCAATATATCTGTTTGATGTTGCTGAATGGTTTGATGTTACTTTTAAGATAGAAATTATATATCTATATCTATATCTATATCACTATATCTATATCTATATTTGGACAAAGACCACAGTAATAAAGAAACAAATGATCAGCTGCTGGGTATATGATGTGTCTGTCAGGAAACTCAGTGGTAATCCAGGCTAGGGGGTTGGTTTGGGTTAGAATACCCAAATTCTATAACTCCCCACCCCCAAATTGTGAGATTGAATGTTCCAAATTCTGCACTGATTTTTTTGTGTGAAAGGAGCAAATTTATGTACATTCATTTCCTTTAAGAACATAAGATGAGCCTGCTGAGCCAAGCCAATGGGCCATGTCCTCCAACATCCTGCCTCACTGTGGCCAGCCAGATGTCTTTGGGAAGCCTGCAAGCTGGACATGAGCAAAGCAGCTTTCTGCAAGTCTGAGCGACTGGTATTCAGAGGCATAATGTTAAAGTTGGGGTGGGTGGGTTGAGAATGAAGAATATTTTTTTGGTGACTGGATGCTGGCGTGAAGACCTCAAGACCTTCCCCTTGTGGTCTCTTCTCCCCATTCCACAAGTCTTGAGGCACCACTCCACTCCTCTATACTGCTGAGTATGTGCTCAATCACATGGTCTCCTTTTTAAATTCAAAGGGTTATCTGGCAGGGGAGATAAAGGAGGCTGGCATGTGGGGCAGCTATGTTCATATTCTCAGCAGAACCCATTACCTTGGGACATGCCATGGCTTTAGTGAGGAGGCTCAGAGATTTGATGTTGGCAGTGGAATTCAGCTTTGGTTCAGAAATTCATAGAACTGATAGAATCGTAGAGTTGGGAGGAACCATGAGGGTCATCTAGTCTAGCCCCCTGCAATGCAATACTTTTTTGCCCAATATGGGGCTCAAAGCCACAACCCTGAGATTAAGAGGCTCATGCTCTACCGACTGCGCTATCACTTTCTAATAAATTACTTATTACTAAAACACCTGCCACAATGTTGCTAATCAAGTTGTGAAATGCAAGAGCTTGGCAATCAAAGGCCTCATCTTCCACTAAGTATATTCATCATCAAGATTCTTCATTAATCTATATATCCCCACCTATGAGTTGTTGAATTAGATGTTTCAGGTAGTATGGCAGTGTGCCATCTCAGCACACCTGGTAGTCAATCTCCATCCCAGCAAGGTCTTCCCAGTAATCATAGTGCTGTAATTTGAAAGTCTAATTCCAGGTATGGAGTCATCATGACTTCCGAGACTGTATAATGTCTGCATGTGTTTAAAAGAATGACAAGAAAATGGGTTGTATGGTGGGGAGCAGAGGGAGGGAGGGCAAGGCAAGTTACATAAACATGAAAGTTAGAAGCAGGCCTCCCAGAATTCCCAAATCTTTTCACAGTGAGATTTAAACCCCGTCTTAACATTATACGCACTGCTACTTAAACTCTAGATCATGGACAGTAGCAAATCCAGCCCCTGATAGAATCCAACAAACTAATAGCTACCTTAACAGCTTACATAATTTCCACCTACTTCTTTTCAATAAATATTTTATGTCTATAAATATGGAGCTCTCCTTAGATGGGCTCAGAATAAGCTGAGCAATTTCTCACAACGTTTGGGTGAATGCTCATCTCAGCAGTGCAACTTGAAACAGGTCCTGTCATATCACCACTGATGAGGCACGGACAGATCCAGTAACTGCCCCAACCTTCCCACTCACCCATGAGCTTACCACTGGAGTCGCAGTGCCAGTGCCAGTGTCAGGCAGAAAGAAATATTCTTCCCTCCCACAGTTAGAGTCAAAGTTGGAGCCACAGTGTCAGGACTGTGCTGTGAGCAGCAGTCTCTGAGATGAGCCAAGAATTAGACAAGACAGTGATGAGGGCCAAAGAGCAAACCAGGAGGCAGGACTGAGGAGTAACTAATGATACAGGCCTGTCCTCATGAGGAATTTGTTTTCAATCAAGACTGGACTGGAAGAAGAAGAGGAAGCACTTTATATCGCTTCCTACCCAGAAGGTTCCAATTAGCAGCCTGGGTGGGCAGAGTCAGTTCAGGGTTCAGTAGCTGAGAAGCTTCCACCTGCAGTTCAATGGGGCAGTTATACCCAGATCCAGCATTTCCTGGCACATAGTTAGTTGTTGTTGCTATTATTATTATTATTATTATTATTATTATTATTATTATTATTGCCTCCTTGAGATCTTATGATGAAGGGCTGTATATAAATCTAATAAATAACATAAAATATATGAATGGGCTGGTGTGTAGGCAGAATCGTTGGGAGACAGAAGGTTGAGATTCCATGGACAACGGACAGGAGTTGAGCTGTCAGACTCGAATTAAAAGAGCAGCATGAGTTTCGTATTCTAAGCCAAAGGATTATGAAACTCAACAACAGTTTTGCATTTCTTCTGAATTGCCTCTGCTGGAGGTTAAGGACCTGATGAAGAATCTATCCGCACTTCTCATCCCACAGGTGTCCATTGCAAATTCTATTCTAGAATGTGCATTATGGTTAGATAAGACATTTTTATGCACCTCATGCCTGTGTGACAACCGGCAATTATGTAAACCTTTGTTACATTTAAATGCAGCCTAGCACTTGGAAAGTGTTTCCTGTTTTCAAAACGGTAATAGTCTGCATGAACTTCAGCAGTGCCGCGTCTCGCTTCTTTTCTGTACACATCACTAGAATGTTCAGGTTTAAACTACAGGTATTTTACCTTGTTATGTGCTGAAATAAAATGCAGTGGCTATCTTTTATTCCCTTGCACTGAGCAAGTATGAAAGGAGGAGTCTAACTTTGGGGGATAAAAAAAGATGTTGACCCATATATGTTGATCATAATAAGCCAAAGTACAAGCCTTCTGGAATATGGCTTGCAGGAAAATTGCGGTAATAGCAGGCAAAACCTTATTATTTGGTCTTCGATCCCCCTCAATGTGAATAGCACCCAGAATCAATGACAGGAATGAAGTCAGTGAGCTCACAGTTCAGCATCATGGCAGCAAAAATCGTATTGGTGCAACACAGGAAGCAGACAAAGTCAGCTCCAGTCAGCTCCAAATTTGACATGAGTCAACAGTGTGATGCAGCAGCTAAAAAAGCCAATGCAATTCTGGGCTGCATCAATAGGAGTATAGCATCTAGATCAAGGGAACTAATAGTACCACTGTATTCTGCTCTGGTCAGACCTCACCTGGAATACTGTGTCCAGTTCTGGGCACCGCAGTTCAAGAAGGATACTGACAAGCTGGAACGTGTCCAGAGGAGGGCAACCAAAATGGTCAAAGGCCTGGAAACGATGCCTTATGAGGAACGGCTTAGGGAGCTGGGTATGT
Source organism: Zootoca vivipara (assembly GCF_965207765.1). NCBI lineage: Eukaryota > Metazoa > Chordata > Lepidosauria > Squamata > Lacertidae > Zootoca > Zootoca vivipara. The sequence goes on along the minus strand of NC_142588.1, from coordinate 51,640,103 downwards.
TTAGCCTGGAGAAGAGAAGGTTAAGGGGTGATATGATAGCCATGTTCAAATATATAAAAGGATGTCATATAGAAGAGGGTGAAATGTTGTTTTCTGCTGCTCCAGAGAAGCAGACACGGAGCAATGGATTCAAGCTACAGGAAAGAAGATTCCACCTAAACATTAGGAAGAACTTCCTGACAGTAAGAGCTGTTCCAACAGTGGAATTTGCTGCCACCAAGGAGTGTGGTGGAGTCTCCTTCTTTGGAGGTCTTTAAGCGGAGGCTTGACAGCCATCTGTCAGGAATGCTTTGATGGTGTTTCCTGCTTGGCAGGGGGTTGGACTGGATGGCCCTTGTGGTCTCTTCCAACGCTATGATTCTATGATTCTATTTTTCTGCCTGAGTTGAAGAGCAGGATGGTTCACACCACACCACACTCCCTGCCTAATTTCATACATATAAAAGCCAAAAGCCAAACATACTGGCATTGAATCTTAGACTATACCTGCACCTTACATTTAAAGCAGTATCACACTGTTTTAACAGACATGCCTCCCCCAAATAATCCTGGGAATTTGTAGTTTATTGTGAGTGCAGAGAGTTATGCAGGCTGGCTCAGGCTGCATGGCTTACCTGCAAGTGTCCGCTGTCCACCATTCACCATCTGTAACCTGAGGCAACCGCCTCACTCTACCTAATGGTACGGCTGGCCCTGGAAGCTGAGTGATACTCCATGAAACTATTGGTCCATTTAGTTCAGTATTGTCTAAGCTGATTGACTAACCACAACTTTTCGTGGTTTTAGACAGGATTCTTCCCCCCCTCTTCCTGGATATGTCAGGGATTCAACCTGGGATTGCATACAAAACATGTGCTCTACAGCCCTTCCCTCAAATGTACATCCAACAGGATTTGAACCCAGGACCTTTCAGAATCTAAGTAAAAAAATCACACCCATAGAGAGGCAAAACACAATGAAAAAACACCTCAAACTCCCATTGAAATTCAGTGCTTTTGAAAATATAGAATATTGCTATCATGGGGAAAAGACAACCAATCAGCTTTAAGTTTCATATGGCCCTGCAAATGTCTCACACTTTTTTGGGGGTACTTGAGCCTCGTTTGTATGCTGCTCAGAGCTTACAGGAGAAACGATAGATAAAACTCTCAAATGTAGATCAATGTGCATTGATTGATTTAAGCAAATGGAAGTGATATGAGGAAGAATGACTTTCGGCATGAGAGTAATATGAACAGCAAAAAATGTAATATATTTAATATGATATAGTTCAATTGGCTTATTGTATTTATTTACTGACCTGGTTTGTAATGTAAATGTTTAAAAAGTAGAGTGAAATAAAGAAAGTGGCTCTCTATATTCTTCCTCCTCCTCCAGTATTCTTATACAGTATCCCCAACAACAGAATCCCTCACCTTCTCTCTTATATCTCCCACTGCTCAGACACATGTGGTCTCCAGTGAACAGCTAAGACTTCAAAGCATAGTACTTAATAAATCCCACAGCAATTTAAGTAATCAGAAATGGTAGAGGAAATACAGTGGAATAATCAGTTAATAGTACAGCAGCAAAAAAATTGCAACACAATAATCAACTAACAACAGAAAACACAATCACACAATAGTGTACCTCACCATTCAGTTTTCCCTTCTGCGGTAGCAGCAGCAATATTGGGGTGTCTGTGTGATGGTTTATGGTATTTGAGAGAAAGGGTAGGATATAAGTGGAATTACACACACACACACACACACACACACACACACACACGTACGTGGGTGTCTGGGCTACTGCGTCCTTCTTGTGTCCCCTTCAGCCATAGGGCAGCTGAGAAGGTATGGAGGACTCCCTGGTCCTGAATGGGATAACTATGCCCCTGAAGGATCAGGTGCGCAGCCTGGGAGTCATTTTGGACTCACAGCTGTCCATGGAGGTGCAGGTCAATTCTGTGTCCAGGGAAGCTGTTTACCAGCTCCATCTGGTACGCAGGCTGAGCCCCTACCTGCCGGTGGACTGTCTTGCCAGAGTGGTGCATGCTCTAGTTATCTCCTGCTTGGACTACTGCAATGCGCTCTATGTGGGGCTACCTTTGAAGGTGATCCAGAAACTACAACTAATCCAGAATATGACTGGTGATTGGGAGCAGGCGCCGAGACCACATAACATTGGTCTTGAAAGACCTACATTGGCTCCCAGTACGTTTCCGAGCACAATTCAAAGTGTTGGTGCTGACATTTAAAGCCCTAAACGGCCTTGGTCCTATATACCTGAAGGAGCGTCTCCACCTCCATTGTTCAGCCCAGACACTGAGATCCAGTGCCAAGGGCCTTCTGGCGGTTTCCTCACTGCGAGAAGCAAAGCTACAGGGAACCAGGCAGAGGGCCTTCTTGGTAGTGGTGCCTGCCCTGTGGAATGGCCTCCCACCAGATGTCAAAGAGAAAAAGAACTTTTAGAAGACATCTGAAGGCAGCCCTGTGCAGGGGAGCTTTTAATGTTTAACAGACTATTGTATTTTAATATTTTGTTGGAAGCCTGGCAGAGTGGCTGGGGAAACCCAGCCAGATGGGCAGGGTATAAATAAATTATTATTATTATTATTATTATTATTATTATTATTATTATTATTATTATTATTTATGATGGCCTTCACCTCCCAAATCTGTGCCCGGGCCAATGCCCCCCCCCCCCGCTACACCACTGCATTATTGTGCATAATTCTATCTTGTGTGGCACTACCTTGGGATCCTATGGGATGGAGGGCAATATAGAAATTGAAGTAACAAATGAATAAATAACTAGCCTGTAAAATGCAGTTATGTGAATCATTACTGAGAGTGTAAGTAGCCAATGGTTGGTTATACATCAAAGATCGAATGTACCATTGCAACAAAGATGATAATAAAATGAATTGGAAAGACAGTGAAATTCTAAATGACCTGTCAACATTAGGTGATGTCTGTGGCAGGGCAAAAAACAAAACAAAAACAAACAAACCTGGCAGTCAGCCTCTAAGGATCACTAGCTGCTTGCTCTTACCTATAAATGGTTTTGTGTCTACTTTACTGGCTACCATATCTTTCAATCTGGCAGGGTTTACCACAGCATGTTTAATAGGGCAGATATGCAAAAAATATTTGCTGTTGAAAAAAAGAAAATCCCAAGTTCAAGAGTATTTAACAGCAACTTGGGGAAGCAATTTCTTGAATATGGTAATCATGCAAGGAATCGGAATCACTTAGCTTCATTTACAAATCATGAATATGTAACAGTGCCTTTAAATGAAAGGATGGCTAAAACAGAAATAGTGTTTGCTCAATTCATTAAAGAGAAGACAATTTATCAGTGCTGTTTCCCCCACCCTTCCTTAAAGAGCAGCCGTATGCAAATACTAGAAAATCAAGACCCAGTGTTAATTCTTCAGCGTGATGAATATTTTTATAATCCTAATTAGCTCTAGTCATTTAGTCTCGCAATTTCCCCCAATCTAGCCAATTTGAAATGAAAATAGATGCCTTGATTACTAAACTCATTAGCAAAGGAGCACCCTTTCCCCCAACTGATTCCCTTTTAGTGCAGATACTGTCTGAATCAAGTGTGGGACACTTGTGTTGTCAACTGCTGTTAGTGGAATAAAGCCTTAATTGTTAGGACTAAAACATTTATATCACTGCACATTCCATTGGAATGCAATGCATCACTCATTGCATGTAAGAAAAACAACTTTTTAAATGTTTTAATTAAGTGGAGTTGCTATGCTAGGTCATTTTTATAAAGTCAAATGTCACAATTGTTTCCATTTGAAACATGGAGAGTATCAATGTTGCAAGGAGAAGTATGACTCTGCATTTATCATCCCGATTATGTTAATACTGGTAGTTTTAAAGGAAGATGAGGAATTTAATTATGCAGCAGCAACCCGCTTATTTTGAGAAGCGCCACAATGCATTCTGCCCTAGCAAAACACTGAACGCTGAATACATGATTTGCCTTTGCAAACAAAAGAAACTGAATGTGAAACCAGAATAAGACTAATGAATTCTTTTTCCTGGAACTAAATCTCAATATGTTTTCCTCAACCCCTTGAAATGGGCAAGTCTACCTAGAATAAAATCATTCTAGGTATATATAGTATCTCCACTTCCATCTATGCAAGCAGCACTTCTGTTTATTTTAGTTTCTGGTTATTTTGGTCATTTCAGCAAATACAGTTGCACTGTTATTATGGTTTTGATGTCGACTTCCTTTTGCCAGGGAAAAAAAAAAGGGAACAAGCCAACCGCCAGTCTATGCTACTTTTCTTTCCTTCGTCTGCAAAGCATGCAGTGTTTGCAGACAGGGTGGATAGAAGAGGCAAGGCAATAGATAGGAGGATGTTTCAGTTTACAGCACAATCCCTTCCAAACTGTGCATTTGGTATTTATTAGTCTCAAAAGAGAAATAGCTGGAAGTCCAATAAAAAATATTCAGGAAGGCTGTGTTAATCACATTTATCCATAATTTTGAGTGTCTAAATAATTTGATTCTGCTCGAAGAGCTGCACTAATTTGCCATTCCTCCCTTCTGGACTTCAAACGTGCAGTTTGATGCTGTTTCAAGTTTCTACCTTATACCGTATTTCCCTGATAAAAGCTTGAAGTGACTGCCTCAGGTGGTGGGATCCCATTGAGATCCACACGAGACATATGCCATCTCTTCACCTGCTGCCGAAGATGTGGCCTGGGTTCATGCCACATTTTCTGTGAGTTAGGCTGCTGACATTCTCCAGCTTCCATGGTGCCAAGAAGGATTCACGGTGACACAGCTGAAGTAGCTTTGCTGAATCCATTCCTGACCTGCACCCAAAGTGCTTCCATTTTGGAGCAGGAAGGCTCCTTGAAGAACAGCAGTGAGTGTCAGAAGCTGAGTGCAGTGCACAGGTTGTGGCATCCCATCAACTTTTCGTTTAATACATTACTGGCTATTGTTATTTTCGATCTTACCAATTGATTTAATGCATTCCAATCATTTTAACTCCACAGTTTAATTTTTTTTAATCTCTCTGTTCTATACACCACCATTATCTTTTGGAATGGTGTTGTAAATTATCTGAGTAAATAAATACATTTGCTCCCATTGGGCAGCCGGGCTGAATTTCAGGTTGAACAGTTAGAACAGAGCGGAAAGGAAGAATCCCCTGCAACTTTACTGTTTTGTCTATCTCCTGCTTAGGATCCCGCATTTCTTGACTTGACAACAGTACAGAATCCAAAATTTATCTTGTGACACTCTGACTTCTGTCACCTTCAGCATCTGCTCAGCTCAGCTGCTGACTCTGCTGGGCTTTGTCTTTCCTGCTGACTGTGGGCAGTTTGGGTAGCTCTTGCCCTTGCTCCAGGCACCAACCATTCTACGTCATGTGTGTGACACAGAAAATGACTTCCCCTGCATGCTGATTTCCTACACCAACCTGGGAAGCCTCTAGACTTCTGGAGGAAGCAGCTGCCCAGGCTCACGCCCATTGAAAACCGAGGTTTTTCTGTAGTAATACGTGGTTTTGTAGCTTTCCAGTGGTTGGTTGCCAAGGGGCCAGACACCAGGCCTGACTGGATTTATTTGAATGTCCAGAAGATGGCGATATTTGCCTTCAAAAGACATTCCACCTGTTGTTACTATGTGCTACCTGACTAGCCTCACCACAGGGACTCTCTTCCTCCCACCCCATGATTTCAACAGTGCATTTATTTTGCAAAGCCTTGAAGACAGATGTACTTCAGAAACAATTTTAGAAACCTTATTCGCTGTATATAGTTGAAATTCTAATTACGGCTGCAATCGCATGCCTATTTATGCACTCTTAAGCCTACATAGCATCCAGTACGTAGGGACAGGTTGACACTGCCATTTCTTTTTCTCTTCTACCCCTCTTTGTTTGTATTTCACTGAGCATCACACTTAATTTTGGAACTTGCTTTAATATAATGCCTACTGTTAAGCAGTTTTGATGGTAGAAGTGAAGGATGGTGTTGTCACCTTTAGCTGTGATATTGCCATTTGAGACAAAAAAAATAGTCTAAGGTAAGCAGCTATCCAGTGGAGCAGATGTGTTTTGGATCTACCAGAAAATCAAGAAAACCAATGAGGTATGCAGGAAACTTCACTGTGAACCAGTTTGGTCATTAGGCCACATCCACAGCTATCATAAATCAAGGCATTGTTAGGAAAGGAGCTAGAGAAGATGTTGTATCATCCCCCAAAACAAAACAAATGGCATGTTCTGATTGTAGCATCAAGTCTTCTATTATACAGCCAGCTTGCTAGGGGATATGCCGAGGCCCCGTTGAGCTAACCTGACTCGGCACACATCACTTATGCAGAAATAACAATCCCTCAAAATCTATGAAGCTAGCAACAGCAAAGGTCACGTCTGCAGAAGCCTCTCTCTCTTTTCTTCTTGTTAAATTTTTTAGGTATGGTCGCAGCTCGACCTTTGGAGGCTGCCAGATTCATAAAGGTGAAAGGAACCTCTTGGGCCATGTGGTCTAGTCTTGTGCCCAGCAAGAATCCTGGCACCAAAATCATCGCCAAGATAGTGACCATGCAGTTTCATAGAGCTTAAAGCCATGCTGTTCTTTATAGCAGTGAATTAGCATTGGAAATAGACACCATGTCTCCCAATTCAGCCTCATTGCTGAGGCTGGTGGTTTTTTTGGGTCTTTTTTGTCTTTTATCCTTTTCTCATGCATATAGATTGGCAGAATATGACCAAATTGGGATAATTCTCAGAGGCATAGTGGAAATTGATCAGGGGTAAGAAGGTGGAAAGGGGGGGATTTCTGGACTCTTGTGAGATCTTCGTTGTCCAAAGGCTTTTAAACACAAATTTGCACCATAGCTGCCAAGTTATCCCTTTTTTTAAGGGATTTTCCCTTATGCTGAATAGGCTTCCTCGCAAGAAAAGGGAAAACTTGGCAGCTATGATTTGCACTGACACATCAGGCAACAGGTATGTGGAGGCACTTGAAGAATGAGGGAATGGGGGAGTATTGGGTTGATATGTTGTTGCAGGCTAACACTATTAGACATGGCCAATCTCTGCTGTATTTTCTCCCCTGATAGTCCTTGATGTTGGAGGTGTACTTTCTGTTGAAGACATAATAGTCTTCATAATGTAGATCTAAATGTAGATTTAAAGTAAACATGGATTAAATGAATGGATGAAACAAACAAGGATAAACTTGCACCTCAAACTTATGATGTGATAGGGAAAAGCTTGAATTCCAGCCCACTCCCTGCTATCAACATGCAGGGAGATGTTTTTGTTCTGGTGTTTTTAAAGTTAGGGCAATATTCAGGAATTAGGTCCTTCACCTGAAATCTGAAGTGATACTGGATAATATTGAACTAACTTTTACTCAGTGTAAACTTTTTACTATTAAAATTATTGACCATGACAAACTTATGCCTATCAATTTTCATGGTGTACTTTGAGTAAAGGTTTATTGACTGCAACCCAATGTCTGCTCTACTGCCTCAGGAGTCCTTCTTCTCAGCCTGACATCATTTGGCTGCATGTGTAGACCAGGTCAAGCTGTGCATGAAACTGCTGCTTAGAATAAAGGCATAGAGGGAAAGGCATGGTGGGAAATAAAGGCAGGCTGGAAGTGCTTCCAATGGCTCCCAACATCCTCTTTGTATAATTGCAGGGGTTATTTGTGGAGAAATTCAAGATTTATTCATTGTGTGGGCCATAATCAGGGTTCTCTGGGTGAAAAAGCCACTAAAACAATTTTAAATTCCTCTCCCGGCATATAGAATAGACGTTGCTTTGGGTACCTAGGTCAGAAGCTGTGAAGAACTTTGTAGGTAAAAACCATTCCAAATTAAGCCCAGAAGTGGACTGGGAGCCAATGAAGGCAATAAAGTATTTGTGTCTTCTGCTCATAAAATGACAATATAAAAAGGATTCCTGGGGGAATCCCTGCAAATATGCTAGCCTTGCAATTGGTGACCCCCTCCCCCCCTTTCCTGGCAATAATTTTCCAGCACTGTAATAGTTACTGTTACAGCTGTCAAACCAAATTGTTCTGACTGACTCTGGCATTTGCAGAGTTACATTTTTCATTTTGTTCATTTGCAAAGTCTCTGTTTATTTGATTTTTGGCAAAGCTTGCCGGGGGGGGGGCAGTGATGGAAGGGAGACACCTGCTTCATGCACATACTGACAAGTCCTAATCTGCTGTATTAATCCTTTCCCTGGTCACAAAGAAATTCCTCACTGTGGTGCTCTGTAAAGAATCCCAAGATTTCCATATGCTGCAGTAATTAAGGTGTTTCCTGTTAGAATGCATTGTGACTCGCTTGCTGTATATTAGTGAGTTGGTATTTTATTTTCCCCTCATTGCAGAATAAAAGTAACTGTCACACATGCACTGCTGTTACGTGATAAATTATTATGATTTCCCCAGCTGATAACTTTCAACAAAATAAATATACCAAATTTGTACACTTTTAGCAGTATTCAGTGGTGCCTAGTGCCCATTAGGACTGGTAGGGCAGAAGGCAGGAAGACCAACAGCAGGGGGAGCCAGAGCCAACTAATTATAGTTTTGTCTCCCTCCTCCTTCCTGAGTTCTACAACCGCAACACTGAGAAGGAAGCTGACAGACAGTGTTACCCCCTGGACTGCTGGGGGCAGACTGAATGTGGGTCACTGCCTCATTTGTCCTAATGCACCAGCCTCCCCTGGGGGCACCAACCTCCAAAACTGGAGAGGTGGCAGTGCTGTTTCCTTTAGTATATGTGTATTCCCATGAAATACACTCCTCTACTTTACCATTTTTGGCCCTTGGAATGGTGTTCACAAGAGAGTGGTGAGATGGTGGGGAAGAGGAAACACATATCTGCTGCCAAGCCAACCGGACTAATGCTCCCTTGCTCCAATTCAGTAATGCAGAGTGGACTAGTTGAGGGAGAATATGGAGAGCCATGTGCCTTTATTGTAAGTAATACAGTGTGGGCCAACAACATACAAATGAACATAAGAAGAACCCTGCTGGATCTTTTCAAAGGCCTATCTAGCTAAACATCCTATTTCCACAATGCCCAACCAGATGCCACTAGGAAGCCCCAAAACAGGACATATAGGCCTTTCCCATTTGTGCTCCCCAGTCACTGGTACTCAGAAAGCATCTCTACCTCTGTGGTTTTATAAATTGTTGGAAGCCGTCCACAGTGGCTGGGGCAACCCAGTCAGATGGGTGGCATATAAATAATAACATCGTTGTTGTTGCTGCTGCCCACATAGCTTGAAGTTAAACTGTGCAGACAAATGTATAGCCTCCAAAACATCCTTCAAAAAGCTCCAGCAAAACTGACAATCAGCTGATAGATGAATCTAGCAGAGTGTTTTGCAATGGGCTTTTCAGGACCCTACAATCAGCTGGTTGCCAGCTTTGCAGGTGCCACCAATCAGCTGACTGGTGGCACTTGTAGGCCCCTTTCAGTTGAACCAGATATTGCCCTGCCCTTAATTGCAGAGTGGGTGGGCATGGCTTGGTCAAAATGGTCTTGCGGGCCAAATGGCGAGACCTGGTGGGTCTTATAAAGCCCACGGAACAGAGGCTTCCCACCCCAGTTTGGGAAGAAGCAAGGTGTTTAGGCTTCCTAACTCTGGGTAATAGGTAAGCTTCGATTTTTTTGCACTTAGGCAAAACTGAAGAAGACTTACCATCCTCTGCAATGGCTAGCAAATGCACCTCAGAATTAGTCAGGCTTAAATGAAAAGAATGCATCAAACAACAGGGCACTTTGAAGGAAAACAAAATCTTTGTTTTAGAAGTATGGCTTCTCTTTCCTTTTCCGTTGATGCTAAAGAGATTTTATGATGTTTAAAAACTTTATGAGCAATTGGAGCAAGGCAAATGAAGGACAGTGTTTGAGTGACCCAAGGGGAATATTGGTCTTTCCTGTATTGGATGGAAGGAATGTATTTTTTGGCATGCTGGTTCACAACAGCTTTGCCCCCATCAAACCTGCTCAGAGAGTTGATGGAACTGATTAAAATCACCAGTGCCCCCTGTGGCAGACACGGCCATATGGTGTTTTTAACTGGGAAGGAAATAGTTGGGGAAGAGACAGAATCATGTGGAGAGGAAGATCAAATGCTTAGTTACTTGCTTAGCTGTTTCACTCCCTTCTCATGTGCTGATTAGACTGCAAGGAAAAATGAATTAAACATGCATTGACAGGGGATCTAAAAATCTTCATGTTGCTGATAATGATTGCTTTATACATCACAGAATCCACCTTTCAACTATAGAATCTAGGCAGTAAAATGAAGAAATGCTTGCATGTTAGTAGATAAAGGTTTTAAAATATGCAGATAGATTCCAATTGTGGCAAATCCGACGCCTGTGGGAAAGTTATGGGCAGGGAATGAAAGCAACACTGTATGTGTCCAGCTAATGTGCTTGTACGTATATTATGATGTAGCAAACGTGAAACCATCACTGTACCCAGAAAATTAAGTTGTAGATGAGACTAAGAGGGTTTTTATAAGACTTAGTGGAAATAATCCCCTAACTTCACAGCCTTGTTTGCAGATCATGAAGCTCTGCCCTTGCTTTAGCTGATATTTCAGGAGTGTCATAGGAAAATGGACAAAATCCACCTGTTGGCAAAAAGAAGGGGAAATGAACTTTTCTGTATTTCTAAGCCTAGAAAACCAGCTCTCCAGCTAGCACAGCCAATAATCAGGGATGGTAGAAGTTGCAGTCCATTTCTGAAGGGCCACAAGTTCTCTACCGCAGGGACTTTGGAGACACAGCCCCATCTTCCAGCACATCCCTGTCTTCCAGCCTTCTGCTGAGGCTTTTCTTCACAGCTTCAGAGGAAAGTAGAAAAACACCACCACATTGCCTAGGTAACCAAGAAACCCTCACTGTCTTTCCAAATGACACAGAAGAGGCAAATACAGAAGTCACCTGGTTGCCTAGGCAACAGGGGGCATTCCCTGTCTCCTGGTGCTGTAAGGATGTCAGAAGGGCTTCTTGCAGCATGGTGGAGTTTCCCCACACTGCCTAAGCAAATGGGTAATGCAATGCTCTTGGACTTCTTCCCACACAACATAACTGTATTGTTGTGTATATGAAGGGGAGGGCAACATTTTTTCAGGGGAGTGGGGGCACCGTCCTCAGCCCACTGAGGAAGGTAAGCGCAATGATGGACAAGGAGGCATGGCTTCCAAGTATGCTTGCGAGCTCAGTTCAAAATGTTGGTGCTGACCTTTAAAGCCTTAAAAGGCTTTGACCCTGCATACCTGAAGGAGCATCTCTACCCCCATCATTCAGTCCAGACACTGAGATCTAGCTCTGAGGGCCTTCTGGAGGTTCCCTCATTGCGAGGATACAAGGAACCAGGCAGAGGGCCTTCTCAGTAGTTGCGCCTGCCCTGTGGAACGCCCTCCCATCAGATGTCCCAAGCACTGACAAAGGTCGCAATCACTGACATAATCAGTGACATGGAGCCCTGTTCAGATGAGCCTACATGAGAAAGAAACAGAGAAAGTATCTTCCTGCCAGACATCCTTGGTGGAACAGAAATAAACAACTATCTGGCTTTATAGAAGACATCTGAAGACAGCCCTGTACAGAGAAGTTTTTAATGTTTGATGTCTTAAAGGTAAAGGGACCCCTGACCATTAGGTCCAGTTGTGATCGACTCTGGGGTTGCGGCGCTCATCTCGCTTTATTGGCCGAGGGAGCCGGCGTACAGCTTCCGGGTCATGTGGCCAGCATGACAAAGCCGCTTCTGGCGAACCAGAGCAGCACACGGAAACGCTGTTTACCTTCCCGACCTATTTATCTACTTGCACTTCGGCATGCTTTCGAACTGCTAGGTTGGCAGGAGCTGGGACCGAGCAATGGGAGCTCACCCCGTGGCGGGGATTCGAACCGACCTTCTGATCGGCAAGCCCTAGGCTCTGTGGTTTAACCCACAGCGCCACCTGCGTCCCTCCGTTTGATGTCTTAAAGGTAAAGGGATCCCTGACCATTAGGTCCAGTCGTGACCGACTCTGGGGTTGCACGCTCATCTCGCATTATTGGCCGAGGGAGCCGGCGTACAGCTTCCAGGTCATGTGGCCAGCATTACAAAGCCACTTCTGGCAAACCAGAGCAGCACATGGAAACGCTGTTTACCTTCCCGCTGTAGCGGTTCCTATTTATTCTCTAGCGGTTCCTATTTATCTACTTGCATTTTGACATGCTTTTGAACTGCTAGGTTGGCAGGAGCTGGGACCAAGCAACAGGAGCTCACCCCGGGATTCGAACCGCCGACCTTCTGATCAGCAAGCCCTAGGCTCAGTGGTTTAACCCACAGCGCCACGTGGGTCATCCGTTTGATGTCTTACTGTGCTTTAATTTGTTGGAAGCCACCCAGAGTGGGTGGCATATAAATGTTGTTGCTGTTGTTGTTACTACTCCAGTTGCAAATGTGGTCACCACAAAACAAACCTGAGTTAATGAGGTCCTGACAACAACTTTAGATGGGAAAAGGCATATGAAGTGGGATTAGATGTCGAACAGAGAGTGGGTGATGCCTTCTAAGATTTCCTGAATGGCTCAGCCTAGCTTCTCACTCTTTCACTGGCTCTCACTCTGATGTTTGCTTGATGGGAGTTTCATTTTTGGAGGGACAGAATGTGGTTGTCAATGAAATACCATCCATATTAGGGAATTTAGTAAATACCTGGGAAGAATCTACTTTAAACATTTTTTGACCCACTGCCAATCTGGAACACAATCAGGTCTCACAGACCATAGTTATCAGCTTGAAACATGCACAGACATCTGGGCATGGGAAATTTGAAGTTAACAACTCATTTATCACTCATATAATTTGACTTCTCTCCAAATCCATGGTGGGTGATGAAAAACTAAGTTCACATGCCCCCAGTTTTGGCTGATCTTCTCTAGAAAACTAAGGCTGAGCAATTAGCTTGATATCACATAGTGGGATGTAAGCTTAAAGATATGGAGTTAATAATGCAGACAAGGAAAATAAAAAGTGACTCTTATTATCATCATTGTAAAACCAGGTGTAACAGCTTTGTTGGTAGTACAGCATGACAAACAAGAGACCAGTAGTAATTTGAAAATAAATCAAGCAAGCTTTGAAGATGCAGAGAGGACTTCTTTGGTATAAATATTTGCAATCTGGATCCATAGCTACATTTAAAAAGTAGCTCTGTACAATTTGGAAGCTTCTTTCATTTCTTATTCTTCTTTAAAATAGTGATGTTTCACCTACTCTGTATTTCTCACTCTGGAATAAGTGACTTGAGAATCACCAGTTTTGAAAAATACTATCCAAGGGATACAGGGGCAGATGGCATTTGTCACATTAGAACTACAGCTATCACGTCATAATCTAAACCCATGGAATTGCTGTTATTTTATTCAACTGTAGTACCTGCTTGGGGTGTGTGTGTGTGTGTGTGTGTGTGAGAGAGAGAGAGAGAGAGAGAATTTGCTCTTTGCCATTTCCAGCAGACTGATTCTTTAGACCAGGGGTTTCAAACTCAAATTCATCGGGGGCCGCATCAGCAGTTTGGTCACCCTCAAAGGGCCGGTTGTGTCTGTAGGACTATGTGTCCACTCTTTATTATCATAAATTATTGTCACTGCATTCAATTATTACTGCTTTTTGTAATAATGTAAGCTCATTCCTGCCCCCACGCGGATCACATTCCTGCGTCGTGGCGCGTGTGTGGGAGGGGATGTAAACGAGGGAAATTTGAACAAAAGGTGGGGATTGACGGCTTCCGGGGGGGGGGGCTCAACTAAACCTTCGGCAGGAAGGAGAAAGCCACTGCTGGGATTAAAAACCTGCAGATGGAAAGAGGGCTTCCCTCTCCCGCCCTGCGCACACCCAAACCCCGCTAGGCAGGATGCCACACGCTGCAACCCACCCCATGCTTTGGAGAGGGGCAGGAACATGCGGTGCAGCGCCAACTCCCTGCTTTGCTTTTGCATCCTCCCTCCTCAGCACCAGAGTCCCTTCCCCTCGCGCTGAGGGAGGGCAGCGGATTTCCTGAGGAGGAAGGCGTCGGCAGCCCCAGCGGGCGTGCATCTTCGCCTCAGAGCTGCTCTTCCCCCCACCCGCGCTGTTGTCGTCTTCGCCGCCGCCTCTCCCTACCGGGACTGCAGGCAGAGGAGGCTTGAAAACCTCCCCCCCCAAAAAAATTCCCCCCCCACCTACTCAAACTCCATCTGGAGCCCTACATCACGAGGGGCTGTGAGGAGGCGGCGGTGGCAGAGCGGGAAGAGCAGGAACCCGTGCCGTCGCCGCCGCCTCCCTCCCGGCCGCCCCCCGGGGAGCAGCTCCGCCGGAACTGAGAAGCCAAAGGGCGGCTCGGGGGTGGGGGGCAGAGTAAGAGCCAGGCACTCTCCCGAGTATCTAGGAGAAAACAGGGGAAGAGGGAAGAGAAACCCGGCTCCATCAAGAGAGCGACTGTTGCGCTTCGCCTACTTCCCCCTCAGGCTCACTCCGCATCCCTTTCGCCCGCTCGTTCGCCCACCTCCCGGATGCAGCCGAGGAGAGGAAGGAAAGCGGCGGGCGCCGGCTCCCCAGTGCCGCCTCACTCGCTCTCTGAGACAACAGCAAAGCCCGCCAAAAAAAAATCCAGCGCTGCTCCGTCCCGGCACCAACTTTGCTGGCGGCACCTGTAGGGCTTTCCTACCTCCTCGGCGGGCTTCCTCCTCCTCCTCCTGCATCTCACTTCCCCGTCTGGCCGCTGTGCCACCGCCTCCCTCAGCCTCATTCGAAATTGAAATTCCCTGGCCAAGGCCGTCAGCGCGGCTCCAGCGCCCCGGCCTCCGCCTGCAGCCCCGCCCCCGGTTTTGACCCTCGGCCAGTCGCAGGCTCCAGAACTACTGTGAGTTGCTAATGTCGGCGGTGGCTACGCGGGCCACATGACGAGGTTTGGCGGGCCGGATTAGGCCCCCGGGCCTTGTGTTTGACACCCATGCTTTAGACTGATCATTCTAAAGAATGATCATGAATGAAGTAGTGAGGATGGAATGCAGCAACTGTTGCATCCATACAGTGTTTGAACCCTATAGCACTGCAACAACATGACTGTCATGATGAACAGACATGGTGTAATGGGTTGAAGCTTCTTCCCTAACAACAGCCACCATTTGCAAGTTACGTCACTGAGTGATGGTGCACAGCATTGTTTGCAACACAGAAAGGAAACACAATACTGGTGGCCTATAGGAAAACTCACCTACGTGCCATCCTCCAACCATCATATATAGACTGTGGCCCTCCTGATGCTGTTGGGTTTCAATTTCTAGTGAGCATGGCCCATGGTCAAGCATGGTGGAAGTTTGTGGTCCAACAATACCGGGAGGGCCAAAAGTTCCCAATCACTGACATAATCAGTGGCATAGAGCCCTGCTCAGATGAGCCTGCATGAGCAAGAAACAGAGAAAGTACCTTCCTTCCTGCCAGACATCCTTGGTGGAACATCCAACTCATGTCTGTTCTTTGGATGTCTCTTGTGCCTAGGGGTGCAGAATCAAGAGTGCGTAAGTCTGAAATGCATGATTATCTGTCTTTCAAAACCAAGAGGTAACAACTGCATGGATCGAACTGGTATCTGTTGGGTTCTGTGTTCATAAGCCCTTATTTCAACATATGGACTCCAGCAGGTGTAAGGACTGAGAGTGTATGAACTGGCTTGCTATTGTAGAAAGGGCCTACAACTAGGTTCGCACAGAGCTAGTCTCAGCTCTGCATCAGACATAGTAGTAAGCTGCTATAAAAGACATGAAAGTGACAGGACGCTACTGTAGCTGTGTTGACACCAGCCACTCAGTATGGCACTGCACTTACATACCTGTTTAAGATCAGCATATTCTGTCATTGAGAGGATCAGGGGCGTAGCCAGGATCAAAATTAGGGGGGGCAAGGGGCGGGGCAAAGGCATGGGAGGGGAGGGGCCACAGTGGGGCAAGGAAAGCCATGGTTGTTCAGGGGCGAGGGGGCGCCAGGATCAGCCTGAAATTGGGCTGCTCCGACTCCCTCCTCCCCCTCCGCGATCGGCAGGGGCGGGGTGCGCCAGGATCAGCCCAAAAATGGGCTGTTCCGATCCCCTCCTCCCCCTCCATGATCGCCGGCTAGAAGGGACGTCTCCCTTCTACCTGGCTGGCTGTGGGGCGGGTGGAGGAAAAGCTAGCCAAACGCTTTGCGCTGCTCTGGGGCTTTCCCTCCGCCCGCCCCACAGCCAGCCGGGGAGAAGGGAGACATTCCTTCTAGCTAGGTGGCTGTGAGGCGGGCGGAGGGAAAGCCCCAGAGCCACGTAAAGTGTTTGGCTGGCTTTCCCTCCGCCCGCCCCACAGCCAGCCGGCTAGAAGGGACATCTCCCTCTGGGCGGGGAGCAACTGGAGGGCAGCTCCAGCAGGACTGAGACTCTGGCCGCAGCGCAGGGCGGCATGGTGGAGGTGGTGCTGCCGGCGAGGCTCTGAAGGGCGGCGCTCCGGCAGGGAAGAGGCTCCAGCCGTGGCGCGACATGGTGGGTGGACGAGAGCGCCGCGTCCATCCTCCGCCTCTTCTTTGGCGCCCTCCAGAACATGACACCTCTGATGACCGCTTCGCCGGCCCTGCTTCTAGGGGGGGGCAGCTGCCCCCTTCTGCCCCCCTGTCTACACCCATGGAGAGGATGGAAACTGGGAAAGCTGCATCTCAGAATTGAAAGCTGGTTCGTTGTGTATTCCTGCACCCTGCACACCATCCAAGAGCAAATGGCTTTCTAATGCCATCTATATTTCTCCTGGCTGCATTTGACATCTCCTCTGGGCCCCGAAAGCAAGGTGAACAGAAGGCACATGTGCACTCAGCTTTTATGCTTGCAGAAGCCTTTAGTTTATTGGCTTTCTTTAAGTAATGTGTAATTGACCTTTATATTTGCATCCATGATTAATTGTCGCCAAGCTGCGATGAAACAAAGTGGGGTTAAAGGGACCTTATTCCCTGCTCCCCCCACCCAACCTTAATATCTGTGCAGTGTAACTGCTGCTTCTCTTGATTATCTGATTTCAGTATAAATTCAAAGGGGACAGGTAGAAAGAATGGAAGAAAAGCCCAGCACCCTCAAATGAAAAGTCTGCTTCTTATCTCTTTATCTGAATCAGCCTAAAGGCTACAAGTTCAATTTAATTCATCTACCATCAGTCAGCCTGAGATCTAATACGAAGAAGGGGGGGGGGGGACTGCTCAGCAGCTGGTCTGGCTCCTGCAATGATAGACAGAAGGATGCTTTTGAGCAAGTAACCGTAGGGCACATGACTAACTGCAATGAAAGGGCTTACTGCTTCTGAGCTGGCCACATCTACAGCTGTTAAAAAACTTTTTTCCTTTTCTTTTCTTTTCTTAAGTACCGGTACTTATGTGAGCCAAATGAAAAGAACTGAAGCCAAATAGCCGCTGTGCTTGATGATATTCAGTCGCCTGTGGAAAAGAAGTGACATTGTGTTTGGTCACACGTTGCTGCCAAGTGATATCTAATCCACAGCATTCGTGTGCCACAAATATTGCTGGATTCTCACAAGTGATGCACCGAGCATTCTGTAGATCTGGACAGGAATGAAGCCTCATCTGCCCTATGCATTTAGAGTAGCACCATACCACTTTTAAGAGTCATGGCTTTCTCCAAAGCGTCCTGGGAACTGCCGCTTATTAAGAGCTTTCACAGAGCTACAGTTTTCCTAGTTCCCTGGGAAGAGGGATTGATTGTTAAGTCATTCTGAGAATGTGAAAGGCATAAGGGTATTCTAACATGCGTGAACACGCTTAACAAGCTACAGTTCCCAGGATCCTTTGGGGGAAGCCATAGTTGTTCATAGTGGCATGATACTGCTTTAAATGTACATTGCAGGTATGGCCTAACACACACACACACACACACACACACACACACACACACACACACATCCCATTCTTCCAAACCTATTAACTACTGTACCACACCAATAATGCTTTTCTGGAGGTAAAGGCTTTCTCTCCCCCACCCCCGCCAAAAAAACCACCCCCCAAACAAACCAAGAAACACACAACTCAATTCCTCTGCAGCTGCATACATATTTGTGTTTACTCAGAGTGCTCCTACCACTGGTTTGGAAGGCAGTGTCTACACAACATTAGCCACAATCAGGATCTGTCCTGTCATTTCTTATGAAATATTGCATGTGATGTCCCCCCCCCCAACGAGCTTCCATCTGAACTGAGGAAAAAGAACACCCTAGCTATGCATTAAGCTGGTAGCATGTACACAGCCTGCCTCTCCCTGCCCTTGGAGGCTTGGTGTTTGGAAGAGGAGGTGTTCAGCCCAGCCTTTGCATCTAGGCTCTGGAGTTCTTCCCCTGTAGGATGATCAGCTGATCCATCACTCCTAGCTTTCTAACATGCTATGAAAAAAACTTTTGTTTTTTTGCAGGCTTTTGAGAGGTTTAGTTTTCCCACCATGTGCCTGCTTGCTCTGCTTTGGAATTTTCCCTGTTGTGTTTGTTTTTTTATTATATTTGATCATTTTTATTGTGTATGGTTGTTTTAATGTGTATTTGATTTTCTTCTTCTCTTTGGGTGTTATTTCATACTGAAAAGCAGGAGATAGTCATACCTCGGGTTAAGTATGCTTCAGTTTGAGTACTTTCAGTTTAAGTACTCCGCGGACTCGGAAGTGTTTACTTCCAGGTTTCGCCGCGCGTGCATGCGCAGAAGCTCTCTATCGGCGCTTCACGCATGCACACTATCACTGCTCAGACTAAGTACTTTTCGGGGTGAGAATGGCACCCCCAGAACCAATTAAGTACTTGAGGTACCACTGTACAGCTAAAGATAAAATAATGAATTGTTTAACACAAGTCTCATAAGAGGATGATTACCTCTATGTGCGCTTTGAGTAACAAAACCCATATCCACTTCTGCAGTCTCATATTTCTCAGATATGGAGAAATTCAGCTCCCAAGTGAGGCACATCTCCACTAAGATATGACCCCCCTCCCGCCTTCCATGCTAGTGCTAGGACATGTAACAAAGGTTAAATCTCATGGAATTCTGATGGTGGCAAACTAAGGTCAAAGTGCAGTTTCCACAACATGGAAACACTTTGCACAAAACAGCCTGGCCTCAAAATGCACATTCAGAACTTGAGCACACTGTGAATGATTCTCTTCTTAGAACTCTGGCAAGAACCTCATGCTGGGACTCCATACAAAACAGGTTTTTGTTTTTTTTATTATGGTAGGAGGATCAAAGTTGTTTAATCAACAGTGGCCATGTGCCACTCTATTGCATGTTACAGCCTCACTCATTGGATTTCCTATATTTCAGCTTTATAGCTCTATGGATTTTGGAAGAAGATGGCAGATTATGCATGAACGGATTACGCCGAACAGATTTTACTGGTGAGTTTTCCCCCATTATATTATAACTGTATAATAATGGATGGTCTAGCTAGGATCGGTAACAAGACACACATTTTAAAACTGATGGCCTTCATTCCAAATGGTTTCTTCACTCATTCTTAGAATCACTGCAACATCAAACCAAAGTTAAGCAATTTCTAGTGTCATCATTTAAAGTAGGAGAAATTTCAGCTATGTATCTACATTGGATTTGAATAAATCCCAAAATCTGAGGCAGAGTGGGGTGCCTCAAAAGGATTTTGGGTTTGTCAGAGGATGAGGATCTGTACAAGATGGCACAAGTTGGAGATGCTGGAGGAACAGTTCTGTTGTGGCTGAAAGGTCTAGCTTGTAATCAGAAGGAATGATTTTACTCAGAAGGTTAAATCTATTTTGCTTATAATGTGGAGTGATTTATCTGGGCAGTCTAGTCTGCCTGAAAATTTCATCCACTTCTGTAAAACAGAAAACAATTGGGGGGGATGGGGGGATAATAAAATAAACTTTGATGGACTTCAAGCCATATTGGACATTTTATGAAGCACCTTGGTCTGAGGTGAATTGCTTTCTGATGCACCAAATTGGGGTCCAACCAAATCATGATGTTAATAGACAAGTCCAATTTAAACATATGCTCAACATTGTCCTTAATTAGTGTTATATTTGTATTACTTGAAGTGTTTCCAACCCCCCACCTTAATTCTGATCCTACTTAAATAGATCCTACTGTTCTAATCCCAAATCCTGCCACCCCCCAAAAGATATGTTCTACTGGTTGCTATCTATTTGCGAAGAAGTCTGACCTGTTTTGGAACTGCTCTGTGTCTTTTGATTGGTAAAATATTGTAAAAAGGGAATCATGTTGTGCAGTACTGATACATACATATGCCTACACTGAGAGCCATAGTAGTGTTGTGGTTAGAGTGTTGGACTCAGACCTTGGAGACCAGGGTTCAAATCCTCATTCAGCCATGAAGCTTACTGGGTGACCTTAGGCCAGTCACTCACTCTCAGCCTAATCTACCTCACATGGTTGTTGTGAAGACTCAGGATAATATGGGGAGGAGAACTGTGTATGCCACCTTGAGCTTCTTGGAGGAAAGATGGGTTATAACTGTAACAAAGAAACAAAATAGATTTACTCCTACACACTGGCAAAACACCAAGAGAAAGATGTGCAGTTACATCAAGACAGGTTTGTTGTGGTGTTATACACACATGAAACATGTATGTTCACATAAAGATTGCCCTTTTTTTCAAAAGCTTTACCAAAGTGCATATGCATATTGTAAATGTACAGGACAGGAAATTAAACAACTGAACAGAGGCAACTGAAATATATGGCATATTGGGCCAGCATAGGTCTCTGTACTGAATTCAGAAGCAAGAAACCGACCAATTCCTAAGATAATTCATTTGGCTTCAGAAATAAGACCAATGCAATTTGGAATTTCTGAAAACTGGGAGGAACTTAGGTTACAGGAATTTCAGAAGCATCTCTACTTTGTTGTCTAGTTCCTTTTGGAAACAGCCAACAAACAAATCCTTATTCTTGTCTTGAGATGATGGTTGGTAGGCTGAGTTGAAAAGATTCTTCCTCCTCCACAACTCCCTTGAGTCTATAGTTAGCTCATCATTTATGCTATCTGTCATTTCCCAGCATCTTATTAAATTTGCAACCAAGTGAAAATGTCCTCTACCCTGTAGGGAGAGGAGACTGTGCATTTCCAAACACATCAGTCAAGCTATTTTCCTAATTCTGTTAGTGACATGTTATAACATACTGATTCCCAAGGGGTGATGTTAAAAGGGAGAAAATGAGCACCCTATGCTCAAGTTAAGAGGTTATGGGACAATCTAGTTTATAACAATGTCTCTTTCTGTTTTCCTCTCTGCTGCATAATTGCCTCTATTATTTTTTTCTCATGTCCTATCAGCTGGGCAAAAGAGAGCTCATTCATGCACGTGGTTTCATCTATCTCAAAGTCAATGTGAATAGAACAAGGGAAGATCCTCCATCCTATTCTGCTACTGGGAAATATTGGGAAGGGTAAACATACATTAAGACATTCAGGAATATGAATTGACTCGTCAACTAAGAGTACCAATGCAAAGTCTGTTGCTAGGGGGGCAGGTGTGTCCCTACTCAGTGACCATTCCTGCCAAAGGCGGTTTTAGGGTGGGGCAACCAGTGCAGTTACACTGGGCCCCGTGATGCAGAGGGTGCCAAAACAACTCATTAGAATGGACGAAAGGCAGGGGCACCGTATTTTTGCATCACATGGGGCGCTGCTGAAATTTAAGAGCCCAAAGTGCCACTGCTCCTGCTAATTCATACGAACACTTTTCTCCTTCCAGGCAAGCAGTAGACATTAACACAGCTCAAGGACACATTGCAGCCTGGCAAAAACACTTGCCGAGAGAATGTGGAGCAAAGCTAGGAGGGGTGTGGCCTTGGCAGTGGCATGACCTAGTGCAGGCATCCCCAAACTTCGGCCCTCCAGATGTTTTGGACTACAATTCCCAGCATCCCTGACCACTGGTCCTGTTAGCTAGGGATCATGGGAGTTGTAGGCCAAAACATCTGGAGGGCTGCAGTTTGGGGATGCCTGACCTAGTGAGAGTCCAGATGGCCAGACAGAAAAGGGCTTGAGGGCTTCATTTGGCCCCCCAGGCCTGAACTTTAAAGAGGGATAAATATGCCCACCTCACCTACAGCTATATTTAGTGGGTTCCACCCCCCTTTCTTGACAAGAGAAGTAGAGAATCAGTCTTTGCATATTGCTCTGAAATGCAAATCACCTCCTTTAAGCGGCTACTGCACCTACAAGAATGCAGCCAGCCGGCAAAGCACCACAGCCTAGGTAACAAAGCATCAAGGTAAAAAGATGTTTAAAAGACTGTTGAGATAAGCACCTGTGTGAGTTTAGCATCATAGTAAGGCCAGGGCATACAGCCCTCTCCCTTTCCTGATAGCAAGTAACTTAACTTTTGATATAAACAGCTCCAATAAAGAAAATCAGCTATGAAGGTTGAAAGCCAGAGTGTCTTTTATCCCATGCCTCCTTTGCGATGTGTTAAATCTAAAGTACTACTGGCTCTCAAGGGATTTAAAAATAAAATAAAAATCCTTGCATTGCCCATTTTTACAGCTCCTCCACACTCTTTCTCTGTCCTGACTAAGCAAAAGACAAAAAAAAGCTTTGTAATCGCACCAGATGAATGCAAAGCAATGTCATTGCACAGCTGAACTCCAAGCCCTGCTTTACAGCTATACAAAATGTTGAACTGTGAAATTTAGTTGCATCCCAAAAATTATGTAAGTGCAATTTTTTTTAAAAAATGTATGAGCAATTTTGCATATTTGCAAAGAACACGAGTCTATGTCTTTCCTGAGACACCTTTCTTTCTGTATTTATATTTTCCTAAGTATCAACCTGGTATTGAAATAGCCACAACTTTATTGCTTACAGATGTAAGAAGGCTTAGGCACAGAATATATATTTTGGATCAGCCAGACTGGTTGCTGGCTGATAACTTTGTCAGGGTCAATGCTGGGTGAAGGAAGATGATTTTTAGGTATGTGTGGAGCCTGGTGTGATCACTCGCTCCCCACCCCCGAAAAAAAAATTATCTAGGGAAATCCTGTTTTTTAATCAGGAAAATTATTTCCCCTAAAAATATTGTATTCTTCTGTCAAGGATAAACCTCATAAAATCTGGCTCAGGGATTCAGTGAATGTGAAGCAATATCTCTTGTCAACGCAGTGAAACAATTGGGCTAGACTTGCACAGACTGGGTTGATATTAAGCACAGAATGGAATGATTCTCCTCCCACTCATTTCATTGTGTGCTGGAAATTGAATTTAGTGGGTTGGAAGACCAGGTATGAGAACAATTTCTGTTCACAAACTGCTTCTAACTTTGTATTCCACTCTGCCTCATTTTCATTTCCTGTTGACCCAGTGATCAGAGCTGAGTGTTAGCTGCTGAAAGTGGGCAGAGACCTAGTTTCCTCCCCTCCCAAGGCCTACATAAGTTAATCTGTCCTTGTTTGACAGCCTAGGAGAGTGTTGATCGGCAGAACGATTAGAAAAAAAATGGTGGAGAGCTAGCAGAAAGAGGCGGGGAGGAAATAAAACAGTTTAGCTTACAGGTATATTTCAGACAAGGTGACCAAAACCCACCCTTACAAGAGACAGTCCTCTGTTCGAAGGGGTTGTCTGGCCCAAGACCAGCTTAAGGATTGAAAAAGAACAATAAAAAGAGAAAACAGAGGCCTTGAAAATACCTACCATCCAGTTAGCATCTGGACAGCAGAGTAAGGAAGCAGACAAGTTACCTGGCCACAGTCTTTCCCACTGTGATGAGATGTACTGGTTTATTATAATAATTATTTCTAAATTTACATTTCTACATGTGAATGAGCATTTGCAAATATTATGCAAATATGTGTCCCCTTTGTGCTCTTTTTGGGGGATGCATAAGTGACCACCTTAATTTCAGGGGATTTTGGTGATAAGTTTAGCCATCATTTGGTATCTTATTTTTTTATTCCTCCACCCTCTTCCTACAATTCAGATTGTGAGTTTTCTGCAGTTATTATGACAGCTTTTTTATTGGATCATTGTAAGGTTCAGATAGTACCAAGATTAATCGACCAAAGACCTTGATTCTTTTCCTCTTTTCCTTAAATGTGTTGAACTTTGGCATGACTTCAGCATGTTGTAATTTCAGGAAATAAATTTGCACAGTATCCACAGGTGGTTGTTATGTCCAGACCAGAACTGTGGCTTTTGTTACCTACAGTATATTGAAACAAGCCAGGATTGTTAACCATGCTTTGAAGCTGGTTTGGTTTAATAAATCAGGCAATGCTAACCATATTTTTCTGTAGTTCCGATGTAACAACAAACCATGGTTGGTTGAAAATGGAGTATATGCTTCTAGTCTCCTCACAGTCATGAACGGGGAAGAGTGGGGAGGTGGGAGCCAGAGGCATCCTTCGCATAGGGCCTATTGGCTCATTGTGCCAGGGCGTTGGCCTCTCAGGGATGCTGGTGGAGTGCAACCAACCACTAAGCCCTGAGCAATGGCACTGCCGGCATCTAAGGGCGCAGCGCCAGCCCCGCTGAGGCTGCTCCAGGGCAGTCGGGGAAACCTCCGAGATGCTGAAGCTGGTGAGCTGTGGTCTGGAGTTGGGAGCCCCTCCCGGGTTGCACTTCTACCCAGATTCCCTGGCTCCTGCCCTGGCCCAGCAGAAAAGGATTAAGAAGCGCAAGGAGGTCAACACGCTTATTGGACTGGGCAGCGGGAATGGGGACCGGGGAAGTGGGAGCGGCGGCGGCAGCAGGCACAAGAAGAGACACCCGAGGAAAGACTCCGCTGGCGTTGGCATGGTGGAGAAGGCTGGCCTGAGCCCCGAGCAGCTGCTGGCCGAGATCCGGCTATGGCTGAGAGGCGAGTGCAGCACAAACCTGGCGCGCCATGACGGCGCCCTTTCCACTGCCCCGTGCAGAGTCTTTGCCCTCCCGGTGAACTTCCCTTGGGATGCCCCCTGGGGGGCCACCGCGTGGGGTACCCCGAGGGCAGGAGCTGCCTTGGCCCCGCTTCTCTAGGGCTGCGCCGGCCAGCCCACTGACAGGCATCCCCCAAAAGCCCCGCTACTCCGAGCAGCATCCTACCCTGCCCCTTCAAGCTCCGGAGATGCTCCTTGCTGCCACAATCCCTGAAGATGCCGGCGGGAGCCTGCGAAGCCGGGGCTCAACTCTGCAGCCACCAAGCCGGGGTTCTGGGGGGGGGGGCTGGAGACGCTGCCCCCGGAGATCTAAATTTTGGGAAAGGGAGGGGGCGCTGGAGTGATCTTTGAGCCACGGCGCTGGATGGGAGAACATGAATCTGAGGCTTATGCATGTCAAAACACAGTTGCTGCACAACATGTTTTGAGCCCTCATGATTTTCACCCATTCCCAAAATTAGCAAGAGGAACTCTTGGCTTTGAAAGACAAAGCATGAGCAATGTTTAATGCTCCAGCCCTTTATGTGGCAACATCTGATATGCCTTTTTTTAATAGATAGTCTGATGATTATGATTATTTTTTAAGCAAGTGATGCCCCAAGACATTTGGAAGCTTTCTCTGTCATTAAGTTTAAACCACTCTCACATTTAGCAGATTGAGCGGAATGCATGCTGTGTACTAAACACAGTCTCTTATCATGGCAAAACAGACAAGACACTTCCCCACTTGTTTTGAATGTGAGCCATTTTGTATAGCTCAGTAACATTCCATTAAAGATAAGGAGATTCGTCTTTTATGCCTTTTCCCCATTGGAAATTAACAAACTCTTTTAAGATGACTATACATCAGCAGTTATATGAGGCAGAATCCATTCTCAGCAAGAAGAGAGAATTGAAACTCCTGTCCTTTTGTTTCCCGATATTCCCCAGAGCCTCCTCTTTAGAAGGAGCTTAGTTTAATTTTGCCATCATTAAGCAGAGGAGACATGAGGCTATGGGAGAACTTCAGACACGGAAACTGGGATGCATCACAGTTCTTTTAAGTTAAGTAGGTTATGTGAGTTTCCAGTCAACTACTTCTTTCCATAGACGATTTTGACAGTACCGTAGACTCTATTTTATAGCTGTGCAGAAGAACCATTGAACTGGCAGTTGCATTGTTTAGACTTAACTAGCATCAGCAGTGGTAACAAGGTGTTGAATGACAGCTGTCCGCATAAAGGGTGTACTATGGATTTTGTTCCTAGGTCAAGAACGGGAAACCTGTGGCTGAACTCTCCTCAGCCCCAACCAGCATGGCCAATGGTCAGTAGTGATGGGGTTGTAAGCCAAGAACCTCTTAGTAGGTGGTAGTTGAAAGATGAACACTTAGGATTGTTGTTGCTTTTTAGAGAATTGTTGAAAGTCGTAGGCTGACAGGGTGTCAGGATCCACTGCTGCTAGGTAAGGTAGCACCCCCCCCCCAATAGCTGATGCTGCAGAAGCCAACTGAAGTAGGAGCAAGCGTTAGATGCTGCAAATCAGTTAAGGAGTATCTACTTGCTGACCCAACGCTCAGAAAAGAGTTCAGCTTCTTTACAGCTGGAAGAG
The DNA here is from genome assembly GCF_965207765.1 of Zootoca vivipara. Lineage (NCBI taxonomy): Eukaryota > Metazoa > Chordata > Lepidosauria > Squamata > Lacertidae > Zootoca > Zootoca vivipara. Next base: position 51,613,550 of record NC_142588.1, on the reverse strand, counting down.
GCCATTATAGCTAGTTCTGTGCTTAGCAAAGCTTCACTTGACTAGATTTTGCCCGCCTATTTGCAGTTTTAGGCCATGGGCCACCATTCAATTCTGGAGTCTCTTCTCCTGTATCATCCTATTCGTACATCTGGACATTATCTAAGGAGTCCCTGCTGTTTTACCTATTTGTCTTGCACACAATACCAGCCTTCTCAGTGGTGACATTGGTGGCTGTGGTTAGCTGAGGCTGTATTACTCCTCCTTTTCAAATGTTTAGTTCAGAAGGTTTTGGATATATGTTGAGTTACATGAGTTTACCACTAGTGCTCCATTAGATGTTTGCTTTTCTTTCAAATTTGTTTTATTATTTTGTGATAGTCATTGGCTTGGATTCCAGCTAGGTTCTGTGGATGGAACAACAACTTTCATTCATGGACATTCATTCAAATGTGCGGGGGCACATTTTTAACAGATACCCCCTGCAGCCCTTTGCACTGCTTCTCATGCTTTTCTCAATGACCCCACAACCCTCTGAAGCATGGAGCTGCAAAAAGGTTATGAAATCAGTGAAAGTTGCTTCCTTCCACTGATGAGAGCATCTCATGGGTGTGATCCTACTCAAATAATGCTCTTGCACGCAAAAGGCTAGTTAGAATCCATACCAATTTATTTTAGCTCCTTGTTAGGCATATTGTGGATCCATTTGGTGGAAAAGCAGAACAAACGTATACAGTGGTACCTCTACTTACAAATTTAATGCGTTCCGAACACACGTTTGTAAGTAAAAAAAAAATTGTAAGTCGAATCCCATAGGAATGCATTGGGAGAAAAAAAATTGTAAGTAGAAGCAACCCTATCTAAAAATTCGTAAGTAGAAAAAATCCTATCTAAACCGCATCCAAGATGGCGGAGGGAGCTCCATTCGTAAGTAGAGACATTCGTAAGTAGAGTTATTCGTAAGTAGTGGTACCACTGTACCTACTTATTTAATACATAACAGCTATAGCTGTTCTGGGGAACCTTTTGTGCTCCAGAAGCTGCTGAACTATAACTCCCATCATTTCTAGCCTCTGGCCATGCTTCCTGGGGCAGATGAGAGTTGTAGTTCAGCAGCATGTGGAGGGCCAAAGCTTCCCCACACTTTAGCTATAGTAAAGTCAGCAAATCAACCAGGGATTCAGGAGGAGTACAAAAGGCATTCTGGAGGAGCACACATCTCTCAAAATGTCTGTTTCTTTGTAGCCGCTCACCTTTTACTATGCTGTTTGTTTTCAGTCTTTCTCCTTCATAGTTCACTTCCTACTTATTGCTACACAGCACCACACAGAAGCATTTCACCAACTCTTAGTCACAGCTGACCTCTGCTGAAAAGCACAGACAACCAAGTTTCCATGATGGCCTTTGGCTTCATGCCTGACCTTTCCTTTAAGTGCTTGTGAAAAGAGCTGCACTGACACCCTCACACTGTTGACATTTAGTGTGGGTGCTCTTGAAGAAGTTCTTGACATTTCTGCTTCTAAACTGTCTAAGTGAAATAAACTTCTTAGAAAAATGTTATTTCTTTTTCAGGAGTTTTTATTTTTATTTTTCTTGGTGGGAACATCAGAACATGAGAGGATCAGGCCAATCATCTATTGGTCCAGCATCCTGTTTTCACAGTGGCCAACAAGATGTTCATGGCAAACTAGTGAAAATAGCATTAGTGAATGTAGTGAAGAAAGCATACAAACTGCTTTATTCTGGGGAAAATAGTTTGGCAAAATTGCATATATTAGACAAAATTCCACATAAATATGTGTTTATTAGGACAAATTTACACTGATATGCTGATGAATTTTCATGAGGACTTTTTTTAAAAAAAAGAAACAATCACAAGTTGATGTATAAATGTGGAAAAATGAGAAACAGAGAAGTTGAAATTTGATAATTTACCCATCCCTAGTTGGTGGGACCTTGGCCCATGAGATCACTGACCTCGGTAGGCACATGGGGCCTTGCCAGCACAGAAGAAAGCCCAAGTGACAAAAAGGAAAAGGAGAGAGAGGCTTTATATCTCTTCTGTCTTCTCTTTACGAGAGAGCAGAGACTGAAACGCACTAGCAGGGCTGACCATAAGAAGAGAGCCAGAGAAAGGGATTGAAAGTCACCGTAAAATTAAGGAAGGGGAGACTAGGTGGACCATTTGTTATATCATTTCTTCTTGGTGCTTTTGCTACCAATTACATAAATAAGGAAGCCAATATGCCCTGGCATTGCAGCCAACAAAAGACTAGATTTGGTCAGACTACATCCTCTGAGTGATCCCACAGTTGGTAACATGCTACCATAGCTGTACATCATTTCACCTATGCACTCCTTTAATCTCCCATGAACTGAACCCTGTGTCTCCCATTATATCAGCCTTCTTTGGATGTACCTGCATACAAGCAAATGCATGTGTGAACCAGTCACTCACCAAAATGGCAAGTAGCCTGTCTCTGATTGTGATGATGTCATTTATAGCTTTTGTAAGTTTAGGGATTTCTGGCAGCCATGTCCATAGCCATCACCTTCAAGAGTTACAATTGTTCATGCAAGCACTTGCTTAAGGAAAACCAAAATGCTTCTCTTGGTGGGTGGGCAGTGGGAATGCTGTATATGTGGGATAACCAGCCTCATATAACCAACATGCTTAAGTCTAATTAATGTTTAAAGGGCTTAAAGTCCTAGAGTAAGATGTCCTGCCAGGTTTGGCTCACCTTTGGAGGGTCTAGGTCAGGCATCCCCAAACTTCGGCCCTCCAGATGTTTTGGACTACAATTCCCATCATCCCTAACCACTGGTCCTGTTAGCTAGGGATCATGGGAGTTGTAGGCCAAAACATCAGGAGAGCCACAGTTTGGGGATGCCCGGTCTAGGTAATCAAACCTTTGTTCCAAAGAAGCTCAGCGTGTGAAAAAACTTTGAGCTTGTTGCTGCAGCTCAGATCGCACGGCTCAGGGGTCAGCAAACCTTTTCAGCAGGTCCACTGTCCCTCAGACCTTGTGGGGGGGGCCGGACTATATTTTGAAAAATAATATGAACGAATTCCTATGCCCCACAAATAACCCAGAGATGCATTTTAAATAAAAGGACACATTCTACTCATGTAAAAACATGCTGATTCCCGGACTGCCCGTGTGCAGATTTAGAAGGCAATAGGGCCACATCCGGCCCCCGGGCCTTAGTTTGGGACCCCAGCATGGCTCTAACAAGCCTTTCTTATGTTCCTATATCAATAATTTAGGAACTTTCACTGCTGTAGCTAAGCCAAGTTTTATTGCATGTGTTTCCTGAATGCTGTATGGAAAAGCAAATGAATCTGACCTTTGAAGAGTTTGTAAGTAAGCAATTTTTAACTTATCAAACATGTAGTCTTTTTCTATGCTAAGGGAATTTTTGGAACCTAGAGGGCATGTTTTAAAGCCTATTTTTCCATGCTTTGCATGTTTTGTGATTATAAATCTCTGCTAGGGTTCTCTCACCAAAGAGTTCTTACCAAACCTGCATCTTGATATCCAGGGAATTCTCTTTTTATATACCTTTTTTTTTATTGCCACCAACAGTGTATTGGTTGTATGGAAGAAAATAAATATTATTTGGATCAATTATTTGGTGTCAATTTTAGGGTGGGGTTTTTTCCTTGCCCAGTTTACAGCACATCCTTTGCATGTTTCCTCAACATCCTCTGTCTTCAGTGGGATTTATTGGCAATCATTTTTGCATACAGTTCTGCAGCCTTTGAAGTTCTCACTTCTTGTAGACTTGTGTCGATCCTCACAAGTGGCTCCCATGCCCTTCAGAAGAGAACCCATTCCTGTAATTCAATTTTCACTGCTGGTCTCCTTCATGTTTCATCTGCTGTCTGTTTCTCCGCAAGGCTGTCAAGACCAATTAGCACCTCACTTGTCATGAAGCATGCAGGATCTGGTTTATTAAACGGGTGTGATCGAAGAAAAACTGGTGCTTTTATGCCTTTTTGTTTCATCTGGAAGGAGGAGGAACATGTAACACTCTCTCTCTCTCTCTCTCTCTCTCTCTCTCTCTCTCTCTCTCTCTCTCTCTCTCTCTCGGCTGCTGGATCAGAACCTACTTGTTTTGTGAGAGAGAAGTATCATTCATAGATGGGCAAAAAACCTAGCGAGAAGTGGATGTTCTCAGTTTCCTTTCCTTATTTTACTTTGTGTTATTTCATTATTCTGTTACACTTTGAGCTCTGCTTCAATAGTCTTCTGTAAGAATCTCAAAATGTACACCCAGTACGTTTCTGAGCACAATTCAAATTGTTGGTGCTGACCTTTAAAGCCCTAAACGGCCTCGGTCCAGTATACCTGAAGGAGCGTCTCCACCCCCCTCACTCAACCTGGACATTGAGGTTCAGCTCCGAGGGGCCTCTGGAGGTTCCCTCACTACAAGAAGTGAGATTACAGGGAACCAGGCAGAGGGCCTTCTCAGTAGTGGTGCCTACCCTGTGGAACACCCTCCCATCAGATGTCAAGGAAATAAACAACTATCTGACTTTTAGAAGACATCTGAAAGCAGCCCTGTTTACAGAAGCTTTTAATGTTTAATCTTTTATCCTGTTTTTAATATTCTGTTGGGAGCTGCCCAGAGTGGCTGGGGAAACCCAGCCAGACGGGTGGGTATAAATAATAATGATGATGATGATGATGATGATAATTATTATTATTATTATTAGAGGGTCATCGTGGCTACTCTAGAGCAACTCCGCTTGAGTCCAGTTTGTCTTTAAAGACTTTTATTGTGCAAAGTATTTACAGTGCAGAGACAGCTTATAACATGACCGCTCATTCCGAATCAGAATCCGGCAATGGCATACGCCAGCAAAGTAGTCGGGGCACACCGAAACGCCTCCCCCTTGACCTGCGTCGTGGTGCTCTCCTTAACTCTTGTGCCGGAAGGAGCGATGCCCTCTCAGCCTCCTCCCTGTCAGGGCGGTGGAAGGGCTCTCTAGCATCCTTGAGCCCTTGCCTACATCTCTACTCCCCTGAGCCTTCCCATTGTTCCGCACACTGGCTTCTCTCTTCCTCCGAGTCTTTCCCCTCCCCCCTGGCTGCTTCTGACCCACTGCTGCTCCCTGTGCTTGGTGAGGTGGACATCAGGATGATGGGGGCTGGCTCCTTACATCCACCCCCCCCCCCGTGACCCTTACATCCATTATTATTATTAGTGCAGAATTCTGCAGCTAGACTGGTGACAGGAACAGAACACTACCAATTCACCAGTGTTAAAATACCTGCATGGGTTTCCCATCTACTACTGGGCCAGATTCAATGTTCTTCTACTGTTGTGCAAACCCCTGAAAAACCTATATACCTTAGGGAATGTCTTCCACTGTATGACCCAAGTTGATCACTTGAGATTATCTGGGAGAGTACTGTTAGTGGTCCCTCCCCCCGACCAGAAGCACGGTTCATGTCAATGAGAACCCATGCCTTTGGTTTTGTAGAACTCTCTCCCACTTAAGTTAGACAGGCACCAACCCTGTTTCAGGCACCTGGTTAAAACCATCTTATTTTATGAGACCTTTGCTCCATGAATCCTTTTGCAGTGTTTTAGAATTGTCTCATGTTCTTGTTTAAATTTCCGACGCTTTAAATGTTTGAGGTGTAGTTTATGGTTTAAATTTTGTATACTACATTTTTTTTATTGTTGCAAGCTGCCTTGAGACATAGATGGTGAAAAGTATATATATATAAAATAGTAAATAAGCTTTGTAAATATTTTTGAAATATTTTTTGAAACAAATATTTTCTGAAAGAAATTTTTTAAAAAAATCACAGGAGGGCAGGTACACTCCACAACAGTAAATCATAAATGCCTGTAAAGGACTAGTGCTGACCCAAACATTCTCAAGCGAGGGCTTTTGCCTCAAATTGGTAAGCAAGCCTCCCCCCCCTTTTTGCACCAGTTGACTAACAACCTTCAATTCTGACACCATAACCATCAGTTAATGAATATGCTGCTTAGACACTAAAATAGGTTTCTAAGTGGTTTACAAGTAAAAAAAAAATCAATAGCACAAGCACAAAAATAATTAATATACTGAATTAAAACATACCACAAAACAACTCATTAAGGCATAAACATATATAACTAAAATAGGCAGGAAAACAACCCCATTCAAAACAACAGAGGAGACAGGATAACAGGTTGGGAGCTCGAGGAAATGCCTGTGTGTAAACAGAAGTGGCTTCAAAAGCTGGCAGAATTCCAATACTGATGGCGGCATCTTGTATGTCAATAGGGCTGGGAATTCTCCAGGAAACAATTCTGCTAATACAGAACCCCCAAAACTGGTGGCAGGGTGGCGGTGGCAGTAGTATATTATGAATTCGTAAGTGTCCATTTAAGAACCACAGTGTTTGTAAATGAAGAAGCTGGTGTTGAGCAAAATGTTCTTACACTCAACCATGAGACCTTCGGGTTTGAAATTGGGGTGGTGGTGATGAAATTCATTCCCCCCATAAATGTGGTAATTTTTTTGGGGGGGGGGGTGGGATTATTTGAGGATTCATGGAAGGAAATTGGCCTTCCATGGCAATGACAACTGTGGTATTCATTTTTTGTTTCTGTTTGCAAATATAATTTTGTGCTCCCTGCCCCCCAAAACCCTCTGAGCTCCCCGCAGTGGCCACCACCATTATTTTATTCAAAACCTGTACATTCCAAAACAATGCTATATTCTTGGTTGCTCTGAGTTATTTTATGCAGGGGAAAGGGACCTACTGCAGCTACCAACAAAGGTTCTGTCACCTGTGGGCTTCAAACACATGTATATATATTTATTTTAAAAATAAATATAAAAGGGGCTATTGCTGCTGTCATAATTCCAACCCCCCCCCCCAACACAAATTGCCTGTGAATGGGGTCATGGATGTGGCTTGTGGGGCAATTTTCACACAGCCCAAACAAAAGCTGTTGGTCCTTGTGAATACTTAGAGTACAAAGGCTATGCTTCCTGTACCAATATTGAATGTATTGTTTGAACATATATGGGAAAAATCTACTTGTATAACCTTCATTGTGATAAATAGAAGTAATGCTTTGTTTCCTCAACCTATGAGGCTCATTTTGCAGATGTGTTTTATCCTTGACAATTATGCCAACTGTTGTCCGAGCAGCTTTTCTGGAAGCTTTTAAAGCCCTGGTTTGTTGTGTTCTTCTGCTACTGCACTGATTTATTAAACAAAGCTCTTGCTCCAAAGCTCCCCTCCCCTTTCCCAAAGTGTGTCTCTCTGCCTCACCATCCAGAAATAGCTGAATCACTGAGCCATAGCAGATCAGGCATGTCGTATTTGGAGTCTAAAATGCTCATGCAAATGAAATGGATGAAGCGCACTGGGAAGAGCTGAGCATCTGTAGGCTGCTGAGTTTTTCCGGTGCAGTGTTTTCAATAGAATGGATGCTTACTGCCAAATTGGGTGGTTAGGTGGGGAAAGAAACCCATCAATTTTGTGAAAATGGTTTGTTTGAAAATGAAATAAAGAGCAATGTGATCATATCAGTGTGTAAAAAAAAAAAGATGGGTGAAACAATACTTGCATACCTTGAAGGAAGTGTAGCTGCTAATATGGGGATAGGGATAATAAAAAAGTTCACACATTTAATTCAGAAATCCTTTGGGTTTGCCTGGCATCTCTGCATGTTTCTCTCTCTCTCCTTAGAAAGCTGAATCAAATCATTGGTCCAGCTAGCTCAGGACTGTTGACACTGACTGCGGGCTTTTCAGAGTTTCAGACAGGAGTTCCCCCCCCCACTTACCTGGAGATGTCAGGGTTTGAATCTTAGACCTTAGGCATGCAAAATAAGTGCTCATTCATGGAGCTATGCCTTTTCCCCTTGACCAGAAAAATAATATATTTTAGGGATTTCCTTCTGTTGAAGGAAACAGGGCACTGCAATTGGGGCACTAAAATGTCCTTGTTTCCCATATGAATTTGTTCCCATATGAATTTCTTGCACTTCTCCCGGTAAAAATAGTGGAACTGAGGACATCTGTAATAGGTTTGTTTAACGCAGCAAGACAGTTATGGTAAAAGATTACTGACTCTGATTATCTTAACAGTTATGTGTAGTAGGGGTTGGGATCCTGACCAGCTTGCTACCTTGCCCACAGTGAGTAGCTGTTCTATGTGGTTACTGGACACCTTATCTGTTTGATTTAATATTTATTTGTTTATCTATAGTCTACCCTATTAGCAGAATCACTTGAATAACACAGATGGTATCCAGAGAGAAAGTGAATAGTTAAGGGAGGGATAATACTTCAGTACTCCATCTGTCATGGATGTTTTCTTTAGCTGAGATTCCTGCATTGCAGGGGTTTGACTAGATGACTCTTGGGGTCCCTTCCAACTCTACAATTCTGTGATTATATGATAAACTGAGGAGAAACATACAGATAAGGCCTAATTCATAGCAGGGAGACATACAACTAGAATACAGGACATAAATCCAGCAGAATGAACTAGCCTATCAGAACTTGAGCTCCCTCTGCTAGGCAACACCCTCACCCCTCTGTTGACTGTCAACAGAATTAACCCTTAGGTTACTAATAGAATGATCTCTGCTGCTGTACTTATAACACCCAAGGTAGAAAACAATAACATTTAGAATTACAATTAAAACAAAATCAGTCACAGCAATAAAATTCCTTAGGTAGTAATGAGATTTTATGCAGTATTTTATCCTACAGGTTTTTGTACTGCACCCATCTACTTTATATATGAATGGTTCATGGCCCAAGCATTAATAAACTACTAATAAAATTACTAATCACCACAAATAAAACTGCATTTTTTTTAAATGAAGCTATAGGAATTTATGATAGATGAGCTTTAATTTGTTACTTCATCTATGGCTTATAAAAGCAAATATAATTTTTTCTCTTCATATTTAGGTTTCTTCTCTTCAGTCATTTATTCTCTTCTATTTGATTTGGGCTATTGAGCACAATGAACTGGTAGCCACAGCATTGGTTTTGTTTTCTCTGTCATTTTGGGTGTCACTACCATTCTGATAAGCCAGTTCCTCCCTCCTTTTCTTTTCTTCTGGTTGGAACGTATTTTGTTTCCTGGACATATATAGACTTTATTATACTAAATGCATGTGCTGTCCAAATGCTGAAAGTGTAGGTGAGAGGCAGAGACATGTGTGCAAGTCCTGCTGCAAACTTCCTTACAGTTGCACATGTCTCACACTCACTGAGTCCTTGACTTCCTTTGAAGATGAGTAGAAACCCTCTGTAGAACTTTCAACACAGGAGAGATTGGGACAAGGACAGGATCACTGAGGATGCCAGGGATGGGACTTAAGTACACACCCCTGCCCTTAGATAAACTTTCAGCATTCATGTGGTCAGGTAAATGCCTTAGCGCAGCCATCCCCAAACTGCGGCCCTCCAGATGTTTTGGCCTACAACTCCCATGATCCCTAGCTAACAGGACCAGAGGTCGGGGAAGATGGGAATTGTAGTCCAAAACATCTGGAGGGCCGAAGTTTGGGGATGCCTGCCTTAGCGTGCCGCGTATGCCTTCCAGATGCATTCCCTGCATTGTGACTTTGTACCACTGGCATGCTTTAATGTATTTTTAACCTTCTTTTGGAAGCCACCTGGAGTGGCTGGGGAAACCCAGCCAGATGGGCAGGCTAGAAATAAATAAATAAATAAATAAATAAATAAATAAATAAATAAATAAATAAATTGCTTTGGATATTATGAGCTAATCTCTTAGCCCATGTTGTTCTGCTGCTGGAAAGCAGTGTTAAACTTGGATGCTGGAGCCATAGCACACGCCTCTCTCCTCCAGCATACGCATAACACCGTCCATGAGATTGGAGCCACGTATGGAGACATAAGTGTCCATCTGTTGAATTAGGCCCTTGTGCACAGACTCCACAGTTGAGGAATGTTTAGATATGGAAATTTTTGCCTTAACTCTCAGGGTCACGTCAGCTTGCTTTATTTGGATCATTTATCTAGATCATTTATATCCTTTCCATTCTTCAGCCTGTGAAATCAGCAGATTGTCTATTAGCATTTCCAATCCTTTTAAAGCACAATTTAGCTTCAGTTCTTTTTTCTTTAGCCCTTCATTATACTTACTCCTTGAAACACATGGGAAACTTCTCTTTGTTGGCTCTGTTGAGAAGTAAAGAAATTAGCTGAGTACAAGACAGTTGGCAACTTTCTGCCTTATCTTGCAGATTAACCGTCCTATTTACTACTTTTGCAAACGTACCAGAAATCCAGACTCACAGAAGTTAACTCTGTGGAAGACATTAATTCAGTCTGTGGGGACTGGCCCAGGGCAGTTCTTTAAAGCATGCTCCCCAAGCTTCTTCAGCCGCAGACTAATCTGAAATGTCCTAAACCAAAAGGCTGCTACAGCTCTCTTGAGAGACACTCTATCATAGCCTTGCACTAGTAAATGATGTCTTCCTATACTCCGTCAAAATGATAAATGCTTTCCTTTATTTGCCATGTCTGCAGATAGTTTTAATTGTACATGTAGTATGCAATTTTTTGTGTGCACACCACAAAAAGCCAAAGTGACATAATTATTAAGGAGCCACAGTGAGAAGGATAGCCCCTAAAATAAAATAAAATAAAAAGCAGGAAGGGAAGCAGCAGTCTCCAGAACAACAACAACACCCAACCAAACAAACAAGGAGGTGGGTAAACTTCAAAACATGCTAGAGAAAATTGTTTTTGCTTTGTGTGTGTGAAAAGACCATACATAACATGCTATATGTGACAGATTTCAAGTACAACACATTATACTATTTGTTAAGGCAACTGAAAAACAATTCAAAGAAGATAATGCAAGCAGTGTGCCGTACAATTTGAAACATTTGCAATATACCATATGTAACCCTACAGAGTATAGCATTCCTTGGGGTGGCTAAAGTACATCCGTTTGTGGCCCTTAGGAGCTGTGATAGGGAATTGAAGTCTCTAAGGAGATTCGAAGAAGAGTATTGAAATCAGGTTTCTGCAACCAATGGGAAGCCTCCTTAGATACAAAAATGCTGCCTGTTTCATACAGTTGCTGTCCAACTTGGGGAGAGGTAGTGTGCTTATGGTCCATGGGGTCACGAAGAGTCGGACACGACTAAACGACTAAACAACAACAAGTGTGCTTATCCCCACTGCCCTCTTCACATGATTACTTGAACTGGGAATATGATCCCTCCATGTGGTGTGAGAGGAAAAAAGAGAATGAAGAAACTACAGAGGGAAGGGAGAGGAGACGGTGTGTGTAAAAACAGGTATCCGCGGAAGGTAGTGGAGAAGGGAGTGTGAACTGCTTTGTGTGATCATCCAGCAGCAGCTTCACAGCCAAGATATGTGACAGCTGCTGATGCCTGTGGTTGCATCCCAACCCAGGGTTGTGTCTTGGGAGAATAGTTGCTCCCAGGTAAGTAGGTATTTAATTGTGCTTTGGAAACTGATAGAGGTAGGCATAAATCTATTAATAACTATTGACCACAATGTCTATGTTCTACCTCCACTGCCAAACTGAATGCCAGTTGCTGGGAATCACAAATGAGAAGTGTGTGTTTGCACTCATGTACTGCTTTCAGGCTTCCCATAGGCATTTGGTTGGCCACTGTGAGAATAGGATGCTGAACTAGATGGGTTAATGGCCTGATCCATCAGGGCTCTCCTTATTTTCCTATATTAACCAATCACTTACCTGTGGATCACTCAATTATGGGACACCATTCACTTTTCTTTTCTGGCTTAGGGATTGTAAGTAACACATTTATCACAGTTGTTCCTCTTGCTTCTCTCCCCCCCCCAACTCCTGTTCAGTTGAATAAAACTAAATCTTAAGATTTATTCCCCATTCTTTTTCTAAGTTGCCCACTGGATTCTTCATCTAATGTCTTTCAGGAAACATGGGGCAGGGAGACTGGTGGGCTCCACTGGAACACAAAACATTATTTGGGGTTTTTGGATTCCTTTTCCTCATTCATCTCAGCACTCTTTGAACTTAAACTCCATGCTGTTGTTGTTTAGTCGTGTCCGATTCTTTGTGACCCCATGGACCATAGCACGCCAGGAAACTCCATAGTTTCCTCCAAAAAAGGGGTATAGAGAGGGAAAGTAGGGCAAATATATATGTCATATTTTGAAGTTTTAAAATTCTTAGTTGCCCTGATGAAGATCTTGTATTCATGAATGTGATAGATAAGACCAGAAATCTTATCAGAAGTATTTCCACAAGACAGTTTCCCATAAGACAGTTTTCTCCAGCATCTTCTGTGGTCCAAATGCCTCAAAGTCCCAGTGCATACATCTGGCGGGCACCAATTTGGGGAAGGCTAGCATAGGCTATTACCAAAGGGAATAAGGTATTAGTGACATTATTTTTTTTGAAAAGGATGTTGGAGTTTCCCCTTTTACACACATCTGTGTCACCTTGAACTGCTCTTTTCCATTGTCACTGCCTTAACCAAGGAACTGTCATGATACATGAAGGATACTGAAGTACGCTTTAACACACCATCTCTGCAGTTAAATGGAGTCTTTCCTCTGCACTTAATCTCTTAATCTTGGCGGCCTGCTATTTAACATGCTCTCATCCTGCACATCCATCCATGCTAACACTTTAAGTGGCCACCTGATAACTGTTAGGAGCGTCCTACTCTCGTGTAGGGCCCTGGTAGATGCACATGCCCGACTGGCATGTTTTCTCCCTCCTGGTCGATCATTCGGGAGCTTCAAAAGCTTTCTTCTGCCTGAACATCACAGCGACTAATGCCAAAAGGCATTAGCACACTTAGGGATCCGCAGAGTATTTGCAGTTTGCGTAACAGAACTCAGTAGCACAGCATTTTGGCTAATCTACGTTTATTTACATATAATACACTCGGAGCATTCTGACTTAGCTCCTGCCTCTTTCTCATCAGACAGCAAAGGGAGAAAACAAAGGACAATAGTCCCACTTCACGGAACACAGTAATACCAAAACATCCTGTCTCCGTCACTTCCCACACTGTGGAATGAAAACATACACCGTCATGTGATAGACAACAGTCCCATGACTGCAGACATGGGGAATGAATCTCCAGCATCCTCCCCCGATTCATGAACTGTGTTGCAGTCATCAGTGTAACTGCAACAAACATACAGATGCCATACATACAGTATATCCCTGTTCCACCTTTGGAACTACCTGCAATTGGATTAGCCTTGGGCTTTACCATATTGCACTTCTGACTAGTCTTGGTGTCATAGCTCTCCTGACTATCAAGAAGTTTCACACTTGGCTTTGATGGGACTCGAACCCTGGCCTCGTTCTTCTCTGAGGAATCAGTGGTGGCACACACAGCCTTTGGATGTGGTTCAGCTTCCTTCTCCAAGGAAACAGTGTCTACCCTTACAGCCTTTGGGAGTGCAGCTATGAACACCTATGAAGTTACACCATCAGTCCTCGTGGCACCTATTTTTGGCACTCTAAAGTGTGCTACTGATGCCTTGGTAATGGAGATGATCTGTAACACTGATATATCCATTACACCAGGCTTAGGCAAACTCGGCCCTCCAGATGTTTTGGGACTACAACTCCCATCATCCCTGACCACTGGTCCTGTTAGCTAGGGATGATGGGAGTTGTAGCCCCAAATCATCTGGAGGGCCGAGTTTGCCTTTGCCTGCACTATACTAAACATTCCTCCTTCTCCCTCACCAAGGGATGTGCAGCCCCCACCCAATAATTATCTTTCCTTTTAGGCTTCTTGACATCATTCAGGTGATTTGTTTCAGTAGGAACTCCTAATTTCCCATTGCTTTCCATTTTACTGCAGACAACATTTCTGCGGCACCTCTGCAACTAACTTGACCACATCCCCATCAGAATCTTTTCTTCCTAAATAATATTTATAACTCCTTGATACAGTGATTATGATTTGTTTTCAGTAACCTTACTTGGTTCAATTTGCTTAACTGCATCAAATGACTTTATTCATTGAATATTGTGACTCCTCTTAGATAATTTAGCTAGGCTCAAATCACTTAGCTCACGGGGAAGCCTGTTTCAGAAATACTGCCTTAATCATGAGCCTGCATTCACCAAGATTCAGCTCTCTTGAGTAATAACTGAGGATAAATAAATTGGAGCCGAGTCATTGTATTCTCTATTTGCAGCAGAAACTCTAGCTGTCAATATATATATATATTTTTAAAAAATCAGAATTATTTACACACCACAATTCTATATAATCATTCCCATGCTGTTTTAAAAGCCATTAAGGCTAAATTCAAGCATAATTCAAAGGCACTAACATAAATGCCTAGATAAAACATTAAAAACTTTAATCAAAACTCAGCACCATCTCGACCTTCCTTACATTACTTCCAAATATATTATAAGTAATTTGATGGCTCATTTAAAAAAATCATTATGATGGAGAAATAACTCCCACCGGAAAACCAAGTAGCAAGCAAAACAAACCTTAACAAATGACTTATTGGCAACATGACTGAAATATTTCCATTACTGTGTCTTATGTCCAGATGTACTTTTACTTAACTGTAGAAATGAAAACTCATGTATAAGACAACACATTCTCAGGTAATGGGTGAGCACATGTGAAAGAGACACATTTTGAAATTAGGTTGATTCCTCCATCTGCAATCTGAATTAACATGATTGGACTCTGTTCAAAGCAAATAAATTTAGCAGCTTTTTAGGGTGTTGCTGAATCAAAGGTGTTTTTGAAATATAATTTTTTATCATACTGTTCTGTTCTAAAATCCTAGTTTTCAAACATGTATTTGTTAGGGGTGTGCACTGGCCACGAGATTAAGCTGTTATTTGTATCTGTAGCTTTGTAGCAAAGCTCGTGTGCGAAGTAGCCCAATCTGTTTCAGAGCTGCTTTGCGTATTTCCAGTTTGAATATTTATTTGTGTGGCAATGTCCCTCCCTCCCCGTGAGATGGCACATCAGATAGATTTAAATGGGCAAAAAGGCCACAACTTTATTGGTTACGGATGTTGAGCGGTATTGGCTTAGGCATTGGACCCTAACTGTCTATATCCTACTCCAACCTGTGTGTTGGACGTCCGGGAAGAGTTAACCACCAGTAAGGAGCCCAGTGATGTACATCAACTGAAACTCCTCCTGTGATCACCGTTAGGGGTGTGCCTACGGCCCTAACCTCCCTAGGCTTCGGATCAGACCACGCCCCCGGAATCCTTTAATGGAATACTCCTCCATTTGCAGGGAGGACACGCCCCCAGCCAACAGGATTGCTCGGCCCTTGAATGATGCGAGCGGGAACCCCGAATCGCTCGGGGGCTGAGCTCTCAGCCCCTGCACACGTGGTCGGGTCGTGACGCCCACAACTCCACCTCCAACGCAGGCACGGAAGTGGTTTTGTGACTGAATTTGAACTATAAATATGAAGCTCTATTCTCCAGCTCCATTGGCTTTAATGGGGAATCTTAAAAGGTGACATTCCATCCCCCTTTTCACAGTAATAGATGAAATTTGCAGGCACAGGACCCCATCCTGAATGGATTAAGCTGGCAAAACTGTAGTCAGATACACCCCAAGGGCACCTTTCAAGCTTCCCCCCCCCTTAAAGTCTCTTTTTTTCCTTCCAGAATTTGATGCAATTTTCAGGTGTAGTCACACCTTCTGGAGGGATAAAGCCTGCCAAATTTCAGAATGTTACCTGCAGTCTATAGCAGATGGTAGGAGGTATCATTTACCTGACCTCCTGTCACTGGTGTAATTGTGGCTTAACAGGATGAGGCAGCATTGAGATAAGCACAGTGCAAACACACTGGCAGGAACACCGCTGCTGTGTCTGCACCTCCCACTTTTGCACCTCCCAGTAAGCTATAGCAATGCAAGTGTGCCCTGCTGATTGCTACTGGCTGCCATGAATCTCCCCCAAGTTCAGATTTTACCTTTTGGAGGTAGGAATCCCACAGGAGCAGGGGTGGAGAATGTTTGTGGATCCCCAGGGGAAACTTGAGTGGGGAAAATCTCTGCACCCCATCAGGAATTTGTGGGGAAACAATCTGTTCTGTCTGGGAGAAAGAAATCATTGACTTGTGTAAGAGAGGAGCAGTGGTGGTAAATAAACACGGATCATCAGGCAGGGAAAATGCTGTTATTGGGAAGGATCTTGTTACCACAATGGTTGGGGGTGGGCTTTCTGGAGATTTTTGGAAGGGGAAAGTGAGGAGAGAGAGGAGTAGTATGGGAAAAACCAGCAGGGATTCACATACAAAACAATCACTTATTAAATTCAGCATCCCTCTCCAAAATCACTGTGATTGGCATGGTCTGGGAAAAGAATTCACTGTGATTAAAACCTAGACCTGCCCATCCAAATGTAAGATCCTGTCCCCTCTCTACCTGCTCCCGGGCCCAATGTGGTTTCCCTAGTAAACTTGCTTTACCTTCTTTCTCTCTTTTCTTCTTAAAAAACCAAAACCAAAAACAGTGGGCAAATATCACAAGTTTTTCCCTTTAGAAGATAAAGACAATTGAGAAACCATATTGTTAGCATAAATTACAACCCACAAAACACTGGCTTCTGCACCATCCCAATTCCCTCTGGCTCATTGGGGCTATTTCAGATTAAATATTTTGAGAATTGTTTACTACACAATGCATTTGTGACCATGGAATAAATGAAGATGTTCACAAATTAAACCTTCACATCCCTTTCCCATTGGGAAGAGCTCAGTCTCCTTAGGTCAGGGATGACATCTTTGGCAGACTATCCTAATAAATGTGCAATCAAGCAAAGAACTCTGCCCTACAGCCAGACAGAGGAGCAGCTTCCAGTGCTACCAGCCCTTCAACCTTCAAGAACACTTAATTCAATAGTAGAAAGAAATTGCAGGAGTGTAAAGTCTCTAAGAGGCCAAGAGCTGTCAAGGTAAAAAAGAAGAAATAAAAAGCAATGAGTGCTTTTTTCCTCCTAATGGGATATTGAGTCCGTTTGAGTTATTAATTGGCTAATAATCCTGAACCAGTTGCACATGTAGCTGCAGGCTCCCTGTTCTGAAGGCTGCATCAGCAGCAGTCAAGGGACACATCAGCAGAAATGTGACCTTTACCGTCCCTTCTGGCTGCATCGTCTTCTGCTGGCTTGATTTGAGATGAGCAGTGATAAAAAGGAGACAGTCTGGGACAAAGAGAGCTAGCCATTCTGCAGGGTCCCGCATAGCAATATTGAGAAGTAGGCACATATTGGTGCTTTTTCCGTGTTCAACCAAAACATTGTGTGTGCAAGACTAGGTTTTGCATGGTACACAGCAATCTATTGTGGACCAGGGAAAACAGAAGTCAGAAATGAGGAAGGGACACTGCCCCCTCAATTTCTCCTATTCTCTTTATGAGCATCATATATTGTCAACTTGTGCTGCTAGAAATTTTTTAGGGGGTGCATGGTCATAAGATGACAGGAACAGCCTGCTAGACTAGATATGGGCCCCACCTAGTTACAACTTCCAGTTTCCAGCAGTGGCTAGCTATCTGGAAGCCGCTGAGAAGCCCATAAGGCTTATGATATTGAATCTCTCAAAGTAATATGAACTGTTAACATTTTGCTGTTTGCTTGTTTTTATCCCATAGGAAGGGGAAAGAGCAATTGACCAGCAGGTACAGAAACAGAATCGGTACCAAACTCCTGTTGTAAAACAGGTTCATCTGGGCCAGATTCAATTACATTAGACCAACTAAGTTTGTTCTTGTATAAGCTTTTGTGTGCATGCACACTTCTTCAGATACCTGCAAGCACACTTGGCAAACCAGATGCTTTCCACAGGTGTCTGCCTCTGTTTCTCCATGATTCCCCCAAATTTCATCACTTTACTTACCGTACATGATTTTCAGGCTTAACTGGGTTTTTTGCTGGAGGCAATTAACGCAGAAATGAGCATTAAACTTACACTATATGCCACTTGATTTCCACAAGTCACTTTTATGTCATGCGAAAGCTCAAATATAAAGAGGAAATTAACAGTTAGGGAAATGTCAGGGAAATGGAATGAGCTGCCATTGGATTGCAGCCTCAATCTGTATATGGTTGCCCATTTGTTATTAGGGCAAGTTATCTGTATATGTGCTGTAGTATATAAAGCCCTTAACAGCTTGAGACCAGTTTGCCTGCTTAAAACATTTTTGTTTAGATCAGCCTATCTAAACATGTCGGAGTTAAATGGGTTTTATTTCTTTTTAGATACTATTGATTTCAGTCTTTTGGAAGTTTTTTAAATACCTGTTTTTACTGAGAATCTTGATGTTTTCTTCTGTATTCTTGTAAACTGCTTAGGGGTGTGTGTATAAATTTTGCTAAATAAATGCCTAGTTTATTCTTCCAAAAGACAACATGCAATTCTTCAGATGGATTCTGCACTAGTTTTTGAATGCCATTATCAATGTCAAAATAATGAGGTCATAACGAATTTGAAGCCACAATATTATCTAGTACACTTCCTACAAGAAGTTTTTATATGAAATACTGTAACATATTCTTTACAGCATTATTCAACAAAACATAATTTTGGGTGGTTTTTTAAACATGTCTTCTGGTTCTGTGCCTTATGATCATATTTCAGAGGTATTTCCTCAGTTGTGTGGATGCGAAACACATTTACGAAAGAGGGGAAAGTTGTGGTTACCGGCATTCTAATTATAGATCGTTCCTTGGCCATCGCATTAGAGTATGCAGTACAAGTTCTGCATATGCGGATCTCTCAAAGGGCCTTTGAGCAGATAAATTACTTAAATCCTCTTAGACATATACTTGGGGTTAAATGATGGTCCTTTGTGCATATTTTATTTTAAACTGTAACATTAAAGGAAAGGAAGCATAATTGAGGGGCCTTTCTCTATTGTCTCTTCCCCCCTTTTTGTTATGAATAGACCTGTCAGTTATGTCAAAGCAAATTAGGAAAACAACCAGATCACAAGCATTAGCACAAGTGGAGAAGATTGACATGTTTCAAATGTATTGTGCTTGCCTGATCTGCATTCTAAATCATCTGCTGGTTGATTGCCAGGCTGTCAATTGCATGTTAGGCTTTCTTTGTCCTAACAGTTCCAGTTTATATATGCAAATAAAAATCATTTTAGGAATTTGAGAATGTACCAGGAAGCAGTGTGGTCCCCCTCCCCTGACAAAATGGAACTTCTCTCCTGATCTCTTCCAGATTCAACTGATTTAAACCACCAAAAAGAGAACCTGAATTTAAACCACCCATTTAAATCAGCCAGTCTATTTGTGCTTATTTTGTAAGGAAAGGTGCATTGCATTGCAGCTTGCCATTGAACTAAGTTATTTTACAACTAAACAAGACCTTGACTGGAACACCTTACTTTTAAGGCACATATTCATATTGTCAGGAATTGTTATAGCCAGTGCTTTTTTTCTGGGGGGGATGAAGGGGGATGCATACTCCTAAACATTTTGTGAATCTAAATTTGGCCTCATTGAGGGGCAGTATATCAAAATGAATAGGAAAATGAGAGTACCCTTAAACATTTTTTTAAGAAAAAAACAAACACTGATTTATAGCCGTGCAATTGACCAGTTTCACAGGTAAGAAGGAAAGCCAATTGTTTATGGTTCTCAGAAATATTTTGAGGAAAGGGTTAATCATTTTCAGTCAGATACCATATTATTTAATGGTGACAGAGTCCAATTCAGATCTGAATAATTTTCTACACTAGTGTCTTTGTATTTATGGCACTGGGCTGCTCAATAAGGAAGATTATGCTTAATCTTAGCTCTGAATATGCATCAAGTTAACATGTGTAAGCTACCAAATAGAATCCATGCACCATTTAAAAGTTTGCCGACCTGTTGTTGTAAGACGCTGATTCAAGGCCCAAACCAGGGGCAACAATGCAAGCAGCATACTGGAAAAGATCTGGTAAATGCACAGGAAATAGGCTGCCATCTTAGGTGCATGCATAGAAATTTCACATGTGAACCATGTGGAAGGTCCTATGGGGAGAGAAAAATGGAGCGTGGATCAGCAGCTCTCGGCATGTACCTCTTGTAGGTACTTCAGGCAGCTGAGCAGATACTTCTGTCCCATAGTTGACAATCGGTCTATTGTAACTCTCTATGTGCAGATCGTGGGCAGATAAGGTTTCATTTTAATGTTGCTTGAAGCTTTGTATGTGAAGTTGGGGTATATGTGCAAAGCTGTCGCTAACATTTTGCTGACAGAGGCAAAGGACCAGATGGTCGCCCGCACACATCCCTTACTTGTACAAAAGATAGGATGTGGAACCTAACTTCAACATTTGCAACAGTACAGCATCTTCTACTGCTCCCAAAGGGCAATAGACTAGCTTAGAGGATGCAGGGCAGGTTATGTAGCACATATAGTTTTGTTCCCTACCCTCTCATCCTAATTTTCCACCTCAGGCAGCTGTCTCCGTCTGCCTCATGGTGGGACCAGCTCTAGGGTGAGGTCTTCTATTGCAAAAACTACGTGCATTTTTCCCCCATGTGCTGGTAATTACTAGATTGGGGCTATGGTACCTATCTTGGTATTGTTATTAATATTATATATTTATTTATACCCCATTCTTTTCCTTGACAGGAAATAAGGAAGCTTACAGATAAAAACAAAAATTACTAAAAACATAGAAAAATCTATCATTAAAATACAATTAAACATTGATAGAATTAAAATGATATACAGATATACAGACATACAGGCCATAACCAGTAGTTTGAATTGTGCTTGGAAACAGATCAGTAGGCAGTAGAGCTGTTCTAGCAAGGGAGTCATCTGCTTCCTATAACCAGCTGTGCTATATTGGTATATAAATTTAATAATGGTCATGATAGCCACTATATTAACTAGTGTACTTTAACAGAAGTTTTTATATTAAAGAAACTGCCAGCTGGAACATACGATAAAATACTCAGGCACTGTTAACAATATATATATGGAAAACTCAGCAATGGCCAGAGGATTGGAGAAGATCAGTCTACATCCCAATTCCAAAGAAGGGCAGTGCCAAAGAATGCTCCAACTACCGCACAATTGCGTTCATTTCACATGCTAGCAAGGTTATGCTTAAAATTCTACAAGGCAGGCTTAAGCAGTATGTGGACCGAGAACTCCCAGAAGTGCAAGCTGGATTATGGGCAGAGGAACCAGAGACCAAATAGCAAACATGCGCTGGATTATGGAGAAAGCTAGAGAGTTCCAGAAAAATGTCTACTTCTGCTTCATTGACTATGCAAAAGCCTTTGACTGTGTCGACCACAGCAAACTATGGCAAGTTCTTAAAGAAATGGGAGTGCCTGATCACCTCATCTGTCTCCTGAGAAATCTCTATGTGGGACAAGAAGCTACAGTTAGAACTGGATATGGAACAACTGATGGGTTCAAAATTGGGAAAGGAGGTTGTATATTGTCTCCCTGCTTATTTAACTTATATGCAGAATTCATCATGCGAAAGGCTGGACTAGATGAATCCCAAGCCGGAATTAAGATTGCTGGAAGAAATATCAACAACCTCAGATATGCAGATGACACAACCTTGATGGCAGAAAGCGAGGAGGAATTAAAGAACATTTTAATGAGGGTGAAAGAGGAGAGCGCAAAATATGGTCTGAAGCTCAACATCAAAAAAACCAAGATCATGGCCACTGGTCCCATCACCTCCTGGCAAATAGAAGGGGAAGAAATGGAGGCAGTGAGAGATTTCACCTTCTTGGGCTCCTTGATCACTACAGATGGTGACAGCAGTCACGAAATTAAAAGACGCCTGCTTCTTAGGAGAAAAGCAATGACAAACCTAGACAGCATCTTAAAAAGCAGAGACATCACCTTGCCGACAAAGGTCCGTATAGTTAAAGCTATGGTTTTCCCAGTAGTGATGTATGGAAGTGAGAGCGGGACCATAAAGAAGGCTGATCGCCGAAGAATTGATGCTTTTGAATTGTGGTGCTGGAGGAGACTCTTGAGAGTCCCATGGACTGCAAGAAGATCCAACCTATCCATTCTTAAGGAAATCAGCCCTGAGTGCTCCCTGGAAGGACAGATCGTGAAGCTGAGGCTCCAATACTTTGGCCACCTCATGAGAAGAGAAGAATCCTTGGAAAAGACCCTGATGTTGGGAAAGATTGAGGGCACTAGGAGAAGGGGACGTCAGAGGACAAGATGTTTGGACAGTGTTCTCGAAGCTACGAACATGAGTTTGACCAAACTGCAGGAGGCAATGCAAGACAGGAGTGCCTGGCGTGCTATGGTCCATGGGGTCACGAAGAGTCGGAAACGACTAAACAACAACATATATATATATATATATATATATATATATATATATATATATATATATATATAATTCACTACTAGCTTCCTCAGTCAGTAAGCTGGTATATCAGAACTCTAGGTGCCTTCTTCAGCTTTTAATCTGTTTGTGTACTTTTGCCAACTGCAAAAAAAATGTAGACACCAATTTAATTATGCTATCATCTTTGGCTGTCATTTGATGTAGGAGAGATTAATTCATCGGCTAGTTCTTCATAAAATGCATATTCCAAATGACTGCTCCAAAAGATAATGCTTTACATTTTCAAGTGATCTGAGAGAGAGAGAGAGAGAGAGAGAGAGAGAGAGAGAGAGAGAGAGAGAGAGAGAGAGAGAGAGAGACATGGAAGCAAGTGACAGCAACTGGAAGGGGGGTTATTGTTTGCTGGTTTGTTTTTACTTATTTATCTCTTTTTATCCTGTATTTTATTAGGAGCAAGATGTTCCTGGTAAGGGGAGGGCTACTTAAGGTGTGAGGAGGCAGGTTCCCTTGTGGGCACAACTTTCCTGGGTGAACGTTTGGCTAAGGAGTTGTTTGAGGACCAAGGAACAATGGAGTTGGGTGGGAAGCAAAGTAATTCTACTAAGGTGGAGAAACTTGTGGGTTGGAAGGTAAGAAAGCGTAATATTTTTTTGTTCTGCTCCTGTTTTTGTGGGAATTCTTCAACATTTCTACTTGGGGGAGAACCCTGATAGCAGCAAAGCATTGACTACCATGGGAACAATACAGTATAGATGTTTCAGAAACTGAAAAAAGTAGTTTTTAAAACACACAGCATAGAGGCTACAATATCCACACACAAAACCATAATAAAAAACCACGTAACACTACAGAGTTTCACTATTTTTGTCCACGATTTTCACTGAAAAATTGCTGAACGCTATATTTCAATTGAAAAACCCTGCCAGGAATTATTCCATTCGAGCTTTAACGTGACTTGGGTCTTCCTGGGCAGCTGTGCTACTGCTTGAACTCATCATGCAGGGCGTACTTCAAAGCGAAACACTTTTTAAGTATCCTTTTCTGTCAATGGGAAAAATGTAAGCATGTAACACAAGTCCTTTGTTGACATTAAACATACAGTACTTACCTTTGGCTTGTGGAGCAGAAACAAGCTCTGCTGCATCAGACAGATCTGCATGGCTGTTTAAGGAAGCAGTTTAATTCTGCTATTAGTTTAGATGCCTGCTCCAGAGATTGCAGCCCATTGGGAAATTCTTCTTCTGTCTAACAGGAACAGCAGTGAAAGAGCCCTATTTGCATTCATTTTCACTGGAGCTTGTGGAGAAGACATTGCTAGTGGTTTTACCCAGAGGCTGACTCCAGCCTTTTGCCTTAATACCTTAACAGCTGGCAAAACAAGTTTTGTTTAGCACTAGACCATCTCAAACTGCATACTCCAGAAGTTGTCAGATCTGACTGGCCACAGGATGATCTGTCTTGACCAGCCATCCTCTTTCTCTAAATAGTGTCCTGCTGAGAAAACAACATACTTGTTTGCTACCGTCTTCTCCAGTACTCATAATATTTAGCATCTTCATGGCTAATAGCTTCTAGCTTTTTTTATAATCCATTAAATATTTAAAAAGATGACTCGGTTGTCATTCAAAATGAAGGAGAAATTGTTGCTTTTAAAGCAGGCATCTCCAAACTGCGGCCCTCCAGATGTTTTGGCCTACAAGTCCCATGATCCCTAGCTAACAGGACCAGTGGTCAGGGATGATGGGAATTGAAGTTCAAAACATCTGGAGGGCTGAGGTTTGGGGATGCTTGTTTTAAAGCTAGCTGCAGTAATTCAATTCTGTTTTTAGTGTATTTGGGGCTGGGAATCTGCTGTAGGGTCTCCTCCAAATTAGTTCTCTTGTTCCCCATTCCCTCTTTCTCCTCCTCAACTTTGTAGACCCTAGAGGGGGCTGGTAATGGCTGAACTTCTCCCATTTGATTCTTTTGGCTCTCACCAGTAGGGATGGGGAAGAAATTAGACTTAGTTCACATTTAAAGCCAAATCAAATCCATACTTTCCAAAACAAAATGACAACTGAAACACAGGCATCCTTCAACATTTGCACTTATCTCAATTTTAAATGCACCTCTCCAAACAGTGTTTACCGAAATGAATTTATTAGGGAAAATGGTGCATAAAAATGAATATATTAGAACAAAAACAGGTTAGTGGGAAATTGCTTGCAGAAATGTGCACATTAGCCAAATGTGCATACAAAAAGAATGTGTTTATGAGAAAAAAAATTCACACAAAAATCCTGACTTTTCATGAGGATTTTTTAAAATGAAAATTGCTGCAGAAATGTGGAGAAGTGAATATAGGATTTAAAAATGAGAAACTCAAACAAACAGTGGAGTTTCTCAGTGTTTGTTTGTTTGTTTATGCTAGAGGAACAGCTGGGGAGAACCCAAACCTCAATGCTCCTTCTATCTCCGGTCCTCTTGGTGGCAGGGGGGGGGGATGGAGGAGGGGGGGGAGGACAAACTCAGCCTTAAAATGGACTACCTTCGGTCTCAACACCCGCAGGATCTACTGGTGGCAGAAGTGGACTTGTGGGGGGAGGGAGGGAAGGTGGATGGATATGTTTTTTATGTTTTGTTTTGTTTATATAAAACTAATAAAAATTATTATAAAAAATAAAAAAATAAAAATGAGAAACTCAGAGAATAAAAATTGACAGATCCTTCTATCCCTAGCCACCTGTTACAAGTATATTAAAGCACTATGAGCTAGCTAGGCAAATTCCTATTCCGGATCCAGCACATTTGAGGTTTAGTAACATCAGTAGTGCTCATTTCCTCTTCTTTCTACAGATAAGGAGAGCTGATGTGTTGAGTTCTCTGGGGAGATTCCAAAGAGAGGATGTCCCTTGGGTTGGAATTTCCTGAAAAACCTGACATTGAGTTTATCTGCACAGCTGCTTTTTGTTTTTCTAATTCCCATCTTGCTTTTTAATCTTAATGAGAAGCAAGTTCTTCCACCCTCCCTTGGTTCCACTAAATAGGCAACCAATTTTTCCATATTATATTCATTATTATATGTAAACTACCATATGCATATTATATGTATATATACTCCAGGTTCCTAAAGTAGCCAGCTCATAAAGAGAGGCATGCACCAATGCACATCACTGTATAAAATAAGTATTACTAATACACAATTAAAGGATAAAGGTACCCCTGACTGTTAGGTCCAGTTGCAAATGTTTCTGGGGTTCCATGCTCATCTTGTTCTATAAGCCGAGGGAGCCGGCGTTTGTCCGCAGACAGCTTCCGGGTCATGTGGCCAGCATGACTAAGCCACTTGGCAAACCAGAGCAGCGCACGGAAACGCCGTTTACCTTCCCACCGGAGCGGTACCTATTTATCTACTGACACTTTTTTTTTTTTGCATGCTTTTGAACTGCTAGGTTGGCAGGAGCTGGGACCGAGCAACGGGAGCTCACCCTGTCATGGGGATTCGAACTGCTGACCTTCTGATCAGCAAGCCCAAGAGGCTCAGTGGTTTAGACCACAGCACCACCCGCGTCCCTTACAGAGCTACAATTTGCCACAAGGTTTCAAAGAATGTGTGTTAACTTTGTGTACATAGTCTTTGTCTGGACAATGCCTAGATGGGAGATGCTCTGGGAACCACAAGTAAGCTAACTTTGATTCCTAGAAAGAAGAGAGGGGCAGGGATATACATGAAAAGGGGGAACCCTGATGTGTCCTTGATTTTACTTGTGGAATGTGAACATTTGGGTTAAAGAATGAACTTATTTTGTATAAAATTTGTACCCCACACTTCCTCCATAAGATCAGAGTGCTGTATAATGAAAACAGATACAAAAATAACAGACAACATGAAGCAATAGCAAATAATGTAGCAGCCAAAATATTTAGGAGTGCTCAGAAGCCAGATTAAAAAGAAACATTTTAACTGGGAAGGATGTTAGCTTGGCTCCTGCTGCTGGGCTGCCAAAGCCGCCACCATGGCAAGCTCCTTTCCCTGCGTGAAATGGAGCACCACAATTCATGCTGCCCACCTCTGGGTTCCTTCACCTGAGCTTCTTTTGGGCAAAGCCTGAAAGGGGCTGGAAATGGAGCCCAGCCCTTATAAGTGCTTGTGGGTGTGTTGATATAGATGTGAAAACCCCTTTGAGAAACTTCAATGTTCTTCATGCTTTTAGCCAGCTGTAAAATCCTGAATGCTGCACATCGGAGGAGTAGAATATAACTCATTTTCTCATTGTATGATTAAAATGACCCCAAGTTTCATGATCTTAAATGCACACAGATGGACATATGCCCCATCCCCACCAAATGTAAGGAAAAGTAATTCTGATGTTTTAGTACAAAATGAAGCATGCCAAAGAGCACAAAACAATACAGGGGAGATAACTCCCATGCCCACCAACAAACATTGCCCTCTGGCATAATTAGATGAAGTGGTTGCATCACTTCTCCTTTTTGTGTCAGTATAAGCTTTCATTAATATTTTTTTCTAAAGCCAGCTCCAAATTGATGCACAATTAATAAGGCCAATTTCACACATCTGTAATGGCCATAAGTGGAGCATTTTGTGGGAACAATGAGTTATATGTCAAAGAGTACAGGGTGGTTGCAAACTCAATTAGGAGAACATTCTGCCTTATTACCATTCTTCAATGGATCAGGAATGACCCAGGTGTTTTACCATTTGAGACAAAGAACATGCTGTTCCCCTTTTTCCACGTACAGAAGCTAATTGTGCTGACACCTGAAACTTACTTCAAAATTGGTGATGAGAGAAGACCGTACCTGAAGGCAGCAGGCTAAGTTAGCGAGTGAAGGGAAGGCTATTCTTCAACAAATCACCACTGCTCCCCACTCTCCAGCATTTGCCACCTAAGGCAATTGTCCCACTCTGCCTAATGGTAGATTAGCCCTGCAATAAATAGTTCAGCAATAGTGAAGGAGGTTTACTGAAAGACACAGCTTCATTCACCTCCACTGAATGCAAACCATGTGCCCTTCCCCAAACATACACATTCACATCTGCCTATGATACATTTGCACACTTGTTTTTGACAGCAGCTCTGGGAGGGCCTGTGCTAATCTAATAATTGGCTTTATATAAACAGAATGATCTATTCTTAATGAGTAAACAGTAGCCAAACCCATGCCAGGTTCTAGGTAAGACCCTCTCACAGGTGGATGAAATGGTATTAAATCTAAAGCCTCTGGCATTATTGTTCTCTGTGCTTTTTGAACTAGGCTATGTATTAGATCCAAGGACCTTGCCTTTCATGGGGCTGTTTCATGCACTAAATCCATTCAAGTCTCAGGGTGGCTCGTTTCAAATGGGAAGAAGCCAGCTGTTTTTCTACCCCTCTTCATTTCCTATCTGCCTTGACCTCTGCTTGCTATTACAGCATTCTGCCTTTCAGATTGATTTGTTTCTCTTCTTCTTCTTCTTCTCTCCCAGGTCCGTCACGGGTTTGGACAAGGAGCCTGACCTTGTACACATGGAGGCTCGCACAACAGATGGACGTGAGTGTCTCTGCGCCGAGTCTATAAAGTCAGGGAGGGAGAAACTGCATTTTTGTTTGGGTTGTTTTTGGTTCTTGATTTGCATTCTAATTGATAGGGAAGATGTGGGTCGCCAGGCTCGATTTGCTGAGTGTTTCTATCCTTAAACTCCAAGGGGAACCAAGAGTACAAGTTTCATTCCTGGAGAAAAACAACAGCTAAACTCAGAAAGAAAGAAAGAGCAAAACTCTTTGGCCAGGAGTGAAAACGGGCTTGTGAGATTGTGAATGCAAATTTGGCCAATAAAGCTCCCTGCCAACAATCTATAGGCAACCCCTATTTTAGGGTCAACCAATATGTGTGTGATCGCACATTGAACCTAGAATTTGGTGGATTGGGAGGGGGATGGTGTGGAGCAGGGACAGGGCAGGGACAGAATAGGGTGTTTCAATTCCACCCTATTTCACACAAGCATACAACGATCCCGAACGCAACCCGCATGCAAAACGGGGGTTTCCTCTATCTATCGACATATCTATCTATCATCTATCTATCTATCTATCATCTATCTATCTATCTATCTATCTATCTATCTATCTATCTATCTATCTATCTTCCTGGGCCAGGGAGCCGGTCTCCTCCTTCCCTGCTGTTACCTGCACCATCTTCCTTCATTTTCAGAATATGCCACCAGGCTATCCTACTGATACAGTTATAGCTGGAGTACCAACATTTTTAATATGGCATTTCTAGAAACTACTGATTTCTGTATTGTTTTGGCCATCCATATTTTTGAGCAAAGGCCTTACTTGCTTCTCGTCTTGTATGGCAACAACACATGCCACTGGAACACACTTGTTGGTTCCTTGGCGATATTTTTATTTTTAGCAAAGCAGCTTCAGGGGAACAGAGAACAGGTTTCAGTTACATAACAACAGGGATTCTCGCAATTGCCCAGACTTTGTCATTCCACATGGTTCTGAAGAAATGAGGGATTGGACAGAAATTCCACACACGGGTGGGGTTGACCCTGCAAGCACCCCAATTGAATTATTGTGAACATAACTGAAGAAAGCAGTGTCTGCAAAGAGGAGACCTTCCTCCTGGATTCTGTTCACACAACCTGCTTTCCTCCACCACCTACCACATCATCCTCATCCAAGCAACCCCCACAGAAGACTCATTTTGTGGAATTGGAGGTAGCGCAGAGGCTTCTGTTAAAAACCAGCAGCACACAAAGCACAATGCTAGTTCCCAAGTTTTTTTTTTCCTGCAGGACAGCATAGGAGCTGAGTCACAACCATCATAATATTCAGTGGAAAATGAGGCCAGTATTATCCTTTCCAGCCTTTTGGTTCCTCATAGGACCAAATTCATGTTTGGGGTGAGCACCAGTCTGCTCACCATCTCAAGAGGAAATAGTGTCATGTGTAATTAGCCTAGGAAGTGGTATTTGCCATTTCATGCTTTGGAAAAATCCTTGTATTCTCAAGGACTTGGGAGTTTTCTCTGTTTTTTTTAAAAAAACATTTTTAAAATACTTTATTTCATAATTCTTAAAATTTACATAGTAAAGAAACACAAAGGAAACACAAAAAACCGAGAAAACAAGAAAAAAGAACCAAATAAACCGTAAACAATATACATGAACCAGAACTCAAATTCAAGCATAGACCAAACCAAACATACAAAAACCATAATAACCAAACATAATAGCCAGAAATAACGTATTATACACATGCATATATATACTAACTCAAAAGCTAACTGATTCCCAAATAACTCACACATCAAGTATCAGGCATACTGTAAAAAAAAAAAAACCGAAAGAAAAACACAAAAGAAAGGATACAAAAACGGAAAAATGCAAAATACACAGTGCGAATACACATAGAAATAAAAATAAAGAATAAAAAAATAAAAACCAAAATACTTCTGATTGTCTGCGTACTGGTGTCTTGTATTGTAATCTTTCCTTTACTTGTTATACCCCAACTTTCGCCCCCGGCCACTTCCGGGTAAATTTACCTACTTTTACCTAAAATATGTTATCTCTTTGTACAGTTTTTAGTTTAAGCATATCACCAACTCCGATTTTAAGCCCTCCTTTGTTAAATATTCCTCTAATAATTTCCATTCCCTTTGGATTTTTTGATTTGGGGTGTTTCTTATGTAGGCTGTCATCTTTGCTAAGTTCATATACTCTATTAATTTATTTTGCCAATCCCATAATGTCGGTGTCTCTTCCCCTTTCCATCTCTGTGCTATAAGAGTCCTTGCCGCTACCACCGCGTACAGTAAGATGTTCCTCCTGTCACTAGGTATACCCTCGGGTATCATGCTTAGTAAGAACAGGGAGTTTTCTCTGTTATTGATCAACTGGCTTTGATTTTTTTCAGTCAGCAGGGAGAAAAAGCACTCACCCATAAAAGTGGTTATTTATCCCAATATTGTAATTGAAAGTGTGGTCTGGTTTAAACATGTTAAATCAGTTTGAATTATTCTTGATACTTCAGTACTATCATTGTTTAAAAAATCCATGAGTTAGGTCTGTTGTGTCTGGAGTATTGTAATGGGCAGAAGAACTGCAGTTGCATCTGTAAAAATGATTCTCCATATGGAGAACTCCCTCAACAAAACACCTCAGAAAGATGCTTTGTTTTGCTGTTCAACATCCTGAAAAGTAATTTTCATTTTTAATGGCACATAAACATTAAAAATGCAAACCCAAAACGTAAAATTGCATTCACTTCTAAATGTCAGTGAAGCTTCTGCTAAATTTTTCCCTAACCAGTGTGAAGCCTCTAACTGATCAAATCTGTGAGAACCTCTGATTTTATCTTTACACTTCCATAATAGCTTTTCCTCCATACATATGACTCTTTGAGAGTTTGTTCTGCCAGGATTTAGAGATCTACAAAACTCACAGCAGAACGCCATCCCACCTGTTACAATGAATGCCCGAATTCTTGCTTTCTTCTTGTAGTTTAGGCTTTATGGCCATAGGAGGGCAACTGTTGAAAATGGACAACCGACATAGCTTGTTAAGTAAATGAGACTTCTGGTGCAGTTAGGGTTTGCAAATCTTCATCCCCTGTCAATTCAGATTGATTGATCAATTGATTCCATTCCATTTATTAATAGATTCCTAGGAAACATTTCAAAACAATTTAACAATTAAAAACACCTATAAAACAATTTCATATTAGGCTTGGCACACTCATAATTCCCCTCACTTCCACTCCACTCATTTCCTCCTAGCTGAATTCTATATTCAAACACTGCTGTTCTCCTTGAGAACACACTCTTGTAAGCCTCAGCCCCTTGGGGCTCAGCCCCTTGGGCTACAGTGTTTGTGAGATCTTCCTAGAGTGTGCGAAGCTTCCCATCCTTTCAATTACAACACTGCAAGGGCAGCATCCCAGGATGAAGGAATTTTTGATGCATATGACACACAGTATTGCTAGTAAACCACCTTGTGATCTCCTTGTTGTGGAGTATACCCCCGCCCCCCGCCCAATAGCTGATTCTCAAATGTTTTAGAAAGAACTGAGAGTTTCCTTGCAATGGTATATGATACTATGGTGGCAGACATCTCTTAAATAAGAAGTTTCGATTCCAGATGACTAGCTGGATCAGTTTGTTTCAGCAAAAATAAGGAACCAAATACTTCAACAGATGATATGCAGTTAGCGAGTTCCTTTTGTCCATCAAGATCCCTAGCAGAAGCTTTGTATATTTCCATGCAAAGCATAAAATTGAAATGGTTGCCTTTAAGCATGTTACTTGAAAGGTACTTCGAATTTGAATTCATATGAATAATTTGGAGCATTAATTTTTCTGTGCTTACAACACACACACACACACACACACACACACACACACACACAGTCCTTCACATTTTTGCATGTTAGGAAGATGCCCTGAGTTGTGGCATTAAATGGTGACTCCTGGGCTAAAAGCCTGTTCAGAACCAACACAAATTAAAGTTTGACAATTGAACTCTGCCTTCAACTTTTCACCTCAAAGGGATAACTTTTTAGGAACAGATGTGTATAGTGTGATGCCTCTTAGGTTCAACACAATAGGCTGGAAAAAAAGAATTTTCTCCAGCTTGTAATGCCTCAGCAAAATCAGAGGAGTGAGTTTTCTAGCCTGGGAATTATTCCTGTGCTTGTAATTTAGACTGAAAATATAACCTGCTTATAAGATAATTATGTGCTTGCTCAACCTGCATTCATCATTCTTGCAGCCAGCAACCACTGTTGACACCTACCGTATTCTCTGGCATTGGTTACTGTAACCCCTTAGCGTGGGACAAATCAGAAGGGCACTAGGTTGGGGAAGGCTGGACTAGATGTTTTAAAGATGGGAACATCATTCACAGGAAAACACACACACACACACACACACACACACTTGGCATAATAATAATTAAAAATGCATTATCCATTTACAGCCTGGTTTGAGGTGTGGGGAGGTCAGTTGGGCGATTGATTTTTGTCTTACTTTCTTACATTCATATCTCTTCCTTCCTTCATGGAACTCAAGGAGGAGGGTATGTGGTTCCGAGTCTGTGTATGCATTGTAGCCTTGCAAGATCTGCTACGATTTGGCATCATATGCCTTTGGACCGTACCCTAGTCTAGATAAAAGGGAGGGGGAAGTGTTTGTGGGGGGAGAGCCTTTATGTGGAAAGGAAGACATTCGAAGCTCCTTTCACTGTGCAGGAGAAAAAGATCTTGTGTGTTTTGTTCAGTGGTTGCTGCCCTGCTGCCTTTGCTTGTTCATGGGGTGGAGAGAGAAGTCTCACAGCTTGGTGCTGAACGAACAAGCTGTTGGCAATAGGCAACACGTTGCTTTTTCCCATTCCCACAGTGCGTTTACCAAGTGGAATTATAGCAACATGAACATGGCTTAGAAAAGTATCATGAGAATATGAATGTGTTGCTGAAAATGTATGAGTCAAGAATGCTTGAAATCCAACCCCCACCCCCTGCAAACCTCCCCCCCCCAATATTTTGTCCAATTGCCAACTTGATTCCAATTCAAGCTGAGAGGAGTTTATTTGCCCATCACTAAATGTGTGTTTACATCCCATGTGGCCTTTGAATCAATGATTGCATTGTGCAACCCCCAACAGGACACACAGCTACTAGATTATCCTTGCTTCAACCTTACATGCTGTATAGGAAAGAGTAGCACCCCCTAACTTAATGCAAAATATTGTGTTAAAAGTTCAAGAGCAATCAAAAGGGTTAAAAAGGTTAGAATGATCTTGTTAGTACCTTTGATTCTGTGCATTTCCTCACTTGCCTGAAAACTTGCCTTGGCCAGTGGTCCTGAGGTGGAGGAGCCTGCTTCAAAACTCATGTGTTCCCCAAATGTAAGGCCCCCAAATCCTCATTCTGGCTGTCATCACGATGGCTGATCCCTCTTCCTCAGCTTTACAATATTACCAATGACCTCCAAGCTCCAAATGAAATTTCTCCCATGAGAATCTGTTGTTGTTGTTGTTGTTGTTGTTGTTGTTGTTGTTGTTGTTGTTGTTGTTGTTTTAATTGACTTATGTCTCTTCACTGGATCTGAAAACTGATCCAAACAAAATAGGTAGGAAGGGCTTTTTAGCCAATAGGGACTTTATAAACTCAGAAGATTAAGCAGTTAAAATTTTAACTTCAGGCAACTGCAGCAAGGGGGTGACTTAATCTGCAGTACATGGCTGAGAATTCATATATGAGAACTGTGTAGGATGGCTTTTCCCCAGGAAACTGAATATACTGGCATACAATCCAACAAGCTATTTTAGGGAGGGAGGGAGGGAGGGAGGGAGGAGTTTTGTAGACTGTAGGCAAAACCTGAGCTCCCTAGGTTAAGTTGATCAAACCAAGAGAGCAGCCATTCATCACAATGCTGGGATAATAAGGAAGAGGGAGAAAGGATTTGGTGATGATAAACTAGTATAGTTCTAATATCAGACTCTGTGAAAATCATCAACATTCCAAAAATTAGGTGTCCCTGGTTGAAATAGTCTTGTATCCTCTTTCGAATTAATCATGTGAAAGGCTGGACTGGATGAATCCCAAAACGGAATTAAGATTGCCAGAAGAAATATCAACAACCTCAGATATGCAGATGACACAACTTTGATGGCAGAAAGTGAGGAGGAATTAAAGAACCTCTTAATGAGGATGAAATGAGGATGATGTGCTCTGGTCCAAGGGGTCACGAAGAGTCGGACACAACTAAACAACAACAACAACAACAACAACATCATCTGTTACCAAATATATTAGATGGAGAATCCAGGCACTTGCCGCTTACAGCATAATCATTTCAACCCAATGTGGTGGTTTTCAAATTCTGTCAGACATTTTGCATGCTCAATGTATTTTGTTATTTTCCTGAACATTAATTTTTCTGTGATATTGAATGTTCCAGTAGTATGAAAGTTTCAGATTTCCCAAAGGTCACTCTTCTTTTCTCTCTTAACTCTAAAAACAGTTTCAGCATAGCTGTATTAAACATGTTTGATTTGCCATTCCTGGATTTCTACGGGATAAGACCACTCCCACTCTTGGGGTGGTATTCAACAAAATATTGGCAGTAGTATAAGGTTTAATAATAATAATAATAATAATAATAATAATAATAATAATAATTTTATTTATACCCCGCCCTTCCCAGTCAAGACCGGGCTCAGGGCGGCTAACAACAAAAATTTCAAAACAAGCATAAAAGAAGCAATTCAATTAAAATACAGATTAAATACAATGTTAAAATTCAATTTTAAAATTAGGAATCTACAAGTGGAACCTCATTTAAATATCTGTAGGATAACACCTTAGGGGAGGGTAACACCTGAGTCAGTCCAAAGGCCAAGCGGAACATCTCTGTCTTGTAGGCCCTACGAAAAGATGACAACTTCTGCTGGGCCCTAGTCTCCTGAGAGAGAGCGTTCCACCAGGTCGGGGCTAGTACTGAGAAGGCCCTGGTCCTGGTTGAGGCCAGTCTACCCACCTTGTGACTCGGGATCTCCAGTATGTTATTATTTGTGGACATTAATGTCCTCTGTGGGGCATACAGGGAGAGGCGGTCCCGCAGGTATGAGGGTCCTAAACCGCATAAGGCTTTAAAAGTCAAAACCAGCACCTTAAACCTGACCCTGTACTCCACTGGGAGCCAGTGCAGCTGGTAAAGCACTGGATGAATGTGATCCTGCGGCGAGGACCCCGTAAGGAGTCTCGCCGCGGCATTCTGCACCCGCTGGAGTTTCTGGGTCAGTTTCAAGGGCAGCCCCGCGTAGAGCGAGTTACAATAATCAAGCCTAGAGGTGACCATCACATGGATCACTGTGGCCAGGTCAGGCTGAGAAAGGTAGGGGACCAACTGCTTAATGCGGCGGAGATGGAAAAATGCCACCTTGGCTGTGGTTACAACCTGCGCCTCCATGGAAAGGGAGGCATCCAAAGTTACACCCAAGCTCTTGACAGAAGGGGCTGACACTAATTGAGCCCCAGCGAAAGATGGAAGTTGCCCCCCCCCCGCCCCATGTCATCCCGACCCAACCAGAGGGATTTAGCTTCAGCCGACTCCCATGTAGCCATCCAGCCACAGCTTCCAAGCACTTGGTCAAGGCAGGACGGCCATCCATCAACAGATAAATCTGTTTAGAGCTAATGCTAAGAAATTTCCTCCTACTCACCTGTCCCCCTGTGTACTCTAGGCCATCCCCAAATCTACTTTGGACGGGGAAATTGCCAGAACAGATATAGGGGGTATGAATGGGGAGGAGACTGGATTTAGCTGTGTGCTACATTTAATACAACATTGTGTATTTTTCCCATGAGCTTTTCCTTATGTTGAAAAAAGCATATATTGTAGTTTATTAGTGGAGCCCTGAATGCATTATTTCTTTTCACTTTGTCACTATGTTTTCTAAAAGCATCCTTCTACAATGTGGCTATTTATTAGATGAAGTTACTTTTATTCCTTAATTTCCGTAAGAATTTTTGTTTAATTTTCGGGGGACCTACATGTTGTAATATCTGTGCCACAAAACAGAACCAAAATTGAACTTATGGTTTATATCGAAACTCATCTAGGGTTGAAGATGCTTTGTTTCTATGCTCCACATACACTCTTTTGTAAAATAAATAAGACAGACTAAGAAGCAAAGTCACAAATAAAGGCAGATTAAAGAGAACCTCTTTTATCTCCCTGTGAATATCAAGCAGGTGACCTTTTTCTTTACATTTAATGATTGGTGTAATACATTCAAAATGACACATTTCCCAATAGGCAGCAGTTGGTTGTCATGTCAACACATGTACTTTATTTGCATCTCTTTGCCTTCTCTATTTTCCATTCCCGCTTATTTTGCACCTTTTGTTTTGGTACAGAGTAGTTGCCAATTATCTTCCTTGTTGGATAAAATGAAAGGCTGTGTGGCAAAATGTAGGGCATAGGAAAAGGTTGGTGAACGATCACCACATATTGATACTGACCAATCCAAAGCTTGCCAGTTTTGTCTAAGATTTGAATAGATACAAGAATACATGAATCCAATACATAAATCCAATTTACCTGAAGAAAGCTACTGCTGCTTGTGTCATAATTGATACTTTTCTTAGAGCTAAGAAGGATGGACTTTGGATAACATGGACCAGGTAGTTACATATTGCCTAGGTGTAACCAATGCTGAGGCCATTTATTAATCATTTCTTGAACTGTTTCCTATCATGCATTTTTAGTAACAAATATACCCAAGGTCTTGTGGAGTATACGAAAAGTGTAGCAAAGGAACCAGTTCATAATGGCAGTATGAAGTCCAGGAGTATGATGAAAGATGCTGGACAGGGGGGGCCGGAGCTGGGTTATATGTACCTGGAAGAGGAATAGTAGCCCAGAAAGCAGGTAATAGGGGGTGGTAAGAAAGCCATAGCTGATAGGGATCTAGGAGAGCAGGCTACAAGAATCTACATTCCAGGGAATGTAGCGAAAGGAATATGTTGGGAAACATCTTTGTTTTCCAAATGATGCTCATAGTTCAGCAGGGAGGATTCCTAGGCTGTGTACATATAAGGTTTTGAACTCAAGGCTGTCAGTGGTGAAAGATGAGTCAGATTCTCTGGTCTGTTTGCTTAACATCAACTCAAAAAACTATCAGAAAATATTTTAACATACATCCTTCTATTCCCATTACAGATGCCCATTATATAACCTGTAGGATTCAAGAATGTTCAGAGACAACCAAAAGCGGACCTTTTTTGCACTCTATTGACACAAGCTCTCTCGTCGTCCAGGATGAGTACATCTTCATTCAGGTATGGGTTTGCAAAACCCAAATTTGCAGATCACGCTGAAGCTGCATGCACCATATCAACTCCTTTGTAAGTTTTGTTTTCCATGCCAAGCACTATTTTTTGGAAAGAACTTGGTTGAGCAGAAATGTGAACACATGCAAACATGGAAATGGTTTTACAGATTTTATGTTTGATATTGGTCTAAGGGCATGGATTCGGGACCTTTAAATGTTAATCTACATCTACCCTCTATGCTTGATTCTGCCAGATATTTACCGTATGCTGAAGGTTTTTTTCTTTTTGTAAACCATTGAATTTCGGTTTGCATCAATTCATTCTACTTCAAGGAAAACAGTTTTACCTTTTACCTGCCAGGCACTAATGGTAAAAGTTTGCACCCTGATTATAATGAAATTCACTTGCCATTGTAAATTGAATTTTTTTAGACCTTCAAATGGAAGAACCTAAGGAAATTCAGACTGTAGATGCTGTTATTAATTTGACTGACAGTTTAGAAATGTAGCTCGTTACATTCCTTTATTACACTTACAATATAGGTTCCTGCCTGTCACCTTTTGTATTCAGTTCTTCTTTTCTGTGATCTTTGCTTTTCTCTCTGTCACTCTAATGACTTTTAATCCTGTTTCTTTGTGCATCTGTTGGTCTGTCTTGGCATCACTTTTCTTGAGAATTCCAGTTCATTTGTATGCCTTGCTTTATTATTCAGCTCTTCACTCCTTTCATAGGTTTATCCATCTCATTTTTCTTCCACAAATTCCTGTTTTGTCTCTACTGGTCCTTCAATGTTGGGTGCTAGTACAGTCATACCTTGGTTTAAGTACACCTCGTTAAGTACTCTGCGGACCTGTCTGGAATGGATTAATCCACTTTCCATTACTTTCAATGGGAAAGTTTGCTTCGGGTTAAATACGCTTCAGGTTAAGTACAGACTTCCGGAACCAATTACACTCATACCTTGGGTTAAGTACACTTCAGTTTAAATACTCCATGGACCATCTGGAACGGATTAATCGACTTTCCATTACTTTCAATGGGAAAGTTTGCTTCAGGTTAAGTACGCTTCAGTTTAAGTACAGACTTCCGGAACCAATTGTGTTCGTAAACCGAGGTACCACTGTAATGCCAAGGTTAAAAGTTTGATCCCCACATGGGATAGCTGCATATTCTTGCATTGCAGGGGTTGAACTAGATGATTCTCATGGTCCCTTCCAACTCTATGATTCTATGACCTGTTGTAAAGTAACAGTTGCCAAAATATGGAATGAACACTTGTTTTCCTCATCCCTGATTTTTGAGATTTCAAATTCAGCAAGTCTTGATTGGGCAATGGACTCTTCATTCTTTGGATCAGCTACTTTTCATAGCTTGGTCAGTAAGCACACAGATTATAGTTTTTATTAAGCAGTCTCATAACTGTATA
This sequence comes from Zootoca vivipara, assembly GCF_965207765.1. Lineage (NCBI taxonomy): Eukaryota > Metazoa > Chordata > Lepidosauria > Squamata > Lacertidae > Zootoca > Zootoca vivipara. The sequence goes on along the minus strand of NC_142588.1, from coordinate 51,574,967 downwards.
TATATACAGTATATATATATATAATCAGTAGGTTTATGCTGTGTATGTTCTAATACTTGTTGGGTGGATCCTTCAAGCAATCTGATTCTACTTGGTGGCTGCAAAAGTCAAAATTTGTTGGGAAATAACTAGCCAGAATATTGGGAAAATAAGAGCAATGAGAGAGAAGTCTGAATTTATGCCTTCTAGGATAGTGCTCTGTCAATAGTTGTTGTTCCATAATCCTTTTTGGGGGGGGCGGGTTTTAGCTAGGGAAACTCAGCAATTTGTCTACATCAGCTCTTAATAGCTGGCAAGATGGTAAAGCAATGAACTAAAGGGTTTTAGGGTTAATTTTCTAATATCAATTGTTTTGCCTGTAGTCTCTGAAAGTTCAGCTGATCCAATAATGAAGTTGTCAGCCCCGGAGTGTTTCTGTGAGGGAAGGGGAAGAGCTGCCTGTGATTCAAATGTTAGAGGCAGAAAAAGCTGGGTAGGGAATGATGAGGACTGGCAGCTGAATGGGAAGAAGTTTCTTTTGAAAAGAAATCTAAGAAGCAGGGATTCTAGAAGCAGATAGATTAAAGAAAGGGAGAAGTAGCTCCAATAATGAAATGCAGGAACTTGACAGAGGTGTAGGTGAAAGATGCATATAACTGAAGAAGAGAAAAGGGGTCAAGGAAAGGAATGACTAGGGAAAAGCAGGAGACGAAGATATGAGAATCTGTGTGCTATTGGCATGAACCGTGTGCAAGAGAGTCAAGAGTGCTGGGCAGATGGAAGTTCTTTATCATTAATTAGAGTCAGCAAGAGCTGAAGGCAGCAGGATAGAATAGTTAGAGGATTTTAAAAGTAGCACCTTTGGATATAGCATGTGGCTGGAACAATGAGTTAAAGTAAGTAATATTTGAAAGCAAAAGTGGATCAGTCACTTGAAAACAGAGAATGTTGGGAGGTCTGACAGTACAACTAAGGGGTTTGGCTTTTTGTTTTCAGTATTTCGGTGCTTATAAAGGAGAATTTGGCTTTTGTTGATGGGTTTGTTGTTGAGGTTCTGACGACTAAGAACAGAGACAGTGACACAGCTGGAAGTTATTTTTTCTGTGACTGTCACACTGCTACAGAGATGAAGGTGATGACATACTCAGATCGGAGTTGGACTAAGAAATACCTGGGCTTTCCCTCAAACTTCAGGGCTAGTGAATGTGAAAAGAGAGCTCCCAGTTTTGCTTCTGAAGCCATGCAAAGAATGCCAGTCTGTTTGTACCAGTGATGAGAGGCTCTGTGTCGGCTGATCATTCATCTGCCTGCAATTGGCATCTACTGGAAACGGAACACTTGGGGCTGGAATTAATTGTTGCTAATTACTCTAAGTTTAAAAAAGCCAACAGATTAAATGAGGTGTCTTAGAGGTACTTATCTCTGTCTATCATTTGAAATTAATGGTACTGAACATTTTTATGTTTATTATTTGGAACATTAAATAAACATTAGATAAATAAGTAAGATTGAGGGACATATGAAGATTTCACAGGTGTAGCTAAGAGAATGATCACTTTATGAAAGTGTGTGTGTGTGTGGTGCATTAATCGGCTCTATGTTTACCCTGAATTAGGTGGCAAATTGAGGTGATTTGTGAAGGTTTTCATGTTTCTTTGTCAGATCATACTATTAACGTGGCATCTTGAAGCAGATTAGGGACTCTCTAAATTTCTGAGAGGATCTTTCTGTGTACACACCACATTTAATTCTAGATTCAATTGAGACTTTGTACTGGTTTTTTCTGCATACTCCACATACAATCTAGGTTTATTGCATATTTTTGGCCCCTGAAAAGTGCTTCTTGAAGAACTTGTTTCATTCTAAAAACAAAAGCTCATTGCGGATTGATTCTGCATTATCCCACAGTCTGCCCCCCCCCCCAATTTTTATTAAAGGTTTTCTTGGTTTACGAAGATATGCGCAATGTCTCTTATAACATTTTTACAAATCAGTTTCATTTGTTGAGACATTAGGAAGAAAAGGGGAAGAGAGGTAGATGGGGGGGAGAGTGGGTGGGTGGCGTCGGGTGACAATGTTCTATTTTGCTTAATATGTGTGGGGGTTTTGTCAGTGTTGCTTGTGTAGGTTCTCTGCTGTTCTCTTGTGTTCCTTTGGTGGTGAGAGATGTTGGGGTTGGCCTCGGATATGGTTGTTCCTTTGTGGTTGGCTGTGGTGGTCTTTGTTTTGTGTGTGAGTGGGGTGGGTGAGTGTTTTGGATCAGGTTAGCCATATTGATTTGTATGCTCTTGGTGGATTTTTGTCATTGTCTTGTTGGGCTGTGTATGTAATAAAGAAAGAAATAGGCAGTTGTGGCAATGGGGTGTGTGGGTGTGTGATATTGAGTGTATCCCCAAAAATCTCTGGGGAGTGCAGAACCACTCCCCTTCACCCACATGAAATGTATTCTATTGGACTAGGAAGAGTGTAGACACAGTTGATTTACACCAGGTAGAATCTGGAGTAAAACCTTGGGAACAAGCATACAAAATCAGGGAAGCAGAATATGAGGGAAGAGTCCAACCCCGACCAAAATAGAAGACTACTTGTTTCCAAATTCTCTTAGTATACTGTGGCAGTATGGGGAACTCAAGTTGAGATCAGGAGAGATGAAGGTGCACTATAGCTACCGGTATGTATAGGTAGCAGTGTTTAGAAACTTAGAAATACTGTTAAAGAGCTATTGTTGCCCATGGAGACATTCCTGCCATGGTTTTTATTCAAAACTCTTTTCACAGGGTTCTGCAGCACTTCAAGAGGTGCTCTGTGACAATCAAAATGACAAGAGTGGCTGTGATAGATGTGCATATGTTTTGGAGTGACACTTGCAGACATCTACTTGGTAGCGTCCGTGACAATATGTCCACACTCACATCCACCCACATCCCACTTTATAAGCCCACATTTTGAAATGCTTTTCATAGTTTTCTTTTCCATATGTGAAAAGGTAGGGTTTTCACATCCATATAGGTGTGTAGCTCTTTCATGGTGCAACAACATCTTGAAAAAACCACTGCCTGCCTCTAACACTACAATAACATTCTTCTGTTGTGTTGAGGGTTAGCTAAATTCACATACTTTCTCTTCCTTCAGCAAGGTTTCCCTGCACAAAGTAAGGCTCTCTTTCTCCTTATTACAAGTATGTAGTAGGAAGAGGGAAGTCATTCCTGCTACTCAGTGGAAATGATCACCTGTGCATCCTCTATGAAAGAGGCCAAGCAAATATACAACAGTGATGGACAATTGCTCAAGGATTCTCAGCCTTGGAGCTGACTAGGTTTTCTGCAGGTTTCCCACTGAACCCGTGAGCACAGAGCCTAGGGCTTGCCGATCAGAAGGTCAGCGGTTCGAATCCCCATGACGGGATGAGCTTCCATTGCTCGGTCCCAGCTCCTGCCAACCTAGCAGTTCAAAAACACGTCAAATTGCAAGTAGATAAATAGGTACCGCTCCAAGTGGGAAGGTAAATGGTGTTTCTATGTGCTGCTCTGGTTTGCCAGAAGCGGCTTTGTCATGCTGGCCACATGACCTGGAAGCTGTACACCAGCTCCCTCGGCCAATAACGCGAGATGAGTGCCGCAACCCCAGAGTCGGTCATGACTGGACCTAATGGTCAGGAGTCCCTTTACCTTTATCTTGTCCCATTGATTTCAATGAGACCCAGGTTCAACTAACTTAATCTGAATACAATCCATTGAGCTAATGACAAGCTTTGGGAGCAAGGAAGTTGTGCAGTCCCTCAGCTTATCTGACCAGCTCAGGTGAAATGCCTTACCCAAATGAAGTGGGAGATGGATCACAGAAAGTATAAAAAGGGTGAATGCCTAAATTTCCATACACTGTGTGCCTAATAATTAACCCAATAATAAAATGGAAATATAACCCCAAACCATGTGATTTTATGCAATTAGCTTTGGGTGAAAGATTATGGTTATGAGACTGCAACCCAGTGTCCACATACCTGGGGGGAAGCTCTGTGGAAGTCAGTGGACTTACATCTGGGTAGACAGAAGTGTTGTTTGCTTCTATACTTCTTCATAGGATTGCACTTGCAGGCCAGAACAAAAGGCTGAGACCTCAACACTTCTATATTCTTCCCCATGAGCCTGGACAGACCTCTAAGCTCCTACAGTGTTCCTATCTGGAGCACTGTAGTCTGAGTCTGAGTCTATTTGGAGCTTTCAATGCAGCTCTTCCAACCTTCATCAGAGCTAGGATTGGCATCAGCATCTGGATGCACTCCATTTCTGCTTTAAATTGGGAAATCCTTGCACCATTAACCAAAGAGAGATGTAATGGGGAGGCAATAAATTATCGTTATCCAGGGACCTGGGCCAGAAACACCCCTTTTTGTCTTTGCCTTGCATGAAATATTTACTCAGGTTTCTGAAGCGCAGAAGAAGAAATGTAAATGAGGGCTATGGAGTGCAGAGTCTCTGCCTTGTTGATTGTTTATGCTGTCTGTCACTCTCTACCTTTCCAGCATTTCTTCCTCAAATCCTCTGTATCACTCCCATTTGTTATGCAATTTCATGCCTACTTGAAGACTGAGAAGCTTTCCTCTTCAAATAGAGTTGGCTGGTGGGGCTCTTTCCCCTGTGGCAGTCAAGGGCATCCCCTTCTCATCAGTGGCTTCCTTAAATCACCCGATGAAAAGGGTCAAAACTACACCACTAGATGATGATACTGAGTCCAAATGGTGATGGAAGGGAAAGGGGATCTTTGATTTCCCCTGATGAAGGGAGGGTCTGTGGCAATTTGAGCTTGATGAGAGAAATTACAGGATGCGATACCATGGTGCTTGCTGCATGAGAGACCAGAATACGTTATCATAATGGTTCTTTAAGTATTGCTCTTGATGCTGCCTAATTTTTAAAGTATCACTTGTGAACTAGGAGAAGCCTAGATTTTTTTTAAAAAAATAAACTAAACTAAACAGAAAGGGTGTTTGTTGGTAAAATGAAACTCTTAGCTAGAGTTCTTCCAACAAGAAAGTCCAAAACCTGTCTGGATTTTGGCTACATCCTCTGCAGAAGTGATGCTTGCAGAGAATTGGTTTCTGCTGTCCCCTGTAATTTTCATGAAGATAAAGCATTTCCCCCAACAATGTCTGAGAAGACAATTAAAAGGGGGAAAAAATGATCTGATCATGCTGACTAATTTTACTGCTAGGTAAAGGTAGGTAAAGGGACCCCTGACCATTAGATCCAGTCGTGACTGACTCTGGGGTTGCGACGCTCATCTTGCATTAATGGCTGAGAGAGCTGGCGTACAGCTTCCAGGTCATGTGGCCAGCATGACAAAGCCACTTCTGGCGAACCAGAGCAGCGCACGGAAACACCGTTTACCTTCCCACTTGGAAGGTGGGATAACCCCTATTCATCTACTTGCACTTTGACATGTTTTCGAACTGCTAGGTTGGCAGGAGCTGGGACCGAGCTGGGACCGAGCAACGGGAGCTCACCCCGTCGCAGGGATTCGAACCGCCGACTTTCTAATCAGCAAGTCCTAGACTCAGTGGTTTAACCCACAGTGCCACCTGCGTCCCTAATTTTACTGCTACTTTTTGTTAAAAAGACCACTCTGATAGACTGTTGACTCAATTTTTTTGGTCATTAGTGCATGTGGGTCTTACAACAACAAGAATTCTTACAAGAAGAATTCGGTCTTACGTAAAATTTGGTTTAAGAAAAAAATACTTTCTAAAGCATTTAGCTAAAGACGAGCACAGTATTGACAAAGTATGTCAACACTGTATTCATGTAATTCTTGTTCCTGTTACTATCTCTGAGTTTCTTTGGCAATTTTACAAAAGTGCAGCCATATTTCATATGTCACATCTGTGCTTGAGTCTGACACCTACTTCAGCTGGTCTTTGACCCGATATCCATGTATGAAACAAGATACCTATAGGTGACGATTCCTTGGAAAGCTAGAAAAGAAATGAAAATAAGGTCTACAGATTTCCAGGAAGGTCCATATTTACTGGTTTACAGAGCAATATAACTGCTGCCCTCCATGCCAGGCTAAAGGACAGAGGTGACTCTCGGCTTAGCTCTCCCAGCTAAGCAGGCCTATTTGCAGCTTCTAAATTTGCAGCTGGGTATGAAGCCCACTGACAGTATGTCCACCAATGGAAAGCCCTGAAATGGGAGGGGCTGGGGAAGCTTGGATTCTAAGCCAATCATAGCCATTGCCAGCTGGCATTGGGCCTGACCCAGAATCAAACACCGCACCAACCTGGACCCGGTGCAGGTAGCTGTTCTCACTGTCCTATCCCCACTTCTGCTGCAGCTGCAATGATGGGCCAGATTGGAGATGCAATTGTGGCTCTATTGTTCTGCAAATCTCCGCACAGGGATGGGGATGGGTTAGGCTTGCAGCCTTGCACATTTTTATCCCAATATAACTATGCCATTGCTTGGATCCAGATGTCCACAGTGTTCTGATATGCACAAAGAATCATTTTCACAAATAAGGTCTTCCCCATTTCCTTCCTTAGTCAGAAAGGGAATGTGGAATCCTTTCTTTCATGGAACCATGTGTGTATATTGGAGCTGGGCAACATTTTAGGTCATGCCATCTATTCATAGCCATCTATTCAAATATATTCATGGCAATTATGCAATAGAAATATATTTTTCCTTGGCTCTTCAGATGGAGCTATCAGGTTTTAACAGAAATCGATCCACACAATTTATTTTTAACTTCTCCCTCTTTAGCTCCAATTGATTTTTATCTTTGTGATCAATGGTGACAAGAACACTCTGGCAGGACCACAGGGGTCAGTTCCTTGAGTCTTCTATTGAACCAATCATTAAAAGCTTATTATGAAACTAATAGGATGGAGACGTTTCAGGGATGAACATGATTGCAGCTGTTTTATTGGTGAATAATGCCTGACAGTGTTGATCTACTTAATATCAGTCTTAAGAAATGTAAAGAAAGAGCAGGAATGGATTGCTCCCACAAAAATAAAAACCCAAGGAGACTAGAGACCATGCAACACAGATGCTTATTTTAAAAACAACAGCACAGTGAAGATATAAGAGCAATGTTCAATCAAGTGTTTTCTTATTTGAGATTGTGCATTCCCCAGTTCCTGTCACTGTTTCATCTACACTGAGCCAAGTATTATTGGATTTGGAACTTGAAGCAAAACATCTGTTGGCAAAAATTGATTAACATTCCTCTCTTTCTTTTGCTTCCGGGGGCCTTTTATTGTGCTGTTTCTCACTTTTTTTTCTCCTTCCCTTCCCTCATTCCATTTTTGTCTGGTGCATCAAAAAACATCTGCACAAGGGAATATAATACTCACCTAAAAAGACTAAAATGTTCTCCTCCTGTAACTCTTCATAAAGATGATTAAATATAAGTAGCTGTCGGTGTCATAATTTTTTTTTTTACTTTGGAGAGAAAGCTTGAAGGGTGTTGTTGTGGATGTTCAACTTCAGTTTTTTATATGTGGCCTGTGCAATTGTTTTGGGAAGCAGTCATTGCTGGGAGGGTGGTGGTAGAAGTCAAGCATTTTGCCTAATCGATGATATACCATGGTTAGACAAATGTGATGCCACAAGGTCTCAATTTGCAGTGATAGCTATGTTTGGGAACTGTTTGGGGTTACTATGGGCTCCTGACTCAAAGAGCAGGCATGCCTATCACAGTTAATCATCAGAACAAGAGCACAGCATTTTATGAAATCACCAGTGTGTTCAACTTTGATGACAAGTTGCTAAGGGTGCACTCTTATGGACCCTGGAAGAGTGTCCTGGGGTTATAAGAGACATGGGATGTCCCTCTCTAATGTAAGAGGCAAAGTCCTGATGGCAGAGAGAGAGAGAGAGAGACTTGATGTTGGATTCCCCTTCCATACCACTGCTGAAGAAGCAGAGATCCTGGCCAAACTAGAGCTCTGACTCTGGTAGGGCCAAAAAGGTGGTATGCCAGAGGAGGACTGAGAAACAGCTGGGATCCAAAGGATCAATGCCATCCTGGTCCCTGACACCAACTGGGGTAAGATCAGATTCACTCAGGTATGTATCTACATCTTTCCTTTTCTTTCCCTCCCATTGTTTCCAAAAGGAAACAAGTTGAGATACAGCCAACAAAGCTGTCTGTGGACAAACACTGGCTGCAAGATGAGCGCTGCACCCCATAGTTGCCTTTGACTGGACTTAACTGTCCAGGGGTCCTTTATCTTTACCTTTACCTTAATTCCTAAGGAAGACAGCTGCCCTGTTATGAATCAGGTTTGATTATAAATATAATATTAATTATTGGAGGTGTTATGCCTCTGAATACAGTTGCAAGGAAGTAGGGAGAGTGCTGTTGTGCTCATGTCCTCCCTACAGGGTTCCCACAGGCATCTGATTGGTCATTGTGAGAAGAGGATCCTGGATTATATGGGCTTTAGGTCTGATCCAGTGCAGATCTTCTCATGTTCACACAATAAATATTCGGAATGTATTAAAATAATTTTAAAGGAGACACAGATATCATGCTAGATTAGCATTTTGTTATAAAGATTTACTCATTTATTACATTTGAAGTGTGGTGCAGGTATGAAATACCGCAAAGAGGCGGGACCAGTCCTGGAAAAGGGAAGTCAGAACATCAAGCAGAGAAGACAGATACATTTAATGATAAACACATTTGTCCGATGGAATCATTTCAATTGGCCAGGTTCCTAATTAAACTCATAAAATATAAAGCCAAGGGAAGGGGGGAAAACCCCACCCAGATTAACGAGCCCATCATTAAGTATAGGGGGAGTAAAAAAGACAAACCCAGCTAATTCTGGGCTAAGTATGATGGATGAGTGCAGGGGAAATAATTGGATGGCATTCATCAAATATGAAATAAAAGGTGGTGTCGGAGGGGGGGAAAGCTGTAATAATCCCTAGGATTCAGTGTAGGCAAGTTTTCTTATATGCAAAGTTCATCAAAATAAATGAAAAAGGGGCTCCTGAACTTCATTCCTCACTAGAGAGCTTCACAAATGGTAATGAAGGTTTGATAATTGCTTGTGATTTTTATTACCCTAGGTGTAAATCATGAAAAGGCCATATCCCTGCTGATGTAAGCATCAGATTGGTCCTCCCAGAGGGTTTCCTTTCTTTCTCCCAGTGGAGCTGCAGTTGAGCATATAGCTATGCTTTTCTTTTTCTTTTTCTTTTCTTCCATGGTGTTTCCTATATTGTTTGGAATTTCTTGCCACTCAGTGCAATCCAGCAGAGTCTTGGAGGTACGATTGTGGTGAGATCTCTGGATTAAAAGCTCAGCTCAGCTGTAAAGCAAGAGCCAGAGCACATGTCACATGAATCATGTAGAGACCACTGGAAATGGTACCGTGTTTCTCATATTATAAGTCATGTCTTATATTAATTTTTTCTTCAAAAAAACACGACATGGCTTATTTTTGAGGGATGTCTTATTTTTTAATAAAGTGCACGCGGGCGCTGTTTGCCGGGCTTGTCAAGCCCAGCAAACAGCGCCCGCCGATCTTCGGTGACAGGCGGGGGTGGGCGGAGAGCGGAGAACGATCTCCGCTTCCCCCCCACCCCCGCCTGTCACACAGCACAGGTCGGCGGGCGCTGTTTGCCGGGCTTGTCAAGCCCAGCTAGGAGCGCCCGCCGATCTTCGGTGACAGGCGGGGATGGGGGGAGAGCGGAGAACGATCTCCGCTTCTCCCCCACCCCCGCCTGTCACACAGCACAGGGCCGAAGATCGGCGGGCGCTGTTTGCCGGGCTTGTCAAGCCCAGCAAGGAGCGCCCGCCGATCTTTGGTGACAGGCGGGGGTGGGGGGAGAGCGGAGCACGATCTCCGCTTCCCCCCCCACCCCCGCCTGTCACACAGGACAGGTCGGAAGATCGGCGGGCGCTGTTTGCCGGGCTTGTCAAGCCCAGCAAGGAGCGCCCGCCGATCTTCGGTGACAGGCGGGGGTGGGGGGAGAGCGGAGAACGATCTCCGCTTCCCCCCCACCCCCGCCTGTCACACAGCACAGGTCGGCGGGCGCTGTTTGCCGGGCTTGTCAAGCCCAGCTAGGAGCGCCCGCCGATCTTCGGTGACAGGCGGGGGTGGGGGGAGAGCGGAGCACGATCTCCGCTTCTCCCCCACCCCCGCCTGTCACACAGCACAGGGCCGAAGATCGGCGGGCGCTGTTTGCCGGGCTTGTCAAGCCCAGCAAACAGCGCCCGCCGATCTTTGGTGACAGGCGGGGGTGGGGGGAGAGCGGAGAACGATCTCCGCTTCCCCCCCACCCCCGCCTGTCACACAGGACAGGTCCGAAGATCGGCGGGCGCTGTTTGCCGGGCTTGTCAAGCCCAGCAAGGAGCGCCCGCCGATCTTCGGTGACAGGCGGGGGTGGGGGGAGAGCGGAGCACGATCTCCGCTTCCCCCCACCCCCGCCCGTCATACAGCACAGGGCCGAAGATCGGCGGGCGCTGTTTGCCGGGCTTGTCAAGCCCAGCAAGGAGCGCCCGCCGATCTTTGGTGACAGGCGGGGGTGGGGGGAGAGCGGAGCACGATCTCCGCTTCCCCCCCCACCCCCGCCTGTCACACAGGACAGGTCCGAAGATCGGCGGGCGCTGTTTGCCGGGCTTGTCAAGCCCAGCAAGGAGCGCCCGCCGATCTTCGGTGACAGGCGGGGGTGGGGGGAGAGCGGAGCACGATCTCCGCTTCCCCCCACCCCCGCCCGTCATACAGCACAGGGCCGAAGATCGGCGGGCGCTGTTTGCCGGGCTTGTCAAGCCCAGCAAGGAGCGCCCGCCGATCTTTGGTGACAGGCGGGGGTGGGGGGAGAGCGGAGCACGATCTCCGCTTCCCCCCACCCCCGCCCGTCATACAGCACAGGGCCGAAGATCGGCGGGCGCTGTTTGCCGGGCTTGTCAAGCCCAGCAAGGAGCGCCCGCCGATCTTTGGTGACAGGCGGGGGTGGGGGGAGAGCGGAGAACGATCTCCGCTTCCCCCCCCCCGCCTGTCACACAGGACAGGTCCGAAGATCGGCGGGCGCTGTTTGCCGGGCTTGTCAAGCCCAGCAAACAGCGCCCGCCGATCTTTGGTGACAGGCGGGGGTGGGGGGAGAGCGGAGAACGATCTCCGCTTCCCCCCACCCCCGCCTGTCACACAGGACAGGTCCGAAGATCGGCGGGCGCTGTTTGCCGGGCTTGTCAAGCCCAGCAAACAGCGCCCGCCGATCTTCGGTGACAGGCGGGGGTGGGGGGAGAGCGGAGCATGATCTCCGCTTCCCCCCCCACCCCCGCCTGTCACACAGGACAGGTCCGAAGATCGGCGGGCGCTGTTTCCCGGGCTTGTCAAGCCCAGCAAGGAGCGCCCGCCGATCTTCGGCTCTGTCCCCCGATGCGCGACGGCTCGGGGAAGCAGGCAGGGAGCTCCTGCTGGGTCCCGCGCCTTCGCCTCTCGCTCGGTCGGGGCTACACGACATGGCTTATTTTCGGGGTATGTCTTATTTTTCACTAACCCTTAGAAATCCTGTCATGGCTTATTTTTTGGGGATGCCTTAAAATATGAGAAACACGGTATCATCTGATGGCTTATCTCTGATATGATAATCCATATAAAAGACTTGGCCGTAATATCATTCTGGCTCTTGGTGTGGACAGATTCCATGTGCTGAGAAGGGATATGATATGAATAGTATGGACCTGTCATTCCAGTGATTGGGAAGAGATAATGTTGCAGATGTTTAATAAAATCTTGTAGAAGGTGACTTAGCCATCATTAGACTATTATCCCTTCTTAGCCACTCCCCACCTCTCTGAATTTGGCTGGCCATACCATTTCACTCTCAAGTCTGGTGCTGCTGCAGATAAATGCCATGTTGGTCTTGAATAAAACATATTTGTTCCATGATTTAATGGGAAGGACATGGGTGGGTGAGCTGGGTGGAGCAGCTCTAACCAGCTTTGTCCCTAGTTTACTCAGTGCAGCAGCAGTCCGGACTGGAGGGGTGGGGAGAGGGAGTTGCAGTTATCCACTCTGTGATTGGAGATGAGGGTCTGTTTTAAATGTTGGACCTGAGAGAAAGAATAAGGATCTTGTTGGTCCACCATCCACCTCACTACCCAACAGCCTCTCTGGGGTTGAACTGTCAGAGTTGGACCCAGGGGTGCTGTTGGAGAGCCCTTCCATGGTGGCATTGGGAGACTTCCACAGCCATTGGCCTTGAAGGAGGTGGTGGTATCATCAAATTGCCAATCTTCCCTTCTTGGGCAAGGTGCCCCAGCAGACAGTGGTGATCTTCAGGTGTGCTTAGATGAAACTGATCTAGGCGCATTTCAGTCTGGCAAAAGGCTTGGTTTGGTAGTCAAAGCTGTCTTGCTTGCCCTAGTTGATTATTTTTTACAGAAGAGACATAGGAGGAGTGCAACCCTGTTGATTCTCTTGGGCCTCTCAGTGGCTTTTGATGCCATTGGCCATGGTATCCTTCCTAACCACATTTGGAATCGGAGGCATTGCTTTCTGGTGGTTTTGCTCCTATTTTGAGGTGGTTCCATAAAGTAACATTGGGTGACTTCTGCTCAGCTCTGTGAGAGTCCCACAGGAATCAGTCTTACTCCCTATGCTGTTGAATATCTATGTGAACCTACTGGAAGCAGTCATAAGGGCATTCAGAGCAACGTATCACAAATATGCTGATGCCTCCTAGATCCATCAGTATCAAGAGAGGCAGTGAAGATTGTTAATCTGTACCTGAAGACAGTAATGAGTTTGATACTGACCAGTAATTTGAAACTGAATCCAAAAAAGATGGAAGTTCTATAATGGGGTGATTCCTAGGGCTAGAATTTGATGGCCCCTGTGTTGAATAAAACATATAGCATAGGGGCCCATGGAAAACTCTTTTGGCTGGTGTTTCCATGTCTCTGGAACGAATTCCACACTGAAGTGTACCTTGATACGTAGTATCATAGATTCATAGAGTTGGAAGGGGCTCCAAGGGTCATCTAGTCGAACCCCTGCAATGCAGGATTCTAAACTAAAACATCCATGAGAGATGGCCACCCAACCTCTGCTTGAAAACCTCCAATTGAGGGGAGTCCACAACCTCCCGAGGGTGTTTGTTCCGCTGTCAAACAGCTCTTAGTATCAGAAAATTCTTCCTGATGTTGAGTCAAAATCTCCTTTCTTGTAACTTGAATCCATTGGTATGGGAAATGCCAGGTTAAAATTTGTGATTTTTTTTTTTTGGTCAGGCTTTTAGATACTCAAAGGTGTTGTTGTTATAGTTGTTGTTGTTGCTAACTGTGTTATTTGTGCAATTTATGATTATTTTAAATTGTTTTACTTATTACATATTTTGTTTTATAGCATCCAATTTTTTGTAAGCCGCGCTGCAATAATTTTGATGACTATTGCCAAATCTCTTACTAAATAATAAATAAATGAAATCCTGAATCCCAACCTTCTGATTGTACAAGACATATTCTAGTTGGTGGTGCCTAATAATTGTCAATAACAATCCTTCCTACTATTTATGCAACAGAGGAAGATTGTCAGGTCATGCTATAGAAGATGCCGTTGCACAGCACCTTTATAACTTAAGTACTGCTGCACCGACTCCTTCTTTTTGTAACCACTTCTTCTGGACAAAATGATCTCGGCTCCGCATGTCTGGATTGAGAGTGATGCACTGAAGAATTTATGATAAAGTCCCACATTCAGAGCAGAATCAGATTCCAAAAATCTTTGACTGCTCTAAAGGACAGGCCTCTTTTTCACTTCTCATTCACTGCCAGAGCCCTGTCTGGAGAAGATCAGATATGAAATCTCTGTGCATTATAGCCAGTCTTAGCTCTGCCTTTGAATGACAGCTTGTCTATAGAAATATGCCACCATCTAGAGATGATATGATTGCTGGGAGTATTATTGATGCTACAGCAATATAAAATGCCGAAATTTCAAAGGAAGGAAAAATACATATCTGCAAAGGGAATTTTCTATGCTTTATTAGAAATCTTAAAAGTCAGTAAATGTTTTGATATAATAAAGGAGCATGTGGTCTATTGCATTATCTCAGACCCTGCATGCATGCTAAAGCAAATACTATAGAGTCGAAATTTATTCACTTCACTTTTCTTCTTCTGAAAATATTCTTGCTACCCTTCCATTTGACCAGTGACAAATATAAAACCCTATATCTTTGGTATGAGCAGGGCCTGGATATGCAGTATAGATATGTGTGTTCTCTTATTTATCAATTATAAGTTGTAGGCACTTTTAGAAGTGCTTAGCCAGAACTGGTAGTTTGCTTCCTCCATTTTTCTATATGTAATGATTTCATTTCCCATCATAGTTTCCCATTTTATTATTTATAGGAGCAATAAAAACAAATATTATCCTAATATTATCTTAAAATATATGTGATGCAAATATTCTCCATACTTTTATGTATTTTATTTACAGTGTAGACCCACACTGGATCCAAAACAGACCAATTAGGGAGCTCTCTTTTAGAACAGTTCTCTTTGACACCTGTGTTGATAGTATCCCTTTTGAGTCATAAGCTGGCAGATCCTTTCTTCCTCTCTTTCTTACTAGTGTCATCTAGTGCCTTGTCAAAAGTAGAGGTTGATTATGACAACTATAGATTTCTTGCCCACTAAATCAGCTACCCTCAAAAGGAAGAGTTTAGATTGGTTTGGTAAGCCTTCTGCTTTATAAATCCATGCTGACTGCTAGCAATTTCCAAGAAGTGGCTACAAATTGATTGCTTTATAATTTGTTCTAGCAATTTCCCAGGTATTGAAGTCAGACTAATGAGACTATAGTTCCCCAGGTTAGCCTGGCCTCAATACTCAGGACATTGTTAGAACAAATTATACAGCAATCTGTCTAGAAACACCTCAAAGAAAAGGGTTTGATTTCTAGTCGCCCATTTGGCTTGGGTGCAAACAAAACTATACTTGCTCCAGTCCTTCTTCTGAAACTCAGCAGATAAATCATAATCAAAATTGAAATGTGAGGTTGTGCATGCAACCGAGAATAGAAACTGAGATAAAATTCAGAACAACACGATTGCGGATGACTATTTCAGCTTCAGCAAGCATGGAGAGCAGGATGACATTTACGATTTGCAGGCATTCCCCCCTCCAAACAATGATGCTGAATTACCACCCTGAATTACCACCCTGATGCTTTAGCTGAGATTTCTGCATTGCAAGGGGTTGGACTGGATGACCCTTCGGGTCCCTTCCAACACTATGATTCTATGAACCAAAAATCTTGCAAAATTGTCAGGGAGTCACCAAATGATACGTGCTTAAATAGTATTCATTATTCTCTCTCTTTGTATTTGTACAGGTGACGACTGGTGGAAGAGCAAATTACTATGTGTCCTACAGAAGGGAACCCTTCACACAAATAAAATTGCCCAAGTACTCACTACCAAAGGTAAATGTGTCTTGTATAAGCAGTATTGATAAGTACAAAGTCTTTGGCAAGAAGAGATAATTTAATTAAGGAGATGGCCATAGCTCAGTGGTAGAACATTGGCTTTGCAGGCAGAAAAACTCAGCTTCGATTCCTGGCAACTCCAGGTAGGAATCGGAATGCTCACTGCCTGAAACCCTGGAGAAGTGATGCCAGTCAGTGATGCTGAGCTAGATTGAGCAATAGTCTGATTTGGTGTAAGGCAGCTTCCCATCATCCTGCTTTGTTTGTTACTTTTCTACCATTCAATAAAGAGTATATATTGTTTATTACATTTCTATCTGTTCATAAACAAAGGAACATAGGAAACTTCTGGAGTCAGACCAGTTGGGGCCATCTCAGTCTTCTTTCTTCTTTGGTGATCACTCATAGCTGAGTAGCATTGTCTTCCATCAACACGGTCTTAACAGCGAGTCCGTAAGTGACTGTGGAGGCCAATTCTGGATCCACACGTCCTTCCACAGTGGGGACATAGGTTTCAGGGCGGGAGTTGATCACGGTGTGGATTTGCCAAGCGTGCCTTCCTCTTAGCATGTTTCTCCCTTGTGTTCGAGTGTCTTCAAAACTCATGACACCTTTGGTAAAGGCTGTTCACCATTTCGAGCGCTCGCGGGCCCGTGTTTCCCAGTTATCAGTACTTACATTACATTTTTAAAGATTTACCTTGAGAGAGTCTTTGAACCTCTTTTGTTGACCACCAGAATTACGCTTTCCATTTTTACGTTCGAAATAGAGCAGTTGCTTTGGAAGGCATCAGGCATCCATACAACATGACCAGTCCGATGAAATTGATGTTGAAGAATCATTGCTTTGACACTGGTGATCTTTGCTTCTTCCAGTACACTGGCATTAGTTCACCTGTCTTCCCAGCTGATGACTGGCAATGACTCTTCAGGATTTCGCACTGGGAGTGCCTCCCAGACCTACCTGGAGATACTAGAGATTGTCTTAATTTTGCAGGTCCAAGACTGACGTTTGCCAGGAAAAGGGCAATTTGGTAGCCACTTTGGGATGGATGGAAATTCTAACTCATTTCTTATTGCTAGAGCTTAGTCTCTCTTATTGCAAGTTTAGGCTCACTGTCCTGGCTAGCTTGACAGCTGTGCTTTCCAGGTCTACTTGCTAGGAGCCCTTTAGGCTGTGAATCTTCCAGGAGCAATAAAACATGCAAATGTATAAATAAAAAATGAAGTAGGATGAAACTCCTTCAAGGACTCTGGAATCTCCTTCCCTCTTCCTCACTAACCACCCTGCAGCCATTTTAAAATTAAAAACACACAAATAAGGAAAGGCAGAATATCATAATTTATTGGCTTGGTCTAATAGAAAATTGTTTAACATCACTCATAACTCATGGTCCTTCCCCTGCTGTGGCATGAGTCATGGTAATTGCTTTGTGTCCCAAAGGGCAGAGAAATATAAAGATCGGGGGGTAATAAGCTTTTTATCTTCCTTAACAGGACATGCATATTATCAGCACAAATGAGAATCAGGTGTTTGCGGCAGTTCAGGAATGGAACCAGAATGACACATACAACCTTTACATCTCTGACACCCGAGGGATCTACTTCACCCTAGCCTTGGAGAACGTCAAGAGCAACCGAGGACTAGAGGGGAATGTCGTCATTGACCTTTATGAGGTAGGCATCCAAAGCCATGCTGAAGCAACCTTGTCTCTTGCAAATATCATTTCATAGTAGGGCTGTCTGCTAATTAAAAGGATTATTGTCTATTACTTAGCACAGGGGTCCCCAAACTAAAGCCCGGGGGCCGGATGCGGCCCAATCGCCTTCTAAATCCGGCCCGCGGATGGTCCGGGAATCAGCATGTTTTTACATGAGTAGAATGTGTCCTTATATTTAAAATGCATCTCTGGGTTATTTGTGGGGCATAGGAATTCGCTCATATTTTTTCCCCAAAATATAGTCCGGCCCCCCACAAGGTCTGAGGGACAGTGGACTGGCCCCCTGCTGAAAAAGTTTGCTGACCCCTGACTTAGCGTGTTCACAGTGAAAATTAGCATTCGGAATTTTATCAGGAGAGCAATACAAATACTTTGAGGATATGCTTTATTTTGCTTAATTTACGACACTTCTGCGCCACACTGCTTCCATTGTGAATGGTCCAGAAACTGATCAAACTGTAATATCAATGTTTGTTCTATTTTTGTTCATTTTTGTCCAACTAAACTCTTGGTTGAAAGTTCATCAAAATAGGAACACTATCCCTTAAATGACGCTAGACTGTCCATGTGCTCAGTACTGAGGAGTACCATGCAGGTCTTGAACGTAGCTCTCAAAAGTGTTAGCCTGGATTCTTCCTCAGCAGTGCTTCCTGACATATTTTTTACTGTTGAAGCTTTGCAAGCGTATGGAGATGCCTCTATCTACAAGCGATGCCAGATTGCTGCTCCCAAGCTATGTGCATTACACGAAAGTGAATTTGAGTTAATTAGTCTGGTATGGATGCAATGTGCACATCAGAAAATAGCCTGTGCCTTTAACCGTCTTTCAGAAGAAATATTTGTGAAATGTTGGCAAACATGTAAGTCTGTGCTGGCACCCTGGGGGTGGGGGTTCTGCTTGTTTGTTTTTTACTGGCAGCTTTTGTTGCCTGTGAAGCCTCAAATGAAAAGGGAAGGCTAGTGAAATCTCATATGGCAGAAAATCTTCCTAGGTCTATCAGTAATGCTATGTTTTTTTTATCTGTGGATGCAGATTCATCTTCCAATTGTCACTATGTATTTGTCACTCTCTCTTCCAATGGGACAGGCCTGATAGCCTATCTGAGCATAAATATTCACTTGCAGCTTTTTTTACCCTTGCCATTTTGACTAATAATCAGATGAACACCCTGAATTTTCTTATAGTTTAGAAACAGATTGATTATTTATCTATTTTCAGCTGGCAAGCATGTTTCTGTCGTTGCCTAAATACAATATAAATCTAGATATCCGTAGAATTCCATCAGGCAAGCCAACTTTAGCCCTAGTTTGAAGGCAACACTTCTCTTCCGTTTTCTTGGGGAACAGAGGAGCAGCAGCAAAGCTGGTCCATAAATCTACACATTTTTGAGCCACCAGAGGAATTGATGTTACACAATGCTATCATTCAGAAATATAACTGCCAAACAGCATTTAAATCAAGATTAAGGCCATCTTCCAATTGAGTGCATTTCTTTCTTTCTTTTTGGATGAATTCTAAGCATACAATGAATAACGATAACAGTTTTCTTTCTCTGTCTCTATCGCTCTCAAGTGAAGTCTAAAAGAAAGTGCCATGCCCTCCATTAATAATTTCCTCCTGAAATTTAGCCTTTTCTTCATTTTAATTTTATATTCCTAGAAATATATACTTTATTTGCCTGCCTGTGTACATGATATTTTCATAAGCCACCTTGTAAGTGTTTACCCCGGAAGACTGTGGAATTATCCCTGGCTACTGTAATTATGATGTATCATGTTTATTGGATTGTTTTAATGGAATATTCAGTCATTATTTTTGGTTTTTGAATTTTTACTTTGTATTGAATTCTTCTTGTCAGAGGTTGAGCTGCTCCTGATTAGAAGAGGGGGTTCCCTGTACTCCCTTCCTCTTACACTTCTGTTCTGCATTGCTGCGGTATGGTTTTAATGAGAGCCAGCTCATGAATATTTTAAATAAAATAAAATAAGAAATAAGAAAATAATATCGGAAATAAATGTTCCATGGTGTGAGTACATGGATTAATTTCATTTAACAGGTTATCCTCAAGCAATTATATAAACTTGATCTTAGACACTTGTTGAATTGTACTTACGGAACAGTGGCCGAAAGAGGTTATTTGGCTAAATCCTTGTACATATCCAATTTGTGTGTATTTAAAAATGCACATTGTTCCAGACGGTAATCGCATAAATATTGGCTCTGGCCTTGGAACTGTTTGTGATCAGTTTCTCATGTCAGGGGCTGAGACCAAACAGTAGGTGCAGCAACATATAGGTGAGAATTGGGGCACAGTGCACTAACCTTGAAGACAATTTGTCATGTTTTAATGTTTCATGTTTTGTGGCAAGTACAGTCACAATTTCCCTTCCTGAGATACAAGATAAACCTGGTGCTTACTCTTCCTGAGTAGACCCCTCCTCTCAAGCAGAACTCAGGTTCTGATATCTAATTACCAGGTAACCGTTCCTCTGTGGATCCTGTATCTTCCACCAGGTTCACCTCCACCATAGGAAATTAGGAATATAGGAAGCTGTATGCAAGGCAGATGTCCTGCTTCTGAGCTGTTGGCCCAGTATAGAAAGGTCTCTGGAAAGTTGGAAAGAATAGAAAGAGTTAATGCGAAACTGGTGGCAGGTGTCGATTTGAGAGCAACCGAAAGGCCTCTGATGACAGAATGGGCAGCTGGGCTCTGGACACAGGGACCATCTTTGCTAAAGGAAGAATGTTTCCTAGTGCCCAAGATACAGAAAAGAATGAGGCTCCTGACTTGCCTAAAGTAGCATGCAAAATGTTCAGGTGGTTAAGTTATATACTAGCTCTCTTTTCTATACAGGGGCATATTTTAGAAACGGAGCTGTGTAATAAGCAACAGCTATGAATATAAATAAAGAGGAACAGAGTGGGGCTGTTAAGTTCCTAATATGCAGAAAAAGGAAGAAGCAATAGTTTTAGGAGTTCTGCTGCCAAAGAGGAATTCCTCTGGAGATGAGATTAAAGTCTTCTTACTGGGTTCTTAAGAAGCAATTTGTTTTTTGATAGAAAATTTTGAGCTCACTTCCCATGTGGATTTCAAAAATAGGTCTCTGTCGTTACTTGGGCAGTGTCAGAAGCCTTTGTAAGAAACACTTTCTGTATTTGAAATTACACTCTCTCTCTCTCTCTCTCTCTCTCTCTCTCTCTCTCTCTCTCTCTCTCTCTTTTTAAAAAAAACCTTTTTCTGAGATCCTTTTCCATTTTTCTGCTGGTAAGGAGAGGCAGCTGATAAGTAATTCAGCAAGGTGATTGTGGTATAAATTATATTTCTCTGCTGTGGAACAAGTCAAGCTGGTGCAGACTTTCGGAAAAAGAATGCTAAAAGCAGACACACGGGTGGCCTCTCTCCCCTTCTCCCTTGGGGTGTTTCAAGAGTAAAACTCAAATCTTAAGTCAGTTCCTATTTCAAGAACACTTCCTCTGCATTTCAGGGAATTTTTTTAATCCCTGAAAATTTGGGGAATTCAACCAAAAAGCAAAATGTTCTGCCCCAAATTTGGAAGTGGATGTTTTACACCACAATGGACATGTGCAGAAGCTTCCTGCATTGGCCTCTGATTTAATGATATTCTTGCAATGAACCAATGCAAGAAACTTTTGATCATTTCCCTACATGGCCAGCAGCATCAAGAAAGTGTCCAGAAATTCTGGACCCCAAGGAACCAATTTTACCTTGGCAGTTAAGCAATGGAAGCAGTGGATCCAAAATCTGGACTGGACTCAGAAGGTTCCATAAAGTTAGGGCTGTAAAATTTGAATCTGCCAGATCACTGCTGGGCAACAATGGGTAGATCTGCCTACCTCTAGGGGATCCCCACTTTTCTTTTTAATTCATATCTATGTTAGATACCTCAGCAGGATAAGAAGATAAAATATTATCTCTGGCATAAATTACAGGTCATTTTATATTACATGAAAACAATTCTTTCTCCACTAATCAGGAAACCTTTGCACCCCTATGGAACTTGAGTTTCCATAAATAGCTGATTGCCTAAGAGATACTCATTTTATGTGCACTTCCCATTTATTTGTGTTTTTTAATTCATTTTGGTTATTCATCGCCTAATGCAACTGAAAGAAGCAGCAATTAGTTATGCCATCCATCTCCTTCTGTCAGCTCTCACTTCTTTTGGTCCCTCCTGCAAAAATCTTCCCCTCCTGCAGCCCATAAGACCCACGTCTTAATAAGGGGCCAAAGCTATCCTAAGTCTCCTCTGGAAGATTCCCCTCCCCTCGCACACCAACCCCCTCAATCTGGCAGAACATAATTTTACATACAGCACTTCTGAACTCGTTATTTGATTCATTTAAATCCCTGCAATAAGAGTCCATTAGTCAAGCATTTCACTCTCTGAGGGGCTCCATGGGAGCTTCTGGCAAAGGGCTTGTTAAGTCTGCCAATGCTCTAATGACACTGGGCTCTGCAATGTGATGAGACCAAGAGACACCTGAGATCCAGACTCATACTAATAGACTAGCTTTCAAGGCTTGCTGTGAACTTCCCAGAGCATCTGACAGGTTACTATCATTTGAAATAGGATGCTCAGCTAGATCTGATCGTCATTCAAACTGCATGCTGTTCTTCTACAAAAACCCACTAGAGAAAACGTTCCCATTGACATCCCCTACATTTTTTGCTTTTTTTAGGAAGGAGGAAGTCCCTTTTTTGGGGGGGGATTCAGGTTGAAGTTGTTGAACTTTTTTTAGGGAGGGGAAAGCCACATTTTAAGGGGTCCAGGGCAAAATTGTTGAGCTTTTTTTGGTTGGGGGGGCGGGCGACGACGACAGTGATATACTGGTGATCTACCACAGACATCCAGTGATCTATCGGCAGATCATGATCTACCTGTTGGACATGCCTGCCCTACGTCAGGGACGTCCAACTCCCAAGAGACTGTGATCTACTCACGGGGGGGGGGGGGGGACTGGGGGGGAGAGTTCAGATCAAAGTTGTTGAGCTTTTTTTAGAGGGGAAAGCCCTGTTATTAAACTACAGTAAATTAGAGTTATTAGACTAGAGTAAAGGGGATTAGTTGCTCACCAAAAGATCGCTAAGGAAACAATCTGCCTCACAGGGAAAACTCCATCTCCCATTCCAGTGCTCATGTGAAAATGGAGAGCGGGTCAAGGGGGCAGGGGTGGATGCTCTTAGGGAAAAGCAAAGGAAAAGGAGCCCGGGATCAACAGCGATCGACTGGAACCTACCGGGGATTGATCAGTCAATCCTGATCGACCTGTTAGACATCCCTGCCCTACATCTTCACTTGTGGAATCTCATTTTCCTCTTCTGCAACTTGAGCCACCAAAGAGAGCTACCATTCCACTTTAACTGTGCCAAGGACCATTTACTCATACACTCCAAAATGTTCTGAAATCATTCCTGTTGGTGCGGTGGCTGTTTGGTTTGGTCTTTCTGGGGATTGGATCGATACCATGAGTGCCAAGAATGAGCGAAGACAGAATGGACAATCTCCTTAAAGTACTGGTTCATTATCATGCCACAAAGAATTTATTTAAATTCGTTTGCTAGCTCGTTCTAATATACTCTCTGAATCTGCTGTATACTACTGACTTTGCCTTGTTCTTACCTAGTCGCCCGATGTGGTTTTTCATCTCTTATAATTTTTCCTAGGTAGCAGGGATCAAAGGCATATTCCTGGCTAACAAGAAAGTGGAGGACCAAATTAAGACTTTCATCACCTACAACAAAGGGAGAGATTGGCGTTTGCTGCAGGCTCCAGATTCAGATCTGAGAGGAGACCCCATACACTGTCTGCTGGTCAGTGATGGAAATTTTCCAAGCTGTAATTAGTGGGCCCATCACAATGGGCATTCTCTAAATCCCAGACAGAAAAAGGAACTCATTGAAATCCATGGGATGCCTCCATAGGATCAGCCCTGCATAGTTAGTCCCCCAATTTGCATCAATTATTTCCTCCTCCTGCCACTTTTTGGCTGATAATTAAGTGAATAACTTGTCAACATCTGGTTTCACAGTCTTTTCAAGCCAGAAGGGATCATTATGAAAATTTAAATGAAGGCTATGGAATTGTCCCAGACTTTGAAATGTTCTACAAAGAGATGGCTTGGCATCAATAATATTGATTTACATGGGATCTTTTCCACATTTCAGAAGATCTACACTGGCTTTCAATACATTTAAATGCAACAATATTTAAATGTTTAAGTTATAAGTAAAATAATAGCAAAAACCACTCAAAATCAGACTAGAACCAATTGAACCGTTCCAAGTGTAATCTAAAGGGCTTGAATAACTTAACTCCACCTGTTATCCCACTTGAAAAACTTGAAAAATGTTCAGACTTGGAGTTCAGCAAATTTACAGAGAAAGGGAAATTTCATGGTTTCAACAATGACAGAATCTTTTTTTCTTTGGTGTTTTTGATGCTCTTTCTGTTTTCTGTATTTCTGTTATTAGGCCTTAGCATGAATTATCAGTGGAACCATTTAAATCTTAGTGTATATTTATTATACAACAATAAATAGTATATAATAAATATAGACAATGGGGCAGGCTTTCTCTGTGCTTGTGGAACAACCTCACCTCCGAGGTGCATTTCACCATGGCATTGATATCCTTTCATTGTCAGGTGAAGACTCACCTGTTTACCTAAGGTCTATTGCGCTTTTGAATTTCTGGCATCAATGCTTTTAGTTGTAGCAACTTTTTAAAAATCTTGTTTTACATTACAGTCGTACCTCCATTTACGTAACCCTCTGGTAACCATCCGGTTAAGTAAACTTTGCGAAGTGCACACGGCAAACCTGGAAGTATTTGACCAGGTTTCGCCATGTGCGCATGCGCAGAAGTGGTCCTCAAGGCGGGGTATAAATAATAAATTATTATTATTATTATTATTATTATTGTGGAAACCTCAAGATCCAACCGGACCTCCGGAACGGATCCCATCCGCAACCAGAGGTACCACTGTATTTTAATCTTTTCGCTTAAATTTTTGAACTATTTCTGCCCTGGGACCTTTGAATGAAGGGCAAATAATTAAGAAATGAATGATTAATTTGATATTTTTTATTTGCCTTTTTAAAATTTGTATGATTGTTATGCCTTGTATTGCATAAACCTATTCTTATGTAGGTTTGAGCCACTTCAGCATGGTCTACCTGGGAAAATGACATACAAGTAAATTAATGGTTGTGATGATGATGCCTGTTGTTCTTGGAGTATAATCTTTTAGTAGTGAGGGTCAAGATGCCTCTTCATCAAGCAGCCCCTTTTGAATAGTTTGACTATGGGTTCACTTCTAATAGCCATGTGCCATATCCGTACCATACCTTCAAGGCACTATTCTACCCCTTGAGCTGTCATGGCTTTCCCAAAAGTACCGTGTTTCCCCTTTTTTAATACGTAGTCAAAAAGTAAGCCAGGGCAACAATTTTAAGCATTTGAGAAATATAAGACATACCCTGAAAATAAGACATACCCCCATGCCTGCCAACTGGGGGCCTGGAACCAGGAGGTAAAATGGCGTTTAAAAACGCCGTTTGAAGTGATTTCAGCTTGCCTCCCCGCCGCCTGGAACCGGCTGCTGCAGCGCGCAGCAGCGCCGGGCGGAGCGCCCAGCAACACGGACGGAGCGCTCAGCAGCACCAGGAGGAGCGTCCCACCGTGCCAGGCGGCGGGGTGGCAGGCCTCCTTGGCATGGCGAGGAAGAGACGAGGCCGCTGGCTCGGGCGCTCCTGAGTCCTGACCCCAGCCGCTTCTACGCGGCAGCAGCAAAAGAGACGTGCGGCCACATGGAGAGGCGAGCGCCCGAGCGGGAGACGCGCTCTCTGCAAAGCTCTGCACTCACTTCATCCGCCCGACGGGAAAGCGAAGTGGGGAAGAGAAAAAGAGAAAAAACCGAAGCGGCTCTTTTTCTCTTCCCCACTTCGCTTTCCCGTCGGGTGGATGAAGTGAGTGCAGAGCTTTGCAGAGAGCGCGTCTCCCGCTCAGGCGCTCGCCTCTCCATGTGGCCGAGCGGGAGACGCGATCTCTGCAAAGCTCTGCACTCACTTCATCCGCCCGACGGGAAAGTGAAGTGGGGAAGAGAAAAAGAGCCGCTTCGGTTTTTTCTCTTTTTCTCTTCCCCACTTCGCTTTCCCGTCGGGCGGATGAAGTGAGTGCAGAGCTTTGCAGAGATCGCGTCTCCCGCTCGGGCGCTAGCCTCTCCATGTGGCCGCATGGCTCTTTTGCTGCTGCCGCGTAGAAGCGGCTGGGGTCAGGACTCAGGAGCGCCCGAGCCAGCGGCCTCGTCTCTTCCTCGCCATGCCAAGGTGGCCTGCCACCCCGCCGCCTGGCACGGTGGGACGCTCCTCCTGGTGCTGCTGAGCGCTCTGTCCGTGTTGCTGGGCGCTCCCCCCGGGCGCTGCTGGGCGCTCCGCGCTGCAGCAGCCGGTTCTGGGCGACAGGCTAAAATCACTTCAAATGGCATTTTTAAATGCCATTTTCCCTTCTCAGGGCTGACTTCGCTGGGCGCGCGCTACACCTGAACCAGGAACAGCTGATTTCAGCGCTACAGCTGATCTGTATCTGCATGTGCCAGAAAGTGTCATGTGTGATTGCACAGAGCACCAAGCCTTAAGACATCCCCTGAAAATAAGACACCGTGGTTTTTTTTGAGGAAAAAAAGTTATAAGACGGTGTCTTAAAAAGGGGGAAACACGGTATCCTGGGGATTCTTGTAGTTTGTTTAAGGTACTGAAAATGAGACACACACACACCCTTATTCCCCTCACAGATCTACAATTCCCAGAGTTACCTGGGAAGAAGCATTGGCTATTAAATCAATTTGAGGATGTTTGCTGAAGTAATATAACAGTGCTTTAAATGTATGGTGTGGGTGTTGCGATGGAACATTCTAATGAAACTTTTGTTTCACAGAACTCAGATTCTTAAAATAAGAAGCTAATTTGGAGAAAGGAACTTCATAGCTTTAACACCCTGGTCCAGGAAAGCACAATCCATGTGCAGGCATGAACTGTCCCATGCAGACTGCCACTCTGGATTGTGTTCATATGCAGTTTTCTGAAGTGTTACTGATCAAATGCTGAGCTTTGAGAACTCTGTGCCTGGGGTCTAATTCCAGCTGCCTCTTTCTCATTAAACAGGTTATCTGTCATGCCATACTTGTCTATGAGGATGTCTGTAAGGATGCCAGTAGAGGTGCTTGAGTACAGCAGTGTACCTGACAAACATTGCTTTTTGTAATAGTTCATTGAAACCAAGAACAATTAATAGAAATGGAAATTTAGAATGGAAATGGACGCCAGTCCCTTTCATCAGGCTCTTTGCACAGTCTCAGAAAACAGAAGAAAACATGAATGTAATACCAGGTGGCTGGCTTAGCCCATGTATTCAGTTTTTCTTTACCAACAATTATTTTCCTTCTTTCTCAATCCTTCCAGCCCTTCTGTTCCTTGCATTTGCATTTGCAAATCTCAGAAAACCCCTATACTTCAGGCAGCATCTCGAGCAAAGAGACAGTTCCTGGACTTCTGGTTGCTACAGGTAAAGGAATTGGCTGGACTCTGTTGCTCTTATTATTTTCAAGCACAGAGCTGCTGTTAACATTTAGGGGGGCAGCTCTGCCATTAGTCAAGTGCTTCATGAGGAATGTGCTCTCTGGGTTTTGCGGGGCATGCACTGCAATGAAAAAAAAAAATTCTAGATTTTGTCCCTAATCAACAGAGCTGGAACCTTGCATTTGTAGGCATATATCTTATTCCTCCAAGTAGACATTTTAGTTGACTGGGCAATCATCTATGGTTTTGTGTGGGTAGATTAAAAGCCAGTGTGCTGTCATGGTCATAGCACTGTTTCACTGTCCTGTTTATCCTGTAATAGACATATATGATTTAACATATAATGCATGTAAATGTTCCTGTCTATATGATCATGTATGTGCTGTTGCTGTTACATTTATACCCCACCTTTCCTCCAAGGAGTTCAAAGTGGTGTACATGGCTCTTCCTCTTTCCATGTTATTTTCACAACAAGTCCCACTTGTGATTTTTTTTGGAGATTCATCTTCCATGCTAAGTTATAATAACATTGAATTTATGTCAACACAGCTGACTGTTGTGGTGTGTGGACACTGTCGCCATCATTTTTCTAGCCCTCTGCCTTGCCATCTCTCCATTTTAATTCCCTGGGTGGGCTTTCATGCCATCACTGTGCTGTTCCTCTGTCAGAGTCAATTGCCTGTGAAATAGCATTGATCCATGCTGCTGTGCTTCACAGTAACCCTTACACCCAATCCAACACAGTTATTTGCTGCCAGTTTGGCCTCCTGGCCTATAAGCCTGGCTGCCTTCAACAGCTCACTAAAGCTCAGCCCCATATTAAAACACAGAGGTAGAATCCTGTAAGAGGTGGTTATCACCAGGAGAAAGCATAAATCATTGAAAATGCACTTGAACAAACATGTATGGTGTATATTTGCATATTGAAATGGGATGAAAACCCAGTGCCATTTAGCTCCTGTCTAAATTGCCAAGGTGGCTCCAAACATCACTCAGCCCTGCTTTCTTTATGGCTGTGAAGTTGCAGAACGTGGTCACAAAGTATTGCCACAAATAGATCTTTAGCTGGTAGGCAAGTGACACAGTTCCTTTGAAGCAATGCCATTTTATGACCTGCTGAATCTATAGTTGGTTACATTTACCCTTAGGCAACTGTTCATTCAAGCTTTTCACAGTGGCTGTTGGCTGTTGGGACAATGTGCCTTGCATGGCAGGCTGCCTTGGAGCGACTGGCAGCAACTTTGTATGTGGGCTTAATACTCTTGGGGGGGGCATTTCTGTGCTTTAGACCTTTCACAAAGATGCTGCCAAAGAATTAGTTGTGGAGGGTACGTCTGGCAGTGGCTTAAGAGCTGCTGCTCATAATTCATGGACTGTTTTCCCCATCAAAAAAGAAACTGAGAACACTTTGCCACTAGTGCATTGATGTCCTCTGCTTGCCGGTGAAACCTGTCTTTAGCGGATCTCAGGATCCTAATGACAGCTTCTTATAATGTCAAATGCCAGCAGTGCCCAGACCCTGGCAATTAATTGTGACAGCCATCACAGCCCCTTTATGTCTGCATCTGCCTGCTCACAATAGGATACCTCATCAAGATGGCCATAGTCATCTAGTCTTGTGTAGAGTTCCCATAATGCTTAGCTCAGTGGGAGCTGTCCAAGGTAACAAAAAAGCGCTGAATGGTTGTCACTGTAGATAGCTTGTTTGTGTAACATGGGGTGTGTTCTGTAATTTCAAAACCTGCCAGCCAGTTGGCATATTCCTGATCACAGAATCTTGTTGTGACTTCTCTGACTGCTGACTGATTACATGACCCATGCTTGGGCTCAAGGTTGACAATAACCTTGGGCTAGGCAGGAAAGCAGTAGGTAGTCAGGCAGGAAACATGTTGAGGGTCACTAGGCTGGTGACACAGTGGGATACCTTGGTGACCTAAAAATGGCAGCAGTGGATCGGGGAACTTTATTTCAGCCACTGCCAACAGCCTGGCCTTGTGCTGCTTACTGACTTCTCAGGCCAAGAGGTTATGAACTGTGTTGTGGATGTGCTAGCTGTAGATCCTTCCTTATATCAGCAGCCCAGCACATGGAGAGAGACGTTCTCAATTCAAGCCCTCTTGCATATGACATAACTAGACTAGACTTGACTGCTCAACTTTCTGGAGATCCTATCAAATATTTCCTTGAAACTGTGAGATCTAGAAACTTGTAGCAGTGAACTATTGAGCCATCAAATATTCACATAGAATAGCTTCTATTTCTAGGAATTAGAAAGAAATATAATGGTAAGTGAACAGCTGCAGGGAGAACTGGCTGCTGTTATTTTATTGAGAAATCACTATATATAAATGAAACCTGGAATGAAGGAACTTCAGACAGCTCTTACCCACCATCATTTTTACCTATTAATGTATCTATAATTTTCTCTCTAAATAATAGCATGTTACATAGAGTTAAGGCACATTTTAAATTAGCTGTGGGCTCTACAATTGAACAAACTGCTAACTGAACTGCAATGACCTCTCTCAAAAGAAGTCACGAATGGAGCTAGAGAGAGTGGATGAGAAGGGAGCAAAAGGGAACCCACTTATGCTATGGTGGTGAGCAGAAAATAGGAAATAGGATGCTGTTTGCAATGAGTATTACTTTATGCCAGGGTTTCCCCAGTTTTCTACTCCCAAGGTCCACTTGAGAGGACCACCAGTCACCCGATGACAGAAGATGGGGTTGGAGTCAGGCACAAAATGCTATGGTCAGGATGCTTGAAGATATTATAGCTCTAGCCCAGGGATGGCCAAACTTGGCCCTCCAGCTGTTTTGGGATTACAACTCCCACCATCCCTAGCTAACAGGACCAGTGGCCAGGGATGATGGGAATTGTAGTCCCAAAACAGCTTGAGGGTCAAGTTTAGCCATCACTGCTCTAGCTGCTCACTCTACCTCTTTCACTTCTGCCTCCATCTCCTCCATCACTTCTCCTGGAAGAAAGGCAAGAGAGGAGATGACACACAGGAGAGGCTGCTGGGAAGCAGCTGGAGAAAGTGTGAACCACATAAGCCAAAGCAGTGGGCCACTTGTGGACCTTGGTCCACAGTTTGAGAAACACTATGCAAATACAAACTTGTTCTGTGAGTTACTTTTTCTTATCTGGTGTTATCAAGAGACCATTGCATAGATAGTCCTTTCATTCTGTCTCCAAAACCATTCTGTCTCCTAGGAACATAGGAATCTGCCTTACACATGTAGCTCAGCCTTGTCCACACAGAGAAAGGTTCTGGCTATATTGTTTTTTATATTGTTGTTTATACAGTTTATACAGTTTTTGATTCAGAATTTTTGTGTGAGTGATGTATACTGTGGACACTTCAGTGTGTGCAACCTGTAGGGTAATCTAGAATTGGAGGGCTTTCCAAGAGAAGGGTCCATAAAACCATCACAGGAAGAAAACCTTGTTTTCCACATGCTCAAGCAAGAAGAGGCCACATGCCCATGCTCACAGAGGGTGCCCAGCACCGACCTGATCATATGCAGAACAATGTATTCCTGTATCTCTGGCAATGACAGGACAACCTTTCATGTGGCACTTTGTATTAATCGCAACCCTTAAGCCTCAGGTTTTATTTTCGGCAACATAAGTGCCATTACAAGTTGGCAAGCTGCATCCTCTGCTCACTGATAGGAATGTGTCAAGCTGCATCTGGGCTTTAATTCTTCATTTTCAAACATTAAATGTCAGGAGCTCAATTAACATTTTCATTAGTGTATATTTATTGTGCTCCTATTGAGGCTACAGAAGTTTGGGGACTGACTCTTCCTTTCCTGTTATCTTTAAAGTAAAACAAAACAAGCAGCTTACCTTCTTTTTTTATTAGGATGAACTACATGCCTGCTTTAAAAGTTAGCCACCCTGTGAGGTATGGAACGTTAGGAAACAAAGACACGGTGTCAGTTATTTCACCTGAATGTCATCGTGCATCGTAGAGCTTTTAAACCCAGTTGTTGTATGTAGGCTTTGAGGAAAACCTGAGTATTCTGTGCTCCACATACAGACAAACAGGTTGTATTCCATTTATGGGAGATGTGCAGGAGGAGGCAAGTGGGGGAAGAAGGGGTGGGAGTCTAAGACAGTTCCAAGGAAGGGATATGTAGTTGTGGAATTTTAACACAAAATCAGGATGTGGCATGCAACAGATGAGAAAGGAAATTGGCATCTGAATTTCAACATTGCTGTTAGGTCTGTTATGTTAGTAAATTCCCAGGATATGTTAAGTAAATAGGGAAAAGGAGGCAGCCTGTGTTGTGCCTGGGTGTTATGTGGCTCATAGATTTTGTTGAGTGAGTGTCGAGATGGGGAACTCCCCCAAAGGAGCAGGATTACAGTCAGTGCCTCTCATATCCTCCCTGCCCATTTTAATGCCGTGTCCGTGTTGCATTAGTTACTCAGGGTTTGGGAACCTGTGACTCAATCTGCATTGCCAATTGTCGGGGGTGATGACAGCTGTAGTCCACAAGGTCTGCTGAGCCACAGGTTCCCCATTTGTTACCCAAGACATGGAAAAATTCAGTGCAGAATCAGATACGCCACGAAGGGATATGGTAAACTTTGCTTCAGTTGAAGCTTCTAGTGTATCTGAAGAAGTGTGCATGCACACGAAAGCTCATACCAAAATATAAACTTAGTTGGTCTTTAAGGTGCTACTGAAGGAATTTTTTTATTTTGCTTCGACTCAGACCAACACGGCTACCTACCTGTAACTAGATCTATTGGTTGTATTTGCTTATTACCTTCTGAGTTTGTGTTAAACTGTAAAGAGGCAAATGGAGGGGGAATCACTTTCCCTCATCCAATTCCTTGAATTTCATGAAGTGTTCAAGAAATTCAACTTAAATGCAAATTAATTAACCATCAGATGGTTTTTTAAAGGATTTAACGGGGTCTTGTTTGCATGCATGCTATTTATGGCTGCATGTACAACCATAACAATTACATGTTGTTGTTGTTGTTGTTTTAAAAAACCTCATTAAATAGAAAAACACTCTTTTATAATTTACCAGTAATTCATTGGAAATAAACTTCAGCATGACACAACATGAACACAAATCCACAGAGCCATGTTTTTCAGTTATTTAATTCCATGTTTTATGGCTTTTCAATCAGTCCTTCCACTTGCTCCACAGTGGTTTCCCATAATCTCTGGATTAAGGGCAGGGGAGTACTGCTTTCTGCAGTTGATTTGCTGAGGGGAAAGTGTGATTCCCCTCTAACCACACAGGAGCTTATTATATATGTATCTGCTTGTATTTCAGGCAATGTGGGTCCAGAATTATCATACACAGATGTTGGCATGTTTGTTTCTTCAGATGGAGGAAACTCCTGGAGACAGGTAATTCCTATAGAGGTTTAAGGAACATCTAAATTTTATGCATGTGCGTGTGGGTGTGGGTGTGGGTGTGTTTGTATTTGTGTTTCTAGTTATTTAATAGGTCTTGGAAGGACTCTACAATTCATGCTATATCTTACATTTTTGCAGATCTTTGAGGAAGAGTACAATGTGTGGTTCCTTGACTGGGGTGGAGCACTTGTAGCCATGAAACATACATCAATGCCCATTGTCCATTTGTGGTAAGGATAATTTATTTAACATGTTCCTTAAGAGAGGAGGTTTTCTTCTAATAGCAGACTCTGAACTGAGTCTTTCATGGTTCCTTCCACTGAATAACATTATCAGATGTTCTACCACTTGCTATAGCCCTTTCTTCAAAATATTTCTAAAAATAGAAAAATGATAGTGACTTGTTTAAAGGTACCTTAAAAATTTAACTGTTATTTATTAACACAGTTATGCCTTATATTCCTGATCTGAAAGGGTGGAAAGGCTGTTAAACAGCATTGAAAACCAATTGCATATTAAATAAATGACCATTAAAGCTAATTCAGACAAGGAAGAGAAATTCCACAACCAGTCAATTCTGTGCAGCACAGTCAGTCTTAAGCACATTCTATTATTATTTGTTATTAATTTATTTGATTTATGCACTTCCTTTCAAGAGTTTCCTAGGGCGGCTTACAAAAAGTTAAAATTGCATTAAAACAGGAGTTAGTCTCTCTATGTTTAATGGAGATGATTTCCTGGCAGATGTTCATAGGATTGCAACCTTAACTGAGTGTTAGGGGGGAAAGCAAGAGTTAACAGACGATACGCAATAGAACAGCCACACATCCCATGTATATATCAACTATGCCATTGCTCTTTAAAAAATCCTCTTTTGCCACAGTGTTTAAATAGAATTTCTGTTGCTGCTTACAATTATAACACTGCTCTCTGCAATATACATTACAGTGAGTTGTGCTTCTTCTAATGGACTGACCTGCTCCAGCTTCTGAAGCTGTTAATGGATCAAATTGAAGGGAAAAGAGCTTTCAGGAACTGACATCCAAACACCCTGTGTGTGTTAACCAAAATAATCTTTCAGATGGACATTTGTGCCTCTCTGTACAAAATGAGGCATTATGGCTTTCATTCAAATAATAATAATAATAATACAGCTTTGCAGCAGTCACAGTGTGGAGTTATTAATGAATAGTGTCCTTCAGCTTCTATCACTGATGGTGGGAATGGTGGTGTTGGGGCTTTGAAAGAAGACAATGAAATTTAAGCTGAAAGTTCAAACTTCGTTTCTTCAAGCATTTGGTTTCCCATTATGGCTAGGGATGCTGGAGAAAATTGATCTTTGCAAGTTCCTATGCAAAATGACCTGACTGGCACCACTCGATTGAATGTGCAGATCAGAACTTCAATAGCCATCTGATTTTGCACTTCACTGAATGTTGCAATGCTGTGTTGGGGATGGGAAACGTTAAATGCATCAACATACACATTTAATTACTTATTTTGAGGGGAAATGTACATTTGAATATGTATTTTGGTTGAAATGCATTTGGGGGGGAGTCACACACAGAATCAAATTATGAAATGATGATGGTAAATGTGAAAGTGGTATGCAACAGATATAGACAAATTTTTACCAAGTTTTAATTATGGGGTCTTTTGCTAAAGTGAAGAATTGCAGTTTATCAAGTGATAACCAAAACCACCAGATTAAATAAAATATTTGAAGTCACTTCCAATGATATGCTAGAATAGCATCTTAGCATATTTTCAGTAGCCTTGATCTAAAGGAGTGTGGGGTGGGTGTGCTCACTTCACCATGAAACTATTTCATTTTAGTGATATTTGGTGGAAGACAAGGATTAAAATGGTCACCTCTTTTAAAGTGGAAGGCAGAACAGTTTTCACTGTGTTTTGCTAAGTAAAGGAGAGTGGTCACAATTTCACACTGATTCTTTCTTTCTAGAGGAATGCTGATCTTTCAATGAAAGCTTTCTGTTCTCTGAAACGCCGCCTTTCAATGTAAAAAAAGATTTGCATTAGCCCTGTTTTCCAATGTTATAGGCATTTTCTTAGCTCCAAAGAAACTAACTGAATAAAACAGCAATTTGTTCGGTTTTTTTATTTTATTTATGAGCCTTCAATAGCCTGCTTTTAGATAGCTGAACAAGATATAAATGTTAAAATAAAATCTATCCATCAATAAGCTGCCATGCTGTACTGTCAAGCAGATTTAAATTTTCAGTTCCGAATCCAATTTTCAATTCATCTGTCTTTGGAATCTAAATGCATTGACTGACTAATCAGTTGATTAGAGGGGAGAGATATGCATGGTTTTTTTAATATATATAATATATGCTGATGTTCAAGTATGTCACTAGAGTTTCCTGAGGATCCAATCTTTACAAATTCCTATACATCATCACCTGATCCTCAACTCTCAGACAACTCTCAAAGATAATAGATCAGAATTTAGTTATCCATTAGATTTGGCTCTTCTCTGAATGCTGTGACCCAGTTCTTGGTAATTTAAACATATCAAAATACACACTTTCATTTAAGAGAAAATACACATTTAATAAATATTTGCTTTAAAGAATAAGAACGCAAGAGCCCCGCTGGATCAGGCAAATGGCCCATCTAGACCAGCATCCTACTTTCACAGTGGCTGTCTTGCCAAATGCAAGGTGGTTCTTTTAAAATGAGATTCAAAGGCAATGCAAACACAAGTGAGTGAGAAGATTAAAGATTTTATTCTAAACAGCAAGCAATATATACATTACCAAGCAAGCACTTTGATCTGCCACTTGGAAGCCTTCAAGAAGTGGCAAAGTGTCTCCCCCAGGTAGCCTCAGTTTGCATGGCCCTGTGGCCATCAGTCCATGCACAAGCTTCTCCAAACTCAGCCCAACACCATCTGATTTATAAATAGCTAACCGCCTGCATAGCTTGCTAGGCATAGGCAAACTCGGCCCTCCGGCTGTTTTGGGACTACAACTCCCATCATCCCTAGCTAACAGGACCAGTGGTCAGTGATTAGGGGAACTGTAGTCCCAAAACATCTGGAGGGCCGAGTTTGCCAATTCCTGGCCTATGTGCTACTAGGTACGTACAGATTATTCACTACCTATATCTCCTAATGCCTTACTTCAAACAATGTCCAATATAAAAAGAAGGTACCCAGCAATATCACTTCCTTCCAACAGATTAGGACTAGGAAATTAAAGGCTGTTCTTCAGCCATCAAAGTTCTTAGAGAGGGGGGAAGCAAACAGGAGCAGGAATGATAACCATCGAAATACAGATAACTTCCGGATAGGTTGCCCATACAGTGGCCAACCAGATGCCTGTGGGAAACCTGCAAGGAGGAGCTAAGAAGCAGCGTACTCTGCTCTCCTGCAGTTTCCAGCAACTGGTATTTAGAAGCATTACTGCCTCCAACTGTGGAAGCGGAGCAGAGCCTCTGTCATGGCTAGTACCCATTAATAGAATTACTGCATCATTTGTCTAATCGTCTTTTAAAGCCAACCAGGTTGGTGACCTTCACTGCCTCCTGGAAAAGAAAGTTCCATAGTTGAACTATCACCGGGTGACAAAGTACTCTCTTTTTTCTGTCCCAAATATTCAAACATTCAGCTTCACTGGGTGTCTGTGAATTCTAGTGTTATGAGAGAGGGAGGGTATATATGTAGGGATGGGATGGGATGGGATGGTTATTAGAGGTGAAAAAATATTTCACCTCTAAATTTCTATGTTTAATTCTGGAATTGAACTATGCATGGTTTGCCTCAGGCTCCACCTACTCCAATTCAATTGCTTCCCCCCTTCTTTTATATTACTGGTGAGCTGACATGCATTGATCAAACACAGGAGAAAAGTAATATTGATACTATTGTACAAAAAAGTGCATCAGGATTTTTTTTGACATGCTTTTTGACGTGCATGTGTGCTCCTGTTACATATGTAAAACACTGCACAAAAATAACATTGATGCAGTTATATTGACAAAAATAATCTTGATGCAATTGTGTTGACTGATTTTTTGCAGTAGCCTCTCACACAAGTGCACATGCACTGGTAAACATATACAGTGGTACCTCGCAAGACGAATGCCCTGCAAGACAATTTTTCGCAAGACAAATACGTCTTGCAATCTGATGGTGACTCACAAGACAAATTCGTTTTGTGAAAAATTCATCTTGCGAATTGCGGTTTCCCATAGGAATGCATTGAAATTTAATTAATGCGTTCCTATGGGCAAAAAAAGAAATTTCAATGCATTCCTATGGGAATCCGCGATTCGCAAGATGAATTTTTCGCAAAACGAATTGACTCCCGGAATGAATTAAATTCGTCTTGCGAGGCACCACTGTATGTGCAGTCATGTATACTGCCTTATCAAGTTTTCCACTCTCTGTCACTTGTGCCTGTGCTTACTCATAAACGTATCTATTTCTGTACTAAAAACACCCCACTTTTAATATGTTCTCGAAAACATATTTTAAAGCACATTTTATCTGAAAATGCACATTTCTAAATTCATTTTTCAACATTACACACACACACACACACAGAGAGAGAGAGAGAGAGAGAGAGAGACTTTGTAGATCACATTGTCCACAGGACCACTGATTGGTCCTGGAGGTGTGGATTAAGTTAGGTCGTATCAGAAAGCAGAAGATTTGAAGATTGGATTCATCAAGCATTACTAGTTCAGTGATGTTTGACCAGATAATTCAATAACACTTTCTTTCTTTCTTTCTTTCTTTCTTTCTTTCTTTCTTTCTTTCTTTCTTTCTTTCTTTCTTTCTTTCTGCTTGAGTTTTCATATTTCAGTCCACATACATACTTACTAGCAAAGTTGCAACATATTCACACTATGTTTCTTTCCTGTTTGAAATGTGGTATATATATATATATATATATATATATATATATATATATATATATTGTGAGAACATTAAACCTCCCTTTGATTATTTTTTAAAAAACCATCCGCACCTGCAACAAACTACAGTGGTACCTCTACTTATGAACACAATCCGTTTCGGGGTGCCATTTGCACCCCAAAAAGTTTGTAAGCAGAGTGCCCCTACTGCACGTGCGCAAAGCGCGATAGAGTGCTTTTGTGCATGCGCGAAGCGCGCAGATAGGGTGTGCGTGTGTGGCAAACATGGAAATAAACACTTCCGGGTTTGCCGCATTCGTAACCTGAAAAGCTGTAATGTGAAGCAAACTTAACACGAGGTGTGACTGTAATAGGCAATAGTTGCCTGCATTTGCTGAAGTGACGTCTTCTGTTGCAGGATCCAATTTCTCCTGATTGGAGCTAAGCTGGTATTCAATTTGGGCAGCACCATCCCTCTTTGACTTTGATAACTGTTCATGGTGTGTTATTTCTTCAAAGCAGAGCATTAATTAATAACAAGTCACGGCAGTGAAGATTGGTGCCTGTTTATAAATCCAGCTATTGTCTCTCACTATCCTAAGAAGGTGCTTAATTACTTTGGAAATGGCTCCAGTGAAACCCTTTTATGTGCATTTATCTCCTCTCTCTCAATCCCAGGGTGAGTTTCGATGAAGGAAGGACCTGGAATAAATATGGCTTCACATCAAAACCTCTCTTTGTGGATGGGTCCCTCGTGGAGCCAGGCATAGAATCACAGATAATGACGTAAGTAGCAGAGTTAATCAAGGTGCCTTGGCAAGACAGTGGGTTTGTGCCTCTTTGGCTGTCCATCAAACTCAATGCTGGGTTCATTTCAAGGCGAGGCTGTCTGTATGCTGGCTCTTATGCTACTTTAATAATTGTATCCTCTCTGTCCCCAACCCCCAATAGCTTTGATAGTTGCACTTCTGCAGTACAGTACATTGTTTCCTTGTATGCTGGATCAAATGCATGTGATGCAGAAACAAGCTTCCCTTATTTACAGAACTGATCAAAGTCCAGGTCACCAGTTCTCTCTTATAATTAGTGGTTAAACAATCTGATTTCTGTGGACATGCTCCTGATTTTCATGCTCACGGTAAATGGGAGTTTTAGTTTATCTCATTCATCTCATTTGTGCCTTGAACTTTTATTTTCAGTGCACAGTTTGAGGTATTTGTCTTGTCCTATAAGCCCTTAATAGCTCCAGATATTAAGCTCAACATTACCTGTAGGAAAATAAAAAAATTCCTTCAGTAGCACCTTAAAGACCAACTAAGTTTATATTTTGGTATGAGCTTTCGTGTGCATGCACACTTCTTCAGATACACCTGTATCTGAAGAAGTGTGCATGCACACGAAAGCTCATACCAAAATATAAACTTAGTTGGTCTTTAAGGTGCTACTGAAGGAATTTTTTTATTTTGCTTCGACTCAGACCAACACGGCTACCTACCTGTAACTATTACCTGTAGGGATAGGGAGAAATTCTATTCAGTTTGCATTTTAAGTTTGCAATTCAAGTTTGCATTCACACTTTCCAAAACAATATTGAAACCAAAACACAGCCAACCTCTGAAATTCAATTTCTTCTGAATTTTGAAACGCAGTTCTCCAGTCAAGTAATGTGTATAATCATGCATATACTAGAGTGAAATATAAATGCATATATTAGTGAAATGAACATACAAAGATGCACCATATTAGGGGGAAGTGTTTTGCAAAAATTAGATAATATTGCATTGATAATGTGTACATTAGATGAAATTCACAATGAAAAGTTGATGGTTTTTCACGAGGGCCTAAAAAAATGCAAAAACCTATGTGGAAATGTTGAGAACTGAACTGAAGAATGGAAAAAAAGTGAGAAACCAAAATGGACAGATTTGCCCATTCCTATTCATTCATACTCGCCTCTTGTCTGGACCCAAGAATATGTCTGAACAAGCTGTAGGACCATTATTAGGTGTTAGCTTTTTTATTAGTTTTATTAAATATAGTTTATTAAACTTATTCATCACTTCACACAGCCAAAAGGCATCCCAAAGCAAATTACAAGAAAAATAAAATACAATATTTGTTGTTGTTGTTGTTGTTTAGTTGTTTAGTCGTGTCCGACTCTTCGTGACCCCATGGACCAGAGCACGCCAGGCACTCCTGTCTTCCACTCCCCCCCCCCGCAGTTTGGTCAAACTCATGTTTGTAGCTTTGAGAACACTATCCAACCATCTCGTCCTCTGTCGTCCCCTTCTCATTGTGCCCTCCATCTTTCCCAACATCAGGGTCTTTTCCAGGGAGTCTTCTTTTCTCATGGGGTGGCCTCTTCTCATGGGGTGGCCTCAGCTTCATGATCTGCCCTTCATGGATTACTGCCTTGTCGTGGTGAAGGAGCTTGAATAACTCGTAGAAGCTATGAGCTATGCCATGCAGGGCCACCCAAGATGGACATAGTGGAGAGTTTTGACTAAATGTGATCCACCTGGAGCAGGAACTGGCAACCCACTCCAGTATCCCTGCCAAGAAAACTCCATGGACAAAGACAACAGGCATATAAAAAATACAATATTACATATCATTAAAACAAGGCAAGATGGGTGGGGTATAAATAAATAAATAATTGGCTTGGCATTGAAAAGATGACAGTCAGTGGGAAGCGAGCTTATGTGGGGATAGCATTCCCTGACTGGAGGGCAGCCATAGAAAAAGCCTATTCTCTTGTTAAAAGGTAAAGGGACCCCTCACCATGAGGTCCAGTCGTGACCGACTCTGGGGTTGCGGCGCTCATCTCGCATTATTGGCCGAGGGAGCCGGTGTACAGCTTCCAGGTCATGTGGCCAGCATGACAAAGCCGCTTCTGGCGAACCAGAACAGCACACGGAAACACCGTTTACCTTCCCGCTGTAGCAGTACCTATTTATCTACTTGCATTTTGATGTGCTTTCGAAGTGCTAGGTTGGCAGGAGCTGGGACCAAGCAACGGGAGCTCACCCCGTCATGGGGATTCGAACCACCGACCTTCTGAGCGGCAAGCCCTAGGCTCTGTGGGTTAACCCACAGCGCCACCCACG
This sequence comes from Zootoca vivipara, assembly GCF_965207765.1. Lineage (NCBI taxonomy): Eukaryota > Metazoa > Chordata > Lepidosauria > Squamata > Lacertidae > Zootoca > Zootoca vivipara. Next base: position 51,534,832 of record NC_142588.1, on the reverse strand, counting down.
TCCCCTCTTGTTACTCCCCTATAAATATCTCTTGGAGGGGTCACACAGAAAAGGGCATAGGATGCTGGTTCCAGGGAGGCTCAGGTCCATTTGTTGGATTGCTGCTGCAGCTGCCACATCTTCTCCTTCAGAACTTCTCTGGGGTCAGTTTAATGTAGAATTATTGCTGCTTCCAGACTCTAAAAGAGTCGTTGATCACATCAGTGGGGAGATCTCTTTACATTAACCTGCTTGGACTACCAATTTCCTTTTCAAAAACTCTATTCTAGTGCAACAAGGTGAAAAAATTCTATGTTAAAATAAGTACGCTGTAGAAGCATGCGGTTTCTAGTACTAAGCCAATCTTACTACAGGGGAAAGGATTCCGCCAGCATATTTGGTAAAGGCAAACAGCTTATTTTAAAGTGACAAGCCATTAAGCTTTATCTTGGTTTGGCTACTTCACACCTGAGAGAGTGCAATGTGCTTAGATTCCTTATTATGTTGTTAGCAGTGGCTTCTCAGTTTGTCCAGTGGGTAATGATATGTCAGCAGGAGACAAAGCTACGGTTTCACAAAATGGTCTGCTTTCCTTCCTCTTTTTTGTTTGTAGGTATTTCAGGATTTTATTTCCAAGGAAATGTGGCTGCACTGGAAATGTGAAAACAGTCGTTATCTATAGCAAAATTGCTGTGTATGTGGGTGGGTGAGTGTTAGATATGGCACCTGGAAAAAAACAACAACACCCCAGCTTCTGCTTTCATAAAAAGGATGTCAAGTGAAAGCCATTGTTATGGATGTGTGAGACAGAAGCAGGGGAGTATGGATAGCTATCAAAGGGAGCACTGAACAATCTACACTGGGTAAATTTATTCTGTACATTCAGCATTTCCAGACAGCTGAAAACTTCCTAATCTAGGAGACATCATCATGCCAGTATAAAGCTTGTATAAATAATAGAATAATAGAATCATTGATTTGGAAGGGCCATCCAGTCCAACCCCCTGCCAAGCAGGAAACACCATCAAAGCATTCCTGACAGATGGCTGTCAAGCCTCCGCTTAAAGACCTCCAAAGAAGGAGACTCCACCATACTCCTTGGCAGCAAATTCCACTGTCGAACAGCTCTTACTGTCAGGAAGTTCTTCCTAATGTTCAGGTGGAATCTTATTTCTTATTTCTTGTAGCTTGAATCCATTACTCCGTGTCCGCTTCTCTGGAGCAGCAGAAAACAACCTTTCACCCTCTTCTATATGACATCCTTTGATATATTTGAACATGGCTATCATATCACCCCTTAACCTTCTCTTCTCCAGGCTAAACATACCCAGCTCCCTAAGCCGTTCCTCATAAGGTATTGTTTCCAGGCCTTTGACCATTTTGGTTGCCCTCCTCTGGACAGAGGAGGGCAACCAAAGTGGTCAAAGGCCTGGAAACAATGCCTTATGAGGAATTGTATAAAATACAATGATATTTCCCTAGATTTAGCTTTCCCAAAAGCTCACATCATGGCAATAGTCTATTACAGTATTTCCCTACTGTAGCCAGGACTTAGCAATAAAGCAATTAATTTCACCTCTTCATAGTTCATTGGCAGTGCAGCTAACAGTCTTCTTGCTTTCAGTTCAGCTTCTTCTGTCTCTGGAGCCTATATCCCCTGCAACACTCTCCATCTGGGCTTCTTTCTTCTGATTTCTGGTCCCTGTTGTACCTGGGTTTCTCTTCCCCTTTCAGCTTCTTGAAAATTACCATCTATGACTTTTGGAACCCTCTGGCAAGAGCAGCCTCTAAACAGAAAGCATCCATTCTACAACTGAGAACTGGCACAAAATGGCCAAAAGTTCCATTCCTTAACAGCATGTTTAACATCAATGCGCTTTTGGGTGTGTGTGGTGTGTGGAGTGCACCCCCGCCCCAATTTCCATTTGTATTGCAACCTATTTTAAAGCCAAATACATGTACATAGATAATTAGCCTGTTGTACATAGATAATTAGCCTGTTGCTCAAGCAATTACCCAAGGATTTATCTCAATACGAAATTATGATAGGTTTCCCCATATTGATGTAAAATGAATGACTGGCTAACTCTGTTCCAAATGCTTGGCTTCCCAAGCTTCATGATGAAGATAATCTTACAAGATGTTTCTGTTCCCTAAAGATAAAGCATTTCAGGCTGCAAATGTAACTCTGCCTCAAACGTGCTTTGATAAGAGACTACAAAGTGCACAATTGAGCTAGTCTAGATTTCAGTTCACAGTTCAGTTTTCAGGGCTATAGGAGGCTGGACAACAGTGCCTGCCTCACGATTCAGAGGCTTAGCTCTTTTCATTTTATCATTGAACCTTGAACCACAGAGTCCAGCTCTGTCCTTGGGATAGGCCCTTAAGCACTAGGCAAGCGGACATAAGAATATGTTGCAGAGTGCAAGCCTTTTATTCTGCTATCAATGCCGTACCTGCTTTTGATCAGAATGGAAATGTCCCTTGTCAAGGCTGAGAGTTTGTCAGCCTTTTATGAACAAGAGTAAGCAAAGAAAAACACAAAAAACCCAGAAGAGTAAGTTAAAAAAACAAAGAAGGAATGATATGCTTGGGGGAAATGCCATTAAAAATTAATGCTCAGTTCCTTCTCTCTTCTCGTTCAGAGCTATTTTTCATGTAACCAGGAATCCTTTTGAAGCAAATGTCACACAAAGCTGTTTGGAACATTTGAGACACATTTTGGAAGAAGCCCCCCCCCCCCATTCTTAAGCCTTGATTTGTCGTTCAGCAAACTTATATTTTGATATTCCATTAATGTCTCTTCCCATCTTTCTTTCCTTTTTTTTGCAGGTGCAACCAACTGTCTAATCTGTAAATCCGGCCTGAATAGAACACCCTTGTAATTATATGTTCAGCAGATTATGCCGCTAATTGCACTTGGCGTATTTGGTAGCTTGGAGATCACTCCTTGGCATGTCATTTGCTGTGTTTTCACACTCATGCCAACCCTTTAAGGAAAGTGCCTCTTCCATTGTTAAGCAGTTGAATGGCCATTTTCTAAACGGTTTCAGCACCTAGACAAAGATGGAATTAAGATCTTCTTTGTAGCCATTAAGATAAATTAGCATTTAGCATCTGGGTCTCTCTTGTCCATCTCATTTCCTTCACTTATTTTGAGAAGTCTCCATCACAGCTAGGTGGGAAATTTTTCTCAGTGCATTTGTAGGCACTCCACTGAAAGAAGAGAACAATGCATCTCCCTCTCTCTCTCTCTCTCTCTCTCTCTCTCTCTCTCTCTCTCTCTCTCTCTCTCTCTCTGTGTGTGTCTGTCTGTCTGTCTGTCTGTTTGTCTGTCGCTGGCTTTTTGTGACATTACCCACCATTACAGTGTAATGGTCTCTCTTTAATTGTCCATGGTAGCCATTTTGTGCTGGCGTCCATGACATACTGTTGGGTGTAATTCTGACTATCAATGGTTCACACTTGGTAGAGCAATCCTCTATTGCTGCTGGCACATTCACCTGTAACTTGTTTATGTTTTTTTCCTGGGATGTCTGAAAGATAGTGAGAACAGTTTGGGGTGCTAATGTTATTTCCCCTAATGGTCTTTGCAATATTCAATCCCAGTCTTCACCAACCAAAATGGCAGCCATTAAGCCTCATCCATTCAGTGGGATTTTGGACTGAGCTGTAATGAAGTGTGTGCCATATACATTAATTAGACAACAGTTATTCACTGTGTGCAAAGACTTACCAGGGGCTAAGCCCCATTGAATTCATTGGGACTTGAGTAGAGATAATTAAGATTCAGGCAGGTGGATACTCATGTTCTTCTGAAGAGCCCCAGAAGGTTATTGGCATTAATTTCATAAAGACTTGTCACTGGTGAAAAAACCATGGGTCAGATTGTGGTTTGTAATGCAAAACATGAGAGCAACAGAATGGGAGAAAGACTTTTCTTTAGCAGATAGACATCATAATGAAATTGACAACAGTTTATACCAGGCATCCCCAAACTGTGGCCCTCCAGATGTTTTGGCCTACAACTCCCATGATCCCTAGCTAAGAGGACCAGTGGTCAGGGATGATGGAAATTGTAGTCCAAAACATCTGGAGGGCCAAAGTTTATACCATATCCATACTAGACACACATGAAAATTCCCATTTCCTAGCATGCTCAAGCATTTCTGCCATGCCTGAGCACAGGTATAGCACAAGTGGAGAAACTGAGTGGTCTCTCGCACTGATGCATCTTTCTGTTTCCCACATCCTTCCCTCCCACTGTGCTGTAAACTAGGGCAGCAGTGGAAGTATATAATAGGGGAGGATTTGTGTGGCCACAGAGGTGAGGCATATCCCTATCTCACTGTCTGCTGATGGGGAAAGGGAGCCCACCACTGCCAACTGGAATTGTTGAGGCAACTCAATACCCATTGCTTAGAGTCTACCATTTTACCATCAGTTAATTTTCCCTTGTTTTGCTTTATGAAATAAACTAGCTAGATAAGTTTTTTTTTAATGCTGTAAATAAAAAGACTACAAAGGGCAATTTAGACATTGCTTTAGAAACATCTCCCACTGTCCTCCAGATGCTTCTGAATAGGACTTGTTGGGAAAGAATGGTGGGAGACAGCTATTGCCTTTATGTCCTGCTTTTGAGCTTCCCAGAGACATCTAGTTATCCACCGTGGGAAACAGGATGCTGGAGGAGTCATGCCTTTGGTGTATTCAGAAGAGCTCTCCTTATGCTTGTATCATGGGCCTTCAGTGATGGTGAAAACCACGGTCTGTGAGGTTGATCCTTTCCTTAATTACTGTAGCCCTCAACAGAATCTTAGCCAACAGATGACGCATATCCATATATACAGATGACATATATTCTGACATACATGATGTGCATCGTGACTCCCAATGAATTTCTTCCCATGTTACTCTTTTAACCAGAGCCCCTTTGTCATTCAGACAGTTCTAATGATCTAAGTGGAGTGGGATGAGGTAGAAGGCCACCCCACCTTTTCAGGCAGACCTAGTCTGGCCTAGCCACTCCACTTCCTTCTTTAAAATTCCTCCCTCATCAAGCCCTGCCCAGATCAAATGATCAATTATCAAGTCATCCAGTAATAATTTGGTGATAAATTTATCACATATGTACATGTTTCCATTTGATGTGTACAGCTTTTACATGCTTAAGGAGTATCTGCAGTAGTCATTTTCCCCAAACCAGCTGTGGTTCGGCTTCGCATATCACGTGTACCAAGCCACTATATCTCTTCCCCCTTCTCCACCATGTGACTTCTGCTTTAGTAAAACATGCTTGCCTGAGCAACCTTAAATCATCCTTAGTCTGATGCATGGCAATGGAGTGGCTTCTTGTGGCTGCTGTGTTCATAGGAAGAATTCTGCCTCAGTATGGGCAGATGGAGTCCAGGTCCTTTTTGCTCAAAGATTCTAATTGTTATTGTTTTGTGTGTGTTGGTGGTGGGTTTTTACATGATACCATAGAGGTTAGTTTGTTGACTGGCAAGAATCCATTAAAGACTAGGTTGTCTTTAATACCAGCTCACAACTTGTCCAGAATACATTCATTATTGTTTTATGTCTAGTTTACTTCTATGAATATTTTTATGTATCTCTCCATGCATCACTTCCCCCATAGTTTTTAGCCTTATTTACTTTGCTGGAGTATATAGTCACTAAGTTGTACCCTCTACCCTCAAGATAACAATCTCGAGACCACTGTACAAATTAAATCAAATGATTGAAAGGCTTCTAAGTAGTTCTTCCAAGACTCTATTTATTGTTTAGTGAAAGAATTATGGAGTGTTTGGTTAGAAGATCTTCCTTTAAGCTGTCATCTTTCATCTTTTATGTCTCCTTTATTTCCACCCTCTTCTCCATGTGCATTATCTTGCCAATGATTAGATAATTTAACTCTGGCTCCCCTTCTACTCTCTCTCATTCCCAATCCGTGTCTGCTTCAATTAGGTCCTGGTTCTTTGACTTACTTTCCTGCCATCCAATTTCTCTTTAACCAGTGACCTCCGTGAACGCTAATTCTATCTAAACCCTAATAAAAAACAATCAGGAGGTTACACAGCCCATTAGGCTGGCTTCAGAGCTGTAATTCATGTTTTATTCATGTCCCAGTTTTCACCCTCCAACGATAAAGGCAAGCCTACTACCGGTAGCTAAAGCTGTGCGCGCATGCATGTTTATTTGCTGCTTACAACAGTGGTGCCTCTTCCTAATGTATACAGCTGCTTTGCATTGAACCTGACCTGGAATCAACCTTGCAAGTATGGCATGGAGTACATCAAAGCAAATAGCGGGTGACTACTGAACTAGCAGAGCACAGGGACAAACAGAAAAGAACCCAAGTCACTCGTGTAAGTGCGGACTCATCCACACTTCCAGTTGACCTAGGCATGAGTCTGAGTAGTTTTTCCTTTGCACCACTTCTTTCCAGGGGAAAGCCCACTCTTTGGTGACAGAAAACCCCAATTGCCATTTGCTTCAGTTGAGTGCTAAAGAGTGGTTTCCCCTGGGGAAAAGCGGTGGGACAAGAGGAAGTGTGGATAAGCCTGTGTAGTGGTATATGAAGCATTGTGCATTGGTAGCTGCACATGTAGCTCAGTACTCCCCCTTTCTGGGTTTAAATGGCTTTTAAGCAGGACTGACTCTGCTTTAGTTGGCTGCTTATGCTAGGTAACCTAGAAACCTAAAAATATTTTGTTTGGAAGCTACTTAAGAGCCCCAGAGGGGGATGCTTCAGATCCCAAGTGAAGTCTTTCCCTCCCTGAAGCTTTGTATGTCTTCCCATTTACTACAGTGGGGGGGGGGGGAATGGCTCTAATGGGTTGTATCCATCACAGGATTTCCATTTCTTCTGTTTTAGAGGGTTGTGTTCCAGAGCTGAATTTTAGGACATAGGGGAGGGACATGGGCTGGGAGGGGGACTGGTGAGGGGATTTGTGAAGGGGAAATCTGATGTTTGGGGGGGGGTGTTTTTAACAGGACATCTTGTCCTCTCTGGTTACATTCAAGTTTTTGATGATAAAGGTTTAGAAGCATCCCAGAAATGCATCCTGTGAAATTCAAGGGGGTTAGATATCCATCAGCAATACTTTCATTTCAAGAGGCAAGTGCCAAGTGTTAATTCCCTAAAGATTGAGCATTAGCTAAGCTCTGAACATCAGCATTTCATTTTGTCAGTCTTCCAGGTAGACCTCTTTTCCAGACCTTGGATTATAATTTAATACAGTTTGTGACTGCCTGTGCTACCTGGTTGTGTAAATACTTAATAGTGGTATAATAGCAGATAGTAACATCTACTGTTCAAAAGGAGAAAAAAGAGATAATGGGGATGGAGGCCCACCTGGTCCTAATGGAGATCCAGGTAAACCAACCATATTAGTACTGCTTTTAATGTCTTAACAGCCAACTTAAGGTCCTCTTTAATAAATTTTAAATTATGTATATTTTGTATAAGCATGTATAAGGCAGTGTTGTAAGATAAAATGTTTTAATTTTGGTTTATCCACTGAACTTGAGCAAGTGATCTGCAGGCAGATGTGAATTAGCCCTTAGTGGTCCAAGTTATCTTTTCCCAGCCCCCTGCAAAATTCCTACTATGTATGGGATAACATAGGGGCAGAGGGGGCTTGTCAACCTGAAAAGGTAACCCATCTAGGAGAATGAAAACTCTGCTGCCTTGCAGGATATCTTCTGGAGAAGAAAAAGCTAAGGAGTAAACCCTACATACATCTGGAGTGGAGTCCCTAAGACAGTTGGATGGCACCTTGTACGCCTCCTTCCAGCAACTCCTGCAGCCAAGCTGGTGCCAAATGTATTGCTCTGCTTTCCTTTGGACCACATCAGCGAGGCCAAGGGGGGGGGGGGTCTTGTTGTCTGGGTAGCCAGGACCTCCATACATACTGCCCTGAGGTGGTTACTTCAGTGCTAAAACCACAGCAGTTTGACTTCACCCATGGAAGCATGCTCCATTTTCTTTTGAGACAAATGGGTGCCTACACAGGACACAAGAAATGAGAACTACTTCAGCATTTTAGTATTGGATTATGTGTCCTTTCTGCTTACCTCTGGTAGTATTCTTCCATAGTTCACATTATAATTTATCTGCTCAGAGTCTTACAGATTTTCCCTCCCAGAGTGCAATAATGTCTCTGCTGATGGTCTTGTGGGGCTTGCAGAATACAGGCCAACTGTCTATTCACACAGTTGCTCCTGGGCATCATCTCCCACAGCTTTGTCACCGCCGTTGATTTAGAGGGGACGTGAAGCGGCTCAAGTTGGAAGGGAGATAACGAACACAGATGGCGCTTGAGCTTGACTTGCTACAAAATGGACAGATTGCATCACAGAACATTTTTTTAAAAAAGGGGGGGGGAAGATAATGCCGTGGCAGTACAAAAGATACTTTTCCTTTGTTGTGTTGCTTCTCTAAATTGTATTCCAGGTGGTAAATGACCTGGTAAACTTGGACTGCCTCTACTTTGAGATTGAGCCATTTATTGCCTGCTGTGATTAGTCTGCTACTCTCTTTGTGGACTGAACTACACAAACTCAGTTCAACTTGGAGGACACAATTTCAAATATAGTGTCAGAGTTCATTAGGGCAAGCATAGGCAACCTTGGCTCTCCAGGTGTTTTGGAACTACAACTCCCATGATCCCTAGCTAACAGGGCCAGTGGTCAGGGATCATGGGAGTTGTAGTTCCAAAACATCTGGAGAGCCAAGGTTGCCTATGCCTGCAGTAGGGGATGAGTCTTTCACTGCTTGTTCAGACTGGTTTTCAGTGGGGCTTGCCTGCCAACGTAAAAGTGCATGGCAGAGGGTGGACACCTGTGAGCTAGACCCATGCCTTTCTGGATCCCTTGTTTGTTAGTAAGTAAAACCTTTATTGGCATCAAACAAGCTCACAGACAAAATAATAAGAGATTAAAACTGTCACTGTGGCAAACGCTGTGTTAAAAGAGAGAAGGGAATAATCCGCTATCCGCTCTCACGACAATGGGGCTTCTAATAATTCAGACGACTGCAGAGTACAGCGACGAGAAAATAGTAAATTAAGATATTGAGCCACCATCTTGGTGAGGGCCTGGTCCTTCCCCAGCAAAAGAAATTGTAAGATTTCCCGCTCTGGTCTCCTTCTGGGGATGCCGAGCCGGTCCAGGAATTGTTGACGAAGGTCGGCGTAAAGATTACAGTGAAAAACCATATGTAGAAGGCTTTCCACCTGAGGGTCATGACACAGACAGAACCTCTCGTCCTTCGCCCTGCCCGAGAATCTTCCCCACAGGAGGTTCGATGGATTTGCGTTGAACCTGGCCAACGAAAATGCCCTTCTTTCTTGTGGGTTCAGTAGGAAGTCAATATAATTAGGTTTTGTTTCATGAGCCCACGGGAGGTGGAAAAGAAGGGGGGAACATGTTGTGCCTGCTGGCCCTTGTTTGTTGGTTATCAAGGCCACAGTCAGAGACAAGTTATCAGAAAGTCTTAAATCTGCTGTTACTTGGGTCCCTGTTCAAAAATTCTATGCTGGATTGCAGATTCCACCTAACTGTTCAGCTCTTCACCTTGTGAAAGAGGCTGTTGGACTGTAAGATTTCTACCACTTCCTGAGATTGCCTAGAATTCCTTCATCTTCACCTGGTTATTAATGTGGGAAATGGCACCATAAATTACATTGTTAGGCCTTTCTTTGATAACACTGAACTTGAGAAGTTCATGACTGATTATGACACCTGGGAGGCACTTATGGGACCACTGCAAAATGGTTCTCTTATTTCAGACAGAAAGATCACAGAGGTTGTTGAGATACAACCATTCATTGGTTCCCTGAGACTACCCTAAACGTGCCAAAGGATTCCATCTTGAGGATGGTTATTAAATTGAGTAGTCAATTCAGAAAAACAGTAGAAAATATTAAATTCAATATAACAGTGCTAACAAGTGATCAGACGCAAAAGTTTGATAAGAGGTTTGAAGTTCCATAGCAATATACTGACGCCAGATGTAAATCAACTCCTCCTACAAGCACTTGATTCAGAGAAGACTGAAAAGGTGGCTTTTGTGACAATAAATTGGTGACATTGTAATAGCTGGTGCTGAAACTTCTCTGATCTTTCAGGATTGCAGCCTTGTGTTGTTATTGGGTGAACATCTGTTCCAGGAGAAAATGAATGTCTGAAAGGAAATAGTTTTTTCTTTTGTTGTTGTTTTAATGTACAGTAGCTACCAAATATAGCCTGATTTTCACCAAGTGTACCTGATTGTGAATCAGACCTGATGGAAATTAGAAAAAAGCTCTTCAATAACTACATTAAATCCAATGATCCACCCCCATCCTCATTACCTTCTGGTATTTTATCACCAAGCATTGAATGACCAAGCTAGCATTTAAGCAATCTATTTTCTTGCGAACTTCTGATTTATCACATAAATTTTCATTGATGCTATAATTTTTTTAATGTTAGGAACTATTTTGGGAGGCTGTATTTCTGCAGAAAAGTACAGTGGTACCTTGGGTTAAGAACTTAATCCGTTCTGGAGGTCCGTTCTTAACCTGAAACCATTCTTAACCTGAGGCACGTGTTTGCTAATGGGGCCTCCCGCTGCCGCTGTGCCACCGGTGTGTGATTTCTGTTCTCATTTAAATGTATTTTAGGTTACAGGTAGGTAGCCGTGTTGGTCTGGATCGAAGTAAAATAAAAAAATTCCTTCAGTAGCACCTTAAAGACCAACTAAGTTTTTATTTTGGTATGAGCTTTCGTGTGCATGCACACTTCTTCAGATACAGTGAAATGGAAGTTTCCAGGCACTTATGTAGAGAAGGGGTGGGGAGGGGTAGGGATGGGGAGGGGGGATCACTCAGAAGGGTGGTGGAAATGGGTGATTGACTGACTGATAGCTGTTGATGACCGGAAACGACTGCAAATGGTTTTGCATGAAAAAGCAAGGGTGGAGATGGCTGAAGATCGCTTATCATGTATAATGAGATAAGAACCCGATATCTCTGTTCAAACCAGGTCCCTCCATGGTTTTGAGCTTGGTGATAAGTTGCAATTCAGCAACTTCTCTTTCCAGTCTATTTCTGAAATTCTTTTGTAGTAAGACAGCTACTTTGAGATCTTGTATAGAATGTCCTGGGAGATTGAAGTGTTCTCCTACTGGTTTTTCTGTCTTCTGGTTCCTGATGTCAGATTTATGTCCATTTATCCTTTGGCGTAGGGTTTGGCCTGTTTGTCCAATATAGAGAGCTGAAGGGCACTGTTGGCATTTGATGGCATACACAATGTTAGAGGATGAGCAATTAAATAGTCCTGAGATGGTATGTTGGATGTTGTTGGGGCCAGTAATGGTATTGTCTGGGTGTATGTGGCAGCAAAGTTGGCATCTGGGTTTATTGCAGGCTCTGGTACCAGTGTCCATGTTAAGTCTGGTGGTTGTATTATTGTGGGTGAGGAGTTGTTTAAGATTGGGTGGCTGTCTGTAGGCAATGAAAGGTCTTCCTCCCAGAGCTTGAGAAAGGGAGCTGTCATTGTCCAGGAGAGGCTGTAGATCTCTGATGATGCGTTGTACTGTTTTAACTTGGGAGCTGTATGTGATGACTAGTGGTGTTCTGTTATTTTCTTTTTTGGGTCTGTCTTGCAGCAGGTTCTCTCTAGGTATCTGTCTGGCTCTGTTGATCTGTTGTTTAACTTCATCAGGTGGATATTTTAGTTCTAAAAAGGTTTGCTGTAGATCTCTTAGGTGAGATTCTCTGTCTGTAGAGTTGGAACAGATGCGGTTGTAACGTAAGGCCTGGCTGTATACGATGGATTGTTTGGTATGTTTGGGATGGTAGCTAGAAGCATGTAGATATGTTTGTCGGTCAGTTGGTTTTCTGTATAAGGTGGTGTCTATATGTCCATCCTGTATTTTTATAGTAGTGTCCAAAAAATGTATTTCTTGCATAGATTGGTTCATTGTTAGGTTGATGGTGGGGTGAAAGTCATTGAATGTCTGGTGGAAGGTTTCCAGGGTCTGTTCTCCATGTGTCCAGATAATAAAAATATCGTCAATGTATCGCAGGTACAGGAGAGGTTTGAGTGGGTAGGAGTTAAGGAAACGTTGTTCTAAATCTGCCATGAAGATGTTGGCATACTGTGGGGCCATGCGGGTGCCCATGGCTGTGCCGCTGATCTGGAGGATAAATGGACATAAATCTGACATCAGGAACCAGAAGACAGAAAAACCAGTAGGAGAACACTTCAATCTCCCAGGACATTCTATACAAGATCTCAAAGTAGCTGTCTTACTACAAAAGAATTTCAGAAATAGACTGGAAAGAGAAGTTGCTGAATTGCAACTTATCACCAAGCTCAAAACCATGGAGGGACCTGGTTTGAACAGAGATATCGGGTTCTTATCTCATTATACATGATAAGTGATCTTCAGCCATCTCCACCCTTGCTTTTTCATGCAAAACCATTTGCAGTCGTTTCCGGTCATCAACAGCTATCAGTCAGTCAATCACCCATTTCCACCACCCTTCTGAGTGATCCCCCCTCCCCATCCCTACCCCTCCCCACCCCTTCTCTACATAAGTGCCTGGAAACTTCCATTTCACTGTATCTGAAGAAGTGTGCATGCACACGAAAGCTCATACCAAAATAAAAACTTAGTTGGTCTTTAAGGTGCTACTGAAGGATTTTTTTTATTTTAAATGTATTTTAATCTCTGTTGGAAGCTCCCCAGAGTGGCTGGGGAAACCACTGATTATTGTTATAATTATCCTGGGGCAAAGTTCTTAACCTGAGGTACAACTTCCAGGTTAGCAGAATTTGTAACGCGGAGTGTTTGTAACCCGTGGTGTTTGATGTTAGGATTTTTTCCCCGTGTTGCAGTTGTGGGATTGTTTTCATCACATGATTTCGTTCCACATTGTGGGAAGTGACAGAGCCAGAATGTTTTAATACTGTGTTTCCATGATCTAGGACATTTGTCCTTTTGTTCTTTCTCTTTGTTGTCTGATGCTGAAGAGGCAGCAGCTGAGTTACGATGCTCTGAGTGTGTATATGTAAATAAACTTAGTTTAGCCAAAAAGCTGCGCTACTGGGTCTGAACGCTGACTGCCTATATTCTGCTGATCCTGAAGTGTGTTGATGCCTCTTGGTATCAGTCGCTGTGATGTTCTGGCTGGAGAAAGCTTTGACTGACCAGGAGGGAGAGATCATGCCAGTCAGGCATCTGTCTCTACCGGACTCCTACTTGTGTGTAGTACCACTGTATATAAATGTTGATATATAATATAGTATATAATGGTATATACATGTTTATCAAAGCATTCTTATCAAGCACCAACAAGTCTATCATATACTGATCTCAGCTCTCCAAGGGTTAGTCCTTATTTAGCCAAATCAGCACCATCCTTGCACAAGAAGAAGATACCAGCAGGCTTGGAGGAGCTCCAACCTTGGGGGAGACCTTTAAGTGTGGGACCCAAAGGACAGCCCAATGAAGACTGAACCTACCCAGAGAGAGAGAGAGAGGGGATGAATGGATGTGTGTCATTCACTCATGCATAGATTACAGTGAGCTTGCCACTGTCCCACACTACTCTGATTCCATTGTGCTAACACTTCCAATTTCACTGGCAGCTTCTTGGGGGGCGGGGGCAGGGAATAGAACAAAATAGCAGGTAGCATTTGGTCACATTTATGGATTCTGTGTTGAAGTTTGAAGAAGGAGGTTCCAGTCATTAGAATGAGTCTGAGGAAGCAATATAGTTTTGTTCCAGCTTCCCCAAATAAGCAAAACCAACTCTTATTTTACATTTCCTCCCGAAGGCAAAATATTTTGGTCTGTCTGTAGAAGATAAACCATTTCTCTAAAAGTTAGCCACCTATAGTGTCTTTTTTAATTTGACCTCAAAAGTAGCTGAGATTTTGGTGCCCGTGGCAGAAAATTAAAACGCTGCTCATCATGTAATAATAAACTATTTTTTTAAAAAAAATATATTTTTATTAATTTTCCAATTAGAACCAATTATATCACATTCATTATTTCAAATTATACACATATATATATATCAATCAAACCGAATGTTATGCCAAATCGTCTAGAGAATTTTTTATTTGGGTTCCCATGCTTCAAGAAATTGGGGATTCCTCGCAACCGTCCACTGCCGTCTTTTTTCTAAAGTTCAAATCGTCCTCCAAGTTCATAATAATCCAGATCTTCCCCTTACAGTCACATAGATGTTTTCCACTTTCAACCGATTGTTTCCCAGCTGCTGAGATAAATATCAAACAAGGTTTCACAGATGTTCTTTCTCCTGTGTGGGTTAATCAGTCCAGCCTCCCCATAAATCTTCTTGGTCTGGAGCTCCCTGTTGCGTCGACTCTCAACACGAAGCAGCGCCATCTTAAAAAACTCAAATCACTTTCGTTTTCTCTCATAGCCATGAAGATTAACGATCTTTATAGAATTTACAGCTTTTCCAGGCAGAAGACCCAAACATCAAACCATAAACTCTTGGTAAATTAATGGATCTCCTTGCCCTATAGCTGAACTTAGCTTCAGCTCGCTGCTCCAATTCAAAGTGCGTCACAGCTCATAAATCCTCCGAACGCGTCCAGGACTCCTTCTGTCCGACTAGGGGGGGGGGCTTTTCTCATCGGCAACTCCACATCTTTAAAAAATATGCTCAGTAACAACAGTTTATAAAGTTCAACTCACACAGTCTTTTGCTTCTCTTTCACTCCAAACAAGCCAGGACATCGCGTCTGGGAAGGTACGAAGTATGAAGAAAAAAAAAAAACTCAATTCCCTTATCGCTCCGTCCCCATCAATCCTTCTTCCAGATGATATACAGCCTTTGACTCCTCTCCCTCAGCAGCATAAATTTCTCAGCAGTAAACAGCGCTTCTTCCCCTCCTTCTGAAGTATGTCCATAGTTTTAAGCCTAATTATCTTCTTTAACCATGGAAATCCCCGCCATGCAGATTAGCGTCCGGGAGTCCTGGCCCTCGTAAGTGCTTTTCAGCCCAAGCTCCCCCCACTCCATAAACAGTCGGAGTGGGTCTGGGGGCATCGCGGGCCAGCGGCCCCTCTCCGTAACCCCCGGAGAGGGTAGGGGGTTGCCATTTACTCCCCTAGCAACCGCCAAATTCCTTACGAAGGTCAGAGGGATGGAAAACAGGTCCGCCATTCCTGCCGGCGGAAACCGGAACCATCATGTAATAATAAACTAAATGACAATTTGCTGCCATTTAATACGAGTCCAAAATCTGCCGTCTGAGGTAAAGCAGCTTTGCCCAGCCTAATGGCAAGGCACACCTGCCTGACCTATGCAAAGATTAATGTAAGGCTAGCAGAAATTATAATTAGAAATGAATATTTTATTACTTATCGGGGTGCATTCTTAACAAACAAATACATAAACTTTGAGTCTTTCTACTCTGCAATGAAGAAAACCGCTTCGAAATGCTCCATGCATTTTGCTTAAAATGTTTTGGGGAAGAAAACCAAACTCATTGTTTAAAACTGACATTTTGACATGAAGTTGTCCCCTCAAGAAAACATCCTATATAACCCATCACAAATAGCTCTTGGTTGCCTGCACCTTGGTTGATCTGTGATTAATTAACCTTTATTCTTTATTTCCTTTAAAACGAAGCCTTCTCAGCAGAGAAATTTAAATAAAAGGAAAGAAAGGGCACATCTCTATTAATGTTAGATTACAGCAGAAGATAACACAACACGCTAAATAATTCCCAACAAAGTCCTCTGGTCAAATTTATATTACATTTGTAAGTTACTGTATTTTAAAAATTAATGAAAGATTTAATTATGGCATTGTTGCCACTGACCTTTTTAAAATGACTTCCTCATAAATCGGGAGATGATTTGCAGTGTTTCTCCAAGTTTATGGTTTTCTTTGGGGGGAAAGCTCACAAATTAATGGCATCCATCCTTGACTCGTTTTTTATAGAAGGCTGAAAGTTTACACATTCTACTGAGGTGACTGAGACATTATTGCAATTTATTTGGGATGCTCTTGGGGCTTAACCATTTATTTGAGGAACGTAAAGACTAGCAGCTCGTTGGGCTGTAAAATATTATTTTACCATCCAAAGTGGGGAATATTTGAAAGAAAGAAAGAACACATTCTGGAAGGTGACTTTGTCCAAATGCCATCTGGCTTCCATATTTATTGTTTCTCAATAGTTTCCAATCCAGTTCTGCTCAGCTGAGAAATCAAGTAGTGACTTTTCCTATTGACTTTCCAGACTACTGATTTGAAAACTTGGCTGTGTTCTTCCATCACTGACAGAACACAGTCCTTGTAAAGTTGGCACTACAGTTCCTGGCCTAACTGACTATGGGCAGGATTCACCTAACAAAGCCTGTTAGTGGAAGCTCTGCACAAAGGATTGCAGTTTTGCAATAGTTCTTTCTCCTTTCTCCGTCCCCTATACCCCCCCCCAACACAATAATTGGCATAGGGGGTTGGTAGAACCCCCAGAACAGCACATAGGGGGAGAAAGATGTTTTGTTGGGCAAACTGATATGTTTGCACAAAAAGAATATTTGTAAAAGCACAGCGTTGAATTCCACCCTATACACACTGTCTCAGTAAGTAACAAGTAAATGGTTTTTTATTATTTTAAAAATCCCTGATTCTGATTTTGATCAACTCAACATAGGAACTATTTCCCAAGTCAATAAAACTGGGGAAGGATATGACTGAGTGGCATACAGGTAACTTTGAAGCAAACATAAGATTTCAATGAAATCATAGGACAATGCAATATATTGCAGCTGTTGTATTTTTACTAATACCAGAACTAGCTCCGGAATTAATTTAGAAGAATTAGGTCATGCAAAGTGATCAAATTCTGTTCCAGATTCAACCTCACCTCCAGTAACATTGGGCTACCCCACCATTTACTTAATTGCTGGGTAGTTTGCGGTAATGGTGCTTCCAGCTCATGTATGTGTACTAGCCAGTACGTCTGAAGTTTCCTGGTCATATCCAGAATACGGCAGTTGGCACAGCAGTGTCTGGGCGAAAATCGGGATGTATGGCAGCCCATGTTGGCAGTTCCATTTCCCCCTTAAAAATAGCTCAAAACCGACTTTTTAAAAGTGATTTTGCCCAAGAAGTTCAACAACTTTGGGAAAAACTTTAAAGAAGCTCAACAACTTTTCCGTCCAGATTTTCACTGTTTGAAATATGACAACCCTACAGTACAACCACATTAAAGACACACACACACACACACACACACACACACACACACACACTTTGTATCTGAAGAAGTGTGCATGCACACGAAAGCTCATACCAATGACAAACTTAGTTGGTCTCTAAGGTGCTACTGGAAGGATTTTTTAAATTTTGTTTCAACACACTTTGTGTGAGCCTGGAGCTCTGCATGGCATCAATGACACCCAATAAAGCCATAACAAACAGCAGTGGCAGTATCAGCATCCCAGTAGCTGTAGTGGTGGGCATTTCCCCCACTGTGCCAGATATTGCTCACAGCAGCCCAGGAAAGCAAGGAATAGCTTTGTAGCAGTAGCTATTCCTATTACAAGCTACCTGGAAGTGTCTAAAGAGCACATTCCACCTTATGCTGCATGCAGGAACTGCAGACCTTGAAGAGCTCTTGTCTAAAAGGAAGCTCACTTCAATCTTTTAGAGTCTCTCCTTCCCCAGCCAAGGATTTTTGAGGAGCGAGGCTTGGAGTTGATGATGGCAGGGAAGAGGAAGTGATGGCAAGCAATTAATTGGGCTTTTGAAGTGCTCACACTGAATGCTTTAAAAATATTTGAGTTTAGACTTGGAACTTGAAAAGCTCAGTTAATGTTCATGGTGAGCCATAGAGGGGTTCACATATCCAAGTTAACAATTTATAACAATATATTTGGTATACATGTGTTCATAGAATATTTTGATGGACACCAGCAAATCCTAGGTTGAAATGATCAGCTATATTTCCCCATTCAAATGAAGTTGAGCAGCATTAAACCTAAAGTGAAATACCATCATTCAGCCTGCCCTTGGGCCTCTCCTCTCCTGCCCTCCTAGCATTGGTGGTCATTACAGCAGGAAGATGGTGGTGAAAGTGAAGTGTCCGATCCATGCTTATCTTTCCATTTCAACAGTGGAATAGGAAATAGGTATATCATTCCTGCTGCTAATACTGAGTAAAGGCTTCCAGTTTCTTGATCAAATAGGACTTGGGGAGCAGGCCATGAATTTTTATTTTCTCTTGACACTTCAAGAAACCCCCCAAATTTTGTGCATCTCAGTGCAAATCCTGAAATATAGCTAAATTCTCAACTTGAAACATTTATTTAAAAATTGTGTAATCCCAAATCGAGATTGAAAAATTAATAAATAAATGATGGGCCCTTATTATAGGAAGTTGACCTAGAACTTTTTCTGCAACTAGGGGGGAAATATTCTTTTGCAATTCCTGCTGCTTTAATTACATTTAGTATATTATTGTTCCTGTCTAAATTATAGTAATTAAATACACACATCTTCATTGAAATCATTTAATTAAAGAGTAGCTAGTACTTCGTCATGTTTAGAATGCTAATGCATTTGCTTTCACTTGAACTTTTTTCTATAGTTCATCTCTGCAGGATTATCAATCCCTCTCCTTTTAAATTTCCCCAAAATACGTGTGAGGGCTGCTGGGGTTTACTTGATGAATTTGATAGTGGAAAAATGAAAGCAGTGTCTCTCAGTGCTGGATTATCACCAGTGCTTAATGCCGATAGTGGGATGTATGGCTTTTCTGTAAGCTTGTGTTTAATATGCTATGGCCCAGGAAATGTTAGGCTCACGCACTCCTGGATAGCTGATAAGTTAGTAAATGTGATATACCAGATTGCTTTCACATCTGGCATAAAGCTATCAAAGAAACCAGTGGGACTGTATTGATGTGCACCAGCTGTGTGTGTGACCACTAAATGGAAACATGTACAAAGCATAAGATGCTAAATCAAGTGTGAACAAAGTTTTCAGCGAGGCTGTATGGTAGTATGTTATATAACTTTAAGCGGATAACTAGGAGAAAAGAGAAAAGTTCCGTCAGCACACCATTTTCTCATTTTGTCAGCTTGAATGAGTGGGTATAGCAGAGGGCAGAGTAGCTTCAGCCCCATCATAGATTTACTACACATATGCAGCTAGTAATTATGTAATTGTACAACGTACTGAGTGTGGTGGTCCTGTCATAACCATGCTGCAATCAGCTGTGTTTCAATCAATGGCATGGGTGAATTTGCTCCACCCCTACCTCTTAGCTGAAGTAGACTCAATTGGAATTCCCAGGCAGCGCTGTGGGTTAAACCACTGAGCCTAGGGCTTGCTGATCAGAAGGTCAGCGGTTTGAATCCCTGTGACGGGGTGAGCTCCCGTTGCTGTGGCGCTGTGGGTTAAACCACTGAGCCTAGGGCTTGCTGATCAGAAGGTTGGCGGTTCAAATCCCTGTGACGGGGTGAGCTCCCGTTGCTTGGTCCCAGCTCCTGCCAACCTAGCAGTTCAAAAGCACGTCAAAGTGCAAGTAGATAAATAGGAATCACTACAGCGGGAAGGTAAACAGCGTTTCCATGTGCTGCTCTGGTTCGCCAGAAGCAGCTTTGTCATGCTGGCCACATGACCTGGAAGCTGTACGCTGGCTCCCTCGGCCTATAGAGCGAGATGATTGCCGCAACCCCAGAGTCGGACACGACTGGACCTAATGGTCAGGGGCCCCTTTACCTTTACCTTTAAGGGGAAGGGAGAAGGACACCTGGGACACAGGTGACCAATCACAGGGGAGCTGACCTTGGGATGCTCTGACCCCCATTTGCCCTCTTTCTACAATCAGCTGTGTTTCAATCAAATCTTTTTATGAAACTGTTCCCTTTCCCTTTTTCCTTCTAATATCATAAAGAAAACTGGCAGGTGGTCCTATGGCTCTCCACCCAGGAAAAAAGGACAATTACAATAATCTGCTTTATTTTCTCAACCAGCAGAGAAATATAATGGCTTCCTGATTCCTTCTCACCTGAGATTCTCAGGGTCCAGGAGAATAGGTTTGTTTCCACTGGTTAGTTATAACAGATTGAGTTGTTCCTCCAACTCCTCAACCCCTGGGAGAGATTGCCAGGCTTTGTGTTTCTCGAAATGGTGACTGATGTCTGTGTCCTCATCAGATCTTGCAACCCACCCCTTTGAAATGGTGGCTCTAGCTGACTCTTCTGTGGCGAGAATATAACTACTGACATGATGACTAACAATCAGTTACCAGATCGAAAACAAACCCCCCACAGCTATACCAATGAACAAGGCCTTTTACCTTGACGCCTGGGGTTATTTAATTAAAATATTTTTGTTGTAGCTTTGCTGTCCCATTATTTCAAAGACTTGAGTTTTATTCAGGTCAGACTTTGAAAGCCACAATGCCAAGCAAGTGCTTTTGGTAGTAATCCTATGCATATTTACTGGGAAGTAAGTTCTGAAAAGATAAGCATAGGATTGCACCTGGGACGCGGGTGGCACTGTGGGTTAAACCACAGAGCCTAGGGCTAGCCGATCAGAAGGTCGGTGTTTTGAATCCCCATGACGGGGTGAGCTCCTGTTGCTTGGTTCCAGCTCCTGCAACCTAGCAGTTCGAAAGCACGTCAAAGTGCAAGTAGATAAATAGGTACTGCTCCGACGGGAAGGTAAACGGCATTTCCGTGTGCTGCTCTGGTTCACCAGAAGCGGCTTTGTCATGCTGGCCACATGACCTGGAAGCTGTACACCGGATCCCTCGGCCAATAACATGAGATGAGCGCCGCAACCCCAGAATCGGTCACGACTGGATCTAATGGTCAGGGGTCCCTTTACCTTTACCTTTGTATACCAATTCTTACTCACTCTGTTCACTTAATGCTGCACATTTTGTGAGGTTCAACTTTACAGCCAAAGCCGGCGTTTCAGGGGTCAAGAAAGAAATGTTAGTGAACCAACTTTATCTTGAAGGCTTTTGCACATGTTTCATACCTGCTCACATGCATTGTTCCACATCTCCCGCTGCTACGGATGCCTTGTTTGTTTGTTTTTAAATTGAAGCAGCTTCTTCACTGCATTATCTCAAACTATGAGGGATACTGTAGCAAACTCCTTGATGAACTTCAGGAGCATGGAAAATCCTTTTTAATTACCGTAGGTGTTTGATTTTAGAATAGATTTTTATTAATTTAGGCTCTGTGCTTTTATGTGTACTGCTTAGAAATGCTTATCAGCAAACGGTATATAAATGTCATAAATAAATAAATACTCAAATGTGAAGAACACCTTATGTAGACACACCGGCAAAGTCCTCTTTTCCCATACTTCCCCTAACCCATATTTATCTGTGTCTGCTACTTTTTCTCATGCTCTCTCCATTCTCTCTCAGGCTTGCCTTTATCTGCCCAGTGCCTCTACTCCATCCATCTAAGCACTCCTGTGCCACGTTCTTTGCTCAGAACCCTTTTTCACTCAATGCATTGCTGATTTGTTTTTATCTCCCCTTCCTCTCTTCAATTCAGCGCAGCAGCAATATCACCCCCCACCCCTTCAGCTTTCCTCTCTGTTGGATGCTTCTGCCATACTGTGCATGGCTCAGAGCAGAATGAGAGCAGGAGGAAATCACACTCACGAGCTCTGAGGCCAAATTTCACAACATCTAAAGCATCCTGCCAAAGGATGTTGATGCTGCTCTAGCAGTCACACTCTATGGTTGATCCTCTGAGCTGACATATGCATCTTGACTGCTTACATGAATTCTCATGCCTTCATGGTGGTGACTGTAGTCTATCAGAACTCTACAAAATCACCAGTGGGAGGTGCAGAAGAGGCCAGTGCTATCAAAAGCCACACTGAGTGGATTGCCCATTTCTGCCCTGTTAAAATGATGGGAAGCTGTGTGAGATTAATTGGGCCAAGTTATAAGACAGGGAATTGCATATGATCGAACTGTCTCTTGGAAATATACCAAATATACTATGTAGCTGGTGATTTTAAAGTAAGTTTTTTTAGAAAGGAAAAAAAGAAAATAAGAGCTGACACGAGAGTCTCAGATGGAACTCAACAACATCACAATTCCTGGTGGCCGCCTTAGCCAAATCTTCAATCACCAAGGAAGGCTCTGTGTTTGAGTTACCTTCATCTCGTCTCCTTTTCTAGAGAGGGCAATCATATGTAATAGCCTTGGATTAATATAATCATGCTTGGGATTGGATTGAATAACAATGGTCTCACCTCCACTGGGAAAGTCTCACTCATCTCTTTTTTCTAGTGGAGAGATGATAAGAACCAGGATGTTTCCCTCTGGAATTCTAATTCTTGTTTCCACTTTTTAGATGGTTCATAGGAATGTTGTATAGAAGGAATATTTTCTAATGGTTCCTCCCACCCCACTTCTCTCTCTCTCTCTCTCTCTCTCTCTCTCTCTCTCTCTCTCTCTGCTTTTCCCCACTATCAACCTACAGGATCTTTGGCCATATTAATCTCCGCTCTGAATGGCAGCTAGTAAAAGTAGATTACAAATCTTTCTTCAGCCGGAGGTGCAACAAGGATGACTTTCAGACGTGGCATCTGCACAACCAGGTACTACTACTATATCGACAGAGCTTTCCTTGTGCATCTTTCAAAAGAAATACTCAAACACTGGCACAAAAGGAATCCAAGTCTTGATTCAGTGCATCTGAAAGATGGATAGTAGGGAGGACTGAATAGGAAGAATTTGACCCAAAAAGTTAGGGGGGAAACCAACCAGCAGCTAGATGCCAAAGGGAGAGTTTTCAAGTCATGATACTGTTCTGGAAAGCAGAGGCAGGAGTGACAGTGAGTCAATAGCAGCTGCATGAAAGCTTGGAGAAGGTGCCGTGGACACACAAATCAGAAAGAAGTAGGAATTGAACAATTCTCCCCTTGTACAAATGACAAACACTAATTATGATGAACCACAGTGTGACTGTTATGACTTGATTAAATGGTGTGGTATATGAGAAACTTGACTGTAATTATGGCAGAAGGATAAGAATTAATCTGAGTGAAGGATTGCTGTTAAAATAAGGAAGTGAGAAGCTGTTTCAGAATTCCATACCAGACCACCAAATCTGTTACCAGGGATTAACCAAGGTTGTGCAGAATGCCTGGAGGGAAGTGTGCATCTGTGAATATGCAGAGAAGATACACCTCCTCTTATTATGATTTGTAGTTTTATTTTTCCTGTATAATTTTAGAAATTGCTATTAAGTTAGCAGGCTGCAAATAGACAATTTAGACAGTATTCTAGATTTCATTTGCTTTCAGAACTTGGAGATTGTAGAAATAAAGGACCAAATGCAATACGGTGACTCATTCCCTAGGCTTTCAAGAAAGATTGGGAACTCTACAAATTAACCACACCAGGGAGATATGTAGAGCTCATTGTCTCTATCTTAACTCTCCATTGTTTTGCTCCAAAGGGTGAACCTTGTGTTATGGGAGAGAGGAAGATCTATAAGAAACGTAAAGCAGGGGCCTGGTGTGCACTGACTAGAGATTATTCAAGAACAGTTGTCTCAGAACCTTGCATATGTGCTGAATGGGACTTCGAATGGTAAGCTATGTTGTCTTTTACAGTGTTTTCTTGCAACTCTTACTGTTGCTTGTGTGTTATGTTCCAAAGGTGATGCAAAACAATGCAACATTAGTCTTTGTTCATCATAATAGCATAATAGGCCTAGGGATAGGGGAGGAATTTATTTTAAAAGGGCTTACACTTGGAATTTGGCCGTTCTGGTGCAATCAAGCTTTGACTGTATTGGGTCCTCTCTTGAACTGAGCACTTATTTCCAAGCTGCTAATGCAAAGGAAGACAGTCTTTAGAATTTTGAAATTAATATATTTCAGAATTCCACATGCCTTGCCCTAAAAAACAACAACACCAAAAACAAAAATGCAGAAACAAACAAGAACCAGTTACTGGCTTGCTGGGGGAAAAACCCCCCGATAAAAGTCAATAGTAGCCAAATTAGGTATTTAGGATCTAGAGGGAATGTTTTCTCACAGAATTGAGTCCCTTCTTCAAATGGTATAAGAACCTCCTCTTCCTCTGCTGTTAAAGAACTAAATTTGTAATGGTAGCCATCAGGGGCGTACCCAGGATCAAAACTAGGGGGGGCAAGGGGCGGGGCCAAGGCATGGGAGGGGGGGCCACATGTATCCAAATTTTGCAGTGATCCTCCAAAACGAAGGAGAATGCAAGTAATAGGGAAACATGTGCATCATAATTAATATATTGGTGAAAATAACATACAAAATGCAGAAATTACTTGCAAAAATGTAATGTCACACAAGAAGCTTTAGAAGAAATGTGCATTGAAAGGCTGAGGTTTTTTTGAGGGGGTTTTTTTAAGGAAAAATTTGCAAATTGCTGCAGAAACAACCAAATTTCAGATTGGAAAAATCAGGAAATGGAGAGAAATGAAATGGACAGGTACTATCTCTACTCACAATACTGCATCACTGTGTTCAGAGATGTTACCGACTCAGTTCCCGCCTTAAAGCATAGGACTTCAACCAGTGGGTTGGAAGACCCAGGTGGGTCACAAGGCCATCCCAGATGACCAAACCATAGGAGCACCACCTGTAGTATCTGCTATGAGTTGTTCCAGTTTTGCTACTGTTCACCTTATATGTTTCAGTAAGTTTCATGTTTCTTAACCTGATGCAGCTACAAGACAATTCATTTTAATACGGTCCTTTATCTCTGTCAAAGCTTATCTTGCAAGCTGCAGAGAGGGCTGCGATTCGGAGCCTCTTCTCAACAACAGGCTCCAGCTCTTGCATGCCTGAAGTCACAATATGACCCCACTTTAGCACTTTGCTCTCTCTCCGCCGATTAATCCCAAGCAGAGCCATTGCACCGAGCTGCCTGGCCTTCAAAGCCACTGTGGGTTGCCAAAGGGCACCGCAGGTGCAGAAGCCTGCCTAAACGCCTCCTCCCTGCTGGGCAAACCTAGGTGAACCCTCGGGTGGCCGAATCGCGCCGCGCCGACAGCTCTTGACACCTGTACAGCCGCATTGCGCGCGTGTGTCCGCACGCCGGGCTCCCCACTCCCCGCCCCTTCGTCGCTGCCGAGCGCAGGTCAGGAGAGGAGAAGGAAGGGGTGTGCCGCGTGCAGCTGCCTTCCCATTGGCCACTCGCTGGAGTCCTTCTTCTGCCTTGCTCAGCTCCCGGGAACCCGGAAAGAGGTTCGCTGCGCAAAAGGAGAACTCCTGGGCACGCACTCCTCGCCCTGCAGCTACAGTCGCTGCCACAGCAGAGTGCGGCGAGGCGGAGGGCTTACTTCCCTTTCTCCCTCCCTTTCACTGCCGCTCCCTCCCCTCGGTTAGTTTAGCCGAGCTGCTGGCCGCTTCCCTCCTTCTCCGGCGCTGCTGGGGAAGGGCTGCGTGTGGGGGAGAGGAGGCCTTGTGCGAGCACCAATGAGGGGAAGAGGAAAGGGAGAGGAGGAAGGGTCCCCACGCCCCTGGGAGCAGGGTAGTCCGCAAGCGATGCTGGCCAACTTCCCGCCCGCCACGCCCTCCAGGTTCCCGCCGCGCTCTCTGGTTCCCCACCGCGCTTGGCCTTGCCGGAGGGCGCGACGGGGAGCTGGAGGGAGGGCGCAGCACGGTGGGCGGGAACCTCTGCCCACCAGCCCCGCCGGCAGCGCCGCTCTCGCCCTCGGCTGCACGGCCCTGCTTCTAGGGGGGGCAGCTGCCATCCCCTGCCCCGTGCTGGGTACGCCCATGGTAGCCATGTTGGGCCATAAGAAAAACAAATCCATAATCCATATTAGGGCTGACTTTGTTAGGCTGCCCAAAATGTCACAGAATGCCACAGCCAAAAATATCAACAGGAAAATGTACATGTAATCATATAATAACAGAAAATAATCTAGATCTTTTCCCCTCTTTGTAGAAAAAACCCCAAACCATGTAGTATTATTTGCATTCTTGCTTGAAGTTTCCTTCCATTAGTTTTTTATTTACCCTTGTCAAGATCACACACACAAACACACATACACACACACACACACCAGCAAAACAGAGCAGCAGTTGGACTTGGCTATTTTTCTAGCATGCAAACCCTGGGGGAATTTCAAGCAATGGGAAGGTGGGCAGCTTGTGTGTTTTTAATATACATTTACCAGAAATTAATGAACGAGTCTGAGGCCTTGAGGCCATGGAGCAATGTTGTCTTTAATATTATTTAAAATTAATGCAGTTCTTTCTTTCAGGCAACGAATTGCTCCTCCCAAACATTTTTAATTACAGTACTGAGTCACTATGCTGATATATATAGATATATAGATACACACAGAGGGGGGGGGGGTGGCCCACTGAGAATGATTAACTTTGAATGTTGAGACAAAAAAACATGAGGGAATCTCTGATCCGCATTAAGTAGATTGGAAATGCTTGCCTTCAAAGAATAATGGGATCCAACCGGGGTAATTATGGGCTACTGCACTCTGCCCATTTATGCACCTTTCTGAATCCTCTGGAGGCTTGAGAAGCTCATGAACAATAGTCAGTTATGTCAAATCCACTCTTATGACATAATGTCTGAATGTTGCATGAGGCACTCCAGGACCCCTGTTATTTCTGCCTGCCTTCAGAATGACATTTTCCGCAATGGGATGGCTATCATGAAATACTGCCATGACTTCATCCTTGTGTAATTGGATAATATATCTCTGTTGCTGAGCTTCATGGACCTGTTTTTTCATTCACTAAAACAATATCTATGGTCATTTCATACAGTATCTTTTCTGGGGGGGACAGGACTTTAGTGTGAACCTTCCCTGTATATGAAGATGACAACAACTAATTCTCTGCCAGCATGACCAGTGATCATGGATGAAGGGTGTTGTAGTCCAGCAACACCCAGAGGGTCAAAGGTTCCCCAGTTCTGATCTAAAGCTGGGTAGGACCTCCACTGGAAATCCCAGAGAACTGTTGATGATGGCCAAGGCTAAGCCTCCTGGACTTTCTCTGAGGTGGTTTGGTGGCACAGCTGCTAACCCAAAATTCTCTCTTTGCTTTTCCAGAAGCAGAATTTGAGGCTGGTGGGAAAGTGCAGGAGATGCAGATATGCTAATGAAAGTGGATGAGGGAGTTTCCAGAGTTGAAGCAATCTCCACCCTTTCTTTTGTCATCTTAAGTTCTTCCATTTCCTTGCACATTTGACATGTAGAACTGCCATTCACTTCCCCTCCCCTCTGTGTGATTTAAAGTACAGTTTTGGATTTGGCCAAGGAAAGCTGGGTATGAATCTCTACTAGTCCATGAACCTCTATATGTGCCCTTGGAAAGTCAATCTCTCTCAGCATAATGTACCTCATAGGGTTATTGTGGCAATACAATCCTATGTATGCAACCCTGAGCTCTTTGGAAAAAGGGTGAGAAACAAATGTGATTTAACAAAAAAAAAAAAACCCGGTACTTATTCATGGCAAACCATCTTAAGTGTCTTCTTGGTTTATTTCCTTAGTGACTATGGGTACGAAAGACACAGTAATAATCAATGTATCCCAGCATTCTGGTTCAGCCCATCCTCCCAACTGAAAGAATGCAGCCTTGGACAGAGCTACCTGAACAGCACTGGGTAAGTAGGCCCACAGCCTGTCCATCACCTTGTAGGGCAGGGCTGGCCAATGTGGTACCCTCCACGTTTTGGACTGCAATTCCCATCACCCGGAACCACTGGCCATGCTGTCTATCTGAATCTGATGGGCGTTGGCATCCAACAACAGCTGGGGGTCGTATATGTTGGCTACCTGTGTTGAGGTACCTGCTTTGCCATGTCTGGTTCATTTCCAGGGTGAGCTGATGTTTGCAGCCTTGCTTTTGTATATCACCACCTTAATCTCCAGAAAGCCATTCACATTAAAAATGTCTAGGAAGAGATTCCCCAGGAGGCCCAAAGTTGTCTACTTTGGTGTCAAAATTAAACCCAAAATAGCAAAAGTCTTTTTGTGGAACCTGTTCATTTTAATACATATGGAATTAAGCCACTGAGGTAGGTGCAGAATAATGCTCACTTATCCCCATTCCTAAACCCCATACATCTGAGAGGTAGGCTTGAATAGAGCCTGTGTGTGCATACAAGCTGAGCGTGCATAGGTTCTATTCAAACCTTACTTAAACTTTTAAAGAAAGAGACTCAGAGCTGTATGAGACCTTATATTATATTATATATTAAATGTTCATGTCTTGCTAATTCCAGCTCGGTTTGAAGTCGCATAATAACCTGAGGACAATTGGTTCTTCCGGATTAACACTGGGCCAAAGTATTCAGCCCAGGCTTATTTGTTGGTTTCAGGGGTGAGGTGAAAGGTTTTCTCCACCCCAAAGACTTGAATAACCTTCAAGGACTCAGCAAATTCTAATACTTTTCTGGGGATTTAGATTACCATTATTGACAAGAGTTTCGACTTTTTTGCCAGAATAGAAAAAAACAACACTTTGCTTCCACTTCAACAGGCAGCATAGCAGTTCCTTCTAATTTTGAACAGAATGCCCCAAGGTGAATAATGCTGGAGTTGCTAAAGTGGCAACAAAGCATTTTTATTCTGTGGGGAAGGGGGGGGATGGGAAATCTCAGCTGGCTCATCAATAATGGTAATCTACTCTTCCACAAAACAATATCAGAATTTGACAAGGCCGCCCTGGAAGCCACTGAACATTTGTCTCCTTTTCTTGTTGGACAAACAGTCTTATTAAAGTGGGATTCCAGATAACCAAAATCAAATAAAAGAGTGTAACAGCATGCCTGTCTCTTCTTTTGAAGCACATTGATGCAAAGTCAATGGCATGTGTTAAAACAGAGTTGGGAAAATATGATGCTCCAGACCATGGGTGTCAAACACAAGGCCCGGGGGCCAAATCCGGCCCGCCAGACCTCATCATGTGGCCCGCCGAGCGCCCCAGCCAGCGGGACCCAGCAGCGGGACCTTGCTGCTGAAGCGCCGCGCCGACAAAGTGCCGACAAACAGCTGGGGCCGGGGGGAGGGTCGGGTCCCTTCGCGCTCTTTTCTGGCCCTGAATCAAGGCGGCAACCCCCCCTTCCCTTTCTTTCTTCCTCTCTCTCGTTCTTATTCTTTCTTTCCCTCTCCTTCCTTCCTTCTTTATCTCTGTCTTCTCTCCCTCTTTCTTTTTCTTTCCTTCTTTATTCCTTCTTTCCTACTCTTCTTTCTCTCACCTCTTTCCTTCCTCTCTCCCTCCTGCTCCCTCTTTTCTTTCTTCCTTCCTTCCTTCCTTCCTTCCGTCCTTCCCATCTTTCTTCCTCTCCCTCATTCTTATTCTTTCTTTCCCTCTACTTCCTTCCTTCTTTCTCCCTTTCCCTCTTCTCTCCCTCTTTCTTTTTCTTTCCTTCTTTATTCCCTTCCTTATTTCCTACTCTTCTTTCTCTCCCCTCTTTCCTTCCTCCCTCCCTCCCTCCCACTGCCTCTTTTCTTCCTTCCTTCCTTCCTCCCTCCCTCCCTCCCTCCCTCCCTCCCCTCCCCTCCCTCTCCCTCTCCTCAGAAACATAGGATGCTGCTTTATACTTCTGGCCCTTTAACCCTGGAACCAGGAGAGCAGCTCCAGTGAGTCAACCTCAGCCAGTCCCTTTGGTGAAGGGTGGTGGCTCACTGGCAGAACAGCTGTCCTGCATGCAGAAGGACCCCAGCATCTCCAGGTACTAGTAGCTCTGCAAAGGTCCTGCATGAAACCCTAGCGAGCCTCCACCACCCAGTGCAGTTACCAAAAATCATTTTTCAATAAATTGTACAATAATTGTACATTTGAATATCTACTTGCCATTATTCTGTCTATGTTTCTGCTTTCAGAGCTAGTTATTACTTACATTATTACAAAAAACAGTAATAATTGAATGCAGTGACAATAATTTATGATAATAAAGAGTGGACACATAGTCCTACAGATACAACCGGCCCTTTGAGGGTGACCAAACTGCTGATGCGGCCCCCGATGAATTTGAGTTTGACACCCCTGCTCCAGACCCATCTACCTAGCCAAGTGCTTCTCAAACTTGGCTCCCCAGCTGTTGTTGGACTACAACTCCCATCATCCATAGCTAGCAGGAGCAGTGGTCAGGGATGACTCCTCCCAGGCCACACACCCTTCCCCATGGCACACCCACTCTCTCTCTCCAGGCTCCACCCCTCACTGGCCTTGCTTCACATTCTCCTTGAGTGCTTTTGCCTGGCTGTGTTGCCAAACTGTGATAAAGCCCCTTGCTTGTCTGGATGGAGGGCAGAGAGGAGTGTGTGTTTGTGTGTGTGTGTGTGTGTGTGTGTGTGTAGATACTAGCCTATTGTAATTCAGTATAATATGTATATATTCCTTGTTCCACTCACCTTTTCCTCTGGTTGTGCCCACTACTGATATGTAGCCACAGAAGGTTGTCCAGAGAAATATGTGTCCCTTGAGCTGAAAAAATAATAATTTAAATTTGTGTCTAAATGGTTTCTTAACAATGGAGTAAGGTGCATTGAAAGAGATAGAAAACCAGGGAAAGGGAGACTAATGATCTTTCCCACCCTATATTTTGCCTGTGTGAATTTCTACAGTGTAGTATGGCATAGATCTGTCGTGGCGCTATCAACAAAAAGCTGAAATATAATGGATACTGAATGCTGCAGTTGATAAAAACTTCAATTTCTTTGCATTTCCTGTTAGCGAGCACAATGCATATGCTATCAGATGTTGGGGGTTTTTTTTCTTGTTAAATATGACGTTTAAATAAACAACTCAACCCAACTCAAATTATCATATTTCACAGGTATCGGAGGATTGTTTCAAATAACTGCACGGATGGACTGCGGGAAAAGTATGCTGCCAAGCCTGGACAGTGCCCGGGCAAAGCTCCCCGAGGTCTGCATATCCTCACATCCAATGGCAAGTTGGTTGCAGAACAAGGGTTCAACACAACCTTCAGAATCCTCATGGAAGAGGTACAACTGCTAGGTTGATGATAATATAGGATTCCTTCCCTTTTTGCTGCTCCCATCCTTTATCCCAGGCTTCCTCAAACTCGGCCCTCCAGTTGTTTTGAGACTACAATTCCCATCATCCCTGACCATTGGTCCTGCTAGCTAGGGATCATGGGAGTTGTGAGCCAAAAAACATCTGGAGGGCTGAGTTGGAGGAAGCCTGCTTTATCCTCTTCTTCATGCATGATGAATTTTAAACATCACTGAAGGTGGTGGTGGATGAAAGTCTGAGTTAAAATTATAAGACTTTTAGTAATCATTAACAGCGTTTTCCTTTTGTTACTTCCTAGAAACATTCTGGATTTCATAGCTGATGACCCCTTAAACCTTTTTGTGGGGGTGGTATTGCTTGCTTCAAACAATGCTGTTCAAAACAAAAATGTTAACAATATTATATAAGCTAGAGAGCTTCTCAGACTTTGCCTCCATGAGCATCATGAAGCATCATGAGCAAAGGTAAAATGAAGCTCAAAGATGCCACTGTTTGAACTTCACTGAGGGTAATTGGGGGCCTCCTTGTCTCTAGCCATAGGGCAAGCAAACAAAATAAAGGAAATAGGGAGGGCATCCTGCTTCACCATCCCAAGTTTCACAGCACAGCAGGGGGTTCATTCTCTTTTATTTTCTAGTTGAAAAAGGGCAAGTGCCCTCTTCTTTCTGGACCAGTCAGACATCAGAATGACAGCTAATAGCGAGGGGGTTAGGATTCCATTGACCTCTTTCTTAGCTTATACTGGGAGCCTCACTTCAGAGCTTTGAAACCACTGATTTGAGCCAATCAAATTGCTATGTTTTATTTACTTTTAAGATAATTGATTTTGTTCCGGAGTTCTGTGTGTCTTGAAGATTCTAGATCTTCCTTTTAACAGCAGCTTAACTGCAATCCTGTACAGGTCTACTTAGAAGTAAGTCTGATTGAGATCCATATAGCTTAAATGTAAAGGTAAAGGGACCCCTGACCGTTAGGTCCAGTCGCGAACGACTCTGGGGTTGTGGCGCTCATCTCGCTTTCCTGGCCGAGGGAGCCGGCGTACAGCTTCTGGGTTATGTGGCCAGCATGGTTAAGCAGCTTCCGGCAAACCAGAGCCATGCACGGAAACACTTTTTACCTTCCTGCCGGAGCAGTACCTATTTATCTACTTGCACTTTGACGTGCTTTCGAACTGCTAGGTTGGCAGGAGCAGGGACTGAGCAACGGGAGCTCACCCCGGGGCGGGGATTTGAACCGCCGACCTTTTGATCGGCAAGCCCTAGGCTCTGTGGTTAAACCACAGTGCCATCCGCGTCGCTTCTATATAGCTTACTTCCAGGTACATAGGAGATCTGAAACTTTAGGATCCTAGGATTGCAGACTGTTTCTCTGAAACCACCTAGCAATATTCGACCCAACTACACTTTTAAAAGGTAAAGGGACCCCTGACCATTAGGTCCAGTCGTGACCTACTCTGCAGTTGCGGCACTTATCTCGCGTTATTGGCCGAGGGAGCCGGCATACAGCTTCCAGGTCATGTGGCCAGCATGACAAAGCCACTTCTGGCGAACCAGAGCAGAACACGGAAATGCCGTTTACCTTCCCATAGCAGTACCTATTTATCTACTTGCACTTTGACGTGCTTTCGAACTGCCAGGTGGGCAGGAGCTGGGACCGAGCAACAGGAGCTCACCCCATCGCGGGGATTCGAACCGCTGACCTTCTGATCGGCAACCCCTAGGCTCTGTGGTTTAACCCACAGCGTCACCCGCGTCCCTACTACACTTTTAGCATCCTTTTATTTGAAACCCACCCAAACCCTAATGGTTTATTATTATTATTATTATTATTATTATTATTATTATTATTATTATTCCTTACTAAATATGTTCAACCGATTTGTAGTCTGGCCTTCTTTCAAATGCAGCATACATAGAATTAAGAGTAGCCACCAACTTTTCCCTAAAGTGAAATTTCAGTATGAATATAGAGGGTTTTGCTTGGACACAGTTAAGAGGCCAAACTCCAATGGATGCCAAGGCGGGGAGAGATCATTGTGTGATGCCTGCCCAGGATTCATAGAAAACATGAAAGCAGGTTGTTAACACAAGGTGTGCTTTGGGTATTTTCTGTATTTCATCAGCACCCAGCGTCCTGTTGGGACTGGGGCTGGTGAAGAAGCTGTCCAGGCGGTGGACAAGGCTGATAAAACAGACTCAACTGTTGTCACTAATTTTTTCCTAAAGCAATATTTCAAGGTGATTTTAGAGGTTCATGCTTGGGTAAAACATATGAAGAATTTGAAATGGGGGGGAAGAGTTCTGATACTCCTAGTGAAATTTCTCAGGGGAAGAGTATCTGCATACCCCACATGGTGTTTTTCTATTACATTGAGACCTGCCAATGTCAGGGAATTGCTCTGTGACTGAGTGTAGACTTATTTCTAAGTTGTTGTTTCTGAGATAGAGTAACGCCAGAACCAGTGGTCAGGGATGAAGGGAATTTTAACAGCATCCCTAAGTGCCTTTCGGCTTACAGATCATGATTCTTCCCTTTCTTGTTGTACCAAGCTCATTAGAGAGCCTAAGCACACAAAGAACAATACACACAAAACATTTTGAGCATATTGTAGTGTCCTGTTTTTTGGTTTCTCTGTTTGCTGCTGTTTTGGAATAGGTTTTTTAAAGTGTTTTATAAGAGCAAACACAATTGATTATTAGAGGTTGGCATGCAACAAAACTCTACTGAACATAGTGATTTCATATTGATTTTGAGCCTGCAATGAATTATGTCCAACTGGCTTTATCTACTAGCAGCTTCAACTTTACAGGCTATCTGGACATTATGTTCAATGTGTTACATTCACTTGCATAACTGTTTTATAGCATCCTGTTGGGTGGGGAAAGAATCAGGACTGGGAATGTGCATACAGGGAGTCTATGTTACAGACGCAATGAACATTGCTGTCCATCTCCAAAGCTGCTATTTGCCCCAGGAATAAAGTTGCTATTTGTGCCCAGAGTACACTTCCACCCATGCCTAAGTGCACATTTTGACATTTTCATGGATTCATCTCATATCAGGTTAATGACAGGTGCCATTGACAATGCCAGGGATAGCAGATGCAGCTAACAATAACAGCAGCAGATGCGAATCCTTATGCTAGCAATACCAGGTGCATAATCACATATACTAATAAAATAAAAAAAATTCCTTCAGTAGCACCTTAAAGACCAACTAAGTTTTTATTTTGGTATGAGCTTTCGTGTGCATGCACACTTCTCACGAAAGCTCATACCAAAATAAAAACTTAGTAACTTAGTTGGTCTTTAAGGTGCTACTGAAGGAATTTTTTTTATTTTACTTCGATCCAGACCAACACGGCTACCTACCTGTAAACATATACTAATAGACTAAGAAGTCTATATTCAGGAATGTTTATTTAGGAGTAATATCCCCAAATAGGGATGAACAAATCTGCCAATTTCAGTTCTTTCTGTTTCTCATTCTTCCAGACATAAATTCATTTCTCCATATTTTTGCAGCAATCGCCATGAAAATTTGTCAGCTGTTTAGCCCATTTTTTCCTAGTACTATTCATATTTTTATATGCAGTTTTAAATAATATACACACTATTGCAAACAATGTTCCCTACCATAATGCATGTTTTTCCACGTTAGTTGAAGAACTGCATCCTAAAATTCAGCAAAGTGCAAATTTAGAAAAACAGCTGTGTTTCAGTTCACGTAGCTGTGAATTAGGCAGTTTCTCACTAAAATCCAAATGAAATTGGACACACACACCAGTGGATCTTTGAAAATATCACTTATATAGACATATCCTCAAATTATCCAGAGAAAGGCATCTTGTTGTGGGTAATTCAAGTGAGAATGCTATTGCTGAAATAACAAAGTTGTACCACACCACATCCAGAAAATGTAGTCAGGGTTTTTGTTTTTTGCAGGGAGGGTAAAGACTGGATATCAGGGTGGGAATGGGCGAAGCTATGCAATGAGTTGGTCAAATATTCTAACAAGCTCTTACTGTGCTGACCCCACCACCTCAGGATGGCATCCACCTGGATTTCTGAGTTGCCTTATAAGTAACTTACTTTCTCACCACCATTCATCAGTTCTCAAGCACACTCAATCTGCAGACTTGTGAGCTTTAAGACACACTATTATCACATTTCCATTTGATCATTTTACAGGACTAGCGCTATAAAAAGTGCCTCTCAAATATATCCAGCGAGCAGTGATTGTTATCCGTTTGAAATGCTTCCACTTCATTTCCACCTTAATTTATATTCATAAACTAAGGGAAAGCTGACATTGCATGTGTGGCGGTTGATACACCTTTCACAATTTTATATACAGGAAACATAGTTGAAAGGAATGGGATTAGCGGATCGCTGCAATGCGGAGCAGGCTAGTAAAAGGCTGGGGAAAGGATCTGCTTCTCTTTAGATATGAGAACACTGCTCCTTTTCTCTTGAAAACTACAAATGCACGATGAGGGCATGGGTTGGGAATTGTGGCTGCAACATTAGCAAGCTGAAATGGTTCGATAACAAAATGAACTTCTTATGAACCAAGAAGTGCATATAATTTCATATCATTTTTGTTTTGTTTGCTTAAAAACCCTATTTAAGCTCTGTTTTTTTAAAAAATAAAATAAAATAAAGGACAATAGTAATGAAATACAGGTGAAACTCGGAAAATTAGAATATCGCTGAAAAGTGCATTTATTTCAGTAATGCAACTTAAAAGGTGAAACCAATACCAGTATATGAGACAGATGCATGACATACAAAGCAAGATATGTCAAGCCTTTATTTGTTGTAATTGTAATTATTTGTCATTAGGCAGGTCAATTATAAATGGAATGTAATTAATGAAATGTAATAGCGATGTTTATTTTTGTATTATTGCAACCCTTTTTTTTATTACTGTGTAATTTCCAAAAGAAAGCATTTGTAAAAATTAAAAGAAAAAATAATAAGTTGCATTACTGAAATAAATGCACTTTTCGACGATATTCTAATTTTCCGAGTTTCACCTTTATCCTCTCCTTGTCTCCTGCTATGTGGTATGCTGTAAGAAATAGATTGACCTCTGGAAGAAAATTGGTTAATCTAGGCCAGATATGATTATAAGGGGATGCGCCATTATCAGTCTTTAAGCTATGGCAGCACTGCAACTTAGAGTTATACTTTCTCAGTGCCAAAAGTCTCTCAGGCAAAAGAAGGAAGTTCTTGCATTGGCTCTGCCAGGAATCTCTTCATCCAACAGATAGCTCTAATAGTTTATGGTTATAATGTCCACACATTTTCTGAACCACAGTCAGGGGCTTCTGTTTTGCAATATATACTAACAGTCTGCCAACAGATCACTTTCCTTCTTTGGCGATTCATGGTGAGGAACAAGCTGTCCCGGAGCAGCTATCTCTTTTAAAGACTTGCAAACACAGTTCTAAAAGAGCAGTTAACTTTTTTTAAAGACATTGTTAGCTACTAAACCCAGAGATCCTTGTCCTTTAACAACTAAACCAGGCATCCCCAAACTGCGGCCCTCCAGATGTTTTGGACTACAACTCCCATGATCCCTAGTGGTCGGGGAAGATGGGAGTTGTAGTCTAAAACATCTGGAGGGCCGAAGTTTGAGGATGCCTGAACTAAACCAATAGTCTATCTGTGCTACTCAATTTTGAGGCTAACTATTGTTTATAAAATGTACTGGTTGGTTCAAAAGCTGCCTTTATCAGACCACTGTCCACCCAGTTCAAAACTCTCTGCGTTGACTGCAAGTAGCTCTTTAGGGTTTCAGTCGGGAGTTCTCTCCCAATCATACTTGAAGATGATGGGGATTATTCTGCATGCAAGGCAGATGCTCTGCCACTGAACTATGGCTGGTGCTACAGTGCCGGAAATCCTTAAATCCACTGTATTCAAAGAGTCAGTTAAGGCTTTTAAAGGGGACCCAAGTGGTTGCTGGGAGATACAATTTTTATTCTCAACTCTCAAAAACCAGCTTCAGTGTGTTTCTGGAGTAGACCAGGTAGCAGAATTGCTTTTATTTACATTCCTATTTAGTAAAATGTGAGTGCCGTGTGGGCTAAACCCCCTTTTCAGGCTGAAGATCTTGAAACAACTCCTGGTGTTTGGAGATGCAAAATAATTTCATTCTACTCTCTGAAACTTCCTTGAGCATTTCCAAGTGGTTCTTTGTTTCTTTCCGAGGTGTGTTGTTTAGTTTAGGTTCTGTTCCTCAACAAACAGAACAGAATCCTTTCAGACTGCACTGCAGCCGGGGGTTATGATCCCTTGGAGTAAAAAATTAACACAACAGGGAGCGGGTTGTGCTTGAATGTCATCGCTCACCTGTAACTGAAGTTGTGCAATCTATGCTGGATCTCCTATAGTACACCTAGACATTAGTTGCTGGCCCACCAACTTCCTTTCAGGGAAAATATAAATCAACCAACCCTAAACTATATGGTGCAAACTTTAACATTTAGAAAATCTACCCAGTCTTTCTTTTCTTTTCTCATTTTTTATTACCGAATATATCCTGCAGCAAATATCAGATGGTCACTTATTGCATTGCAGGAAAAGTTCAAAGCTTTGGGGCCATGTTTATGCTAATAAGGTTATCCTTAGTGGCAGTGCAGTGTATAACATAAATCACCCTTATCAGCCACATTGCTAAACCACAGTGTTTCCTTCTGCAGGGTGATCTCCAGAGGACAAATATCCAACTAGATTTTGGAGATGGTACTGCTGTGTCCTATGCTAATTTCAGCCCCATAGAGGATGGTATCCGACACATTTATAAGAGCACTGGGATCTTCCAAGTGACAGCCTATGCAGAAAACAACCTGGGTTCTGATCTGGCAGCACTCTTCCTGCATGTGATCTGTAAGTAGTTACCTCTGGTGAGCTTTGAAAAAGCCCCTCCATAGATTGCATGCATAGTTCATTGTTTTGGAAGACTCCACCCTTAATTCCTGTTTTCTATATTACAGTTACTTGTTTTTTTTTACTGTTTGACATGCTTTACCATTCTTATCTCATTCATTTGTACAACCACCTTGTAATATATCTTCTTGAAGCACCATCCTGTACACTAGTAAGTCCCATAGGGAGGTAAGTGAGCATAGGATTTCAGCCTGAATATTCTTATTTTACATATGGTGAACAAGGACCAACAGGGTGGGTCCAGTTAAAGTTGAACTTATCCCCACTGAAATCACTGGGACTTCACTTGATCAGGACTAACTTATCAGACTGATTTCTGGGCACAAGGCAATGATTCACCAATGCTCACCTGAGGAGTCCTATCAGCTTGACCCCATGCTCAATTCCATCCTTGCCTCTTTTATAAAAAAAAACCTGTCATAAATTGTATGTAGCTCTGAACTTGCAGCTAATTAAACTCAGTGCTTGCCATTTAAAGTTTTGGGGAGTGGCTAAAGCTGGTGAGAATTTATACAGCTTTGGTCAAATACACTAAAAAAATATACAAATTATAAATGCAACAGCCATAAATTGAGCTGTAAATTAAACAATTGCATGAACTTATATAATATTCTTACATAGGTTTGAAAACAAAGAGTGAAATCCAGCAGTGTCTGGACAGCCACCAGTGGTAGAACACACATGCACCTCTCTGGAGTGGAATGCGGGGCGGGCTGTTGCAGGTGGAAGAAGGTGTAAGGGGAAATCCAGTTGTGAGATATTGGATATTGCCCACCTGCATTTCTTTTCCTTGATAAATTTGAGTTGCTACTGATTCTATGAAAAGGTATTTCCTAAAATATTTTCTTCTTACCTTTTTGGATTCCTGGTTCTTCTTTTGCTAAGGTTCCTAATGTGGCAACCTCAGAAGGCTCCCTTGGCATCTACCAGGAACCCCACTCCTCCCAATTTTCTATTGGAATTTGTTTTGGTTGTTTGTGGGAGGAAGAGGTTGCCTGCTTTTTGGTTTGTGTTTTATTTTTTAGTGGTCTCTAGCAGAGAGCATTCTGGGCATTACCAGTTTTTCTTTTTGGAAATGAATATTTTGTGACACCCACTGCAGTCATTTAGATTTCCAGATGTGTTCCTGGGCCCCAAAAGATTAGGAAACCTTGCTTCTTGGGTGCAAGTATCATGTGTAGTAACCATAGGCAACTCACATTTCAGAGTTTGACGTTTCAGAGTGCAAACCATGTATTTGAAATATGATTGTTTCAGCTGTTCATTTGCACTTCACCTGAAGCATGCCAGCAACGAAAGATGCTACTATTATTTTCTACTGATTGAGGGTAGAAGGAAGGATCAGAGGAGTAGGACATTAAAAAGAAGTCTGGCAGATTCTCTGCACTGAAGGTTGGCAGGCAA
This sequence comes from Zootoca vivipara, assembly GCF_965207765.1. Classification (NCBI taxonomy): domain Eukaryota; kingdom Metazoa; phylum Chordata; class Lepidosauria; order Squamata; family Lacertidae; genus Zootoca; species Zootoca vivipara. Next base: position 51,495,453 of record NC_142588.1, on the reverse strand, counting down.
AAAGTTACAGGGAACAGCAATGTCAGCCTTTTACAAGAAACAGTTGGGATCAAGTTCTGAGAATGTTTTTTGGGTGATACTGTCACAAAGAAAGATTGTGAAACTGAGTTTTTTCACTCTTCTTATACAGAATTCTCCAATTAGTTTTAGAGAGAAAGGCTTCGTTTGCACTGAACATTTAAAGTCCATATCTTGTTGGACTCTCTAAGTCCCATCAGCTGTAGCCATCATGGCCATTTGTCAAGTTTGATGGAAGCTGTAATCCAACAACTTCTGGAAGCCATTACATTGGCTGTCCTGGCTAGATCATACTGAGTTAAATGGATCTCTATTCACATCGCCTCCAGCCAGCATGACTAATGGTCGGGAAATATGTGTGTTGTAGTCAAATAGCACAAGGCTGCTGTAAAGATTATGGAAGCCAAATGCATTAATGAATTGCTCAAACATCACCCTTCATCTGCATGTCTTAAAGTACCTTATAGTCTTTATGGTTCCTTCTTCAACACTGTCAGCAAGAAATGTAGGATTTCTACCACCTCTGCCTATTCATCTTAACTAACTGAGGATCATAAGACTGAGCTGTGCTTTACATGCACAAGTCTAATATTCCTAGTAAGGATGATTGAATTAGGTTGCATGGAGAAATTGATGCTCAAGAGTAAGGCCGTTCTTCATGAGGTCTGGAGGGTGGCAACGTGTGAATAGGCCTTTTCTGTGGTGGCTCCCTGCATGTGAAATGCTCCCCGGGGAAGCTCACCTGCCGCCTTCATTACATATCTTTAGGCAAGCAAAAAAACATTTCTCTTCTCCCAGGCCTTTGACTATCTAAACAATCCATGGCCTTTCAAATGGGTGTGTGTGTGTGTGTGTGTGGAGGGGGGGTTAAGGGGTATTGTTTTTGTTTCCTATTATGGTATATATTTTGGTGTTTCTATATTGTCAACCAGTCTCTGGTCTTCAAATGATGTGTGGTATAGAAATTTAATAAAAGTTCCCAGCATCCCGGGTAGACAAATTATGCCATTCATATCAGGTTTTGTGCCCTTCAAGCCTTTGATATGCTTGTGGGTGCTCTGCATTGCACAAACATTTTGCATGCACTGACGTGGAATGTGTGCAAAAGATCAAGCCCTTTCTGCTAGGACCATATATAGAAGTATCTTATTATGTTTCATGGTTACCTTTCCCAGCCAGGACTAATTATCATGAGATCCCACGGAGACTGTGCAAAGAATAAGGTTCATGATTACAGTGTCAGATACGCATAATTAAGCCTCTCTAGTGTTAAATATCCATGGAAGAAAAATATTTTATGCAAACTCTCTTAAACTCATACTGACAGAACATATTGGACCTTGAGAGTTCATACCAGTAGCAGTATTAAGGGGGTGGCCTAGTGGGCCTGAATCCTAGATCTTTTGCAATCGATTCCAAATCTTTCTTTCCCCTGTTTATTTTTTTAAAAATCACTTTAAAAATTGTAAATTTGCTTACAGGACAGTTTCCCCCATGAAAATTGGCCTAAATCTGCTAACTTAAAAATGAGCAGGTGCAAATGTTATGCAAATCTGTGTAATGGGCCTGTGCACAAACTTTTTAAGGACTTGGAAACATCCCCTGTATTTGCATTTCCATTGGTTCATTCAGGCTCCTATTGTTTCCATGGGTGCTGTGTAGATCAATGTTTTTTCAGATTGCTGTCTGCATTGTGATGTATGAGTTTTAACTTGTATGCACTGAAGAATCTTTCAGAAAGTCATCTTATGGATGCAAAACAATATATTAGAACTGGCCCAGAGAATAAGTTGATTAACGGTGAGATCTCCCACCTGCTTGTAATTAGAGCAGTTTACCTGACTGTAATATCTGAGCAGGCTCAATAAATGATCAGCTATTTTGAGCATGCCCACTGCAGAACAATGACAAATTATCATTCAGTTCCATACTCGCTTGCTAACGAAAACAATAGGAGGAAACCAGATGGAGAGAAAAACTAAAGTTTCAGTTTGAAACTTCAGATTTTCCCATCTGTTTGTAACTTTTTATTTTTCCACTCTTGGTGACAACCTAAATGCCTAATTTCTTGAAATGAAAGCTTAACTATCAGTCTGCTGTTTTTGCTCTGAGGGCATTGTAGTAACTTGGTTAACTTTAAGTCAAACCATTTCACCTGCCAGTCTACTTTCTGTTTTCATAACATCTGCGACTTCATATGTGCTTGGGTTTGGTTTTGTATATCAAAGCACTCTTTTGTATAGGTAGCTTCCCAGAATATTTCAGGTACTTTGTAAGAAGGAATATATGAGCACAAATGCCTATTCTGAAAAGTAAGCATGTACAATATTCAGTGTGTATCCCTTTCAAATACGTCTCAGATGCAGTAACTGGGAATTGGAATGGGACCCTAATTCCAAGGATTTCAAAGAAACATCCCTGAATCTTACATGTGCGTATCCTTCACAGTTGATAGGGCATGTGCACATATTTATACTTTTATTTCTGCATCCAAGTAGAATACGGAAACAGATTCTGTCCATAGATTTTACCTTTTGACAAGTAAGTTAAATGAACCATAAGGACCCTGGATGCTGGAGGAGACTCTTGAGAGTCCCATGGACTGCAAGAAGATCAAACCTATCCATTCTTAAGGAAATCAGCCCTGAGTGCTCCCTGGAAGGACAGATCGTGAAGCTGAGGCTCCAATACTTTGGCCACCTCATGAGAAGAGAAGAATCCTTGGGAAAGACCCTGATGTTGGGAAAGATGGAGGGCACTAGGAGAAGGGGATGTCAGAGGACAAGATGGTTGGACAGTGTTCTCGAAGCTACGAACATGAGTTTGACCAAACTGCGGGAGGCAGTGCAAGACAGGAGTGCCTGGCGTGCTATGGTCCATGGGGTCACAAAGAGTTGGACACGACTAAACGACTAAACAACAACAACAAAGGACCCTGGAACTAGACTACTAGTGGATTGTTGCTAGAGGATACATTTAAGAATACATTGCACTGGATTCTTAAATTTTGTTAATTAAGTTTTAGTTATATTTGGATTTATTTAAGATGACCATGTGGTTTTCATTGTGTATTTTGACAGTTCTGTAGTTTGTAAACCAGCTTTAGTACAATAACTTAGAAAGATGGCATACGGATTTAAAATATAATGAAATACAGCACAACAAACTGAAGGCTTATTCACAAGTGACTATGGGCAGTATTCAACTAAGTTGTATTCACAGTAGACCTATTGAAATTAATGGACCTAATGTTCATTCATTTCAGTGTGTGGGATTCAACTAATACAAAACGCTAGTGGAAGCAATCACAAGGGCTCCTGCTAGCACAGTGGAGCTTTCCCCGCCCTCCTCCTCCCATGCCCTCCATGCCTCCCCCAGACCTGCTCTGCAAAGAGTGACAATGAGACGAGCACAGCATGGAATTTCTCCCAATGGATTGACTCCGAATAATCACCCCATGTTTACTGACCACAATTATCACTTTGCCCAGAATGCTCATGTGAAATCTCCATCACAGATCATACTTGTGGAACCCCACTGCTTTCAGTGAAGGCAAGGCTAAGTAGTGATAAAATAATCATGTGTTGACTATTTCCATAGCTGACATGGATATTATGGGGAGCTTTAACCCTATTATGACTGGTTAGCAATGCCAGAGACAAGTTTAATTTTAAAAAGAAGAAGAAGAAATTTGGAGTCATCACACATTTTTTTTGTCAGTACAACAGGCGGAATTGCTCACTTTCCTCACTGTTATACACCAACCTTAGATTGCTACAAGTGTATTAAGTTGTTTTGTTTTTTTTTAAAAAGGCATTTTTGCATTTAGCCACTTTAAAATTTGCACACTTTGCACAAATTAAAATTGTACAGAAGGAATTTCTAATATATATCACTGTGTTTCCTTTCCACAGGTCCAGTAGAGCGTGTCGATTTGAGGGTCCCCTTTGTGGCCATCAGGAATAAGGAAGTAAATATCACAGCTGTGGTTTGGCCCAATCAGTCGGGTACCCTCACGTACTTCTGGTGGTTCGGCAACAACACAAAGGTTTGAGCCTTTTTAAAAATGAAAATAAAACCTTGTTTATTTCCTTTGAAAGGATTCATCTTTGCATCATGCGATGTTTTGATTGTATATATGGAACTCCACCTTATTTGAAGCCATGGTAAAAGCAAGGTAATTTTTCCTTGCTGTTAAAAAAAGCTTCTTTGTTTTCTAAACTTTGCCACTGCCCCCTCTCGATCTCTCTCTCTTCCTCTCTGTTTTTCTACCACTCCTTGTTGTTTGCATGAGTTCTGACAATGTGCAGTTGGTTATTATTGGAACATTGTGTGTGTGCAGAAGCTATTGTTGTTACTAGAATTCAAAATTATACACCACCATATCTACTGGGTAATGGTGGGCTTTCGGCTCAGCATTTAAAAACCACTTGTGATCAAATAAGCATCATTTCCAATATGAATGTCAGAACACACTTGTAATTTTAGGATCTCACACAGCGTTTTAAATCCAATGGGGACTGAATAACTTTTGGCATCTGTGAATTCAAGCTAAGATTGTAAGCAGCACTCTCATAGTCTGTCCATGCTGTTTGTGCCTTTGGGGACATTTCAGAGAAACTGAACATTGAAACTGCTGTTGAATGTTCAGTCACAATCAGTCACCTATTCCATAGAGCCATGCCGATAAAAATTATTCTGATACTAAGGACTCTGTATAAATATTTGTTGGGGGAGAGAGAGAGAATGTTCTAGTGATTGCTTAATTTAGATGTTTACCTGGAAGATAAAATGTTTTCTTGGTACGATTGCTTAGCCACAAACTAGGATTTCATGTCTTGCTTGGAAGACTGTGGTTTTTAAACTATATTCAACAGCTCCTCAGAAATGTATCAACGCTTCCTAAATGAGAAGATCAGTATTGGTGAATGAGCTTTCATTAAATTGAGCTTATTTGCTACTTCTCATCTTTCACTGCAATAAGCAGCCACTTTTGAGTGTTCTAGGATGTATTCTGAATTCATGTGGGGCAGGAATGGAGCCCTGCAAACTTGGCCCATTGTCCAGTGTGCAACTCGTTTGTGCCCTAGTATGCACCCAGGGGATCCACACCCCACTTGCCAGAATCAGATCGTATTGTACCCTAGGGCAAGAGTGGGACATAGGAAAGAGAGCCAGTGTGGTGTAGTGGTTAAGAGCGGTAGACTCGTAATCTGGGGAACCGGGTTCGCGTCTCCGCTCCTCCACATGCAGCTGCTGGGTGACCTTGGGCTAGTCACACTTCTCTGAAGTCTCTCAGCCCCACCCACCTCATAAGGTGTCTGTTGTGGGGGAGGAGGGGAAAGGAGATTGTTAGCCGCTTTGAGACTCCTTCGGGTAGTGATAAAGCGGGATATCAAATCCAAACTCTTCTTCTTCTTCTATAGGAAAGGTCCCCAGTCATTTTAGTTGTGAGTGTTCTTGGCACATACCTCCCCGGGAAGCATCATGACATAGTGACATTAGCAGGCATTTAGTCAGGGCTGCATAAACTAACCTAGAGAAGACATCCATTTGACTTTGACTTTTCTTGTTGACTTTGACTTGCTAGGTTTGAAACTATTTGGAACCTAAAATAGTGGTGGTTCTTCCCCCCTCCCCTTTTAAAAAGAACAAAACATTGTAGTTTCTCTCACATACTGAAATACCTTCACTTGGAATTTACAAATGAGAGTAATTGTAGTTGCATTTTTTGTACCTGCAATTTAAATCTTATCTATGCTTATGCCTCTGATTCCTGGGTGCACTCACAAACTCAAAGCTCTTTAAGCTGCAGATGCAAAATGGCACCAAAATAAGGGGCAGCTTAAAGCTGGTAATAGTATTTGGCTTTGCAAAATGGCAATAATCATGGAAGGCCGGAACAGAATACTAAGCAATGCTAAGCTGCCATTCTGATAGTGTGAGGATTTACTGATTTTTTCCACTGATTCACAAGGAAGGGAGCTAAAAACAGCTACAAAACTGCTGTTCTCCCAGGGCCCTTCTGCCTTTATTCTCTCTGGGGGGTTCCACTGTTCTGAGTTGTTATTACTCTCTGACCTCTATTGATGCACTCTGTGGGAGCAAAGAACTCTAGGGATTGTTTCCTTGAGCACCACAAGCCCACGAGGCTTGGGAGCAATCCTAGAACTCTTCACAGGAGTACTGATCTGTAGCCGCAAAGTCTAAAAATCTTCACTAAAGCTTTTCAAATTTGATGGGTTAAAAACAACAGCATGCCACACATTCTGCAATGTTCTTGTTTAAACAAAAGCAAAATACTTTCTCAACATGATGTGCAATGTTTCCCAGTTCCCCAGCATTGCTCTTTGGAGAGCTTGATTGCAGGACTTTGCCTGCTGATGTAGCCTCATAATAATCCTATTATTTAAGTCACCACGCGACTCTTTTGCAGTTTTAATATTCAGACTGATCCAAACAAAAGCATGACCTGTAAATCACAGAAAATGGTTGGTGGGCACTGCTGCTGCTTTTATAGTATGCATTAATCTGTTGGGGTGGTTGATGTTGCCGTTGGTGCTGGTAAAAAGCACTTATGATGAGTGGCAGGGTGGGCAGTGCACCGATAGCATCTCTAGCCTGCACCTCTGGCCCAACACCAGATGCAGACCCTCCATTCCCTTTCCAAGACAGGGATTTTTGAGTGCTAGGAAGTAAAATTCCTATAGACTACAGCACCACCTCCCTCCTGCCACCCAGCAAGGGCTAATATTGCACCATGTACCCTGGTGGGCAGAGTTCAGTCAGATCTGACCCACCCATTTCCCCCTACCCAGGTCTTGGTAGTACATACCAGGTCAGCCTGCTCATTGACAATCATATCATGAATCAGCATGATTTTATTATGCACAGTGGAACCACCATATTGCTGAGTTCAGTGATAGAATGAGATTGGCACCACAGATAGGTGAGAGCTTTGGGCGGGGGGGGGGATCTCAGGCTGAAGCTTGGGAGAAAGTTGAATCTATTCAAGTTCTGCTGTAAATAAGACAGCCACTCCAGATGTCTGAAAACCAGTCTGAAAACCAAGCAGCAGTCTTGATTTTGCATTTCAACTTGCCATGTGGCACAGCCAGATTGATTTTTCACCGCACAACGAGTAATTTTTCCTGAACAGATTTTTCACATTAAAACAGCAAATTGGCAAATTGGCAAGAATTAAGCAAATATTTCATTGCACTGCCAGTTAGGACGTTAACCGAAGACACTGTGCAGTATAAACTGACTTTGATTTTTGTAGAATAGCCAGATTCTGATGCCTTTAACCCATGGGAGGAGTGATGCAGACAGAGATGGCAATTTAGGCTATTTGTAGACTCATCGCTTCACTGTAGCCTCCTGATTTAAAGGTACCACTGCAATATACAGCTCCATTTTATACACATCCTAGATGAGCCTTAATTTCTTTTTCTAGATAGAGCTATTGTAGTGAATTGCTGGTCCACTGCTTTAGCAATATACCTAAAGACCAATTTGCTTGGATTAACACAGGTCCAGTTTAATAAATGTGTCTGGCTGTCTAATAGGTTTTGAGCAAATGAACCTTAAACTCCTTGATTTAATTTAGAGTTAGTTCCCAGACCTCAGTGCATGAATTAAATTTAAGGAGCTACCTGAATGTTAAAACTCTATGATGGGGGTGAAATCAGCCATGATATAATAGGACATACACCATGAAAGGGAGGCAATTTCTAAATCAAAACTGGCTTCTTATATATTTCTTGACTTGGAAAGCACTGCTGAAGTCCCCAGAGTGGGTTGTAACCCTGCAAAGGGTTTGTGTAGAATTTATGTAGAATTTGAGCATAAAAGAATGACCTCATCTCAAAAAAATTATGCCAAGATTTGCAGGGATAAGAGAGTGAGAGAAACTTGGGAGGTGCACAATAACCTCCAAATAAGCACAGGCTAAAAAGGTGCATGCCTTTAAACATAATCAAAGTTCAGACGGTAAGCAGATAATGGCAAACTATTTTATTCCAAAACAGGACCAGGCCTTGTAGATGAGACACCATGGCAATACTCCAGGCCTGTACCCTGGCCCTGGTTCTGTACCCTGCTGCTAACAGCAGTCATACACAGAGAGAACAGGAACATCAGATTGGAGTGGGGAAATGACAGTAGGTGGCAATGAGCAGCAGTCCCACTCTTCCAAATATGCATTTGGAAATCTCATTCTTGTAGGAATCAATAGCATCTGTTCACCTCTTTTCATCACAGACACCCTACATTTCTCCCCTGGCATAGGTAGCTATGCAGTACAATAGCATGCTCCAAGCAGACACATAAGGAACAGCTGACCATCAGCATACAACTGTATGCAGGTTAACAACAGCCGCATTATTCATAGGTTTCCTTTAAACATGGCTAGGGCTTTATTTGGGATGCAGAAGAGAGGGAATAATAATTTACTGGGGTAGTTGGTTCCTGCTAAAAGTCAGCACCCAAGCTAGATTTGTTTCGTTGAATGACTGCCTCTTGCCATTACACCCATAAAGAGGACTCAATATGCAAAATGCATGGTATCAAGGAGGGACTGGATCTCCACACACCCATCTCCTGGGCATGTTTACAGCCACAACCCGTGGTAATTGGCGCAAAGGACCCAAATGGAATTCTCCCTCTTGGCTACATCAGCCTTGGGCATGTGAACCTAACATGCACACTATGGCCTCACTGTCTAACCTTCACCAAGGTGTACATGTAAAGGGAGGTAAAGCACTGCAATAAGAAAGAAAGAAAGAAAGAAAGAAAGAAAGAGCATAATAAGTCTAGCCACTGCCCCTTCTTGATTGGGCTAAGCAGCCCTCATGCCTACAAGAAGTCATCCCCTGGGAGAAGCCACTGGGTGATTCTTCTCAGGTGTATTATAAATTTGCCCCACTTTAGAATAATTTAGAATACTAAATTAACCATGAATGCATATGACTTTTACAGCCATTCATCACCTTGGACAGCAGCATCTCTTATACTTTTACTGCGGAAGGAAGGAATACTGTCACAGTGCAGGTCTCAGCTGGCAGTGTCCTCATCCAGGACACCAAGAACATTGCTGTACATGGTAAGCAGACACAGACTAATTCAAGAGATACACCCCCCAACAACTGTTTCTGGTTCCTCTTCCAATTCTGTCCCCCACTTCACCAACCCCGCCACAGAGTTTAACAGTGGACAGAAAACACTTGGGATTGTGCATGCAGTCAAAGGTAACTGCTGCAGGCTTCATTCTAGGTTCCTTTGAGACATAACAATCCTCCTTACATCCTTACTTAGGTCTTAAAGGAGCCTAGAATTAAGGATAAACACAATGTCTAAAAACCTGCAGGAGTTACTGCCTTTTGTTGTTGGCATCTGTCTGTCTCGAGAGATAATGGAGTGCACCTCTGGGGGTGAAGCCAAACCAATGGAGAATCTACTGTGGCTGCAGAGACTAACTTCTAACTGCAGGTAACTCCTAACTGCTGCCTCCCACATTGTTTTTGCTGCAATAGCAGCACTGAAGTGAGCTGTGTGTATGGAGGTCCTGGACTACCCTTTCAACAAGACCCCACTCTCAGTCTCACAATACCTTTGGCACCAGCTTGGCTGCAGGAGACGCCATCCAACCATCTTAGGGGCCCCACTCTGGATTTGTGTAGGGTTTACTCCTTATCCTTTCCTTCTCCTGAACATGTCCTGGAAGGCAGCAGGTATGAATTTTTTCTCAGAGTTTACTCCCAAAGCATTTCCCATGAATGGGTACGTATATCCTCAAGGCAGTGGAGGTCTTCCTTCTCCTAGATGGGTGACCTTCCCAGGTTGACAAGCCCCATTTGCCCCTGATTCCCCTCTATAGCACATGCAGTAACCACCTTCTTGACTGTTGGACCCACTATTGGTCTCATCCACTCAATCCATCAGAGCCTGTCTCTAACTCACCAAGCATTTGAGACCCATCAGCTACCCTCACATGGTTTAGTTCGCCATTTGAAGCCATTTGCTAGGGTGTGGCCACTGCCCCATGCTAACAGCTTCTAGGAGCCACAGGTGAGAGCTGACTATATTCACAATTGCAAGTGTATTCTGTCCATCTACTGCTTGAGGACTTTGACATTAAAATTCTGAGGCCTCCTATTACCTCCCCCACCCCCTCCGCAAGCATTCTTCATCCCTGGTTTCAATTACCCAGGCTCTCTGTGACATCTAAGCTAATGGCATCAAGACCTTGCTTCTAAAGCTCCATTGTGACAGTAGATCAGGTCAACTGCATTAAGATAGTTGAGGCACGCAAGGAACATATAATTCAGGTAGGAGAATGAAAGAGTGATGGGGACAGAGGCTGAGGAGACAGAGCAGGACCACTGGGAAATATGGACGGCAAGACTCTTAGACTCCTTCTTACTAACTCTACTAATGCCAAGAAGGCATTATGTACTGGGTCAGAGAAGAGGTCCAGCTCTGTGAATCTATAAACTTGGCTGCCATTGAAATTTCCCTTGCTCTCCTGCAGTCAGTTAATTAGGAAGTAATTTCCTAGTGCCTCGTGAATTGCAGTATCCTGATTCGCCTGTCATTAGCTCAATTGGTATCTGATTTGTTATGCATAACTACTCATGGCTGCACATGGGGCTAACAAACAGATAATTCCTGCTTTTGGAAAACAGAAGATTTGCAGTAAGGATTTGTTCAGTGGAGCACAATGCGTGCCAGGTATAATACAAAAACAAGTCCATTTCTCATACAAAGTGCCCTGGGATGGGATAAAAAGTGGTTGATTAAAAAACAATCTAGTTTTTTGTCTCCTTTCCTCTATTTTACTCTCTTACTATTATTATAGTATAGATACAGTGGTGCCTCGCTTAACGAATGCCCTGCTTAACGAAATTTCCGCTTAACGAAAGGATTTTTCGAGCGGAGCTTGCCTCGCTAGACGAATGCATTTTACAAAAAAATCGTCTAGCGAAACGCGGTTTCCCATAGGAATGCATTGAAATTCAATTAATGTGTTCCTATGGGCAAAAAAAAATTCCAAAAAAAATTCAATGCATTCCTATGGGATTCGCTAGACGAATTTTTCGCTATAAGAAAAGACCCGTGGAACGAATTAATTTCGTCTAGCGAGGCACCACTGTAATTTATATGGTATTGCACTAGTCTCCCCTTCCCCCCAATCTTTTTCATCTCCCTCTTCATTTTGGATATTTCAGTGCAAATTGAAAAATTTTTATTATACGGTTTCAACTTTTAAATGGGAAGTTATTGTTTAAGTATTGTTCCCCTGGCTTTGGGACCACGTTTATGTATATTATTCGTCACCACCACAGTAGTATAACCAAGTGTTTAGATTTTTCTTATGTTCCTAAAAGTTATGGGTTCAAATTTAAGCCATACTTATCCTAGAGGGAACCTTTCTGCTCCACTCAGTGATACATAAGTATTCAATCATTTGGGGAAAGTCAAAGGTGAGCTTTAACTTTACTTCCAGACATACATTTTTGTTAGGTAGGTGGGGGTATGAAACTTAACATTTTAGAGCTGCTGTTTGATACAGTGAGTCTGAGGTCCAAAAAATGAATATTTTCAGCATCTGAAAAGTAATCTTTAAAAATTAGTTTGGGGGCAGGGCAAGAATAAGGATTCTTTCTATAGATTTAAGGAGCAGAAAAGTTAGTTGGTATTCTGAATGTCTGGTGGATTTTGCATTTCTGAGAACATCTGTTTCTGCTCTACCAGCCTTAAGCTGTAAAATAGATATTTCTTATCTAACATAGAAACTGATGCACCTTAACCATCTCAGCTTAAACAGCTGGCTGGCTGGCAGGATTACAATGGAGGTTGACTGTGATTCTCTCTCTGCAGAATATTTCCAGTCTCAGTTATTATCATTCTCTCCCAATTTGGATTATCACAATCCGGACATACCTGAATGGAGAGAGGATATTGGCAGAGTCATCAAGAGAGCCTTGGTGCAAGTAAGTACTCACAAGCAGACCAAAAAATAACAAGGGCGATTTTCTTACATTCTAAGTAATCTATTGCAGGGTAATTCAGAAAAGGGAGGTTATTGTTCACAATTAGCAGCATTAGCAGACACTACATTTTTATTTAAAGCCAAGCACCATAATAGGACTACATAGAATATCTATGTAAATATTTTCCAACATTTTCCAGAACACCAGCAAAACCCTTCAAGGAAATGCAACTGAATTCAGTTTGTTCATCCTCTTCCTATCATAACAAATGTTTTGCAGTCTTTAATCTCATCCACCCACCCAGCAACTGGGGTGTGAGATCATTATTATTGTCATTACTGTATATAGATTTAGGAATTTCTCATGATTCCAGTAAGTATATGGTTGTCCATGACCATTGCACTTCATATTTCACTTCTTCGAGATCAACATCTTTTTAGATTCCTGGGCTACAATGACTAATCAGCTTAAGAGAGACTATTCTTTGGATTCCATATTTTTATTCATTTCTAGAACCATGCCCTGTTGCTTTCATTTGAGAAACAATAATTGAGTTGCACTGTGTGAGAGTTGCACACATATGCACAATCTGCTTTTCTCTTTTGGAAGGGCATTTGCCCACTTTTTTTTCCTTTTTAAAATATATTGCATACTTTTGTAAACTTAAGGGGTCTCCTGAGCCTGCTGATACATCTGTCCTGTATGTGGGTAGCACTGTTTTGGCTATATAAGCATCAACACTCACCTTGTGACATTAGGAGATAAGAATGATATAAAGATAGGAAGACTGTAAAATTGGATCCGGGAAAGCTCCAGACCATTAAGGCACTCAGTTATTTTGTCTCAAATTTCTTTTTATTATTATTTGTTCTTTTTCATTGCAGATGGCTTATGTTCATGTTGCCTTTTAAGATTTGCTCGGCATACTGAGTTTTCGCACTCGATAAACAAAGTGTGAAAATTTGCAGGTTTCTTGCCTGCTTGTTATCCCCACTGTTGAAAAACTTTCTCAGTGTGATTTAATGATGATTCTGCTCCCTTTGATCAAATGCATTCCTGTTGCTCAGAGATAATAAATAAATAAATAAATAAATAAATAAATAAATAAATAAATAAGCAAGCAAGCAAGCAAGCAAGCAAGCAAGCAAGCAAGCAAGCAAGCTTCATTTTCAGCATCTTGCAAACAAGATGTACACTGCAAGCGTGTACTGTACATTATTTGAATATGCCAGCTTCCAAGAAAACTTTTGATCTATTCTAGCCCAGGTGGCACTGTGGCTTAAACCACAGAGTCTAGGGCTTGCTGATCAGAAGGTCGGCGGTTCGAATCCCTGCAACGGGGTGAGCTCCCGTTGCTCGGTCCCAGCTCCTGCCCACCTAGCAGTTCGTAAGCATCAAAGTACAATAGATAAATAGGGACCGCTCCGGCAGGAAGGTAAACGGCGTTTCCGTGTGCTGCTCTGGTTCGCCAGAAGCAGCTTTGTCATGCTGGCCACATGACCCGGAAGCTGTCTGCGGACAAACGCCGGCTCCCTTGGCCTATAGAGCGAGATGAGCGCCGCAACCCCAGAGTCGGACACGACTGGACCTGATGGTCAGGGGCCCCTTTACCTAGTCCAATCACACCTGCTTTTTGCATTTGAAGTTTTATTAAGCAGCTATATATAGCTGGGGGAAAATAATGTGGCTTGATTACTATTTATGCAATTGAAATATACAATAAATTGTATACTACACTATTAGTATTGATGTTGCATTTATGTTACCTTTAGGACAACATACTGTGCAGCCTATTTAGGATCAAACAGCAAAAAGCTGGCATCCAAAAATGTATATACTCTATAATAATGCAGCTGATTTTTTTTGGATTCTTGAACGTTATCATGCATGATTGCTGTTTCAAATCTCAGGTTAGGAATGTATTTTGAGTGCTATACTTGAATGGAGCAACTGTCTCTCTCCCTCCACACCACTTTTACATTTCGGCAGTATAATTTAGGGTGTCAGAACATCTTGCTGATGTACTTCATATCATCCAAGGTCTACCAGTATATTCTTACCTATCTTCTCAGTAGCAGGATATGACCACAACTTTCATTTTTATGGGGTTGTTGAGAAATATGGCTTTGTCTTGGTATATCATGTATAGAAGAACCCAATGCTTTCTCATCTTCTCTTTTAATATTAGAACTCATACAAGAAGTTGAACAAAGAGTACCCTTATGATTACTACTCATCCTCCTTCTGGTCCTCTTCTTTAGGTGACTGGCATCCCTGAAGAGCAAGTTTTGGTGGCCGTGTTCCATGGTTTGCCCACCTCTGCAGAGCTTTTCATCCTGCCCCATCAAAACACCTCTGAGAGAAGGAAAGGCAGTGAAGGTGACCTGGAGCTGGTAAGGAGAGTCCTTCTCATTTTTCATGCATTCCAGCTATTAAGACTGGTTTGTGGCAAATTACCACACTAATGCTGATTTCCTCAAGTTGTTGTAAATATTGATCTCTGCGCAATGTCCTAGGAATTGACTGTTTTAGAGATTTAAATAGAGGATGAAATATGGGACCAGATTCAGTGGTGGGCCTTGGGGCCTCCAATTTCAGCAGCACCAAAATCCCCTTCCCACCTCTTGCCTTCCATTGTACCTCCTAGTTGCGACCCCCCCCCCCAAGGCTCCATGCCCAGTGCGACCGAACCAGTCATGCTTCCCTAAATCTGCCTCTACCAGATTCAACTAATGAGTTCTGCTGGCAAAAGCAAGTGTGAGGTCTTCTGCAAGTACAATGGGGCTTTTCAGCCGCTCTCCTTCCCTTGCGGGCCCCCTGTCTCTCTCCAGATTGGCCCAGGGGATTGGGAGAAATGACATGTGGAGGAAGAGAGTGGAGATAATTCTATCAGTTGAAATGCTTGCGCGGATGGAACAGCCTTCTTAGTGCTATTATTTATCTTCTTCTTATTTATTAAATTCATATCCCACCCTTCATCAGAGGTTTACAGGGCTATGTTGAATTCCTCTCATGGAGTACTTTGTTGAACTTGTAGGCATATATCATTTGAAGCTTCAGAGTTGTCTGATTGGATTTCACCTCCTATTGACATTGTTCAGCTACCTTTGAACTTTTTTTTTTAATGATATTGAAATTTAGTAAGAGGTGGATGGACATGGCAGTTTTCTACTTGCCTATATGCTGAATTCAATAGGGTTGGGGCCACTGATTCCAAGCAATTGGACAAGTCCTACCTATTGTATCCAATTGCAACCACACTTACAAGGAAACAAAGATGTACCTCTCTCCTAGGCAGCTGTGTGACTAACTTTCCTAAGGCACAGCTCTTTATTAGATATATGCATTTTATTTATTATTTCTTCATTAGAAACATTTTAATCCTTATGGAGCATTGAACAATGGGTATGACTAAACTAGTTGTGCCAGAATAAAATACAGTAGTAGAAGTATGTTCTTCTAGCCTGTCCTGGGATTAATTTGCCTCCCTGCTACCTTTCCAAGGAAAATAAAATATGGGACCTCTTCTACTGGCCAGTGTACAGAAGTGTTCTTGACCAGGTGGCACGTGCTTCATAATATATCTCCAACCATCAGCCTGGCCTATTAGAACCAGCACAGAAACCCAGTTACCCAGACAAGGCAGCTGGGATGTTGGTGCTGTGAGGGTACAATGCCAGAGCCAATAAATCACTCCCCATGGTGAACCTACACTATGCAGGCATCTCCCTTGCCTTGCTCATCGCCCTTCCCTCTTGGTGAACTTCAGCAACTCCGTTCTGCTGCTTTGCCCATATGGCCAGCCACTTAGGGGTATTTGAGCTCGAAACCATTTAGAGCTTTAAAGGGAAGCATTAGGACCTTGCAATATTGTCTTTAACACTTACCCAGTCAGCATGAAGGTAGCTGTAATCACCTGTTACTTAAGCTGCCTTGCTGGATTCTTTTAGCATTTTGGTGTCACCCATATATATAAATATATTGGGCTTCACGCCTTATGCAGCTCCTTCGTCCTTCCGATACATTTGATATCCAAGGAGAACTGCTTCCCATTGATTTTCACTGTTCCTACAGATTTCTGGCATGCTCACTCTATCAATATTATCTGTCAGTACCAGGCAATTACTATAATTAGAGGAACCAGATTCAGTGGAGGACATTGTATTTTTAATAGGTGTTTAGAATATAGAATTTCAGCAGATGCAGCTTTTCTAATCTCTGTACAATAACTTTCGATCTGACAAAATGTGCCCTTCTACAAAGCGCTTTGCATTTGGTCACTCTAACAGCAGTTTACCCACCCAACTTTCAGGCTACAAGACAGTACAAGAATATCATGCCAGCGACTTTGCCAGGCTATTTCTGGGCTCAATTCAAAGTGTCAGTTTTGACCTCGAAAATCCTTCATAGCTTTCAGTCAGGGTATCTGTCTCCTGTCTGCCCGTTGCTACATGCACTTACCTGGAACTTAAAATATCCTTTTCCAGGTACCCAGCCAGGTGAGGTATAGTGGGTGGCTTCTGGCAAGGGGGCCTTTTCAATGATGGCCCCCTTGCTATGCAACACTTTCTCCAGAGAGACTCACCTGGTACCTTCCTTGAAGTCATTTTGGTGCCAGGTGAAGGAAGACCTTTTATTATTATTATTGCCACAGACCTTTTGATTTGCCATTAGTTTAAAACCCTTTCAATTGAGGGTTTTTCAATGTTTTATTGATTAACTCATGTATTTCAATCTGTTTATATCTTTGTCTCAATCACTCTGTGAACATAATCATGGGGTGGCATATAAATATTTTAAATGAATAAATGAATACCATAATTCTACCCGTGGGACCCCGCAACAAATTGTTGCAGCAGAGTGTGCACTTGTTCTGGGTTCCTAACACTCCAACCCATCCCCTCTACTCCAGAACTCTGTGCCTACTGAGCATGTTGAGTCCTTGTTGAGCTGTTTTTTTCCTCCCTATATTGAAATCATAGAAGCGACTTGAGGGGGAGACACCTAATGCCACATAATGAATGATCCACACCCATGTTTGAAAACACACGTATCATGCAATTACATTTTTCAGACACGCAGGATTGGTTACAGCTCCCTATTGAGAGTGTATTCAGCCATAAACCCAGCTAGGATATTGCATACAAACTGTACCTGGAAGTTTCAATAGCCATTTACTTAAATAAATAGGTAATTACAGTGATGAATAGCAATTGTGATATTAAGGTGAGATTAGAGTCATGAACAATAGCACAAGCTTGCTTAAGCTTCCATGCAGAAATTAACTAGTGATTAAATCAGCGGTATCACTTCTGGAGGCCTTGTGGGGAGCAGGAAGTATAAAAAGACTTTCCAGCAAAATCCAGTTACTCTTGTTGATGGCCTGCCAAATAGCCTGTGGATGTCAGCTCAATAACCAGGAATAGTCCTTAGCATTTCCAGAGTGATTTTCAATGTTCACCGTATTGCTGAAATTTTCCAGGCGAAAACTTATTGTGCAAAATCGGGGGGCAAAATGAGCACCTTTTCAGTGGAGGTGGGTGATTTATTTTTATTTTTAAGGGCTTGGAGGTGTCCAATGTCCCTTACAGTAGAAGCAGAAACTGCTGCGGCCATTTTGCCTTTTTTTTTAAATGATTCCCCCCCCCCCCCAATGCAAACTGGATGAAACAGCAGCAAAACTCTCATTTGTCCCTCCCTTGCCTGAGACCTGGGGATATTCTTATCAAGTGTTGCATGGAGCGAATAGTGCACAGGGCTTCAGGAGGACAAAATTGCCACCAAAATGACCACTTAGTTTTTTGCTTGAAAAGCTGGTAGAGAATTGAAAGTGGGTGGGAACATTTTGTTCAGCCCTAATTCACATACAATAGTTTTTAATTCATTACACCAACCCTGTTATTGTTATTTCTCTCAGTGTGTTTACAGCACAGATGAGATTTCTGTCTTTAACCTCTACACTGCACCAGTTCTTATTTGACTTGAGCACACTGATCAGGATCCCTTTTATCATGCCAAGTCACATCAGAACTTGCAAATGTTCAATATGTTTTAATACACCAAGATGGAGTTAGTTACTTGCTTTGAGGCTATCAAGATTGTGAGGTTTAATAAGGAAACTACATAGGCCGAGTTGCACTGGGCAGCACTTTTTACTAAATACCGTATTTTTCGCTCCATAAGAAGCACCTGACCATAGGACACACCTAGTTTTTATAGGAGGAAAACAAGAAAAAAAATATATTTTGCTTTATTGAATTGCCCTAGGCATAGCAGCCAACTCCTAGAGGCCTAGGTGCCTTCGCCCCCCCCAATTAATTATTTGAGGAAGTCATTCCCCCCC
This sequence comes from Zootoca vivipara, assembly GCF_965207765.1. Lineage (NCBI taxonomy): Eukaryota > Metazoa > Chordata > Lepidosauria > Squamata > Lacertidae > Zootoca > Zootoca vivipara. The sequence continues at coordinate 51,477,099 of NC_142588.1, read as the reverse complement.
CCATGTTGACGGGCATTGTCGTTCATATAGTGTGCATGCACTTTGTCTTGAGATCAATTGCAGCAGTTCTCAACCTGTGGGTCCCCAGATGTTGTTGGACTACAACTCCCATCATCCCTCAACTTCCATCATCAGATGAGATTTCTGTCTTTAACCTCTACACTGCACCAGTTCTTATTTAACTTCTGCACACTGATCAGGATCCCTTTTATCTCGCCAAGTCATTTCAGAACTTGCAAATGTTCAGTATGTTTCCATATACCCAGATGGAGTTAAGTTAGTTACTTGGCTTGAGACTATCAAGATTGTGAGGTTTAATAAGGAACCTACATGGCCGAGTTGCATTGGGCAGCATTGTTAACTAAATATTTAGAATGTAGACTCTTCAGATGCTAAGCTTTGAACTTTGAAAGGCTATTTATTTCCCTTATAAATGTAGATCTTGCCTTGAAAGGTTACAAGACAGTTTTCCCCCCTGCAAGTCAGCAATGGCAATCTGAATATGGAAAGAAGTTTCTGCATGGAAATTGGATGTATGTCATGAGTGTTAAAGGGTAACAACATTGGCTTGGACCCTAACAGTCATAACAGTCCCAAGGGGAAGGAAGCTTGCAAAAGGGAAATTTCAAATTCCCCATCCCTTTCTTCCCTCTACAGTCCCTTAGACACTCCCAACAATTCTGCCCAGAGAGGGTTGAGGAACCAGCCTAAACACTGTGGAATGAGGTGTAGGGACTTCAGTTGGAAAGGAGGCAGAGAACCCTTGCAAAAAGGGAACTTCAAGCAGTTCTATTTTTCTAGAAAAAGAGATGCCGGAACTCACCATGAATGCCTCTCTTGTTCTCTCATAATGGCAATGGCACCCACCTGAGAGGTGCCGGAACTGAGCTTCTGCTAGTTCCGCCTGGAAAAAAAGGCCCTGGCTGTAAGGATGCTGAGAGTTTTGTGTTATACTTCATATGATTCAAAACTAAACCAGCAGAAAATTTTCTGCTTCTCACCCTTCAAGATGCCACTTTAATACCTAGCTGTGCCCAATATGAGTAACTTAGGGGTTATGAAAACATTTCTGTGTGGGGGTGGGAATTGTATGGTAGGAGTAATTTAAAAACAAATTGGATTTGTAGCAACATGTCGCAGTGTGGAATGACTCAGGTAAGGTTTCCAGCTATTTTTGTCCTGGGTTTTTGCTCCATGACAGTCAGTTCCATCTCCACAGAATATGCTCTGTCATCCATGGGCTGGTTGAGGATTTCCCCCCTTTAAAAAAGGTACTATGTGCTCTTTTTGCTATGCAAGGTCTGACAATGAAAGGATGACTTTTCCATTGGTATATTGGAAGTGTCTGTGGAGACTCTTCCTGTAGTTTCCAAAGTGCTATTGTTTATGGATAATTCATTGTTTCCTCAGGCTGTTGAAATCCTCTTCAATGCTTTGAATCAGAACCTGGTCCAATTTGAGCTGAAGCCTGGTGTGGAAGTCATTGTGTATGTCACTCAACTAACGTTAGGTAAGCCGGCAAGGAACCCTACAGAATGCAACTCTTTGCAGTTAGCCTTAGGTCTACTAGGAAGAAAGCCAAAGAAACTTTGTAATTGTTTGCCTTCTGACTATGGACCTTGACACCACACTTGAAGATCACTCCCAGAGTTCTAGCTAGAGAAGTTTTTGATATGTCTTGGTTCAAAACAAAAACAAGGCCAAAAACAAGCGGAGGGCAATTTCCTTTATAATCCAGTAAGATATCTTATCAGTTCTCTCTGAGTTCCCTTCCAAGTTTGCAATATTGGTATATGCTTGCTGATGGTAAGGTGCACAGGTGTACATTGTTGTATTGCCCCCTGGAGATGCTACTTTTGTTTTACCTGACCACCCTGACCCTTAAGCACTAGCCACAGTAGAGAGCCACTTGAAAAATGTTAACTGCTCGCTGCCCCCTAAGAACAAGCAAAAACAAACCCCAAGGTGTTTTTGTTTTGTTTTTTGTTTTGCTCTGGTTGGTGAACGACAATTACATAAAAGATTTGCAAGAAACAATCAATATAATTGATCCAAATAACAAAGAGGCTCATCAAAGAGAAAGCTGTTTGGTCTGATGATTCGGTCATTTATTCGCACAACAATCAATCAGAGTTTCATTGGGAGTACAACATTAACAGAGTTAATGCCTGACTAGTCAGTAGCAAGTCCTATTGAGTTCAATGGGACTTGCTCTGAGGTAAGTGCATTTCAGATTACGACTGAAAAAACTGTCCTGGAGTCTGATCTGCAGAATCTCTTTTTTAATTATTCTGACCTGAGCAAAAATTTCCAGAATCACATACCCAATTGGGTTAGCGTGAATTTTGGCACTGTGGTTAATTTAAATGTGGCAGTCACATGTGATGTTCTGAACATTGTGGGGAATTAGCAGTGCATGCTGGTCACTCCTGTTCTCACTCCACACACCACATTAAACCAAACCAAACCATGGTTTAGTGTGAATGAGCAAATGTGTAGGTTTCCAGAGCAAAGATTGCAGCTGCTGCACTCCTCCCCCAGTCCTGCTGCTGCTGTGCTACTCAGGGCTAAACCATGGTTTGGCTTCACATTGTGTTTGAATCCAGGCTCATGGTTTGTGTTGCTCCAGGCAAAGTATGAATTGTAACCAAGGTTTGTTCCTGGTTCACTGGTCTGTTAGACCAACCATGACTCTGGGTTCACACGTAATGCTAAGCCAAATATTGGCTTAGTCTTGGGCGGCAATGGATCAGCTGGACTGAAGGAGGAGCACAGCAACTGTGTGGTGTAATGGTTAGGTGTTTGACTGGAATTTGGGAGAACAGAGTTCATAACCCCAATCATCTATGGGCTAGTCACCATCTCTTAGCCTAACCCAGGCATCCCAAAACTTCGGCCCTCCAGATGTTTTGGACTACAATTCCCATCATCCCTGACCACTGGTCCTCTTAGCTAGGGATCATGGGAGTTGTAGGCCAAAACATCTGGTGGGCCACAGATTGGGGATGCCTGGCCTAACCTATCTCAATGGATTGTTGTGAGGATAATATGGTGTTCCTTGAGTTCCTTAGATGAAAGGTGGAATATACAAGCATAAAATGGGACATGGGTGGCGCTGTGGTCTAAACCACTGAGTCTCTTGAGCTTGCTGATCAGAAGGTCAGTGGTTCGAATCCTAGCAATGGGGTGAGTTCCCGTTGCTCTGTCCCAGCTTCTGCCAACCAAGCAGTTCGAAAGCACATCAGTGCACGTAGATAAATAGGTACCACTGTGGTAGGAAGGTAAACGGCGTTTTCGTGCACTCTGGCTTCTGTCACAGTGTTCCATTGCTCCAGAAGCAGTTTAGTCATGCTGGCCACGTGACCCCGAAAGCTGTCCCTCGGCCTGAAAGTGAGAAGAGTGCCACAACCCCTTAGTCGCCTTTGACTGGACTTAACCATCCAGGGGTCCTTTACCTTTACAAGCATTAAAAAAAAACCCTGCATGTTTGCTTACTCATGCTATGCCATACTTCGGCTCAGTGTTATGTGCAAATTAAGCTGTTGAGTCTATGTACACTAATTCAGTGGGTGAATTATGAATGAATTTATTATTAGTGTTTGCATCCACCTTCCCCAATCAAAATTCAAAGCCACAAGCTTCAAAAGAGATTGAACCCTGCCTCCTCCCGCTTGCTTTTATTGGTTTACTGTTAAACAAAACCCATGAAAAAGGCTGAGGCTAAAGCAGACTGAAGCAGTGAGGTGGAGCAGGGCTTCTCCCCTCTGCTTGTCTGCACACAGCCTGCAGCTTCCATTTTTATTATGTTGGTGTAGAAATTATAGCTTTGTGTTAAAGGGGGGGTGTCATTTTTTTTCTCTTGTCCATGTGAGTTGTCTTTTCTCACACAGCATGTGCCACATGCCTGTGCTAGTAAACAAGAAGAGGCAGTAAAGGAAAGAGAATGGCTTGTCTCCTCTTACTCCCCCCCCCTGCAGTTAAAGACTTCTCCACATAACATGTTGCTCTTTCATTCCCCAGCACCTCTTGTCGACTCTGGTGCCGGGCACAGCAGTTCAGCCATGTTGATGCTGCTGTCGGTGGTCTTCGTGGGCTTGGCCGTTTTTTTAATCTACAAGTTTAAAAGGTATGTTGCTGCTCCTCTGTGATTTACAGAAAATCTGCCTGAAGATGAACTTTCAGAACCTGGATTTCAAAGACGTTTTAAGGCTTATGGCTTGAGGGGAAAGGGGGGAGGGAGGACAGGACATTCCTACAAGGTGTGGATGCGAGAAATCAAGATGTGTGTTGTGGGCATAACTGTCTACAGAGCCGTGTGTGCTCAGAATGGATGAGTTTCACGCAGCATCCTCTCAAACTGGGGAAATAGGATGAAGCACATTCTCGCCTAACTTCTGAGGCTTTTCTCAGCGTAACTACTTCCACTCAGTTCTTATTCCAGTCACATGTGCTGCGCAGCAGGATAGGAAATACCTTGTCCAAATCAGAATGGTGATACCTCCAAGGTGGGCAGGCACCTTTGCAAAACTCCCCTTTGGAGAAGCGGTATGAGAACAGGACACCTCAGCAGGGGCGGAGCTAGGGGGCATAGGGCGAGTGACAGTCAGCGCCCCACCCAGCGACTCCCAAGGCGAGCCCCACCAGCCTCCCGATAAAAAGCCCGCTCGGCACGGCGCGGCAGTAGGCTATCTACCTGGAGCCTGGACACTCCGTTTAGGCTCCATTTAGAAGTCGCGGTGGGGGGGCACGATCCCCCTCTACGTAGCACAAATGCGTCGTTATGTAGCGACACCCCCCCCCAGGTGCATGGCAATTTGCTGCTGGGTGTCGCGGCAGCTCACCACGCCGCTGCATCTCAGTATGTGGGAGGTGGGGTTAAGAAGCAAGGGACAAGGGGCCGCCATTTCACATGGAACGACACCTTCGCTGTATATGACAGTGCAAGTGATTACATTAAAGGGGCTCCACATATTCAGGGGGCCAGCGAGCCATGACAGTCTCTTCCCACCCCTTTGGATGTCACGCAAGCTAACTAGTTCCACTGGATGCCACGAGTTGAGAAGGGGCACCAGCAGGTAAACTTGTCACATGAGGGTATGCATAGGTTTCCCCATGTCCTAGATTCTTGCACAAGCTCCAGGACACATGGAAGCCTACAGGCAGAGACTTCTAAGCATGTTTGATTCACTTCTGTGCAAGTTCATCCTCAATGCACGGGCGGCAGAGCTAGTTGACCCAAACAACATGAGGGGTGGGGCGAATAGCATAGACCCCAGTGTCTATTCAGTGCATGGTAGGGGGCTTAAAATGCATGGTAAGTGATAAGGTCTTGTTTCCTAACCCTTGCATTTTAGGCAGCTCTTATCTGCTATGTCTCTGTCCCTGTCTTTAGGGTACTTATTTTTATTGTGCTGCTAATTATTTAATTTATTTAGCATTTTCAGAATGTTGTAAGGCACCTTGAACACTGTCTCTACAGCAACAGATGGGACATAAACATTTGTCTTTCTTTTTTTGAAGTTCTGCTTGGTGAATACAGTGGTGCCTCGCTAGACGAATGCCCTGTAAGACGAATTTTCCGCTATACGAATAGGTTTTGCGATCGGAGGTTGCCTCGCAAAATGATGAGATTTTTTATGGCCACCGCTTCGTCTTGCGAAATGTGGTTATAAAAACCTCCGATTGCAAAACCTAGGGGCATTCGTCTAGCAAAGGGGAATGAGCTGCAACACAGGAAGAAGGCAAAGGAAGATCAGCTGATAGGCGCTGACAGCTGTCACCGCCTCTCAGCTGATCTTCCTTTTCCTTCTTCCTGCACTGCAGTTCGTTTCTGCTGGTCTCTGCCGGTGAGGGGCAACCGGCAGAGACCAGCGGAACACAAAGGGCTGTAGCGCGGGAAGAAGGGGGGAGAAGTGGAGGAACTGATCCGTTCCCCCACTTCTCCCCCCACTACCATGCCATGGACACCCGTCGGCTTTGTGCCAGGCGGCAGTTGGAGAAGGGGAGGAGCCGCTTATCCCGCCGCCACATGGCACACAGCTGCTTCCCTTGGCAGCCTCCGTCTGAAGCCAGGCAGCGAAACCGGCTTTGTGCCAGGCGACGGCGGGAGAAGCAGAGGAACCGCTTCTCCCGGCACAAAGCGGTGGCTGCTGCCGAGGGAAGGCGGCTTTGGCTTGGCGGCAGCGGGAAGAAGGGAGGAATTCCTCCCCTTCATCCCGCCGCCGCCAAGCCAGTCAGCAGCGGGGGCTTTTCGCAGTTTGCGTTCCCCCAAGGGGGAGGAAAACGATGAAAAGCCACCTCCCGCACCGCACTTTGGCTGGGGGACTGGCTGGGCGACAGCGGGAAGAAGGGGAGGAATTCCTCCCCTTCTTCCCGCTGTCGCCCAGCCAGTCCCCAAGCCGAAGGCAGTGACCTACAGGGGCTGTTCGTCATTTGCCTCCCCCTCGGGGGAACGCAAACTGCGAAAAGCCCCCGCTGCTGACTGCCTTCTCGGGGAAGGCAAGCAGGCGGGCTACGTGTCCCCCGCTTGCCTTCCCTGAGAAAGCTGGGGCGCCTGGGGCTGCCTCCACTGCGCCTGTCACCTGCTGAGCGGCTTCAGGCCGCTGTCTTGAGGCACGCGCGTGCCTCTGGAGAGCGGCCTAAAGCCACTCAACAGCTGACAGGCGGCGGCGACCGGAGGCTAAGCACACCTCCCCGGGCAAAGAGACCCGCGTCCATGGCAGCGGGTCTCTTTGCCCGGGGTGCGCTCAGCCGCTGCTGTCGCTTCACCCCCTCACAGCAAAGAGACCCGCCCGGCGCCCCTACGATCCCCCACTGTGTGTCAGGCGGGATGGGGGGGAGGCAGGACCTTCTTCCCGCTGTCGCCCAGCCAGTCCCCCAGCTGAAGGCAGTCAGCAGCGGGGGCTTTTCGCCGTTTGCATTCCCCCAAGAGGGAGAAAAGCCCCCTGCCGCGCCGCACTTCGGCTCGGACTGGCTTGGCAGCAGCGGGAAGAAGGGGAGGAATTTGGCTCCCTCCCCCGATGCGCTTCGGCTCGGGGAAGCAGGCAGGGAGATGGCAACCGTCCGGGAAGCTGCGGGCTGTTGCCGTCTCCCTGCCTGCTTCTCCGAGCCGTAGCGCATCAGGGGACAGATCCGAAGATCGGTGGGCGCTGTTTGCCGGGGTTGACAAGCCCCGGCAAGCGGCACCCTCCGATCTTCGTGTGACAGGCGGTGGGGAAGGCAGGCAGGCAAGAGAGCAAGCGCCTGCCTGCCTTCCCCGCCGCCAGTCCCCCGGAGCCCATAGGAACGCATTGATTAAGTTTCAATGCATTCCTATGGGAAACCGGGACTCGCTAGACGAAGAATTCGTTACACGAATTGACCCGTGGAACGAATTAATTCCGTCTAGCGAGGCACCACTGTACAGAAAACCTTTGTTGGTTGTTGGGTATAATCACTTACTGCTTTCTCCATTGCCGTTTAACCCTTCTAACTCTCCAGAGCTTCCAGTCATGTCAAGTTGTCATCCAGGATACAAAGCCTGATGTATTTTTAACCAGATTGCTGGTTCCAGTACAGTGATAGTAAGAATATGTATCCACCTATAGTCCCATCGGTGACATTAGTTATGTGTGCATCCACTGGTCTTCCTTCTGAAATGATACAAGGGTCAATACAGCTGACTGTTTTTTACATAGAGATCTATGTCACTGGGTCATTGTGGGACTGAGTGATCTAAAAATGTACAATTTTTCCTTGCTGGAAGAATTGCATACCAACTCTAGGGTTGTCATCTCAGGAAGCAGCTTGTCTAAAGAGACCAGCATCATTTCAGTCCTTAATATGCCCCTTTCCAGATGTCTGATTGTGTAAAGATTATATAATTGTCTTCATTGTGCTTCAATGGAATGCTGCAACTTCACCAATGAATTTTGGGAGCTAGATCTACAACATTTATATGTATAAACACATCTAACCAGTGTCATTTACTGACCCTAATCTACTATTGCTTAGCAACTTTTTTATATATGAAAGGCATTTTTTGCTATAAGTAGGTTGCAATACTGGGTTATTCTATTGATGATCATTCATTCTAACTGTATTGTTTTCTAGTCAGTGGCTCACTGTTGGATTTTCTTTACCTAAATATCAGCTCTAAACAGAAGTAAACTTGCTTAGGGTTCCCAGCCCCAGTATCCTCCTGCATGTCACCTACTGTATTTTTCACTCCATGGGATGCACTTTCCCCCTTCTAAACAGGAAGGGAAAATCCCTGTGCATCTTATGGAGCAAAGTCCCTACCTCCTCCACTCACAAGAGCAGGCATCGGGGTGCTGCGCCTCTCCCAATGCCTGTTCTTGCAAGAGGTGGGTGGCAGTGGAGGGACAAGGACGAGCGGAGAGAAAGCCCTGCCCCTCCCTCCCTGCTCCGTGAAGCATCTTCCTCCCCCCTTCGCCGCTGCCGCTTTCAAATGCCTGCTTTTATGAGCAGTGGAGGGGGGAGAGGTTTGATGGGCAGCAGGGAAGGAGGGGCAGGCAGCAGCTGCTCCTTCCCTGCTCCCCGCCCCCTTCGTCGGTCTGGTCCCTCCGCCGCCGCTGCCTCCTCTGCTCCCCCTCCAGTGCCCCCCTCCCAGCCTTTTAGAGGAGGAAAACCAGGAAAAATTTTTTTCTTGTTTCCCTCTTCTAAAAACAAGGTATGTCCTATGGTCAGGTGCATCCTATGGAGCAAAAAGTGCGGTATCAGGTAGTCAAAGATGCTGGTACCCAGGAGCATCTGCTTCAATGGAAAATGTACACATGCAGCAGCTCTGTCCAACTCCCTGCGTTTCTGCCACATTTGAAGAAATGAGGTTACTAATTGGAATCATTGCCATTTTTTATCTTGATTATTATATATGTCATGAATGACAGGCACAGAAAATGCAGATAATAAACTTGAGAGTCTTATATTCTGTATTGCCTTCTATCAATTCATTTTATACGCCACAACGTGCTATTTTATGGCACCAAAATGTGCAAAGTGTCTTTAAAGTAGGCGATTCATATTTGATCTGATTTGCAAGGAGGGAACTAATGCTGAGATTAGTTGGTCAATCACTGATCTGCAGTTTGATTAATCCAGATATCCCAGATACATGTTCAACATGCAATTCTCCAGATCCCCAAAAGGGACTTCATCAAAGATTTCATTACAAGATAATTGTCACCATTTAGGGCATAGCAATAGCAGCAGCCCAAAGAATGGTTACCTGTAAAAATCCAGGATAACCTGTACTGACATAGCTACAAAAGCATCTTGGATGGTGTAGGCTGGTTTTACTATGCTGTGTGAAATGGTCAGTCTCACAAGTGCTAGTTTTATACTTGTTCAAGCCAAGAAGCAGAAATGTCTCTAGAATGGCATGAAGTTCTGCATTCTCAGACCTACTCGGTCACCTTTCTATGAACCTAGATGGACAGGAGAGGAACAAAACCCAACTTACCTGGGGATAAATCTTTCCAGGACCAAATTAAGGCTGGGTAAAATCTGTCCATCAATGCAAATTCTGAATTTGCATGGTTGGAAACACAATTTAAAAGGACAATAACCATGTCAGCTTTCACATGAGGTATGGCTTGTTTTAAAGAATCCCCAAGGAAACAATGAACTCTACTAACCTCCTTTAGTGGAAGTTCTGATGTGGAACACGGCTTCTTGGTTGGAATGTTTTCAAGCTTTCCACCTGCCCTTGATGTGGTATCCCCTTGCACTGTCAATGGATAAAGGGAAATTTCAGGACTGGACATTGGAGTGGATATTCTGTAATTCTAACAGACTGGAAGTGATCGAGCAGAAGAAAAGTCACAAAGTACCATGCATAAACTGCCATCAACCTTTGGTCCCACAAGTGTTCCATAGGGACTGCATCAAAAATTGTACACATGTAGCACTCTCCCACAACAAATAAAAATGGGGGAGGGGATAGTGGTCATATCAGAAGAAAATGCATATAAGCATTATATAAATATATGATCCCTTGCTTTGAAAAGATAGCATTTTCATGGAGCACCTTCCAGTCTTCCTATATCCTCTGCATTTTTCCATTTGCTTCACATCAAAGTTTCCTGCCTCTCTGAAGAACAGATGAGCGCTGCCAGTGCTGGCATGAGCCCCCTGGGAATTTAACAATAAAGCTACATCAGTGCAGGAGATGAGTTTAAATTAGAGATGCCAGGTGCAAGCCCAGATGGGCTCTGTTAACTTTATGGCCTTCATGTCGGGGAGGGACTGCCTCTCTGTAAGCGGCATATTCACATCTCCACCTGCTGCAGCTTTTCCCCCTCACCCCATCCTGCTCTTACAACTGCTCAAGAGTGGGTGCAGAACCCCACCTATCCCAGCACACAGAGAGATAGAAAGTGGACAGGCACCCTGAATGAAGCGGAAGGGGAGGGACTTGACATTAAAGAGAGGAATTCCTTCCTGCCAAAGCTGGCAGGAACTAAAACGAGGACCTGCAGAGTTTGAGAGATATTTTTATTTAACAAAATTTGTATGCTGCTTGATTGCAGTAAAATCTCTAAGCGGTTTGTTGGGCAATAGAAACCCCACCTCTTGGAATTGTTTGTGCTTGGGGTTACTGATAAAGGGCCTAGGGATGCTGCTGTAAATGCAATATGCAACCCGTGGTCTGCAGTTGCACACCATGCATTCTGCAAACTGAGGTCTGAGCAAGCTCAAATGACCAGGCTGTTCAAGAACAGCCGAAGCTGCCATTGCTGAATAAAGCTAGTGCTAAGGAAAACTAGTATCACAACTGAAACTAGGTATTTACAAGACTGAGCAATACAGTTGCCTTATGAGCTGCTGGCTTAAAAAACCTATTGAATTTATAAAGTGGGATGCAGAAGTTTAAATAAATAGAAGGACCTCTCCAAATTGAATGAATGGGCAGTAAAGTGCCAAGTGGACTACAATATAAGCAAGTGCAATGTGAAGAATGTCAAGGCAAAATAATAATAATAATTTCACATATACACTTATGAGGTATGAACTGGCAGTGATAAAACATTGGTGTGGTAGTAGAGAGCTTTGTGAAGAGATCAACCCAGTGTGCAACAGCTGTGTAAAAAGGCAAATTCCATTCTAGGGATAATTGGGAGTGGAATTGGAAACTGCCAGTATCATAATGTTGTTAAAGAAATCTGAATGGAGCAGAATCTTTAAAGATTCAAGACAGAAAAAAGAAAGTACTTCTTCATGCAGCAAATAGTTAAACTATGGAACCTGCTCCCCTAGGAGACAGTGATTGCCACCAATGTAGATTGATTTCAAACAGGATTAGACAAATTCCTGGTGGAAAAGGCTATCAATGACAACTAGCCATGATAGTAATGTTCTACCTCCACTATCAGAAGCATCATCCTCTCAATACCAGTTGTTGGAAATCACAGGTGAGCAGAGTGCTCTTAGACCAGGGCCAGCCCACCCATGAGGCAAGGTGAGGCAACTGCCTCAGGCGGCAAGTTGCAGAGGGGCAACAGATCCGGCATCCATGGAACATATTGCCTGCTGCTGGAGCTGCAGCACACTCCCTGAAGGCCAGATCTGTCTTCTCAGCAGCCGCCCCCCCCCCAACTCCGCCATGCTGCCTCTACAGTGGCCTCTTGGCAAATAGGAGGCACTGCTGGTCTCCTCCTACCCTTAGAGAGTCAATGTGCCAAAATGTCTTGTGCTCATGTCCAGCTTGCAGGCTTTCCACAGGCATCTGGTGACCCCTGTGACAACAAGATGCTGGACAAGATGGGCCACTATCCAGCAGGCTTGTCTTATGCTCTTAAAATAACATATGCAGTTCAAACAATTAAGACAGGTTCACTTATTACTTAAAAAAAAACCACCCAAACTAGATTCTATGCTATGCGTTATTGTTTTTTAATATACCTGTTTCTGAGCAGAAGAAACCAAGAAACAGCAACAGAAATAACTCTTAGTACCTAGGCAGGAGCATAGAGCAAAGGAGACAAGGAGACAAGAGCTTTAACTTGCCTGAGATACTGTTCTTGGGTCTCACTGGTTTCTTGATGGGATCCTTACTGCATCTTCAATCAACTCACAGCTCGCTCCCCCTCTGCCTAAAAGAATGTAGCTGCTCCTAATAACAAATGGAAGATAAAATATTTAGTGCTGTCCCATTTTTCCGTCGGATCCAGAAGTCTATTAGCAATGTGTACTTTTGTGATTAGGTAGAATTGCTGCTAGAATGCAGAGCTTCAGTTTAGCAAAGGTAGGGAAAACATGTGTTTGCATGAATTTTTAATTTTGCAGATTGCTACAATTGGCACTCTGCTGGCACACACCCCAGCAGTTTATTAGGGGCCTGCGTGAAGCAAGGCGCTCGAGTGGCTCATTAGGCATTCACGTTGCAAACTGTCCTCCAGCCTTGGAAGCCTGGCTGTGTTGCACTACATGTGCACGTGGAGGAAATCCATTAGGAAATAAAAGATACTTTGCAGTGAAGGAAGTGTTGGTATGAGGAGGCTAATCTTGGTTTGTTTTTCTCCTTTACTAAAAGCAAGATGGAGATTTTGGTTTCCAGCAAATAAATAAATAAATATGCGTTTCTAGATTCTATTTTGTTCTTTCTGGTCAACAAGCACAGTACAGAAATGCTTCTATTTCTCTCTTAGGTACATTTTAGGTGCTCCAGTTCAATTCAGTAGATGTCAATGCTTCAGGCATTAACTACACGGACAGTAATAAACACTACATTAGAGATAGTGAAGGAAACTTTTGTTTGGTCCAGAAATAAATAAATAAATAAATATAATTTGTAGTCCACCCATCTGACTGTGTTGCCCCAGCCACTCTGGACGGCTTCCAGCATATAGAAAAACACAATAAAACATTAAACCTTAAAAAGCTTTCCTATACAGGGCTGCCTAAGTATTATATAATTACTCACCTCCTTAACATTTGATGCGAGGTAATTCCACAGGGCGGACCCCACCACTGTGAAGGCCCTCTGCCTGGTTCCCTGTAGCTTCACTTCTCGTAGTGTGGGAACTACCAGAAGGCCCTCGCTGCTGGAGCTCAGTGTCCGAGCTATACGATTTGGGTGGATACGCTCCTTTAGGTATACAGGGCTGAGGCCATTTAGGGCTTTAAAGGTCAGCACCAACAGGACTTTTCAAGGCAAGCAAACAAAAAAATCACCTTGAGGAGTTGTTCTTTGTACAGCCCCAAACTTAGCCACACATTGCAATGTGTAGCAGAAAACTTCGGAATTTGGAAACCGCTAGTATTTTAGTAAAACATTGTAATTTGTTTAAAAGAATAAAAGGAAAATTCCCTGAATACCTAGATTCAGGTTTGCAGCAAATACTCTCTGTTGACAGAGCCTCTACAGCAGGGATCCCCAAACTGCGGCCCTCCAGATGTTTTGGCCTACAACTCCCATGATCCCTGGCTAATAGGACCAGTGGTCGGGGAAGATGGGAATTGTAGTCCAAAACATCTGGAGGGCCAAAGTTTGGGGATGCCTGCTCTACAGAGATTTAAAAATCACAAAACAGGCAGCAAAGCATAGTGTGGTAATATAGGCTGTTAGATCTTTAAAATATCCCCTTCCAAGTTTCTTCCAAAGTTCCCCACTTCCCCTTAGCATAGAAGAAGGCTTCATGTTTGAAAAGGTAAAAATGGCTTACAAACTCTTCAAAGGTCAGATGTGATTTTCCATACAGCAGCCAGAAAACACAGGCAGTTTTAACTTAGGTTACAAAAAATGGTAAATGTTTGTCAATTATTTGTCTAGAAACACAAAAATGGCTTGCTAAAACTACACTGTCTAAGCTTGGAGAATCCAACCCAGACATCATTACTGGTCAGTTCACATGGTGCAAAAGAGGGAGCAAAAGGCTTTGATAGCCCTTCCTCCCAAAGTGAGGAGCTGTGACCTAGCTAAGTCTGGCAGAAGAGCTTACGCTGTGCATTAATTAGAGTTAAGCATATTGGTTATATAAGGCTGATTTATCCGACAGAAATTTTGCCATTGGTGCTGGATCAATATACAGCTGGCATTAAACTTTAAAAGCATTAAAACATAATGTTCCATGTCACTGTACGTCTTTGTCCTCCTAAACTGCTTTGCCTACGTGAGCTGGAGAGGGACTGGCCCCATTTGGATGCAAAGGTGTTGGTTTTATAAACTGATTTATGAAACCAGGAACAAGTATCAGACCTGCATGCTCCACCCTCATCTTCCGCTCTTCTTCTCCCTTTGTGTGCCAGCATCATGTGGAGATTCTGGTTTGTTATAAACCAGAATTTCCCACTATAGCCAAAATGGGAACTCTGCTTTAATGCTGGTCAACTAACCAGGATATTAAGTAATTGTTTATGAAGGTGGCAATAGAGTGTCTTAACCAGGCCACTGTCTGAAAGCTTAGATTGAGACTCAGGGGAAGGCAGTGTACTGCGAAACCTACACTCTCACTGGGTAAAGGTTCAGCCTAAATACTTATGCTCCTTAGTTACACACCCAAAGGAAGTTGGCATATATTTAGGTGTTGAGGCAAAGGGTCAAAATGAATGTGGACACATGGAGGTGAGCAGATTAGGCATTGGAAACAATGCATGGGCTTAGGGGTGAAGGGACACCTGCAATGTCTCAGAACTGGGCTGAAGTCACATGTGTATTGGGGAGAAAGGAGGAATGGCTAATGTTCATGCTTTATCTCAGCAAAAGTTTGCTTTGATGTATCCAGCACTGAAGACAGGGGAAATTGTTCTTGAATTCTCCTTTGATGCTACTTTCTGCTGCTCTGAGGTGCGCAGAGAATGGTACAAAGAGGTTTTATTCCATTCAGATAGATCACCATGCCTGGCATGGGGTCCTTTCATACGTACAGTAGGGGGGAAAAGTTTTCTGGCATGAGGGATCCACATACACTACTCCCTTTAATGAGCCCAGTACATCTCTGGGTATCTTTTCCATCTATTGTTTTGAAAATGTATCCATTCCAGTCTCCCCTGAAAGATGCTTTGATGAAAGCCTGAACCAAACTAGGATCTCAGAGTCTCGCTCTGAAATGGTGTGTGTATGTATATGCTTTTATCTGGCCCACCATTTCTTTTTTTTAATACTGCAGAGAAGGAAGCTTTCCCTGGATCTCTGACTAAGTTTAAAAGGCCCAACAGCCAGAACAGATGCTGAAAATAGAAAATAACCCAGGCAAGCTTTCCAAAGCAATGATGACACATTATATCAGCTATTACTGACCTAATTTAGATGTACAAAATCAGGCAAGCATGCACCAAAGCTAAATGAGCTTAGTTATTCGTTTGCAAGAGAACTGGGAGGATGTTGAAGGGCAGAAAGGATAAATCGTTACCAAAGGTATCAGACAAAGCCAGCCCAGAGAAAATAAGGTTAAGAAAGAATATGTTGTCCATCTCAAACACTCCCAGTTGTTTAAAAGGAAGCCAAAAGGAAAGGATCACTTGTGCACCCTGTCCACTGATAAAAAGAATCACAGCATTACACAAATATTTACTGTCTACAGTGAAAAATATGTCTCACAGTGGGAACAGACAGTCATCTCTGGACGTTGGTCCCATAGGGAGACATTCGGCATCACATATCTTCAAATGTTGATATTTTCTTCTCCGTGATGCTCCTAGATGCAGCAAAGTCAATTAATGGAAAATACTCACTTCACTAAACATTCACATTGTTCTGATGTGGTTCAGTGCACTTTTGCTTCCCTGTCTGCTGCTACTTCTCAGTGCCCCTCCTCCCGTCTTGTGTGTCATTAGCCATCACTACTGTTTAATCTTATTGGCTGAGATAACTCATAAGATTTGTTTCTTGGCAGCTGAGATGTCAGCTGTCAGCTGTGTCAGGGTCATCAGCAAAATCACAATTAATCCAGCCGCTGAATTAATACAAAAATGCTACAGTTAACCCAAGGAAACAGAGCCTGTTATCCTGGCTGTGGGTCTCCTCTCACAAAGGGTCTCAAGAGAGACAGAAACTCATCTATGACAGATCTTAGAGAAGCCACATTTCTTTATTTTGTTCTCTCCTCCCAAAAAGAATTACAGTTGGCTGCTACCATAGGATGAACCCCCTGACACAACCCAGGTTGTTGTTGTTTTCCAGCTGCTTGGGGAATTTCTGATCCCAATAGCTCAGGACCCCTCACTTCACCCCCAGTCTGGGGGGAAATAAACAAAGAGAGAAGCTTTCTATTTATTTCTCCATAAACCTTGTGAAATGCTCTTAAAACAGAATGGGTAGCTTTAGACCCATGTAGTCGAGCACATAGGAATTTCCAGTGGGAATTTCCAGAGATTGCCTTTTAAAATCAATGAAGCCAAGTGTAAAGGTACAAATAATTTGGGAAAGAAGACGAGGAGGAACTTGGCTAGTTACATGTTACCCGCTTGAATAGTATCTTAGGTTTCAGAGCATGTACAGTACTCCTTGCAGAAGAGATACCGGTATTCCGAGAGGGCACTTCTATTGTCACCTGGCCAGATGGTTCCAAGAAACAAAAACTGGGGAAACCCCACATTTTTGTGGGAAGTTGAGACCAGTAAAAGCCACTCCCCACGTTAGACAGTTTGCTCTTTCATCGAGGTAAGAGATATACTCTGATGTCAGGCATCTATCTGATCCAGTCAGAAATTATTTGAGGTGGGAGGGTGTGACAAATTGAAGCACTTTTAAAATGTTTATTTCTGTCCGGCTGGCAAAGAGTTAACCCACCTCCAGCCTGACTGGCATAGAACTCTGATGGGGGCGGGACTGTGCCCGGTTTGAAAGGAGGGAGTGTCGGTTTGGTCAGTGAGGAGGGAGAGGGAGGAAGGTGTGGTGTGATGTTATGTGGTGGCTTGTATGAAGACAGTTAAGAGGCTAGGACAACTTAAAGTTAAATGTTTGACTGAGTTTAGTTTGTACAACTGGAACAAAGCTAATTAATAAATGACACGTTAAAGAATCACTTATGTTTTTAACACAATAAAACTTCATCTCTGTTTTTGCCAACAAGAGGTCCGTCTGTATTTTTCCAGCGAGGTACCAGGACTCACAGCCGTGGTGACTCAAGAGAGGGCCAAACTCACCTCAGGCAGGGAGGTGGTGGTTTGTGTCCTGAAGTTACACGGAGGAGGCTTAGAAGGGTAACCTGAGGTGCCAAGAAGTTGCCAGAGTGCCTAGGGCAAACTTCTACAGTGGGGGAATCCAACTGAGGGAGACCCTTTACTGGAGGCAAAGGGGTTATTCCGTGGGACAGCCTAGAGTTTCTTAAGGTACCAGGTCACGCAAGCTGGAAGGCTCTCCTTACTAAGAAACCCATCAGTAAAAGGGGTTTATTTTTGAGGCGGCAGGAGAAGAGGGTGGGTGTTTTCCCCTCTGGATTCCTGTGTCGCAGTGATAGTAAGGTAGAGTGGGACCCGGGTCGTCACATTTTTGGTGGCAGCGTCGTGATCGAAATTCAAAGCTCACGCGCCTAGTTTGGTTTGAGTCTGTCAGGATTTTCCTGTGAGGAAAATGACTCACGTAAGAAAACCCAGAGAGGCAAAAGGAGATGAAAGAATGGAAGGGGCTGAGGGAAGCCCAGGTTCTGAGGTAGAAGTTATGAAACTACGAATTGAGATGGCCCGAATTGAAAGTGAGAGAGAAAAAGTTAGCATCTGAAAGTGAGAGGGAAAAAGCTAGAATTGAAGCTGAGGAGAGAATGCAGTCAGAGAGGATAAGGGCACAATTAGAACAGGACAGAATGAAGCTTGAAGAGATACGTTTGCGATCAGAATTAACTCGGAGTCCAGTTAATAATGATAGTACCGCAATTAATTTAAAAAGATTCCCCAAATTTGGAAAAGACGATAATGTCGAATCGTTTCTATTTACCTTCGAACGCGTTTGTGTGGAATTTCAAATACCTGAGGAGAACTGGATGCTTTATTTAAGACCTCAAATTTGTGGGATACTAAGTGAAATTTATGCTGACCTGAGGGAAGAAGAGCTGTCAAGTTACCAAGTATTTAAGCAAAGGGTCAGGGTTCGATGTGGACTCACGGCTGAACAAAGCAGAAAGGCTTTTCGTGAGGCAAAAAAGGAACATAAAGAGACTTATGCCCAACTAGCTAGCCGCTTAGATAAATTACTTGACAGATGGATTCAAGGGAGTGGAGTGAAGGCCTTTGATGAGTTAAAACAATTAATTTGTTTAGAACAATTTTTTAAGCAAATCCCTAGCAATTTACGTTGGTTCTTGAGGGATAACAAACTGAAAACTGTGGCAGAGGTTGCAGGGGTCTTAGATGAACTACAAGGAGATTTCAATGAAATAGCATTCCCAAAACACTCACAGAAGGGTAATCCATGGAGAAACAGAGAAAATAAAGACAGGCATGAAAATTTTCCTGTCAGGGAATCAGTTTCTGACAAGACAGGGTCTAAGAAAATCACTTGTTTTTTCTGTAATCGTGAGGGCCATGTACGTGCCAGGTGCCCCCTGCTGGTTAAGTCGCAAACTACACCTACTGCAGCTAAACAAGTAAAACTGGTAATGCAGTCACAGGAAAATAGCTCGCCTCAGACAGAAGGCTCAGAGAAATCAGACAGTCCAGCTGAGACTACTTCTAAGGTCTTACAGGTCTGGAGGGCTGAGCAGGAGTGCAACCAAGATTACATGGAGCCAATTGAATTAAATGGTCAGTTTTGTTTAGGTTTGAGGAACACAGGAGCAGAAGTCTCACTTGTTAAATCACAATTTGTTCCAAAGGAGCAGTACCTCAAGGGTCAGTCCTATAGTTTAAAAGGCATATGGGGCCCACATTTTGAAGTACCATTAGCTGAAGTTGATATTACCTACAAAGGATTTTGTGGCAAGTGGAGAGTAGGAATCCTAAATGAATTGGAGGTGCCCTTTTTAATAGGGAATGACCTAGCTAGTCAGAAGCACCGTATTCAAGTGATAACTAGGTCACAGTCTCAAGTCACTGAGAGTAATCCTCCTGCAGTTATAGAGTCACCCATAGATCCTAGTGAGGGTGAAGGGCTGATTAGCGTGCCAGTGGTCCAGGAGCACGGTGCCCAATTCTTGAGTGATCAAAAAGAGGATGAAACTATAAAAGAGCTGTGGGGTAAAGCACAAAGTCCTACTGCAGAAGTAACTGTGGAGAACCCCTGCTTATTTACCACCATTGAGGGAAGACTGTATAGAATTTCTAGGAGGAGGAAAACTGCTGCTGTTTGGGAAAGGAAGAAACAGTTAGTGTTGCCAAGAGCTTACCGGTTGCAAGTGCTACAAATGGCACACGACGCACCCTCAGCAGCGCATCTAGGCATTAGAAAGACTAGTGATAGAATCCAAGCAAGATTTTACTGGCCTGGGATGGGCAAAGACATCAAAGAGTATTGCAAGTCCTGTGTGATCTGCCAAAAAGCAGGCAAAAGAGCGGACAAAACGCGAGGCTTGTTACAGTCTATTCCCGTAATTACTGAGCCCTTTTCCAGAGTAGGAGTGGACATCCTCGGGCCTATCTCCAGAGTTACAAAAAGGGGGAATAAGTTTATTTTATGCCTCGTGGATTATGCTACGCGCTATCCAGAAGCAATACCTCTAAAGGACATTGACTCAAAGACTGTAGCAAAAGCCCTCATGTCGGTGTTCCTAAGGCTGGGATTCCCCAAAGAAATTATAACAGATTTAGGGACATCCTTCACGTCCAAGACCATGGAAGAGCTTTTAACTCTTTGTGGGATTAAGCATGTTAAAACTACGGCTTATCATCCACAGTCGAATGGCTTGACGGAGAAATTTAACTCAACCCTGAGCCGGATGCTAAAAACCTATTCCATCAATCATCCTAACGACTGGGATGAGAGGCTGCAACACTTCCTATTTGGTTATCGCGAAGTGCCGCAGGAGAGCACAGGGTTCAGTCCTTTTGAACTCCTATTTGGACGACAGCCACGAGGACCCCTAGACTTGATGAAAGCAGCGTGGTCGGGGGAGGAGCAGATCGACAGCCCTGATGTTGTGACGTGTCTACAGGAGCTACAGAGCAACCTTCAAGAGCTACGGAAGCAAGCTGCTCACAACTTGCAGCAGGCACAGCGTCGACAGAAGCAGTGGTATGATGCACACGCAAGAGACAGATCTTTCCAGCCCGGTGACAGTGTGCTCGTGTTAAGAACAAGACATCGAAAGAAGTTGGAGATGTCGCGGGACGGTCCCTTCAAAGTGGTCGAGAGGATATCAGCGGTGAACTATTTAGTAGAATTAGATGGGGAAGGGAACCGATGTAAAAATTTTCATGTAAACTTACTTAAGCCTTATTTTGACCGAAATAAGTTGGTGCTGCAAGTAAAGGGGAAGGTGACCCAAGGAATTCATTTAACTGGGTGGGGAGAGCTGAGTAAGGGCACAACTCTAGCAGAGGTGTCATTCGATGAAAGTCTGACCCCAGAGCAAAAGGAGCAGTTAAAATTAGTCCTTGCTCAGTTTGCTCAGATCTTCTCAAACATCCCAGGGAGGACCAGCCTAGCAACTCATGTAATAGACACAGGGTAAGCACATAAGTGGGAAGCAAAACATCATAGCGGACGCCTTATCCAGGTATTTTTGAGAGGTATAGGATGGTGCAAATTATTATATGAAACGGTGATAACCCTAGCAGAACATTTGTGCTTAGGCGTTATAATCTGACACATGCCAAACATGGTTTATCTGTGTACAAGTTTATGAGATGTTAATTTTGTTGACCTTGTAATATGAATGTTATAGAATGCATTGAAGTATTTTGGACCCCAAGCCCATTGCTTTGGCATTGCTCTAGTTAATTAAGAGCAAGCCGACGCAATGTCTTTGTGGTGGGGGGAGATATGTGACAAATTGAAGCACTTTTAAAATGTTTATTTCTGTCCGGCTGGCAAAGAGTTAACCCACCTCCAGCCTGACTGGCATAGAACTCTGATGGGGGCGGGACTGTGCCCGGTTTGAAAGGAGGGAGTGTCGGTTTGGTCAGTGAGGAGGGAGAGGGAGGAAGGTGTGGTGTGATGTTATGTGGTGGCTTGTATGAAGACAGTTAAGAGGCTAGGACAACTTAAAGTTAAATGTTTGACTGAGTTTAGTTTGTACAACTGGAACAAAGCTAATTAATAAATGACACGTTAAAGAATCACTTATGTTTTTAACACAATAAAACTTCATCTCTGTTTTTGCCAACAAGAGGTCCGTCTGTATTTTTCCAGCGAGGTACCAGGACTCACAGCCGTGGTGACTCAAGAGAGGGCCAAACTCACCTCAGGCAGGGAGGTGGTGGTTTGTGTCCTGAAGTTACACGGAGGAGGCTTAGAAGGGTAACCTGAGGTGCCAAGAAGTTGCCAGAGTGCCTAGGGCAAACTTCTACAGTGGGGGAATCCAACTGAGGGAGACCCTTTACTGGAGGCAAAGGGGTTATTCCGTGGGACAGCCTAGAGTTTCTTAAGGTACCAGGTCACGCAAGCTGGAAGGCTCTCCTTACTAAGAAACCCATCAGTAAAAGGGGTTTATTTTTGAGGCGGCAGGAGAAGAGGGTGGGTGTTTTCCCCTCTGGATTCCTGTGTCGCAGTGATAGTAAGGTAGAGTGGGACCCGGGTCGTCACAGAGGGCTAGACTGTGGTCAGCAGTCTGCAGAGAGTCAGGAGCTGGAAACAGAGCAGGGACAAAAAGAAATCAGGATGTGGGAATGGAGGACAAGCCACGAGACTGTTGGTCAATAGTTGGACTTTAAAATGGCACGAGGGGGTGTTTTACTGGATGCATCTCATGACATGGGAAAAGAAATCTCTTCTTCTCCTTTTTAGAAAATGGCCTTTCAGATTATGATGCAGAAATACTGGAAATCTAACTATAATATAAGCATTTGTTTGAACTTTTGCTATTTTTACTTGATGCTATTTTTATTAAATGTTATTTTTGTGATTGTAGGTTTTTAAAATTGTTTTTAATGTTGTATTTTAAATTGTTGTAAGCTGCTTTGGGACCTCAGGGTGACAGGCGGGTAATGGTAAAATAAGAATATAAATAAGAATATACCCCACTTCTTTGTTATCTTAATTGTGATAGAACAACATTTTTAGCTTTCAGCCTCCCAGATCTGGCTGCCTGGTGCACATTGTATGTATTGAATCTATGAACCACCTCTGGGTATAGGGCGATATATAAATTCTATTATAGTAATACCGTCTCAAATTTAATCTATTCCAGGAGTCCGTTCGATGAATTTAAACGGTCCTGAAATGGTTCTAAAACCAAGGCACGGCTTCCAATTGGCTGCAGGAGGTTCCTGCACTCAATTGGAAACCTCAGAAGCTGCATTGGACGTTCAGCTTCTGAAAAAATGTTCGCAAACTGGAACACTCACTTTGCGACGTTCAGGAGCCGATTTGTTTGAGAGCCATGCCATTAGACTACCAAGGTACCACTACTGTATTATTAGATAGATTCCTGTTCAATGTGGGCCAGGCATCTGCACTAAAAAAAATATCTAAGTGTAAATTATATTCCTGTCATGCTTTGTTCCTCTGGTTTTTGCCGTATAATATATAATATTCACCGTTAAGGCGGCAACTGTTACTGTAAATCGGGAAGACCATCTCAAAGAAAATCCATTTTATTCCCCCTTTTAATGTAGGAAAATCCCGTGGATTAACTTCTATGCTCAAGTCCAGCATGATAAAGAACAGGAAATGATTGGTTCTGTCAGCCAAAGTGAAAATGCCCCCAAGATCACTCTGAGTGAATTCACGGACCCTGAAGAACTCATGGACAAAGAGCTGGACACACGGGTTATAGGTAAACAGCCTGACTGCTCATTCAATGACATCTCAACAATTCATGCTCATTAAGAGCACTCTCTCGCCCTTGTTCTCTGCCATGAGTAAATGCATGTTGCTGACATTCAACTAAGTTTTGCTCAGAGCTGATTCACGGACATCAATGAGCTGTAGAACTTTAGTTATATGCAGCACCCATTAGCTGTCTCTGCATTAGAAGGAGTCATGAGAAATATGTTAGATCATGGCTGAATATTAGAATGTTAATTCTTTCTGGAGATTTTAGTGGCTCAGCTCTTTGCAGATGCATAGACGTTGGCAGGCTAATTTCTGTAACTGATGCATAGGGCAAATGAGGAAGGATGAGATGGTACATGAAGTCAGAATACCCTAGGGTAGCAGAGTTTGGAGCGGCAAATGGGAACAGACGGGGGGGGGGGATGAACAAAAGAAGAGGAAATGCTTCCATCTTATCTTCTCTACTGCTGTCTGGCGATAGTACAATTCTTGTGTTACATGAGGTGCCTAAAAAAATTAAGCAGCAGTCTAATCAAAAGAGCACTATTAAGTGGTGTTGCATGCTCCTTGAGGTCCACTCCAAGGCCACCAAGCACAGAGTGTTAGTGCTTTGTGGAACTTTCTACTGGAATCAGACAGTCAATGGTGTTAAATTTTAGATGCCTCATAAAGATTTTTTTCCTTCCAACATTTTTTTTCTGGTGTAACTCCATTGTGTGTACCATTGATCACTTTGAATTAACTTGTAAACTTAATTGTTTACTGTGCACATTACTTTGACATTTTTGGGGGGTGTTAATTGGGATTTTGCTGGAAGGAAGAGAAAGCCCCTCAATTATACACCATGGCAAAGAAGGAAAATCTATGCCACAACCAATATCCAAATTTGGTGACCTCCATTAATTATTCTATTCTCTTTTTTTCTTAGGGAGCATCTCAACGATCTCCAACAGTGAAAGCACAAAGGAAATACCCAACTGCACTAGTGTTTAATACCAGGAATACCACTTTGACTACAAAATTTCTGAGTTTTTATTTTTAATTATTATTATTATTATTGTTATTATTATTACAAAGGAAATTCTATGTCATTATGATGACTATTATTATTATTAGGGAGGGAGGGGCGCAGAATGTGGTTTTATTATTTTTTTGTGTTATTTTGTTTTCTGGGGCCACATTCATAAATTCAGTTTTTGGAAAAATGTATAATAGAAGAAGGAAAAAATACAAGACTTAATGGAACCCAGAAATAATAGGATCCTGAACTTAATTTTTTGGGCACATTTTCTATTTCCCCTTTCAGAAAGTAATTGGGCTACTCTGCCAGTGGCAGTCTCAGAAGGTTATTTAATTGTTCATACCAGATTTGATCCTGTAGAATGAATGCAGGGCTCTCCTCTCACTTGACACCCTGTTGGATTCAATAAACTGAGTATATATATTATATATATACATATATATATATATATATATATATATATATATATATATATATATAATATCCTGTATATCTTTTAAAATGGGGAACAATAAAGCCTTCTGAAGTTGACTGCTTAGATTCTCATGAGGGTGGGCAGGCTGCACAAAATGACGGCTGGCACATCTAACCAAGTTAATGAATGAGGCCCTTGCTGGTGCATGTTGATACTGTTGGTATTAAGGAAACCGATGGCATACTGTAGATAATTACCATGTAAATACCTTTTTATTTCTTGATAAATAATTTAATGTTTAGTAAAAAGATAAATTTAAAATGAATAAACCACACTCACCCACACACCTTCACACCCACATGAGAAGTTCACTGGGGATCTGCGGCGAGCAGCTGTGTCACATGGGAGATCTGGACGCGTATCAGTTGCCTGTCATATTTAACTCTTTCCTCTTTGTGTTCAGTTGACACTGGTAGGGACCTGCATCAAGAAGGCAATATATCTGGGTTGTGAACACTTCAAGATGCAATACCATCAAGATATTGGTTCTTCCTAAGAAGCAGGGGTGTGGGGCTTGCAATGAGTCTAGCAGGGAAGCTTAGAAACACTATGCTGAGTCCATTATATTCCCAGTCTATTTAACAGGTTGTGCAAGAAAATATGCTTCAGTTTGAGAAGATCAAGTAATTCTGGCATCAATGTTGGGTTGCATTCAATGTTGGATAGTATCCAAGATTTATGCTTCTGCTCTACCCACCTTTTCTCCCCCTGCACACCTGCTAAATCTGTTTTGGATTTCCCCTCAACCCACCAGAGCAGATTTGGGGTGGGCACAGGGGATGTGTGGGAGAAGAGAGGGGATAAATGTCTGCTGGACAAGCATAAATCTGTGCACTGCTGAAATCAGTGCAAAGTATTTTTAACCTTTGTTTTTGCTCCTGTTACAGTCCTGTTTGATTTTTAATCCTCTAGCCTCCCCAGAATTTCTCCTGACTAGTCTTAGTTACTAGTGGCATGCATTTAGAATCATAGAATCATAGAATCATAGAGTTGGAAGAGACCACAAGGGCCATCCAGTCCAACCCCCTGCCAAGCAGGAAACACCATCAAAGCATTCTTGACATATGGCTGTCAAGCCTCTGCTTAAAGACCTCCAAAGAAGGAGACTCCACCACACTTCTTGGTAGCAAATTCCACTGCCGAACAGCTCTTACTGTCAGGAAGTTCTTCCTAATGTTTAGGTGGAATCTTCTTTCTTGAAGTTTGAATCCATTGCTCCGTGTCCGCTTCTCTGGAGCAGCAGAAAACAACCTTTCTCCCTCCTCCATATGACATCCTTTCATATATTTGAACATGGCTATCATATCACCCCTTAACCTTCTCTTCTCCAGGCTAAACATACCCAGCTCCCTAAGCCGTTCCTCATAAGGCATCGTTTCCAGGCCTTTGACCATTTTGGTTGCCCTCTTCTGGACACGTTCCAGCTTGTCAGTATCCTTCTTGAACTGTGGTGCCCAGAACTGGACACAGTACTCCAGGTGAGGTCTGACCAGAGCACACAGTCCAGTATCTGATTCGGCAAATGATGGTGGTGGAGATGATAGCTCTCTGTGTTGGTTGTGTCTAGTATTTTTAGTTCTTAGCAGCTATCCAGTGAAATGCATATGAGATCAGAAACACCAGCTTTTGAAAACTACCATGGCGTATTATTATCCTTACAACTGCAAAACATCTGAATAGCCTTGAGAAGTAATGGGGCAATATCACTTGGATTTACAGGTGGTGGACTTTTTCATTGCAGTAAAGTAAATGGCAGTTGTATTCCTGGTGAAGCAGATTTTGATGATATTAATGGTGCTATTAATGATATTAATTATGATTGGTTACTTAGCTAATCTGAAATCATGTCTGTGCTGTAAAAAGTCCATACAATGGATGAACCATTCAGAAGAGGGAAAATGTAAACCAGCCATGAAGATTTTCATCATATCTGTAAAGGAACCATTTCTCCCAACTTCCCTTCAGACTCCTTCCAAAGCAGCTTTACTTAAAAGCCATGTGCCCCTCTGGGGCTCCACAACTATAGAGCACTACACTGAAAGAAAAATAGCTCAGCAATTTGGTTTTAGGTAGAAAACACAACTGAAGGAAGTGTTCAATAGAATAAAGGTGTAATCACTGTGGCTTCCTCAACCTCTTACCCCATAACATTCAAACCATCACCCATGGAAGGGGGAAAAAAATCTTTAAAAGTAAAACCTTATCATAAAACAAAGAAGTTCTTGATAGAATCAGATGCTGAAAATATAAGCAATTAATATGGCCATTGTTCCTGTGTCCTTGGTAGCAATATAACAGCCAGGAGATCAACAGTTGAAGTTTATATTGGCTTGAAGATACACATATTAATTTCTGCCAGATGTTAAAAACTCTGGAAAACTTGCTAAGAAAAAAGGGGTGGCAACATTATTTAATGGTAAGGGTTTTATAAGATTTTGGAGATAAAGACTCAGCATGAAACACACATGGGTGTAATCCTATACATACTTATCTGGGAGGAAGTTCTGTTGAACTCAGTAGGGCTTATTTTAATAGAGATGCTTAGAGTTATTGTTTTGCTTTCTTCCTCCATTAGATGAGCTTGAAAACGTCCTAGGCGGGTAATGTATTTCTGCAAATATATCTACTCTCATTGTCATTTCAGGCCCAGAATGTTTCCACACATTCCAGGGACTCTGAAGCCTAAACATATCCTCTTAATTGGACAGCAGATTTATTTCCATGGGGTGCTGAGTCTTAAAATCAGTCGTATCCTGGAGTCATATTCTTAAGCTCATCAATTTAATTAAATGGGACAGCCCTTATTCATTTTAAATGAGCTCCCTATCATTCAATTTGTTCTACATTCTGGAACAGGATCTCACAAACCACCTTTCCAGGATGTGTTGAAAAAATCTGTGATACCTATAGGCAGCTAGTTTATGGTTTATCCAAAACAATAGCCATAATAGGGATTGGAAAGAGTGCTACTATGATGGTGTTTTGAAATGCATGCTCGGCAAGATCTTGCATTATGTGACACCACTGGTGGCAGTGCTTCACTGCTGGCAGGGGCAATGGGGCAGGTGGGGCCCCCCAAGTTTCTACCACCTGAAACAGCGGTCTCACCTGCCTCATGGCTGGGTTCAGCTCTGCCCTGTTATCTATTGTTTATTGGCTTTGACACTTTTGCAATGGAATAACCCATCCTCCTGCTTCCCAATTATATAGTTGCTGAATCCCTTCCCCACTTCCTGCTTCAGTCCCTGAAGTGTGCTAAGTTCTGTGTCCAAACAATTCTCTGTTGCGGCTTACACCAAAACTGATTTACCTATTCTGGAAATATAAAGATAGTGCAATGCTGTGCATTTTAATCAGCCCATTGATTTCAGTGAAGCTTACTCCCAGGTAAATAGGTATAGAGATTCCAGCCAAAGAAAAAGAAGATAGGTTGCTGTAGGGCGGAGAGAGATAAATCAGCCTATGATTTTGGGTGTCAAATGGTTAGCCGTCTGAGGAGACAGAAGGCTATGCTCTCTAGCTGGCATTTACTAAGTCATGATACTTTAATCCCCCTTCCTTGTTTGGACGAGGTGTTGCATGACATCTTGTCTTCCAGTCCTAAAGACCCCCCCCCCATCTGTGTGGCCTGAGTTTGACTCAAGTGCTGCGTCCACTATGTGTTGTGCCAGCCCAAGCAACTCTGCCTAATCCTGCACCAATCAGGATGCCAGGGGAAATATTAACCCAACTCATCAACCTCTCATGGAGTCTTTCACCAAATACAACTTGGCCAGAATGACAGAATGGAAATCCAAATCTCTCTGTTGTTGTTGGAAGCTGCCAAACTGGCACAGTTCCCTACCCTCCTTTCATTTCAAGATTTAAATGAGACAGACAATTGCAATACTTATTTTAAATGAAGTAAGACAAATGCATGAGTCATATATATATACATAAATACATATATATACTGTTATTGGTTTTATTGTTCCATTTGAATATTTCTACTGTAAAAAAAGGCAGTGGTTTTGAAATTGTTGAAAATAAATGTATTTTTGTACATCAGAGCTGCCAGTTTGCATTCTTTTGGTGGCTTCTGGTTGGTGGGGGTGCTTCATCTTGCCTCTGCATATAGGTTCCAGTGCTACATAACATATGCATCACCCAGCAGTGGTAGGACAGTGGAGCAGGAGTCCATGGGCCCCACTCAGTAGAATGAACAGGGGGGAATCCAAATGCAGCACAACTGGCTTGCCACATTTTGAAGTAAGTTAAGGAATACATATCACCACCCCAAAACAGGGTGATGCAACAAGTGGCCCTCAAGGCTTTTTTTTTTTTTTGCAAACCTCAGCAACATTTGGTCCCCCCCCCCCCCGCTGCCTTCCTAAAGCCTGGAAAGTGAGGTTGCTGGACTTTGGGAAGGAGACATGAGGGCTCTGACAGGGTCCTAAAGGAACAAGCAGGCTTGTTCTAAACTTGTCTCTAAGCCTTACATCTGGATCAAGCCACTGTTCTGTCTGTAACCAGGCTACATGGTGATGACACTGTAGCTAGGATGAAGAAACATAGCTGCCAAGTCTCCCATTTTTCGCGGGAAACCCCCAGATTTTAATCCATTTCCCGCTGTTATCCCAAATAGAAAAATATCCCGGAAATCCCCCTGATTTCCTAACTGCCAGGGAGGCTCTATTTCGGGTGCTGCTCTGCCCATGTCTGGGTACCGGAAATCGGGCAGCGCCGACACCAGAAGTTGCTTCTACACATGTCCAGACATGCATAGAAGCTGCTGATCCTGCATTTTTCAACGGGAGACTTGGCAGCTATGTGAAGAAAGGCCAATGTGAAACCAAAACTAATATTATTACACACCCTGCCTAGAGGCTAATGAGAGTTGTTGGGAGACTCCTACAAAGGTAAAGGTAAAGGACTCCTGACAGTTAAGTCCAGTCGCAGATGACTCTGGGCTTGCAGCGCTCATCTCGCTCTATAGGCCGAGGAGCTGGTGTTTGTCCACAGACAGTTTTTCCGGGTCATGTGCCCAGCATGACGAAGCCACTTCTGGCGAAACCAGAGCAGCTCATTCATAGGTGGGATTCACTCCACTCATGGATTTCTGGATCAAGCTCAATGGGTATTTCCATGTTTCTTAATATTTTGGACTCAAACAATGCAATTGCTGTGAATGACTTTCTGCAACAAATTACTTTGGCCCAAACTAAGGGTGATAATATTTAATATATAATATTAAATACATGTAATATGTAATATTTGAAATGTAGTAGAAGGGGTTTGCTACCTTGAAAGCAGGTGTGCACTTGTGCAGCAAATTTGGGTGCAAACCCCTTTCCCCAAACTTAAACTGATACCTGCACTGTTCATCTTGCAATTCTTAACAGAACCTGCCTGTCACACACACTTTAAACTCAATCTAAGGGATATCAGGTTATGTTTCAAAGACTGTAAGTTATAAAACAATCAAGAGAAACAGTAAAACAATTACTATCAGCTGGTTCTGAAACTCAAGACATGAAACAGGAATTATATACATGCTATCACCTCTCTCATTCTGTTTTTCTTGGCATTCTCCCCAATGCAGTAGTACAGTTATTAAGCACTATCAAAGCACCATTGCCCCACTGACATATTATTGTAATACATCAACTGAATGCTACTCTTTCCTCATGTGTCTTGGTACTACATCACCGGACTGATGGCTGACAGAAACACAAAGTACAGGTGCAGCTCTGTTTAGTGTACCTCCCTGCAGCACTGCTTTTCCATAAATAGGGGGGGGGGTCATTTTAGGAGGAAGGCAGAGAGGTGGCAACAATAAAAACCCATAACCCTATATGTGGCATTGTGGCAATAGAGACCCTAACACTCAATTTGTACCAGAGCAGAGACCCAACCTTAGTTCAAGAAACAGTGCTCTTCAACTTCACTTGCACATGACCCATCAGTCTTCTAATTCATGTGCACATACGACGATGTGTTTGTGTGCATGTGCGTTCATTGTGCACACACATGCATGCGCACGTGCACACATACTTCAGCTACATAATTGGTGAGAATGATGTAGGGAGTGTCTACATTATTCACCATATAGGATACAGCAGTGCCTAGTGTAATGCAAACAACTGCAACATCCTCTAAGTTCATAGGCTTTGGTTCATAGGCTTTGACAATCCTGCAGGGAGTACCGGTAATCATTGACACAGGTTAGAAAATGAGATACGCCAATAATTTGGAGTTTCAAATTCTGGTTGAAATGATCATGTATAGTGAAGTGATCCCCACCTCCAATTATTTTTTTATTTTTTTTTTGACTAACAAGCAAAGAGAGATGGAATCCCTCCTTTTAGCTGTGAACTCCGTGGGGCTGTGGTGGAAGCAGGAGTACCTTACTCAGCATCATGAAAGCAGGCAGTTGCAAACTGGATATATGCTGTCTCTGGCATCTCCAGCATGACCCTTTGCCATGTTATCAAGGAGCTCAGCCATACTGCCATTTTAGATATGCCCCAGCATCTTGACTCCAGGACTGCTTTGATTGATTTTCTCCACTGAACTCCAGGACTTGGATTCTATGTGGGCATCTGAGATGCAAGGGAGATTGAGATGAAAGGGAGCAGAAGCTGGGAGGCCATTTTTGCTGATATCACCTGCAGTCAATGTTTTTCATGCTGCCTTGGAAGGTCCTCCAACCTTCTGGGACAGATTTGGGTAGGAGTGCAGGGAGAAAGGTTAATTAGGGGATGCCGTGTCCACTGCTTCCACCACTGGAGCATCCCACAACTGGAACTCTGGCTCAGGGAATGTTTCTGCCACTAGTTATGATCCCAGCCAATATATTTTTCTCAGTAAAAATTCAGAGAGCAAGCTGGTTTCTGTTTGAAAGCTGAGGTATGAAAACTCTTTCTGAAGTATCCCTCTGTGTATTGTAGTCTACACTTCAGTTTGACAGGCCATCATAAGCTTTGATGGGACAAACTTGGGGGCGTCGGAGAGAATGTAGCCAGGCAACAAATAACTTGCTTCTGAGTATCAGCTTTCTCTTAAGAACTAACCTCAGTGGGTTAAGTAACGCTTCTACTAAGATGGCCTAAAAGGATACCACACTACTTTCCTTTGCAGTTAGAGCACACATAATGTTAACCTCGTGGCTTTTGAAGTCAAGACACTTGTTACTAGCTCCAGGACAAATGAGGAGTTGCTATTGATACAGAAATCAAATGTTTGCCAGAAACAGCAAGTGTTCCTCTTTTTGTATCCAGTACCAGTATGAACAAAAATGTAAGGGATGTTCAATATGAATAAAGGCAACAGAGCTGTCTAAGTATTCCAGCTGCTGGGGACTGCAAAGCAAAGAAGTCACAGGAAGCTTTAGCTACCTCATTGGAAAGCAAAAGTGAAACCAAACACAGCCATCCCAGGATCCAGAGTTTCTGGAAATCTATGAAAAGCTATAATACTTTAATGGACGGCCCAATTAGCATTAAAGTTTAATAGTAAACATGAGGCTGTGTGTGGCATTTTTTGGCCAGCTGACTAGAATAAATTAAGGATTCGCTGGCCCTATTTTAACTTTATTTAATACTCAGCTTGGGCAACTCTGCTTTGGGGGTGATTTCATTTTTATTTCTGAGCCACCTTTCTATCACAATGATATGTGAGGCAATTTACAGTATGCTCAAACTCAGGATGAAAGGGAGAAATGTGCTAAGAGGAAGGCATGCTTGGCAAACCCTCACCATGATCAACTCCCACCCAGAAACCTATGTCCCCATTGTGGAAGGATGTGTGGATCCAGAATTGGCCTCCACAGTCTCTTACGAACCCACTGTTAAAACTGTGTTTATTGAAGACAATCTTACTCGGTTACAAGTGATCACCAAAGAAGAATAAAGAACAGTACAATAAAAGAAAAATCTACAAAGGGAGAGGAGACAGGACATCCTGTGATTAATTTCTATATTGCTCTTTGCACAAGCTGCAGGACAGTTTGCAATGAAGTCAAATAAGACAAAACGAGAATTTATAATCCATGAAATATCATGATCCTTAAAATGCAGAACACAGCAACTCATAACTGTTGTTCACTAAATAGGAATTTACTAATAGCAACAGCAATAGCAGCAACCAATCTACCTTGTTTGTTCAGGTATTATCAACAGGTAAAAGTCTTCAGTTGCACCAAAATCTGGTAAGAATAAAATGGTAACATCATCTTTCCTACAACTAAAAAAGATCATCTATGGATGTGAGTTCCACCAGTGTACTGCTCCTGATGGAGCCCTGCCTAACGGATCTTAAGGTTTAACTTCCCTCAGAAGTGTCTTGAAAAGCCAATTCTGGCAGACTGTGAGGTAGGTTGGGAGTCATATGAGCCTAAGCCATTTCGGAACTTAGAGGCCAAAGTCAACACTTCTGGATGTTTAATGGCAAGCATCACAGTGATGTCACATGGTCCTCCAAGCAGCAGTGGCATTCTTCATTAGCTGCAGGTTCAAAACATTTTTTAAAAGAAAGATCAATGTAGAACATGTTGGGGAGTCACCTGATTTCCTCATATGTTGAAAGAATGGGTCACAGGAAAGCCATGTGACTCCCACCAGCCATGACTTCAGGGTGCATCACCAGGGGCTCTGTGGATGAATGTGTGTCAAGCTTCATACACTTGCCAAACATGTATCCAGGGGTGAGGGGCACAGCTAGCTGTGCAGCCCTGCAACTTCTGTCACAATCCACCTATAACTCACACCTACAACCCAACATTAACTCATTTTGAACAAATTCCATTGGGATCTGTGCAACCGTACAAATATTCTCCCTTTTGAGGTGGTGGAGGAAGGTAAGACATCCCCTTGAAGGATTATACCTGGCATTATTGAGGAGATTATTATTTCACAAACTGGTTAGTTGAAGTGCTAGGCAGGAATCCAGAAACTCTGGTTAATTTCCCCACCAATAAAATACTTGGGTTGCGGACAGTGATTGTTATTAAATACAATTTAAAAACTCACTTATGATGATAAACTGTTATTATTTCATTGCTTAATGAATCTATTGCTCAGCTTGAGAGCAAGGTGCTTACTTGGCTAAAAAACTAAATAAAAACCCTCTAACCAATTGATTGCCCTGGAATGAAGCATTGCAATTTGAAATGTGTCCTCATCTGTTTTGATCATTGCCTGTTTTGAAATTTAGCAACATGGTCGTCTCATGTTTATGCTAGTAGGTTTTGTCTCCTAAATTGAAACACACAAATGGAAACAAACACAACCCCCCCCTTGAGATTAAAGTGATCCCCATTCTGTCTTTAATAAATTTTAAGGCTCATATGATTTCTTAGCCAGGGTTCTGTGTCCCCCACCCCCACATATCCTGTTTTCTGTAGAAGTTATTATACAGGGCAGACTAAATAAGCTTATTCTTCCTCACCTGCTTATTTTTCAGCTCAAAATAGTTCTGTACAACTTGCTTTTTCATGTAGAGAGGAATCCTGTACTGCCCCTCCATCCTACTCCAGTGGATGAAAAAGACCAGGAATATACAGATTTCCTAGAGATAGGTATCGAGCAGGCTTTCTCTGTCAATTTTTGTGTGTTTTTTTTACTCCTCATTTTTCAAATATGAAGTTGTGTTCTCCACATTTCCACATCAGTTTGCATGTTTTTAAAGACCTCATGGAAATTCACCAGCATTATTGTGTCAATTTGTCCTAATATCCAAATGTCTGTGTGCAAATTTGCCAAAAATACATATTTTTTGCAAAGCAATTTTCCTTAATAAAATTCATTTTTGTATGCTATTTTTCACTAATGCAGGCATTCTAATGCACATTTTACTACAATATGCACATTATTGTACATGTTACTTGGCTGGATAATTGCTGCATTGGAAAGTTCAGAAAAGTGAAAATTTTGAAGGAGGGTTGTATTTCCGTTCTTGAATTGTTTCCAAAACAGTGAAGTAGGGACATTCACCTCTAAATGTGAACTGAACTGAATTTCTCCCCCATTCCTGTGTCTGCTCCATGTGCAGGGAGAGAACATAGAATTTAGTACCACAGTGCTTGAAATGAAGCAGGAGACTAGGGCTACACACACACACCATTATGACATACCCTCCAACATTTCTCAGATGAAAATAGGAACATTCTTGCAATTAGAGACTGTGGAATAGAGGTTTTGATACTTTAGGGCAGAGGGGTAGAAGCTCTGGCCTGTGGGCCAACCTTGGCTTACGAGGGGGCTGCACTTTAGCCTGTGAGGCCATTTTCCCCAAACCACATCACCCGTCCATCAACTGACATCCCTGGTGGTGCCAGCCAATGAGCAGGTTGACAGGGTTGAACCCCACATCTTCTGCATCATCCTGCTCCGAGCAGGATCTAGTTCCAACCTTAAACCTGGTTCTTATGGGCAGCAATGCTGGGCATATTGCCATCTCTGGCAATAAAGTAGTCATCTTCTCTCCTCTCTCCCCTTCCCTCTCTTCTCTCCCTTCCCTGCCATGAGGAGCCATGGTGGCTTAAGGGTTTTCATGAAGGTCCTGGCAGTCTCGTGGCAACTGAAGACTATGTTATGATCCCACTTTCAACAGTTATGGCTCCCCCCAAAGAATTCTGGGAGCTGTAGTTGCCTAGAGGATTAACAGTCAATCCCTCTTCACAGGGAACACTGCAAATTGTAGCTCTGGGTGGGAAATAGGGGCCTCCTAATTCTTTGGGGGAAGCTATGACTGTTGAAAGTGGTAACACAGTGCTTTGAATGTATGTGGATTAACTTTTTTTCAAGTGGACCTACGATCCATTCCACTTCTTTTCAGACATAATTGAGTCCACGGCAGCCTAACCACGACCCCTTTCCCTTCCCATTTTCAGTACTGATATAACATCTAATTTGACCCTTGGTCTCATTTCTGGAGCTGCTAGTCTCCCCCTTGGTGTGCCTGAACCTTTTAACACAAACAGGTGGGGAGAAATTAATCAATCTCTGTCAATTTGCGCAGCTTCACTCCACATGGTTCCAGTTTTCAGCCTGTCAAATTCATCTCCTTGGCAAACATGGGGAAAGTAACTGCTTTTGTGCTATATGGTTCATTGTGTTGTGCTCCATGAACTGACTAGTTTTCGTTATGCTTTGTGGTTCCTAATTAGAGATATTTGTGGGGCTTAGGAAGGCTAGACAAAGTGAAGGTGAGATAAAGTGCTGTCCCTTTAAGTGCTAAATGACCCCTCAACCATTTCAGAAGGCTGTCTAAATGTAAAAAGAAGAGTAAATGCAGAACTAGTCTTGCCAATTCATCTGGCTTGATAAATGCTGTCATTCAACCCTCATTTCTGTCAACATTTTTACATGAAAAATATTTATCTTTAGCCTCTTCTTAAAAAACAAAACAAAAATCAAGTAAACCGCATTCTTTCACAAGCAAAGGGGGAAGCCTCACTTCTTGAAATAATTTCGTTTCCAAATAAAGCTCAAAATGTGGTAGGTGTCAGATTTCCCATGTGGGAAAGGAGTTACCATACTTTTCCGTCTATAAGACACCCCCATGAATAAGATGCCCCCTATTTTGGGGGACTCAAATTTAAGAAAATGGGGGGAGATGGCACAGGGGGGGTTACCCAGGGTTGCTGAGCTTTTTTAGGGGGGGGGTTCCTAAAATCACTCGCCCGCAGGTGTCGCAAAATCAGCCTCCTGTCTGTCCCATCACCGGCAGAAGCTGCCAATCGCCCGGACCCAACTGCTGGAGCGTCAGCCAATCAACACCACCCATTGATGCAGCAACCAATAGCATGCACAATGGCTGCTGACAGCCGTAGCAACAACCAATCGAACATCCACCCTATGCACTACCCATGTATAAGATGACTCCCACTTTTTAGCATGATTTTTAGAGAAAAAACATAGTCTTACACATGGGAAAGTATGATAATTCGGCAAATATAATGGCAATCAGAACACAGGAACGTAATATGAGCCTGCTGGATCAGGCTAGTGGCCCATCTAGTCCAGCATCCCATTCTCACAGTGGTCAACCAGGTGCCTGTGGGAAGCCTGCAAGCTGGATGTGAGCACAACAGCTATGCCTGCCTATGTTGCCCAACAAATGGAATTCAAAGGCCCTAAAGCCTCTGACAGTTGAGGTAGAACATAGCCAGTCTAGGTAGCATGTTCTCTGATTGGCTGTGTGGTTCTGGGGGAGCTTTTTTCTCTATATGTTTGTTGAATGTCTCACCGCTATGTACAAGGTCTGAACCAAAAAAAAGACAAAACCTGTCTTTTCCTTTCTCTTTAAATTATGCACCGTTTTAGTTCAGTTTGATAATTAAAGCGTTATTGGGATTCTTTGATATCAACTCTGTCCATGTTATTTAAGTGACTTCATGGCTGGGGCAGGAAGGACTACACTTTTCCACCCCATCCACTGCAATCTCAATTAACGTAGACTACTCAGCACCTGTTATCAAAAAAGGAAAATCCAGAGATGTAGTTGTTCTCTATGAAAGTGATACACCATTTAACTTTGTACCTTTCCCATAGATCTCCCCAAACCTGGGACTGTCACTAGTTATCAGTGTGTGAATGTTTTGTAATATGGATATGAAATGGATCTTGGCATATGCATCCCAAAGAAACATTATTTCACACACAAATTCAGGAATGGCTTCATTTCCTCCTCCTCATCATCATCATCAGTGTGTGTGTAACCACTAACATGTTTTTGATGTAATACAGTTTTAAGCATTTTAAAAACTATTATGAGGAAAAGGTATTGTGGGTGCATACTTACGTGCTGGGTTTATTCTTTTAGGAAGCAAATCTCTCCTTTTTTTAGAGTGTTCATTCTCCATATTTCCTTTTTAAAGCATTGGGGGGGGGGGGAATCTGTAGAAGAGGACAAGAATTAAAATGAAAAAGGATCTAGAATCATTTTGACTGAGAGGAAAGAAATATTTGTACATTATTCATCGCATTCTGGGTTATTCATCAAAAGTTTCATTCTTCAGCTAAAGCATTTTCCTTATCTTAAAGCCACTGACATGAATACATATCACCCAGGTTGAAAAGATTGAATTACATTTCTCTAGCTGTGGCTAAAATTCATGGCAGCTCAAAGCCCGGGTTGGTCCCTAGGTGTGCCAAGCTAACAAATTTTATGACCTCCCCCCACACTTTCCCAGAGAACAACGCTAACAGGGTTTGTCTCTTCATTGTGCTACGGAGATGATTGAAAATGTGCTGCTATATAGCTTGATAAAAGACCTTTGCTATATAAAAAAGAGAGTAACTTTGTCATTTTAGAGTATTACCCGTGGGATTTCAGAGCACTAGGCAGTCAGCAGTCTTTTTCTCCTGGCCCCAAACAAGAAGGCGTTTCCATAGCTGAGTCCCTTGCATAAGTGAAAGAGAGTCCATTCTGATATATACCTGTGCTTCTTGTAACAAACTGAAGTCCTTCTCTCTCTCCCCCCCCTCTGTGCACGTGTGTCTTTCTCTCTCTTGGCATGCTACCCCCTACCCCACCCTCTTCAGTGCATCACCATTTGTTGCTCCTACAGCCCACCACATCTGGCTGTTGGGCTGGAAAGAGAACCAGCATTCCCTCCATGGGCCACTCTTGACAGGTGAGTAGGGCCACCTAAGGGCCAATCACCTGGCTGGAAGCACACTGAAAGTGCCCTACACATTTCCACCCCTGCTTTGATTTGATGCAAGCCCCTGTTGAGGCAGGAATCAACTCCGCTCGGAAGCTCCAATCAGGAGCTCCCAAGCGGAGGCTATTCTTGTGGGCCTTGCTTTGGGCACCAAATCTAAAAGGCACCAAATGCAAATCCTGCTTGCAAAGGAACAATCAGGAATGCAGGCCAAGGCTCCTGATTGTTCCTTTGCAGTCACAGATTAAACTGCCCCACAGCTAATGCTGTATGATATCAGGTATGGGACTTGGGGGGGGGGGGGGAATAGCATTACAGGCTGATGATATACATGCCGTAGTCAGAAGTAAGGCCTACTTTATTTAGAAGGGCTTGTAATGAAGTAAGTGAGGCCTGGAGGGTGGCAACATGATAACAGGCCTTTTCTGCAGTGGCTCCTCATTTGCAGAATGCTCTCCCTAGGGAGGCTCACCTGGAGCCTTCATTACATATGTTTAAGCTCCAAGCAAGAATGTTTTTCTTCAACCAGGCATTTGGAACATTCTATGGCATTTTAAATGTGTTTGGCGGTGGGGGGGGGTGGCGATTCTTGGTTTGTTTTTTGTTTTATTATACATTTTGTATTCTCATATTGCATTTTTCTGTTGTGAACCATCCAGGGATCTTCAGAAGAAGGGTGGTATACAAATTTACTGCTGCTGCTACTACTACTACTAATAATAATAATGGAAAGAAACAGTCAAGACTTGGTCGTTGTATAGTCCAGAAAGTGTAGTGATAGGCCCAACACTTCTTCTACAGTCCTACGCCCAATATAGTAGCATGCTTGTATACAATAAACAACTGTATGGCCTGTACTACATTGTCTTCATTGGGAGAGGGATGTAAAATCTGAAGCATGATTCTATTTGTTGAAGAGCTAATGGGACTACCAAAACTCAGACAGTGGTACCTCGCAAGACGAATGCCTCGCAAGACGAAATTACCGCCATTAGTTTTCTATGGCCGCGCTTCGCAAGACAAAGTTTTTTGGCGGATTTTTTTTTTTTGCTGTGACAAACTGCGCTTTGCAAGACGAAATTACCACAAGACGAAGCAACTCGCAGAACAAATTACTTTCGTCTTGTGAGGCGCCACTGTCGTTTTATCCTGTAGGCCTGAGATTAATGTTTCTCTCTCTCTCTCTCTCTCTCTCTCTCTCTCTCTCTCTCTCTCTCTGTGTGTGTGTGTGTGTGTGTGTGTAACTGTAATCCTATACCAGGCATCCCCAAACTGAGGCCCTCCAGATGTTTTGGCCTAACAGGACCAGTGGTCGGGGAAGATGGGAAATGTAGTCCAAAACATCTGGAGAGCCGAAGTTTGGGGATGCCTGTCCTATACCTTACACTCCCTATCTTCTCATCCCACACAGAGATTAACTGATAGATGCCCAACCCAGGAAAAGGCTATAGCTCAATGGCAGAGAAGATGCAGAAGGCCTCAGGCTCAATCATTGGCATCTCCAGTTAGTGCCAGGGGTAGTGGGAACTCTGCCTGAAACTCAGGAGGGTTGCTGACAGGCTGGGTAGACAATACCAATCTGATTGGACAATGGACTGACTCAGTATAAGACAGATTTCTATGTTCTTGTTTGACTTCAGAACACTACACAATTTGATATGAGGCTTTGGGCAATTTCCTTCTCTTTCTTTTAGTGCATTTTTCATTCAGTTACTCTGACTGTGGATAAAACAGCAAATAGGCCACCTTTCTGTCAGTGGCAACCCATCCTAGTTTTCTAAAACTATAAATCTGTGTTTGCATTTTTTTTCCTGTTAGGAGAAAAATGTGTATAAAATATTTGTGAAGTTTTTTTTTTCTCCCCAGCTCCCAGAATATAAAAGTTTAAAGGATGAATATTATTATTTTTATTTCAATTTCACTTAAACCAAGTGCTATGAGGCAATTTTGCTCACATATTGCTTTTCCCAGCGGCTTCATTAAT
Source organism: Zootoca vivipara (assembly GCF_965207765.1). Lineage (NCBI taxonomy): Eukaryota > Metazoa > Chordata > Lepidosauria > Squamata > Lacertidae > Zootoca > Zootoca vivipara. The sequence continues at coordinate 51,437,164 of NC_142588.1, read as the reverse complement.
AACCCTCCGTAAGAGCTTTTGTGTCACCAGCTTAAGAGCAGCCACCTGGGTCACACATCACTCTAGCTTTCACTCAATAGTAAGAGGAATGTTTGATGATCATGGCTGAGTTGTCCATCAATCTTTAGCAACATGCAAGTGATGAGAAAACGGGCAGCTGAAATTTTTTACAAAGGCTGAGCTATGACATGTCAAGGACAACAGGCACTTGATGAAGACAAGGAGAACCTTGGAAAATGAGAATAAAGCAAAAACCCAAACAAAACACGCTGGTTTCGGCTATCTTGTCTCAAAATAAGTAAAAATGACAAATATTTTAATACTGGAAAATATTCCTAGTTTGCAAGATTTCAGATTTGTAACACATCAAACCTGTTTACTGTAAGAAGTAAAAAACACACGTATAATTGCAAAAAGTTGGATTAAGTTTGAGGAGACAGACTTGGTGAATGAAATAATGAAAGCTGCATTCCTAAATTGAACTAACTCTTCTTGGCATCACTAAACTCTGCTAATATGAAGTAGGTAGAAGCATCTGGAGTTTCCAAGCATAGAAATAATGTACCACACCCACCTTTTGATGGAGTTCCAGGACGATAGCCAGATACAAAAGAAGAGAGAGGTCTTACACCTTCAATGGTTGTGTAGAAGAGTGAATTTCAGCAGGTGTTGCTTGTCAGGTAACTAGAGGGGAGAGCCAGGTGGTGTCATTAGGGATAAGCAAATCTGTCAGCTTCTCTTAGTTTCTCATTTGTCCAGTTTTCAGTTCCATTCTGCACATTACCACACCAGTGTGCTTAAAAAAAAATCCCTATGAAAATTCACCAGCATATGCTCCTGTTTATATGCAATGTTTCGTAACGTAACAGATTTCTGCAAAGCAAATCCCCCCAGATAATGCATTTTTGTATTTTGTGTTCACTAATACCTTTAGGCAGACTGTACCCTAGCATGAGCATTTTATACCTATTGCTAGGCTGCAGTACTACATTGCAAAATTCTGAGAAATGAGAATGTCAAAGAATGGTAGTATTTTGGTTCATGTATTGTTTTGGAAAAGGCAAAGCAATTCAGTTACCTTTAAATGTGAAATTAACTGTATTTTGCTTGAGAGAGCAGCATGCAAGACACACCTGCTTAAGTTGCTGCTTCTAAATAATTATTAAAGGTACAGGAGCCCTGGGTTGTTGCTTTTTTTTTTGCACCTACTTTAATCACATGGAGAATTTGGGAACAGGACTGGTCTGCACACCTCCAGCCTACTACACACTTTTTGCCCTTGCACGTTCAGGCTAAAGAGGGCTACAGACTGGCATGGCTGAAGAAGTAATGAATATCTTACAAGATCAGTAACACACTTATTGACAGATGAAATGAAAACAGTCATTACTGCAAGAAATTCAAATCTTTGAGTCAAATGTTCAAAATGTATTTCACTGGATCCTTCTGAATGAACTCTTCTGAACATTAACCATTTTCTGAACTCTTCTGAACATTAACCATCTTCACAATGGAAGTTTTTTTGCCCCAATATTCTTGATGTAGATTTTGGATACAGCTGAGACCAGATTTGGCTACTACTCTTAGCTTTTTAGCATTTTATATTTTCCTGCTCATTTCCTATGCAAACTTCAAGATCCATCTTCAAATACCATGCACTCTTTTTTATTTTCCTTGCAGAAGCCATAAACATCAGACATTGGGTTGAAGTCTGATGTTCTTTTGACCATTCTACTAAAAACTCATAACTCTGGCAGCTTTATTCCGTTTTCCATAAATGTGTTTTTATTGTAGACTTGAACAATTATGGCAGCCGCGTAGTGTCAGATGTATAATACAAATGGCATCTTGAGTGCCTGCATTCATTTTGTTAACAAGCTTCACATGCAGAAATTGCAAATCTCCCATTAAACTGGTGTTAACACTGACAACAGTAGTTATATAAAACTTCAACAGCAGGGTTGTTACATGTGTAATAAATCAGGCTGTTTCCTCTCTTGGAAAAATCCCTGTATATATCCTCAATGACTATGTATACTGTATAATGGTTGAGTTTGCTACTCACTACTCCCCTACACAACCTATCTAGACATATATCCATGGCAGTAGCACCAATATGTGACTTCAGTGCTGATAATTTTATTTCGGCATGTTATTCCAACTTGATAATCATCAACTTTATTGTTTATTGTATGGCTCACCCAGTTGGTCTATTTGGATTCTTGTCACATTCAACTATACAGGGGTGGCCAACTCCCAAGAGACTGCAATCTACTCACAGAGTTAAAAACTGGCAGTGTTCTACTTTTGGGGGTTCAGGTCAAAGGTGTTGAGCTTTTTTTTAGGCAGGAGGAAGGAAGGCCCCATTTTGGGAGGGTTCGGGTCAAAGTTGTTGAGTTTTTTCATGGAGGAGGTAAAATGTTGAGCTTTGTAAAGGGGAGCCACAGTTGTTCAGCTCCTTTGGGAGGAACCAATGATCTACCAGTGAAATACCGCAGATGTCCAGTGATCTACCAGTAGATCACGATCTACCTGTTGGACATGCCTGATCTAGAACAATTATCTTCACTGAATTTATTGCTGTCTTTAAGAGATGAAACATTTGAACAGAAGCTTCATGTGATCTATCTTTTGCTGGGTTGTAGGTGAGATTGAACACTTTAATACAAAGCTAGAATTGTCCAGGGAGAAGCTTATTGTTTAGCCGTCTCCCCTGGCATGATGCCTATGTACATGCAAGAGTATGCTTTGTATGACAGAACATTTAAATATACAACTCTTGCAGTCTTAAATAACATCACCATTACAACTTGCACAGCATTATTTATTTCAGGTGCATCCTCCCACAGGTGTTACTGCAGCTGCTCCAGAAGTAGCCTCCTCCTGCAGATGTTACAGAACCCATGAGAGGGTTGCCATGTAGCCAGAAGTGGTTGGTGGAGCAGGCACTACCTGACCTCCCATCATCAGTGTTGCTGTGGTGGACCAAAAGGGGTAGGGGCAAGGTAGCAGTGGTGTTAGTTCTAGACAAAGGCATCAGAAGAGCCAATTCAGCATTCCCACCAGTGAGTTTGCACCACACTGCCCATGCCAGCACCTCAAGCCTTCTGGTATACCACAGTGATGCCCGTGATGGGAGGTCAGGTAAGCGCCACTGCTGCACAGAGCACAGCAGAATCATCTTTCTTTCTTTCCTATTAATAATTCTCTAATTCAGTCTTCCCCAACATGTCCCCAATCTATCATTCAGATATTCTGGACTACAGTTTCCATCCTCTCTGACCATTCACCATGCTGATGGGAGCTGGAGGCCCAAAGATCTGCATGGGAGCAGTTGAGGGAAGCCTGACATCAAATATAGAAGAGTTTCTTCTTCCCTGCTCATCCCTGCTTTGGGTTTCCTAACCTTGGCTTCAGCACTTAATTATGTGGCTTATATTTACACACGTGTAATAAAATATGTAGGTTAGTTATTTGCTGGACCTTCATGCCATAGGTTTATGGTGAACCCTCGTGTACTTTGCTGTTGTCACATTTTAAGGAATAGATCTTTCTGACCATTTTTCAACAGCTTGCAAATTTTTATTGAAGTCATTTTTCATACCCTTTATCTTTGCATGCAACTAACAGTGCAGGTTTTGTGAAAGGTTCTTAGAGGGCAGGAAATATTAGAATAATTTGTGAATCTCATTTTTAAAAGCATCTGGGAGAGGGGTGGGTGGGAAGAACAACTAGCTTTCCTTTACATCAGATTGCCAATACCATACTGTTCGCAATGTTAAGATGCTGTGGAACAATGATGTAAGAAATGCACTTCTTTTGATTTTTGTCAATGTCTTCCAAATGGATGTTGATCTATGACATTTGCCATACAGAGTAGATATGCATGCGCCAAAAAGGAAATTAGCATGTAAAGCAAGTGGCTACCTTTACCACTTTTGACAGCTATGGTCCCATCTGGAGAGGTAGGATTTGGCAATTGTTTTGGGATTTCCAGTCCTGACTATATATTTATTTAAAATATGTACATGCTATCGCTAATTAAAATAATAGCAAAGTTCAATTCAAAACAAGAACTGAAAAACCATCCATGGTGCAATAAAAATAATCCAGTAAAAACAACATATCACAATTAAAGTAGACCATTCAACTGGTATTAGACACTGTGTGTAAATAGTAAGGCTCAGCACAAAACTACCCAAATCCATCCCGTGGCCCCAATCTGTGGACCCCAAATCGGGCCAATTTGCCCTCTGCCACCACCGATGTCATACACCCCACCCTGAAACAATTCAGGCTCTATGGAGCCTGCTGTCAGTGCCGAAATAATATTAAACTGCCAACTATGTCTGCATGTGTGTAGGAATCCTATCCTTTGTCTCAAGAGGCAAAATGTATTAGAATGGTCTTGAGTTATAACACTGGCTGTTTTAACACTTGGCTGCTGGTCTGACCCTGCACACCTCAGTTGGGGATTCCATCTGTTTTGTATTCTGTGGACTTCTTTGGATTCTTCTAAAGCAACACATTCTAGGTGAGATTTTCAATATTAACTATATATAAAGAGCTTCACACATGAGGGCCTAATAATGTGAAAGACCCTCTTCCCCTTTCTGTCTCTACTGGGAATTTAAGACAGATTGGGAGGAGATTACTCTCAATACCATGCTATTACCAGAAGCAATCTATAGACAATCTCTTTTTTCAGTCAAAAGACATCTTTTATTGAACTCCATGCTTGTTGGCTCAGAAAGTTTCTTTTTGATATCATTCTCTTTCTCTGTGTGTGTGCACACATGGCTAGCTGTCCTTTTGGTACTAGTGTGCCTTTATTAAAAATGATTCCTGCATTAGTGTTTTGGGGAGATAATAGAGGTGGGCTTAGTTTGTCCGTTCACAAAATACATTTCTCTTTTCTTCAGCCACCCACCCCACCTTTCCTTGGATATATGCTTGTGTGGACAAAATATTTTTCTGACAAATATACTGTGTGAACTGGGCTATCATATGGCTAAATCATCCAGGTGAAACTTCTGAAAAGCAGTGAAAGCAGAAGGTAAAAACACACAGGTGCCAACTTCTGGGAAAGACTCTGGGGGACCACGCAACATCACAAGGAGCTGGGAGCAGAGCCAAACAGGGCCGTTTTAAGCATATCTGATGCCCTGGCATTGTGGTGCGATGGATCCCTCCGGCAGCCCCTGTCTTCTCCCACCACCACACAAGGAAAAGACAGGGAAAACCAGCCACTAATCACCAAAGCTGCACTATGACCAGCATTTGCCCTCCTCAACTCTCTGAACAATGGGGATGGGCTCAAAAAATAATTGGGTATGCGTGCAAAGTGCCTCGGCTCCTAGGAGTTGGTGTCTATGGGTCTTGGACTGATTCGGTCATGTAGTATTATTTGTGTTTGTTCAAGAAGGTACTCATGTGAAGATCAGGTGTTACCATAAATCCTGAAGTGGGGAAATCAAAAGCAGGAGTTGCTCTAACTTCTTTTCCTGCTTCCACTGTAAAGTAAAAAAATTGGCCTCACATATTTCACTCAAAAATAACTTCAGGAACTCAGGAACTAACTTGTGGGTGAGCTTCATAAGTTCCATTTCAGCTACAGAAGTGGAAAATACATGCAAGTTGCTCATTATTCTCCTTTGGTAGTTTCTTTGCAATCTCTGAATTGGCTCTGGTAAAGCCTGTAAAATTGTTAACCTTTTACAATCATGTTTTAGTCTGAAATTTAATTAAGGCCCAATGAGACCACATTAATCCCTTTGATCTTGTGCTCATGAGTGAATGCTGGCTTTAGATAATATTGCACCTGAAGAAAAAAGTAATGTGACCCCTTCCATTATGGATTTGGTTGGTGGTACGCTAAAATGGAAAGCATCATCCCCACTGATTTTTTCCACTGCATGAAATTAAAGTCTCATTGTATGACCAGCCCACTTAGTTTAACTTGTCTTAATGTGCTTTTACCTTTCTGTGTGCAGAGGATTCAACAGGTATTTTTCTTTTCATTTTTAAAAATGTTGCTAGGATGGAGAGTGAGGACTAGTTTCATATTAGCACATAAGTACATGTGTGAACCAACCTGCAGTTGGTAGCAAACTTAACATCGTCAAATAATAACAGCATAGATGCTGCGTTGATCCAAAGGGAGGTGAGCAGAGGAAGAGGCACTATACAATCTGAGGAGGGTGAGTGGTGTGCCGACATTGTGTAATCACCAGAATAATTCAGGAAGGATAACTGCTTACATTTAAGGTATTATAGCACAAGCCTAGGGCAATTTCTCCATCAAATAATAATAATAATAATAATAATAATAATAATATTTTAGATTAGGGTGGGAAAACCTTTTAGCACAGGGAGGCAAATCTTTCTCTCCCTGTACTCCATGGGCCAACTTTCCTGGATGGATGGGGACACCAGCCTGTCAATCGGATATCATCATGATTTCAGATGACTGACAGGGTGGCAGTCCCACCCACCTGTCAAAGTTGACCCACAGGGTTGTGGGGGAGAGATCTGCAAAGCAGCACTCAGCGCAACTGAACTTTCTGCTCCTCAGCTGAGTGGAGAATTCAGTGCTCCTGTCTGCAGGGGTCTGCTTTGCCAACACATTTCAAAGAGGTAATATGCTGGTGAAGTAGCATCCAGCATGACTGAACCATCACCTCCCTGACACCATCCAGTTATATCAACTAATTGACAGGTGGATCTGCTTTGAGGGGAAACACCTTGAGGGCCAAACTGGGCCCCTTGGTGGGCCAAGATTGCCCCGCAGACTAGAGGTTCCCCATCTGTGGTATAGATTAATACCTGGAGTTAATGTCTGTCAGTATTAGTAATGTCTATTACATTCTCAGTAGCATTTGGAACAATGAAATGGGTTTAACTAATCTGAAGTATGACTTTTACTACAAAGAGATGTTCAATAATGTTCAACCTCTTTAAGAGGATGTTTTGTCTCCACTAGCACTAAAGCTCTGCACAGATGAAACATATATATGTGTGTAGAATCAATGTGTATGCATTGGTGGCGATAGTGGCAGATCCTGCCTCTGATTTCTACATGTTACTTTGCTCTTCTGCACAGAACCTTGTTTGTTGTTTTGTGCAAAGAGGGTGATGGTGATCCATTCCCCATGTTTTTGATAATACACAGGTTTCCATCTTCTGTGCAAGGCTTCAACTTCAATATTCCAGTTGCTTTCAGTGGCATGTGCTTTTTGTGCATGCACATATTGTGGGTTGGTGTTCATAATAATTGCATATCATTACATAGGACGCAAAACACTACATTCAATAAAGAGAAAATTGTTAAATACACACAGCTCAATAATGTCTCAAATATATACTGTAATTTTCTACAACTGTTTGGTATATCATCATGACCCTGCTGCAATTGTTGTAATCTGCAAACTGCATTCCAAAATCTCTTGTCCAGCTTCAGCATAGCAAAATTCATGAGCTCAAGCCTTAGCCTCAAGAAGAACCTGATTTTATTTTGGGAACCCACATAGCTGACTTCAGCACATCTACACCAGCCAGTTACAACCTCATAAGGACATAACTGTGGAGAAATAAAACTGGGACTAAATTAGATACGTTAGCTGATGTACCTACTGTATCAGGTAGTCTGTGGTTGAAAGTGGCAGTCACCTTCATCAGCCTATTTTAAGCAAAGCCACTTTCAAGGGTTATCCTGACATCTAGCGGGTCCTAGATGTTTTGCTATGGGACTCCATTTTGGTATGCTTCTTCTTGATTCAAGACAGCTACAAATGGAAAGGGGCAAGAAGTTCAGTAGCTGCCCTAAGACAAGGGTGATGAACACCCCTTCAAGGCAAAAACACTCAAGGAAGGCACAAAGCAGGCCTGATGCAAG